>NC_054054.1:697863-1335644 GCF_017639655.2 Falco naumanni | reverse complement strand
TAATAGTCACCATCCTCCATTCCTCAGTAATTCTTTTTTATGCATTGGACTTCAGCAAACAAATACCTACTTTTGACTACATAAGGAGTATAACCATCTTTATTTGTATGCTGCGTTGTCTTTAGTAGCCTGTTTCTCTAGAATGACTTTAATCTGACTTTGCTTCTCTGAAAAGAAACCCTGTATTGAACACACTCAGCATCTTAGCACAAGAAGCTTCAGTACAGTTACACAGTGCTTGTCTTAGTTAATAACTGTACTAAAATCAGTATTCCTAAAGGAGTGAAGAGTAGCTTCATATCTACCATGTAAGGTTTTGTTGCTCCTGCAAGTAAATTGCAGCTGAAAGGTCACTGATGCATGCAATGGACTTGGCAAGTACAAGTAGTTATCTGTGTGTAGTCGTGCCTGAATTCTTATAGGTGAGAAAATTACTTAGCTAAGCACTCATGCTTTTTCTGTGGTGCCAGATGTACAAGTGGAGAAGGATTAGTGTTAACATGGGAACCCTAACTGTACCATTAAAGAAATATCAACTGCTGTGAAATATCTGAAGAAATCGTTCCAAATCTGAGTTAAAATAACTCTGGTAGAGGGAGGGAGTGACAAGGCTGTAGAAATTATCAATATTATAGAAAATGACAAAAACTTCAAAAAAACCCAAGAGGCAGACAGACAGTGGCAGGTGTCATCTTTGAATCTGGAGTACTTTTATAGTCATCTGACTCGGGAATGTCTCCCGTTTATTACTATCAAAGAGAGGATGAAACAGCTTAGCTTCAAGGCAATACCTAAGCCCTTTACATCTAACTCCAAGCACCTGGCTCTCTTCAGAAAGAAAAGCCATTCATCTGTCAGTCTGCAGCCTGAAACTGGCAGTTCCCAGGCACTGTTTGCCAGGTACGATCACGTCAGTTGGCACAAGACATTAGGCTCACTGTTAAACCATCACAGAGTTCTAGGGAAGAGTTCCCTAGTTTTATGAGCTAGTACTTGGGATGAATTTCTTTACATGCTGAGGTTAATGTTGCAGAAAGATTGATAGCAAAGAACATAATAGCGAGGTGGTTGTAATGGTTGCAGTCTTCTAGAATCTGTCAAAGTCCATAGCAGAAGATGTTCCTTAAGACAATTATGATTTGTTTGGTGTGAATCCAATTGGTACCGAATGTTCATCGGTAGATTCCCAGTTATGTAGAGATGCACTAAGATAGATAATGCTAGAAAAACAGGAAAGCTTTTCTAGCTAGACAAGCTAGAGTGAGGGTTTCACTGAATACTATTTTACTGTGCATTAGAGCCGACCAAAGTATGTAAATGAACAGTTACCACATCCCCGTATCTCAGGTGAGGTACAGTA
Source organism: Falco naumanni (assembly GCF_017639655.2). Classification (NCBI taxonomy): domain Eukaryota; kingdom Metazoa; phylum Chordata; class Aves; order Falconiformes; family Falconidae; genus Falco; species Falco naumanni. The sequence goes on along the minus strand of NC_054054.1, from coordinate 1,334,284 downwards.
ATTAACAGCTGAGAAGTGGCTATCTCCAGCTGAGCTGTAACAGAATATTCACAGATTATTAGCTTTTCTGAAACCATTCTGAGAGTGTTGTTTACAGTGTTTAACAGTACCTAACCTGTTAAAAAAAAAAGCTTCAATTTGTTTTCCATGGAGTACTTAATGCAGCATAGCTAGACTCATAAAATTAGCTCAGAAAAGGTAAAAAGGGGTCAAATATATTGTTTGCAATAAATCGATCCCAAGCATACCTCCTTTGACTTTATTAGGTGTACACTAGGGATGAACTTGGCTCAGTCTTTCTCTGGTTAATACTAACTTCCAGTTGCTGATGCCATTATTAAGTTAATTGTTTGGATCATCAATCTGTGTCAACAAAGCTTTCAGAGTGGTTGATGAGATTTCAGGCATCAAGCTGTGAGGCATTAAAAAATGATGAATTTACATCCAGGTAAAACAATGCCCTTCAGCTATAATAATGAATCACTACTTTGTTTACAAATGGGTATTCATCATGAGACATGGCATGCACAGACATTTTTGAAGGGGAAAGGCATTAGCACAGTAAATGATCTTTGCGACTAAAGCTGAATATGCAGCAAAGTGAAAAAAGAGAGCATGTCAAATTATCTTTTCAGAAAGGAATTATGAATGCAAATTCACGCTGGTGTTGCCTGACCACTATTTAAATACTAACAAAAGATACAGTTCAGTACTCAGATGTCCTTTTTCAGTAGAGACTAATCAAAACAATATACTTCTAAAAGTTTTATTATTCTCAGAAATTCTCAGTATACACTTTTATATCCTGGACTAAATACTTAATCTTTTACTCAAAATGAAACGCTACTTCCTCTAACAGACGGCAGGTGCCAGTGGTCAACCTCACACCATTCTGGCAGCCAAGGAAAGTTCAGCTTTGTTGGCTGTCCCTCCCCGTGCTGCTCCTGCCCTTCGTTGGGAAGATTGATACAATTTTGTTGGGCCCGTCAGCCCAAATAGCTGTGTGATCACATCACAGGTAACGTTAGTGTAATTAATCGCACAAAGACGGTAAGATACTACTGCACAGGCTCAAGCAGCCAGAAAACGTGCATAGAATTCCCAGAGGTCTGATACTGAGATTGCCAGCAGATTACTAATACTGGGCAGATTATAGTTATCGGAAGTATGCCCACCTGTCTTGTAATCATACCCAGATCATGCCTTACAATTCTATCTTTGGAATCTAATTAGTGTTACAACTCCAGAGTCATCAGTACTGTCTAGAGAATTATCTTTCTTGCACATTTCTTGTCTGGAAAACCCACAGCGTTGGCATTTTACAGTGGGTTATTCAGATGGGTAGTTATTGAAATTCAGTACTGGGAAAACATCTACACAAAGAGTTCCACAAAGCTAGAGTATAAACCAGAGACACATGAATACCTCAGCAATAAACTGCTGTGAAGATCTGGATAAGACATTTGTTAGGTCTAAAAGCACCAAGCCTCTCACAATCTGTTGTACTGGAGAGGAATATGCTGTACAAAACGCAAGCACGGCAAAAGTCTCTAAGTAAATGATACAGGCTAGTTACCGTCATTCTTACGATTACATCCTGACTCCTGAAGCAGTGTTCTTGGGATACCCTGTGTCTGAAAGTCCTTGGAGTAGTGGAGTATCTTTTCAGCAATTAGGTTGAAATTGTCTCAGCAGCACAGGTTGACAAGAAAACAGTGTCCTGGTCAAAGTGACACATTTTGATGGAAGTTTTGGTGTAGAGGCAACAAGTATTTCCGGGAGATAACCAGTGCTTCTGAAGTTAAGGAAAAATGGTTCTTTCCTTAGGGTATGAGGAAGGAATTTGTGAGGCTAGTGCACTACCAGCAATCATCGTTCTCCTTTCTCTGTGCAAAATGCTTGTCAGCCTAGCCATGGAGGAGAAGGGGAGGAAACCTCCAAATAAACAGTGAGACTTCCATACTGTTAACATCTTAGTTACCTTTAACATTAATCACATCATTCCTAGGGCTTCTTAAATTTAAAATGGAACCGACACAAATGTCAAGATAGAAGGTAATTTTCTACCTTAAATTTGAAATGTGCTGGCATAAGTTTTGGTTCTGAAAGGAAACGATGGGATGGCTTTGTCTTATTTAGAAATTGCAATGAAACTCAGAATTTTATACAGCTTCAAGGCAGTAAGTAATATCTACAGCGACTATATGTTAACAGCGCTCGCTACCATCATGCATTATTGATTCTTTTTCATAAGAAAGGCTTTTTTCCCCCCCTTAGTTGCGGAGCTGTCTGCCAACATTCTGTGAAAAATTACAAATAGCTCTAGGAATTGTTTACATTAAGCAGGACTATCCTTGCAAAGATAGGCTGGAAAAGTTGTAAGAGTTCCCATTTCTACAATGCATCACTGAAGAATCACCTTTGTGTTCAGGATTTTAATTTACAAACACAAATGATTGCAGTTCATTTGGCTGAAGCAATTACTGTTTGTCTGCCTGGCATTTTCTTGAAGATTATTGCTTCTGCAGCAGGAGGAACCACAGATGAAACAAATTCTGAACAACTGTCGTTTACTAGCCAGGATATTAAAGTAACCCTAAGCAGCATCAGTATGATTTGGTATGGTGATTTGGGTGAGATAGTGAACCATCTGTGATGGTTCAGGAGTTGTTTCCGCTGTCAGAGCAGAAGCTTTCAACAGAGGCAGGGAAGACGGCCGAGAATGGTAAATTTTACTGTAATCTGACGGTAGCAATAATAATGAGCCTCCTTAGTAGTCTGGTTTAACTTACTTTCAAGCAGAAGTGTTTGTGTGTCAGAAGCTAGGCATGCTTTGTGTGAAATTCCAACCATGGACCTTCAAAGGGCCTTTACTATCAACCCATTTCATATAGCAATCTTACATTTTTTTATCCTGCAATTATTCTCTGCAATTTTGCTGAAAAAAAGTTTCAGTCTAATGCTGAGAACTTTGATTTTTTTGAATCATTTTCTCTATTTGTTATATGCATCATTCATGTTCACATTCACAGTAAGACTTATAAAATACAAACCAAATGTATCTGTAAAACAGTACAACAAAGTAATGCACCCGGAGTTACACAGAGGGAGCTCCTGCTTCGTTTTTCCAATGCAGTAATACAATAAATATTTCTGGGCAATGACACATTTTTGAGTCAGGATAAAGATTATTATAAGCTAAAGCAGTAGCACCTAAAAATATTGTGGCATTTGCTGGCTTTCTCATTTATCTGATACAAAATATTTCATTTTCCTTAAAATGCAGACGTTTTCAGCTGCTGCTTGTTCTGTATATAGAAGTTAAAAGTATAAACTCTGTGTGGCATTGAATCTTCGTGATCACCCATTGCTCAAAGAAGATATTTCTCATTCTAGGGTGTATAAAATAAGGACGGTAACCCTACAAAATTATCTGTAGTAGAATTAATACTTGTCTTTAACCTTGTGTAGTTTGGTTCCTCCCTTTATCTTGGATTTGTAACTATGTATTTGGTTCCCATCATTGTTAACCTATTATTTAATCTGCAGACGCAGTTCAAAACCTTTCATCTGTTCAGTGTGCTTGTTGTGTTTCAACTTTCCTTTTCCTGGAGTTGTTTGCTTTTCAGAGAATGTTTGAAGTCTAGCTGCTAAACAAACACTAGAAAGAATGAGGTTTCCTTCCACGTTACTTATATGGGAACTTTAAAATTCATTTTTTGTGAAAGCATTTTTTTTTTTTTTGTAGGGAATCTGAGAGGGGAACATGCTTCATAAGCCTTTAGGGTGGCAAACAGTTCTGTGCAAGGAAAAGAGAAGCTTGGACTAGAATCTTAGACTGCATGTACTAACAAAACAAATACTCTGATGGGTGTGATTTTCTAAAAGTGGCTGACCTGTCTTGTACCAATTTTCTACCCAGCATTATATTCATTATATACTTGTTTACAGTCCACAAGCTAGACAGAGAAGCATTTTTAGAAGATGTTAGTTACACAGAAGTTTTTTAAGAAAATGACACCTGCCAAATACAGCATAGCTTTTGAAATAATACTGTATATTATTATTTATATATATTATATATATATATATATATTATTATATATATACAAGCTTTCACATTCTTTACAATTCAGTGTGCTGGGGGGTTTTGTTTGTTTATGTTGTGGTCGTTTTGGGTTTTTTTATAAACTAGAATATTTTATGAACTGGCTGACGCAATCATGAAGGGCTAAATAAGCTGGCTACCCAGGCAGGATGCTGTGGTAAGTTCTGCTAGCAGTTTTGAGGTGCAAGTACCTAATGTTCTCTTACATCACCATCCTCCCCATCTGAATTATTCCAATAAATCTGTAGAGCATGAAGGTTTTAAAACACATTTAGAATAAAGTAAGATAATTTCAGTAAGGTCAATGAATTTCTTATTTATAGAGGTGAAAGTCTGCTGCAAAATCTTTTGAAATACTTTAGAGAGCAGAATTTTTTGTCATGTTAATGGTTTTAAAACTCCACTACATGTTTACCTAAGTCTACAGTGAAGGTGTCCACACTTGCATATCTCTTTACAATATTACATGAGTCTGCAAATAGGTGTTTACTGTAATAGAATCTGAAGCTTTAACTCATCCAGCAGCATCAGTAAAGCAGAATCAGTGGTAGGAGTCGATGCTGTTGAAGATCAAGTGCTGTTCACTGATTGCTGATCCCTGAAGAGGCTCCTTTTGATGTTGCTTGTCTGAGAAAGCATCTTCATCTTTTGGGAACAAGAGCCCAGTATTTCTGGGCCACCTAATTTTGGAGTATCCCAGGACAGGAAGACAGGTTTGCCTCATACAGTTCCTTGTTTGGGTTTTTGTTTGAGGACTGTGGTAAACTGTGGCCCTTGGAAAGCAATTCTTTGGAGCTGGTTATAAGGGCCTGTTCTTTGTAAGCTCTGAGGAAGGATGTGTTGGCTTGGGAAACAGTAAAACATATTGCTGGCTTTTAACAAGAATAAAATGCGTGTCTCCTGACTCCGTCCCCAAATTCTACAGCTCTCCACTTCTTACACAAACTAAAGAAGGATTTCTTCCTACTTCTTCCTTGCAGGCGGCCTGCTCTGTACCCCTGTGGTGTTAAGCTCTGTAGAGTCCAGATTAGGGTTATAAATTATCTTTAAGGCAAAAGATTATACAACCTGTCAGGTGGTGAAGATACTGCACGTGAAGCATTCTGACGTGGCTCACCTCTGCAGGACATGGGTCAGCTTGGGATGGGGACAGGAAACACTGTCCTGTCTGATGTAGGTGTTCCAGCAGGCCAGCCCTGTGAAGACAGATGCAGGGCACTGCCTCGTGAAGGGAAAAAAGAATGATAGTTTGAGCTGCTCTTGCATAATAGCAAGTTAATAAAGTCACATGAGAATATTGTCACTATGCTTGGATTTAGTGAACTTAACTCTAAGACTTTGTATAATGTTATTTTCCATGCTGAATTTAATTTTCATTGATGTATATTTTGTAAATTGACGCAACTCTTACGGTTAGTAAAAAATGTAAATATGTATAAACAAAACCAAAAGTAGGCGCATATTCATAAAAGATATTATAAAAATAATCTTTTACATACCCAGTGCCCTAACACTTGCTTATTCAAAACTGAACAATGACTGGAATCCATCCAGATGCAGACAAATGCTAAATACTGCCAGTATACTGCCAGTATAAAACCACTCTCTCTTGGTAGTACTCAGTGTCCCTGTGGGAATAGTGACTCGTACATTGCCATCCATAATAGCTGCTTTCCCAGGAGCAGAGGGGAAGAGAATGTTTGTACAACCAACTTTGGTAAGTTGAATTGCTTTTTCTTCATATTTTATTTTGGTTTAGTGGCAATCGATGTACTCGGAGAGGGTACTCTCTTGCTAACTGAGGTTTCGGAGGCAGAGGCAGAAGAATTAGTCAGAGAAAGTGTTAACTCTCTACTCATCTGTTACACTACCTTATTTTTTAGTTTGCTCTTTATATTGTCCTTTCTGTTCTGCATTGAGTTTCTCATCATTCATTTGATTTTGCTGTAACTTACAACTCTTTGTCAATTTATTTAGAATATCATTACACAGCTCAGTTTGAATTTGGTGCTTTTGAGCACTAAAATATGAGCTCTTACAACAACTGCCCAAGAGCTAAGATTATATATGGGAGACAAAGATTTTCCCCATCTCAAGGAAGGCCTACAAGACAAAAATACCTCCATGGTTCTTAGCAGAGGAGGATGTTTCCGACAGCAATTGTCTGATTCAGACAAATTCTTAAATAAGGATAAGCAACATAACTCATTAAGTCAGTAGTCTTCCCCTTTGACACAAGTTCCACATACTCTCCAGAGTTTATGACCATGGGAAAGGAAGTAAAAATGTTCCTAGACTTTTATGCGTCAGACAGGCAGAATCTGAGCTATTCCAGAGGAGCCTTGTCTTCCTGTTCCATGACACAGTTCTGTCCTCTAGTTCATGAAGACAACTATTACAGCATGTCTAGAAAGATTCAAGAGTTGAAATCCCATGCACTATAAGAACACCATGGACGGGCAGGGTGTTCTCCATTATGAGCTAATAGCAGGAAAGGATTTATTGCCCTTAATCAATATGTACAACTGCATTCATTGATGGAGAGAAATTGCAAGATTTTGCTTTAGAGAGCAAGATTTCACTGGTGCCTTGTCTTCTTTTTTATTTTCCTCTTGTTAATTTTTTGGTTTTGTTTTGTTTTAAAGAAGAGCACTCATCTGTATCTTAGTAGGTGGAATGAAAGCAGCAGAAAGCACTGTGAAAGGTAGGGCTGTCAGGAAAGGAGGACACTTACAAAGAGGACGTTGAGTCAGACTTACAGAGATAGGCACAAAGGTTCCTTAGTTCGATCTGTAGCTCAAGGATACATCATGTTTAATGGAGGAAACTAATTCAGGAGAAAAAGTGCAGCAGGTGGGGATGATGAAGGATGAAGATGGTGGCCAGGACAGTTTTACACCATGCTGTTCTTCTAGTACTATATACTTTTCACGAGGATTTTCTCAGACTGCCTACTAGTTGTTCTTGTTTCTGATGCTATTAGCAATGATTGGAGTATGCTAAATAGATACAAATGTTGCACTCTGATTGGTTGTTATGTTATTGAATAATGTTTACTAACTATTAAAATAACTATTATCAACTTTGTTGTGCCCTTTGTTATGTGTTTTAATTTTCTCCAGAACTAACTAAAATTTACAAAACAAGAGGTAAGAAACAGGGAGGGAAAAAGTGGTGATTCTCCTGCCAGTGGTGGTTGCTTCCCATAAGAGCCTACCACAAAGCACATTTCATGAAAGTTGGACCGAATCTTCCAGTTGAGCATCCTCTGAAAGGAAAGAAATTCTGTGATCTGGTTGGCACAGTAAACAGAGCTGATGGGAAGGTTCACATAAACAGCGTATTACAGGTCTAAACTAAAGCCTGAGTGCAGTATGCCCCATGAGGAATAGCTTGGTGGGGTTACAGAGAAAGTCCAAAGTGGGGGTCAGGAAGGAGGGAGAGATTTCAGAGATTCAGAAGCTGGACAATTAAAGTGGCAGCATCTGATTTCCTTATTCCTGGTATGAGGGCTGTGACTGCATGCCTTGTTTCTCTGCAGAGACATAAAGGAGTCGTAGGTGAAGTTTGGAAGTAGGTTACTCCTCTCCGTATGTGCAAGGTGTGATCTGAACATGCCTGCTAGATCTGGACTCTGGATTTGCGTGGCACTTGTCTTCTGAATGGTACCAGGCTTACATGGAGATTAGGAGTTAATCCCTGCCAAGCATATAGTTCTGGGTTTGAACAAAAGCCTACCATAGAAATGCTACGTGCATGGCTCAAGTAGGGCAGTGCTTAACGAGTCAGGCACTCCAGTGTTTGGCAGCAACAGATTTTTATTGTGATTTTGAATTTAGACATTCTGGTTATTCCTGTGTCCTTATATCCCTTTCTCAAGAAGAACAGGATTCATAACACATATTTGTTTGGTTGTGTTTGTTTGTTTGTTTGTTTGTTTTTTATTACAACCATTCCTGGTGATTATAATCATGATTAAGGAGCTGTCCTGTTAAGCACTATACAAAATATAATGAGGGACAGAGCTCTGAAGAATATAATATCAGAAAGGCAAAAGAAGAAGAGAAGAGGTGAAATACCTTGTTTCTGTAGTGGAACGAGGAAAAGAACATTTTTCTCATTAGTCTAATGGCACTTGACCCCATGTTGCTGTGCTTCCTAATATAACTGTTTATTCCCTTCACCGTGGTAACTTGTTTTCAAATATTCTTCATTCTTCTAACAGCTTCTAGCCCTTCTTATGCTTACCTTTTTGGCAACTACAGTTTGCCATTTCTGGCCTGATTCTGTAAAGTACTGAGTTCCATTAACTCTACTAACTCAAGCCTTAGCTTCTTCCAGGATTAAACCTTGTCTAACTGCAACATTAATGATCCAAATTAAAGACTGTTATATAAAGGCTGAATTATACTTCACTGGTAAGTCTGTCAAGCTGCAATTGTAGAAGTACTCAGCAGTGTAGAATTCGTAATCTTTCTTGATGGATATTATAAATGTTGATGTCCACTCTGCAGTAATGTCAGTTCATAATCTGCTTTCTGAGGTCACCTTAATAATCTCTTGTAATGCCATTATTTGCTCTATTTATTAATAAAGAAATTGCATTCTCATATATTTAACTTAAAAGTTGATAAGCACAGACTGTAGATAGTGGGAAAAGCTGCCAATTCATTATTTTAAGAAGTGGAGAGTAGAGAATTATCAAGAGAAAATGTTTACACAGATACCCAAAAGGAACATTTGGACACATCAGCTGTATTAGCAGAGTTAATTGTTAAGCATGACCCAACTCCCTTCAGTCTAATTACACCAATCCCCCAATTCCGTGAAAAAGCAGCAACTGAGCAATACACAGCTGGAAGAAGGGCTTCAAATGCAGCTGTCTTGCTCTTTTTAACAGAGGATTAAAAAGATTGAAGAGATCATTATGATAAACAGAAATCTTTTCCTCGTGTAAACTGTAGGGACAGTCTGCTTGCTTCCATGCTTTCTCATGAGTGTTCAGAGATAATGAGAACATGTAAATCTTTTCTCCAAAAACCATATGTAAGGCAAAAACTGCCTTGTTACTGAGCATAACAACCGTGTTCCTGAATGCCATATCATTCATACCTCAGCAAATTCAATATTGCTCTAGCGACTCTTATTTGAAAGCAGAACCTATTATTTCATCAAGTCAGATTAATTTTTTCTTTAAATTGTTTTGTTTGAAATTCCTTTTTTTGTGACTCTTTCAAATGCTTCCTACAAATTTTGTAAATCTCCTTAAAAATGAAAAATACTGGGCTTTTTGTTAAATTCTTATTTCAAAAATACATTTCAACTGACATATTGCGTAAGGTTGAGCAGTAATATCTTTGAAAATACTTTTTGTGGATGGATCTGAATCGTGTGTGTGTATATATATCTATATAAAAATTTGATTTCTGATTTCCTTTCTTACGATATATTCATTCAGTATGACTAATTCCTGTTCATTGACACATCTGTTCTCTTTATGGAAAATTATATGAATATGACAGAAAATATATTAATGATTTAAAATATTTTTAGAAAAGCAAAGAATTCTGTTGCTGGGGGAAAAAAAAATATTCATTAATCGCCTGTCAGCATTCCTTTGTTTTGAGACTTCTCTTTTTAGAATATAAATACTATGTGTATTGTACAGATATCCGGTACTGAAATGGAACTGCTAGAGCAGTTCACAAAGAACTGAGTTTTACTCAGCATAATTAGGTCAAGGTACTAGTAGAAAAGTAACCTGGGTTTTAAACCAGCCTCAAACCTAAACATCTATAGACCTGAGTTGAACAGAGGAAAATCTGTCACAATATTGCAAACTTGTCACCTTTGTATGATGAGTAGAATTTGCAGTCCAGGTGGTCTTAGTTTGTCATCTACTTTACATGACAGTATTTGGCAAGGAATTACAGTATCGACTGGGATGCGGAAATTGTGGAACAAACGGGATAACTGAAGATGGAGCTGAAGTGCCCTTGCCCCTTTACATACCTGACGATAATCCTGTGTAAGAATATGCTGCATAACTCTTCTCTTTCTTGCCTGATCCTGCATTAGAATATGGTAGCTTGGGTTTAACACTGCAAGATTTTTGAATCTCCCTCAGTACAGAAATAAGAGATCCTGTGTCCTTGGGGAGGATTGGCAGTCTGGCCTGTACTGTAGGAATCCCATTGCAGTTTCCTGGAACTTGTAGAGTTAAAAATGCACCATGTCCAGCATGACTTTACACCCTTGCTTGCCTGGTGGGTTTTCCTTGTCCTCCTGATCTTGTCCCTTCATATGTACTATTTTACTATGACAGTATAAAACTGTCTTCTGGGATCCTTTCTACACTCGGATACAATGATGACATAAAAAACCTAGAGAAGTTATTTTTTGTGATACCCTAACAATGCTGAATTTTGAATAGAGTTCTGCTTTGATTATGATCTCTTAGGTACTGCTCTCTTACCAACCAAACTATTTTAACTTGCCTTTCACTTAATAATTGAAAAAAAACCTATATGCCGGTTCTCTTTAATTAACACCTGTATTTCCTCCTTGCTCAAAAATTTGTAGTAAAGTCTTATTCACAACTCAATAGGTTGTGATACCTTCCAGATACAATCATCTGTGAACAGAATACTAGGTAAAATGAAAGACACTTGATAGCATAATTTATTATGATAATATTTAGTTTTATTGTAAGTGGATATTTTGCATTAATTTTGTCTTTATTCTTTGCTTGTTCAACAACAGTCAAATCTGATCCAGCTAAAGAGATGCTTTCAACGTGTTTTCTTTCTTAAGCAATGTTGAAGTTGAAACCTTTAAGACTATTTACTAAACCTTTTCCTTTTCAAAAGATTAAATAATGGTTTGGAGCAATTTTAATGCCAGCTAATATGTCTCATCCATGTAAACCACTTTCAATCTAGCAATTATCTACTTTGAACTGAAGGAATAATCCCTTGTTAGAAACATGTCAACAGGGTGTGCAATTTCATAACTGCTTACTGCCAGCTAATGGGAAGAGTTTCTAAAATAAGAAATTTTTTTTAATTTAAAGAAAGGTAATTCCGTTTACTTGCAATTTCAAAATTTGATATTCTTCTAGTCCTGAATGATACTGTCTAAATTTTTAGTAAAAAACTCAGACCTCTCCTCTGGGACAGAAAGATCGGTCATTTTAGAGTTCCTAGAGCCATACTCAGAAATACAGGACCCAAAAGCCCAAAAGCTTTCACCTTTACTTCAAATTGTGTGCTCCTGCAAATTCTTCAAGATCCTGGAAAACTTCAGTTTTGTCCTGCCATGTAGTCCACAAATGGGCTTCTCTGAATCCATGGATTTAGGAAACCTAGGGATTTTTGTGCTGAGGGGTAATGGAGGTTTCTGAACAAGCCTGGTTTGGTCAGAAATTTTTCAAGTGCTTCCACCAGGTGCTTTTAATTTGACAATTTAGAACAATGTAAAGCAAATGTTTGTAGGATTTTCTTCTATTGAGTTCAAAGAGTGCACTTTAAACTTGTACACAGAAAGCTGTATTTGTTTCAGTTGGAGCTGACTCCCACTGTACTACTTAAATCTCATTTTAAGATCTAGTATTTGTTGTCTAAATTGTATTTCTCTGATCCACCCTGTGCAAGGGGGTAACGAGAAGGTATGTGGTCCATGAGTACACCAGGAAGTGAATTATGACTCAGAATCTCAATTTCTCTTGTGCTTTTTCCTTCCTGTTGTGTGGGAGTACCTCACTGGTTTGTACAGAGCAAATTACTTGCTGTTGTTGAAATGGCCAAGTACTTTGACTAGCAAGTATCAAAACCTCACCGTAAAACATGTATAGGGAGAGAGAGGACGAATAATAATGAATATTCAACTTGATGAAAAATCATATTCCTAATAAGGTTATTCATGCAAAATAATATTCTGCTTGTGGAGGCAAAAAGATTATCTGTAAAGTATGGTTCCTTAGTAATAGTAGCAGAACCTGCCTTTGATCCGATATTCTATACTGTCGGTCCAGTGAGCCAATATTCCAATCGTGGTATTCTTTAATTTGCAAAGAATGCAGCTCAAACATGAAAAATCTTTCTCTTGAAATTATTTCTTCATACCTAAGAGCTAAATGTATTGGGTATGGTCTCTTACTAGCTCACATTATGTCAATTTTGGTTCTGAAAAATACATTACTTTCTTTGTAATTAAACTGAATATGAGGACTAACACATACATATGTCTTGCATACTTACATCATACATCTCCTTAAGCATTCTCCTTATCTCCATAAGCGCATCTCCTTATCTTAAGATTCTCCTTATCTCCATAAGCGCATTCAATAAAAAGTCTTAGCAATGTATGCGTTCCTCCCATAGTACTAGGGAAAAACATTCCAGAACTAAAGTCACAAAAGAGTACATTCTATAGAAGACAGCCTTCATTTTTCAACAGTTACTTGCTGCCAATCCAAGCTGGGCAACAGGTTTAAAAAAATGACTAAATTAAAAGATTACTATCTGTATTTAAAGGCCATATTTCAAAATGGAGTGAAATTAGATAGTCCTTTTGTTTGTTTTGTTACATGTTGGAAAGCAGTGAGCCAATATGAACACCTTCAGAAAGATACCTGCCTTGTTGCATGTCACATTGTACTGGACATGAAAATTATGCTCGATCCACAAAAAGGAACACCTTAAAAAAGAACAGCTGATTTTCAGCTGCTGGACTTATTAGAAGCTTACCCTAAAGATGATCTCTAAAGTTTTAGCAAAATATACATTGGAACAGGGAGAAAACTTTCCATTCTATTAATAAATCTGCTGCAACTACAGCTAAGGTCTGTGTACATGATTTTATAGGCACAGTTGGGCCTTTCTAAACACAACACAATATAAAATAGAAGCTCAATAGTAAGATTTGCTTTTCTAGACAAATATAAGTATTCCTATAGGAAATAATGTGCATACTATAGAAGTCCAGGCATAGACAGGTTTTTTTATTCACACAGGTTTGTTTCTCTTCATTCAGATCCTGACCTATATATACTATTTTGCAACAGAAAGCAAATTGACAGATTTCCATGCGAGGAAAATGCCATTACAGAACAAATATGTAAGCAAACTCTGCTTTATGTGAGTAGTATTACCCCAAACCAACATCGATTAGTGAGGTCAAGATCACTTTTTATGCAGTGTGCATGTGTTCAAATATGCGGTCTGCAGACCCACTTCCAGATAAATTTTTGAGAATGCCAAGGAAGTAAGAATTCAGAGCTGATTGCCCATTGCATGTGTAAGGGCTGATAAACTGAGCAGTGCGTGTCGTAATACCCCATTGCAGGGGTTTTAGTTACCCAGTAACAAAGAAACTTACTGACACAAAGTAGTATATCAGCCTTTTCCTTCTTTCAGTGATTAAGCACAATTGGCCTTGTACCTTCTGACTTGTTTGTAATAAAATGCAAAACCAGTCTGAACTAGAAGAAAAACTCAGGGTCTAATTACCTACCGATTTTTAGTAAAGCCTGATTAGTTCTAGTCATTGGAACCTTTTACTGACTTTGTGAGGGCTGAGAAAGGAACTTTGTCACATCCATCAGAATTAACATGAAGAAAGAGAGATTATAATCTCTTTGGACTCAGTTTGGTTTTGGCTTTCGCTCTTTTTTCCCAAACCTTTGTTTGAAGCTCAGATGGAAGAAGAGAACTGAATTAACTGAACCAAGGGAGGCCAATATTAAATACAGAGAAGTGTGTGATCGCCAGCGTTCCTGTGAGCTTGATTGTTGTAGGTGATGAGAGCATCACTGGACATCTGAGCGGCTACTCCCACAGAGGGGATACTAGTTTTGATTTTTCTTTGCATTCTTCTGGGTGGGAGAGGCTCTCTGAAGAGACAGCAGATTCTGTTCCAGCTTTTCAGAGCCCATAGGCACACAAGTCTCCCTGCATAGATGCTTGCATCTCACTACTTCTCTTTGGCAGTATGCATATTCCTGATTGAAAACCTTTTGATACAAAACCTCCTTTGCTCCTGGAAGCTTTATTCTAAGAAGCATTTTTATATTGTGAAAAATACATGCCACGGTATAAAAAGCACTTAAACTAAGAGTCCACCTTAAGTTGCCTAATAATGTTTTATTAGACTCATGAGAGCATGTTAGTGTGCATAGTAGTTTGCCACAGTCTCAGCATCCATGGAATTTTCTTCAAAGCATCATCTTTGTGGTCAAGAAATGAAATGAATAATGTAACAATGCTCTCCCTAGCTTACATGGCTGAGACTCATTTGTGTACACAGATACTGACTGGATATATAGTCTGAGGCAGAATTTTCACTCAGAGGATACTACTCTGTTATTTCTAAGAGTGATTCATATCAGTGATAGAAAGAAAAACATACATTAAACTGAAAGGGAAGAGGAGGGTGAAAGAGTGACTGGAGAGGAGATGGTAGTAGTATAAAAATATTTATCTTTCCATTTTTAAAAGTATGATAAAACAAAAAATATTTTACTATTCCATACATTTTTTTCAGCAATGAAGTGCGGTATTCTGAAACATCAGAAGGGAAAATATCTTTTGTAGGATTGTTACTTTCTTATCATGATAGACTAGTTTTAGCCAGAAATAGCTTTGTAAATTCACTTATTTAACCTAGCAATTTTGGTACTAAGTTCTTGTACTTGGCATTCCAGGCATGAAAGCTTATGTCCTCAAACTGTTTGGAGACTGAATGGCATAAAGACTGTTAATAGTGCACAGGCACCTTCATTTAGACAATGGAGTAATAAATCTTCAGGTTCTCTTGCCCATTTCCTATCAAACAGAGGCTTTGAGTAATGTCCCGAATAAGGTTACTTCTGTTGCTTCTATTCACATATATCTGTATTTCAGTTTCAAATGCACATTTCTATAAAAGGTAGTGAAGCTGTTTTTTAAAACCAAGAGAGTAACTTTATATGTAGATCTCCCTATAATGAAACGTGTGGAAATGTAAACTTTTATTTATCACACTGTATTTAAAAGCAGCTTACGGGATTTTCCTATTGATTTATTCCATTTAGTTCAAAATCAGGAAGCTCTACAAATATTAAATGTAATTTAGACATTATTGGAACTAGCTTGGTTTCCTTACTTGATAAATGCTTCCATATTCTCAACATTGATACTGTGCTTATTAATTTAATATCTTCTGGTAGAAATAGTGGTGCCAGTTCCATGAAAATACTTTCTGCCTAAGACATTTGTTTATGCAAAATTTCTCTGAAAGTAAACACAAAAAAGTAAATTATTGTAACTGACCTAAATTCACCCAAAACACAAGACAATGATGGGAAGACAACTAGTCAGAAGATTGCAGTAAAAATATTTTCCAAATAAAATAGCTTCTTCATCTGTCTCCCTAGGTGGGAAACCTGAGGGGACTTTGAATTCCTAGATGTCCTCTTTGTTTACATGGTAGATTCATACCTAGGTTTCTAATATATTGCCTGGCAATCTTATTTTTTGAGATATAAAGTAATTAGGCTGAATATAGTGTGTGAAATTATTCAGACTAATAAAGGAATAATGGAAGAAGTGTTAACTAGCAGAAGAACATCCTGCCTTTTTCAGATTTAGATACACCTAGGAAAATAGGGTTAAAAAGTATTACCTCATATTTTACTGCTAAGAATTTACCAATTTTTGACTTAATTTTTCTATTATATAAAATAGGATGAATGATATTACTAATCAGGATGTGCGTGATATCTAGGAGACCATCTCCTGCAGAACTCAAAACTGGTACAAAAGAATTGTCTTTTATTAGGTGAGATAAACAACTTAAGAAAACAAACATTCATACATTCAGAAGTCATACATACTTTTATTTACTCTGGCATAGAGATAAAATGATTTAGTATTACAAGCTGTGTACTAGCATTTTCAATAGAATAGATGTCACAGGACAACTGTGATACCATGCTGGCTCTGTGAGCCATGAACCCTTTAGGTTTCAGTCTGTGAACACAAAGTTGTGAAATGCATCCAGTTACATTTGCAAATGCATTTTACTGGAGGAATGTGACTGTAGAAAGAATTTTTCACTCTATTTCAAACAGATTTATCTGTCCAATTCCCATTGTATTATAATACAACATTTAAGAGCAATAACTAGAACCTGTAATATCTGATAACAGTAGACATTAGATATGTATTAGATATGTACTGCAAACATGGTTACCTATTTTCCCGTCTTAAATAAAAGGGAATAGGGAAAAGGCTGTTTCCTTGTAAACCCTTTCCATGCTTGCATGAGTCCCTTTGCAGGAGGCCACTTGTTTGGAAACTACCAAAACCAAGTTTTTGTGATTTACTTAAATACAAAAATGAACTTCTCAAGTCAACTCTACATTTAACGATAACATAGTATTTTTGCACACTGAAAAGATTTAGGAAAAAGAGCTTAGTAACATATTTTCCCATTGAAGAAAGAAGCTAATAAATCTAAAATAAGGACAGGAGAAAGCAAAAGAATCAAGACTAAACTCTCCCTTTGAGAATTAGGTTTGTATTTGCTTTGTCTCTTACCTTAACCCACCACTCCCCAACCCCGACCCCCCCCCAAAAAAAAAACCACCACCAAACGCAGCCAAATCACTAGTAACTATTTTTATGCATATAGCAAATAATTCATTTCAAACCTATTTCTCCTTGCTTGAATTTTTTTGACTTTCCTTACCAAACTTCAGTTTCTGCGCTGACTGGAACCTCTAAAATCCAGTTAAAAATACTCCGAACAGATCCAGGCGCTAGAGGGAGACATGAGCACGTGAGCTTAACCGGCGTGTCACAATGTGTGAGTGGGGGGAGGTTACTGTGGGGACCTGATGAAACGTTAGTTGTGATGGAAGTCTTTAAGTACAAATGCTTTTGAGAGCTCTAAAGAGTGTTTGAAGATCCCCTCCAAACTAAAAGCAAGTTGTTCGCTAGTGAGTTATGTTTTCATTAACATGCCAGCAGTTTGAAATATTCTTTCAAATACGCTATTTGTAAACTCTAACACAAAAGTGCAAGGTAAAAAGAGCATGTTATTGTAAGGCCCTTTACAAGCTCTCCTGTTTAAATCTGCCTGTATACCTGTTTCTGTATACAGATTTATTTCTGGTCTAGGCACTACTTCAGAAGAGATATAGTCTTATGCTAGACACATATGTGACATTCCGTTCAAGATTTTATCATGGAAGAAGACTTTTTATTTTCTTTTGCAGAGTATATTTAGAAGTGAAAAATAGTAGTTTTCCTGTAGCTTTATGATTTAATATAAAATATCACCATCTGGTTTTTAATTTTGTTTGTATTAACGTGTTTGGTAAAGAAAAGTATGATAAATGCATTGTATTATTATTGTAATTATAACTGGTTTTAGTTAGTTAAGAGATCACTTTACATCTGACCGTCTAGCCTAGTTTTAGGTTTTAGACACATGAACCATGCACAGTTTTTAAGAACCTGATCTTTATCTGGTGAAGGAATCAACTGAGATCCAGACATTTTGTGACCTGTAACAGGACACTGAAAGATACAGACGATTTGTGCAACCCAGGATGTTTCCCCAGAGGTATGCTCAAATCAGACATTCTTCTCACCCGTGTTCAGCTGCTTGGGAGTGATATACTGCTTTCTCTACTTTTTCTAATTCCATTGGCAACACTGATTTGTGCATATAGAATATGGTTCATAAACAGTCTTGTAAAAACATCATGTATTTATTTGACATCTTTAATGCTTCTTACTGTGGCTATTTGATTTCTTTCAGGGTAACAAACATTTATTTTGCTGATATATCACCCCTGCTAAATTTTTGTATAAAACAATGTTGTTAGGCAGCGTTGTGTAATTGAATAATGTGGCTTGGGTACTATGTGCTTTAAAGAAAAACTTAGCTCTTGCTGCTAGCTCTGTGTCTAACTTTGGTTTTCTCAATGCTCTCTCAGAGAAGATTGTCATAGTACTTCTGGCTTCATTTCCAAGAAAGAAATTTATGTGTTCTCTCTGGATAATGCTAGTTTTCCAATTCTTGAGGTAACGTTCCTCAAGTTCAAAAAGTATAATTGGAATGTATAGTTTATTCATGTAATATATCAGCTGTCACTCCAAAAAACAAAGAAAAGCAAGCAAAGAAAGCAAACCAAGCAGGCTGGAGGCTTGTAATAGGAAGATGTGCTTTTCCCATCTATAATGTGTGCTTTTGCCTCTGTGTGTGAGACGTTTTGATTACGAAGATGTGTTCTATTAATCTGGTTATAAGTGAGACATTGCACATAAGTCTATCGTTGTATAAGAAAGCCTTTTTCAAAAAATTGGAAAAGTAGATTAATAGATTCCTACTCTTATTCTGTCTCACCTTTGTGTGTGGTGCTTGCCATAGCTTAGAAAACAAATAGTCCAAGACTCACTAAAATATTGACAGCATCTCTTGTCTCTATTTCTGTAGTGGCAAAGTAGGGCTAATAATATGTGTGCTTTTTAACTATGAGTAGTCAGCAATTAATGGCTTTACAGCATTTTGCAATTGTCAGAGCCCTGACCATTAGAAAAGTTTTAATCAAATTAAGAAATAGACTATAACCTTTTATACTATAAAACATTTTCTAGATCACAGTGTTGTCATTTTAATAAGGTAATTTTTTGTCTTCAAAATATATAAATAGACAAATACATATATTGATGTTCTTGTTTATATATAAAGCAGTTACTGGCAAGATTATAATGTAAAGCTGATGGTTTTTTGCAGTCCCTTTCTGAGTAGTGTAATATTTTTGGTTGATAATTCCCTACAAAAGGTATTTCTAATTATTAAATTAGAAAGCAAGAATAAGAACCATGAAGAAAGGCTTAGAATGAGGTAAAACCATTCAAAAAGCATTAAAAAAAACCCTGGTAGAATAAAAGACAATAAGCATGTTGTATTTTATTAGAGCAGGAGTCTACATGCCTGAGGAAGAACATCATATGAATAAAATGTTAGGCTTTTGCATAATTATGTCACTTCCTGATGTTGCCTATGAAACACTAACTTAGAAGAGTATGAGATCTACTTCATGTCCTTAGTACGAAAGAGCTTTTCCAAAGATCCACTCTTGCACCCATAATATAGGTACTCTTGTTGGAAAGAATAGAAACATAAGTAAAAAGAACTCAGATATGTAAAATATTAACTAGATGATGCGTTTGGTTTCCAGCATCCTAGGTGAGCTAGGATATATAATCATTCATACATTCATCCTGTATCCTGACGACCGTTTAGTTATTTATAACTAAATTTATTAGGAGACACTAAGAACTTTTTCCCTTCAGTAAACAGGCAAGGTTTCTCACGCGGGGTAGCAGTTCAAGTTACCACTTGCTATTATACAATTCAACATGCAGGGTTGAACCTCTTGTTCCCATCTGGGCAAGTTGTCTAGTTGTGTGGTTTGAGGAGCCCTTCATACATCCTACTCTGTAAATTAATACCTTCATAAACAGCTGACCACCATTCAGAAAAAGAATTTGGGATGTTTTTGATGAAAAGCACAACTTGTTTCCAGTTCAGATAGGTAGCTATACCTTACTCTTTGCTACCTTTCATTCCCAGCTACTTATCAGCTTTTTAGAATCTTTTTGTATGTTCTTAACTGATATTGTGCATTACATGAGGAGCTCAAATGCCTAGCTTGGGGTTCAGAATTTAACCCCCCTGCATTTCCATTAATCTTTTTGCCTTGTGTCTTCCATACCATAAAGTCAATTATCTATGTTTTCTTTTTCAAATTGTTCAACTGTCGTAGAAAGCACCTCAGAAACACTAGAAAACATCTCAGAAATAATAGAAACCTATTTTACAGATACGTAATAATCATCATGGTGAAAATGTACTGTGCTCAGTCAAAACAACTTCTATAACTTTGAAAGAAAATATCCTCCATCTTTGAAAGTGTGTATTTGCTGTCAATCGACTGCTGTACAGACAAAGGCTTCACAAGAGCAGAGCTGGGTTGCTAGGGGTTTTCATTCATTCTTTTCTGAAGAGACATGAAAAATTTAAAGCTTCTTTAACAAATACATTCATTACACGTCTGATTAAAATAAATGAAACCAGTTTAACTGTGCTCTCTGATTTAGAAGCAACTTCTATAATGTCAATAGTTCTCTCAGTGACAGTTTTTTGCACGAACATTAGTATAGTAGGTTCCTAGTATTTTCTTTAGGAGGTACATTCACACAGATATGTTATAACGACCCTATGACAAATATCTGCAGTTGATTTCTGCAATTATGGTTGCAGTTTACACTAACACAGTGTGCATCTCACTAACCTGCGCTATCAGATCTGGGAAATTCTAATAGCATTCCGAATATTTTGCCCAGATGCCTCTGAGCACTCACTGGATATTTAGGCGACTTGAGTTTACTCTTTGGTTAACTAACTGAACCTAATATATTGCTTTATTATAACTTAATGATTGGAAAGATGTTTCGTAGTAATTGTCTATTACAAGCTTGCTTTCTTCCTGAAATATAAGCTATATATTATTTAAAATGCCATTTAACTGGTATTGGGAATCTTATACAAAGATAGACTTGATTTTGATGTAATTCACGTTACTTAGTTGACATGGTTGCCTTATAAACTCAGCTAATGTCAGGAAAACTTCATGCTTAACTTGCCTTACAGTTTAGCTCTATGTAGGGTAAACTTAAAGTCACAAAGACTGGCCCAATTAGGTAAACTCTTGGAGGGATTACATACATGTTCTGGTCACTTATTAGCCAGAAGAAAATCACCTTGAAGTTTGCTATCCGTAAAGCTGAAGACAAGCTAAATACAGGCTCTTTTGTATCTCCAAAATGTTGGATAGATTAGTTTCACTATTACACTTTATAGTTTTATAGGGCTATTTTGGAACAGCTGTTTTAAATGTGACTACTAATCAGATTGAATTTGCCTAAGCTGTTGTTTAGGCCCTTTAGTTTTTGACAACTAGTAAAAAAAATCAGGCTGTGTATCACATGCATGGAATTGCATTTATTAATCTAGGTATAACAAAAAGGTGTTTCAAACACATAGAAGGACCATAGTAGTTTTGAATTTTTTCAAATCAGAACCTTCACTAAGGTTTATGCTTTTTGATACAGTGGCAAGGTAATGGCACAATGGCAAGGTAATAAATAAATAAAGAGTAAGTTTTTAGAAGACAACATAAATGAAGGCTATAGTAAGGGAGATTTTTCTTCATAGCATTCCAACTTCCATGAACAAGATTTTCAGGTTTTAAAAATTAACATCTATATATTTTCTAGCTAAGAATTGAAATGTGTTTGTTTTTTTTTTCTAAGAATAAATAGTCAAAAGCTGAACATACAGCTTTTGGATTTCTAATTGATTGAGTTAACATTGTATACTCTTGGCTCATAATTACTAGCTTTGAGAATGTTAAAACAAAGTCGAGGCTTCCAAAATTCATCTTAAAAATGACTTTGATATGCTATTTATTTATGATGACTTTTAACTTTTGAAAATCATGGTTTAGCAATATAAAAATAACTATGAAGGTTAAAAACACCATTTAATTTTGAAAAGAGGGATTTTCTAATTTTGCTTATTAGCAGTTGTAGAGAGATTTGTTAATAAAATGATCAAACTTCTTTAAAGCTTTGTAGTGACAAAAATGAAGACCAATGTCCTGTCTCAAAATGCTTACAGTTAAAATTAAACTGAACAAAAAACAACATAAGGAAAATATTTAAGAATAAAAGTTGTTTTCGGGGGACACATCAAACATATCAACAATTTAGACAATTCAGTGCTTTGTATTTTATTCTTAGCCAAAAGGACCAGGGATAGAGTACAAAACTGTTGAGGCTTCATTTCAAGAATAGAAAACTGAATTATTCCAGGAAAATAAGAAAGAACTTGCTTCAAAATAGATTAAACCATTGTCCTTACTGTTTTTTCAAGACTCCTATTGAAAATCTGTAACATTGTATTTAAATATAATGAAAAAAAGAGCTTGTGTGTACCTCTTGCAGGCCAGTGCCATATCTAACAGGTCACACATTTGTTTGAGAATACAAGGTAAAGTGAATGTTGAACAGAAAACTAGTAGACAAGCCAAATCCATTTGCTGAGTCACAGTGCACTTCTGTGACTGTACCAGAGTTACATAGCACACAAAAAATGGGCTTAGAAAAGGATTAAGTATTAGATCAGATCGCATTTATATTTTTAGCGATGTCCAAAGGAGACACCATTGAAAAGAGTAACCGATAAGGACAATTTCATTTGAAGCTATCAGTTAGCTATCAAGATTAGTTGCTTCATTTCCTCTTAAAATTTCTGTTTTCTTAGACACACTGCTGGAGCGTGTCCAGAGAAGAAGGGTCTGGAGCACAAGTCTTATGAGGATCAGCTGAGGGAACCGGGGGTGTTCAGCCTGGAGAGGAGGAGGCTCAGGGGGGACCTTATTGCTCTTGACAACTGCCTGACAGGGGCTGTAGGCAGGTGGGGGTCGGTCTCTTTTCCCAGGTAACAAGTGACAGGACAAGAGGAAACAGCCTCAAGTTATACCAGGGGAGGTTTAGATTGGATATTAGGAAGATTTTTTTCACTGAAAGGGTGGTCAAGCATTGGAACAGGCTGCCCAGGGAGGTGGTGGAATCACCATCCCTGGAGGCGTTAAAAAACCCACGCAGATGGGGTTCTTAGGGACATGGTTTAGTGATGGACTTGGCAGTGCTGGGTTAACGGTTGGACCTGATGATCTGAAAGGTCTTTTCCTTCCTAAATGATTCTATCATTCTATCATTCTATGATTCTGTATTCAAAACAGAATTTAAAGGAAATTATTATAACAGTCAAAAAATGTTAATTATTTATTATGTGATGTCACTTGCTTTCTGCAATGCCAGTTTTGCTTATCTAGCCAGAAGAGACTCATCTATTTAAAACATATAAAAGTTTCATTATTTCAGTCAGACAGAGAAGAAAGCAATATTTTATCTAGAAATTCTACTGTGAGCTCATACTGACAGGGACAAGCCATTAGCAATAGTCTAGCTATGAACATGCTTGGCCGTCTCATCGGCACAGACAGTAAGCCTGGAAGAGAATATTTACCCAGCCAAGGGTGATATGGCTATTGTTTCTCAACAGACAGAGTACTCTTGCCCACCTAAGTGTGTTAAACTAGAATGAGAGGCAGAACGCTCAAAGTAATGGGGAATAGAATCTAGTGGCTGTAAAAAATAATTTTTCTCCACTGACAGTAGTTAGTGTTTCTTTTCCACTTCAATATATTATGGTTGTAGATGTAGAAATGTTTTATATGGCACATACTTTGTATGCTACATGGTTTATCACCTGTCATATGTTAAAATTGTAATATTAGTTGATCATACTGCCAGGTCTTTCCTCATTTAAGATTTTGTATTACTTCGAAAAATGAGAAATACCAGCCAGATATTCCATCATCATAATTCCTGTCATTTATTATTTGGTTTTGACCCCTTAGGAACTGCAGTTTCTGGAATTCACAGAATAGTGTAGTCCTTTATATTTCAAGTCTTCTTCTAAAGTTTCAGTCACCTGCAGCTCCTCCACTGGATCTTTACCTCTAACTCTGCCACTAAAACCATGTGAAAATAAGTATAACCAGCACCTTTAAACATTTTTATCTACCAGCTCGTTGTCATTAGAATTTTACTGGATTTGGTGTAGCAGTTGGGGAAATAGAGAGGTTGTTTTTTTCTTTTTTTTTTTTTTTTTTGAGGAGATTATTCTTTTAATAATGCAACAAGTATGTTCTATTTTCAGTCACAGTTTTGGAAGTCAAGAGCTACTCCATTGTTTTAGTCAACAGTATTTAATCCAGTGAGAAGACAACGTTGAGTGTATTTTTAATTCCTTCTGAACCATACAGTGTTATTTTGTGTGGTTTCATGTCTGTCAGACATTTTGTAAAACAAGTATGGAAGGAATAAACTAGAATATAAATGTATCCCTTCAGAGTTCTGCTTTGTTGCATATTGTCTTGAAAGCTAGATTATGTTGTGTCCTTTAGAAAATGTGTCTGTAACTTTGCAAGAATAGGTAACTTTTAACACTTTTGAATAATGGAAATCACACAGATGACCAAAATGTAAATTATTAAATAAAGGAATTTGAAGCTGCCATGAAGGTTCTAGTTAATAAGTTAATACCATAACTGCAGTTTCTGTACCTTTTAAATGACACTAGACTAGGATGAGATGATTTTGTTTGTTTTTCATTTCCACTTAAGTGAAAAGTTTTTTTGCCGGTGATTATGTCTATGCTTTAGTAATGTTGGCACCAGGCATGGATTATTCTGCTTTCATTATTTTTCAGTATGGATTTGTTGCACGTTATATTTTTTTAACATCCTTAAAATTCACAATACTTACATTTTCTTCTATATAATTCTATGCAAAGATGCTGAGAATCTTTGGCAGCCTTTCTTGAGTGACATCGTCTTTTCAATGTTGATCTTATGTACAACATCTGCCATTCATTATGAGCCTGACCAACTGTCTAGTAAAGGTCTTACTGACTCTGATGGATCATGAGCTTTGGTTTGTCAAATAGGAATAAACAGTCCAGTTCCTAAATTCCTTTAAACATTTATATTTTAAAATGTTCTGGATCACCACATTAACAGCAAGAAAACTTTAGCTGGTAATTTCTCTTAACTTTTTGTAAGACTGATCTAAAAATTATAGATGTAGAAACTTAAGCTGCTAGCAGAAGAAAAATACATTTTCAAGAATAAGAATTTGATGCATTTCAAAGAAAACTCATCCCCAATACAGCACTAAATAAAAAGATAACCAGATTTGGTTTGTCCTTCTGTATTTAATAATTATTTTTTCCAATTAATCAAAAAGTCAGATTGGTAGACTGGTATCTGAAAAAGCTGCAAAACTTCTTTTGTAGTTCTTTTCCCCAGATCCCTATTATTTGGTGTTAGAGGACTGTTCAGATTTTCTGAAATTAAATGAAGGCAGATGATTGCTTCAAATTCTTATGACCTTAGCCAATGAAGACATTTTATCTCTATGGCTGCAAAACACAAATACCCAGTATTGCAGTGTATCTCATAAGCACATAAAAATCAGTTGACCTGGAAGGATTTGCTCTCTTGATACTAGGTTAAAACCTGTATTCTGGAGAGAGAAATAATGCAAGTAGGGTTAACTGATTAGGTGAAAGCTCAGATATAGTATTTTATTCTTAATGTAAGTCTGGATTTGATCAGCTTTGACATATTCTTTTAAGAAAAATAATTCTGCTCCAAGACACTACTTTGAGTATATCAAGAGTGTTTGTACCATGGCAGATGAACTGTTTCATTATGTCTTTTCCAGCTGGTGTAATTGTTACATTCTTTGTGTGCCAGCTCCCTAGAGGGAGAAAAAGCACATATGGTAGAGTAAAAGGTCCTGATGTGGAGTCCATGTGGGGGACAATATCATGAGATAATTGCTGTGGAGGGTGGAGGGCAAGAGTTAATCTGCTGGTTTGAAAAACATTGCAGTAGCAATATTAATGTTGCAAAGCCACAAAGAGTTTGAAAATTAAGATTTAGGGTTCTTATGCAACTTCAGTGGAAGTTACATATCATAACTTCATTATGATACAGATTTTAATTAGCGAGATGTGCTAGTTTTCCTTTTAAAAATGTACAGATATACTCAGTATTTGTTTAAACTCCATTGTTAGAACTGGTCCAGACCTTTATTTGCTAAAAAGCATCGTCTTTCTCTATGGACTTTCAGATGACCTATTTCCTTGTAATAGCAGAGTGTTTCATGAGCACTCGGGCATTTACTTTAAATGTAGGCTACATGACATGAGCTGATAGTGCTGTTCCCATTTTATGGGAATCAAGTTGCAAATCAGGTTACAGAATCAAAATAGAAAGTACCTACTAATATTTGCTGCCAAATTAGAAACATCAGAGACCTGAATAACCAGTGTATTGAGCAGTATATTTTAGCGTCCTCCCTATTTCCATAAGCCTAAATTACTAAAATACTTAAACTTAGTTTTAATCAAAGGTACTTTGTCTGAAGCTACTTTGCCCTTCTGAAGTACCAGGCACAAGAGAGTACCTGCAGCGGTAGATCATGCCAGATTCAGCCTCCACCTTTCCTCTAGTCTTGTATGATCATTTCTACACAGGTTCTGTAAGCAAGCTAGTGACCTCCTTTCTGTTTTCTCACCTGAAACAGCAGATGGCATTTATCTCTCATTTCTTTTATGTACTATATTAAAATCAGTTTTGATAACTGGTTTTCTAGAAATGAAAGAAGGGTAGAATGAAGACCTGAACACTGCAGAGATTTTCTTGGTCTGGAAGTGGAATTTTTTTTTTTTTTTTTATACTGCCAAGTACATAACAACGAAGACTACTTGACCATAAATGTTCTTGTAGTAATGTCTTCTGCAATTTACTGCCATTTACCTGTAACCTGCTGGCTGAATTGTGCAACCCATAAGGACACCAGTGAGAGCAATGATATAGAAAATAAGCTAGTGAGAATAAAATCCATTTACAAAACATTTCTCATAAAGATATGTAAAAAAAAAAAACTGAAAAAATATTTTTAGAACTCTATCTGCCTATAAGAAAATAATGTTTAAAAATGTAAGTTTACATGCAATGTTTGTTCGCTGAAGAAATGTTGAAGAAAATATCTTCATTGTTCTCAGAGAGAAAGCACCTGCTACACATTTGGGTGGCAGAACTCCCATAGCAAATTAGGAGTCTAAAACTAGTAACAAATGGTCCAATTGTTTCTAATTTAAGATTATTGCCTTCTGGGAATGCTTTTGAAATTATGACCTCTGCGGCTGAGAACTTTAATTATGAAGGGAACAACTAGATCCCCTGTTAAGGACATAGGAAAGTGAATCACCAGGCAAACATTCATAATGTACAGTCAGTTGCGGAGCATTCCTTAGAAACTCAGACCTCAAGTGTCTAACTAAAGCTATCTGTGAAAGCTCTTAGCTTAGAGCTCATGGAATTCTATGGAAGAAATCCAGACTGGTTCAACCAGTATGAAGTAGTGACTGTAAATCACAGATTATTAAATGACTGCTCTAGGTACTGCTTTTAGTGTTGGTGACGCCCAAGCAGACATCAAATCTGAAAGAAATCAAATGTTTTATCCATGTTCTCTTGCTTTAATATTTTAGGAATATAAACATTTCCCTACTGCTGTATCAAAAGATGTCGGCATAGGAGTTTGATTTTTCTTTTAAATGTAGCAAAAGACTTGGTTGGTAACTGTAAGGAATATCAGAAGTATAACTGAAATATATAAACATGAAATTAATTTATCAATTGGAGAGGCACAGTA
The DNA here is from genome assembly GCF_017639655.2 of Falco naumanni. NCBI lineage: Eukaryota > Metazoa > Chordata > Aves > Falconiformes > Falconidae > Falco > Falco naumanni. The sequence continues at coordinate 1,306,762 of NC_054054.1, read as the reverse complement.
TGTGTGTACATAAACTTTTCTTCAATTCCTTAACCTAAAGGGATTGCCTCTTAAGTATGAAAGTGGTGTTAATCTCAATGCCCCTTCTGTTTTAGTTTTTCTTTAGCAAACCAAAAGAATTCCAATTAGTTCTAAATCTTGTCAATTAGTTTCAGTTAAGACTGACCTTTTTACATGTGGGAAATTGCAATATGCCTATAAATTTATCACTGAACATCAGAGGTTTAACAAGATGCTGTTGTCTCTCTTAATCCTGTTTTGCTACTGATGTCCTCTGTGAAAGTCAGGACTAACCCAGAGAGAAGGCAGCCCACACAGTTTTTGCAGAGAGAGCAGACGTCTTGTACTGGCTCTTAAAAAAAAGTCATAGGTGAGTCCAGGTCTGAATCAGAAGTTACTGCAGAGCAGGGATGCACCTTTTTTTTTTTTTTTTTCCTTTTTGAGCCACTGTCTACCCTTTTGAGCTTTAGATATTGCATTTTAGGTGAGTTCTGCTTCAGATTTTAGAAGTTTGAAAATGCCTTCAATAAAATGAGTGGTAATGCCTGCAAAAGGTGCAGAAGTGAGGAAGGTAGGCAGTCCCTTTCTCTAAATTTTTTGCTTAAAAATGACAAACCCAAGCCTGTGACTATGCCATTACATTACTGAGCATTCATATGTTACTGAGTATTGTGTACGGTTCTGCTTCTCTCACCCCGTTGCTCTCCCAGCGTGGTTCCTGCTAAGAAGGTATTAGTATGTGAAAAGACAGGAGAGAAGTGGTAAGGAAGATCGAAAGAATCGAACACATTCACAACCTTACAGAAAAACTCGGGAAGGTAAGGCTTTCCTGCCTAGAAGGCAGACAGCTGCAGGGTGGGATAACAGAGGTTAGAAGTTAGAGGCTAGAAGTGCAACTGAGAGAACAACGTTTATTCTGTTCGTACATTCTCCTCCGGGTATTTGGGTTTGATTACTACCTGTGAAAAAACAATAAGCTAATTGGACCTCCAGGGCATTCTTAGGTTCTTGTGACATCTCAGACTGAGGCAGTAACAGTTTATCATCATAAACTGCATGGACAATACAAGGAGGCAGCCTAATGCAAATGGCTTTACCTAAAATGCAAACCACTGTCTTAGAATTTTTTTTCTAGAAGGAGCTAGATACAATACAGAAGTAAGGCAAATTCCAACAAGAAACACACTAAATTACTGGTGAGAGAACTAGAAATCTGTTTGGTGTGTGAGCAGATCTTTGGTAGGATTAATGTGATCAAGCATTTTATAAGAAGTGGAAGATTATAGGATCTGCAGACGGGTATCCCCTGATTTGTAATTTATCAGAACTGTAGCTCCAGTTTTGTGAATCCCCCTGTGGTACTAGCTAACCTGTCTTTCAGGGCACGAAAGCAGTTAAGAGGGAAGCATAGCACACTGCTGCCCCACCTGGATTTGCTGTTTGGCTTTTAAAGGTGAATAATATAGTAACCTTTCTAAAAGTGCATTTGTCTTGAGCACCAAACGGACCTTAGGTATCCTCTGTCTTTTTGAAGCACAGGAACCCATGGATTGTCGAAGCTGCTTCAACTAAATGCAGTTTACAATGCATGTTTAGCTTTATTTTGTCATAAACTTGTATGGATAAAAGATAATGTTTCTATGAAAGATACTGTTAAAACAGCTTGAACCAGCTACTGACTACTCAGTTTTTGTCCAGGTGAAGTGCTCATTCATCTCACTAAGAATGTAAATTGAGCAATTCTTGCATACTTGTCTTTGCATTTGCAGACATAGAATTTGAGCTTTGACAGACATAGGAAGAAAATTTTGCTATTTTCTGTCTATAGATGTCTGAAAATAAACCCATTTGCAAACAACTGAATTTTGCTTTATTTATACAATTTATACAATAAAGGTTAACAACCATAGTAGTTTACTGCTTTGATGCTTATGGTTCTTTACCACTTTAAAAAAGTCCTCCTAATTTTTCTCTTCCCAAAATAATCAAGTTTGGTGATTAAAATTTTGTGGTGTGAAGAGATAAGGGAAAGCAAATAAATTATTTACTATTCATGAGGAGTCTCTGCTGATAAAGCAATATGCTCCTTATCTATTGATTTTAAAGATCAAATGAGGTACTCGGGTTACATTTCTGTTTTGGTTAAGTAAGGTCAAATAACCTTCACCTCGGTACTCTCACCTTCCAGTTTTTGAATGATTATGATAAATTAGTTGTTGATAGAGATCATCTTACTGAAACTATAACTTGAAAACTTTCAGAATGAATGCAGATAATTTTGCTATAGATAACTGCTTACTGTGAGTGCAAGTGTAAAAGAGAAATAATTGTTGTGTAAATACTTTGTAAGGATCATCCCAAATTTTATTTTTCTGTAGTCAGATTAAAGCCCAGTACTCCTCCACTCAATAGGATACCAAACTTTACAATTTTAATTTAATTTCTTGGCATCACTGAAAATATGCTGGATAAATTATTATTAATTGTTATGGTTATTGTTGTTATTATTATTATTAATATTCAACACCTATTTAGAGCTTTGTCCCACAAATATTGTTGTACATGAGCAATGCTTGAATTTGTTTGATTCATCAGAATAGGACTCTGGAATATATCCAAAACAGGATTTCTGTGCTGTAGCGCTGTGGGTTGTACCACTTCTGTTCTAGGCACCTGCTCTGCAGCCCAGTCCAAAGTGAGTTAGACACTGAGCTTTCTTACTTGATGCACGGATGAAGCGTGATGTCTCACAGAGGAATCATTCCATCTCGGACAGCCAAGTTACTGAACATTTAGCATCAATATGCCCAGGCCAGACTGCTCTACTTGAGCAGATGTCGTATCTGAAAGGTATGGGTTGAGCTCTAAGATGAAAGCACAGAATGCAGTTTTCACCCTGTTAAAAGGTGTTCATGCCCTTCCTCTCTCCTAAAATAAGTGATTTTGATATAAACAGACAGAGACGGTACAGGCATGCTCATTTTTACACAGGTGATATTTTCTCTTTTTTTCCTGGTGATTAGAGATCTCATCTAATTGACCTAGATTCCATTATTTCCCCTCCATGAGTGGAGTGATCTGTAGAGGATAGTTTCCTTATTCCTTAGATTTCTACCTTTCTCAGGGGTGCCCTTATTACATGTATCTATATACTCATATATAACTCTTCTGTGAAAATTGTGCAGTTGTAAATAATTAAAAATTCACCAAACCAAAATAGGATGAAAATTAGTAGGATTCTGTAGTCTGGGTTAAAATTCATTATATCCTGCTTCCCGATCCAAGAATCTGTGTCCAAGAGAACCGCACCTTCCTACAGAGCTTTCCAACCCAGGCCTCCTACCAATTGGTGACTAACCAATGTGAGATAGGCAAATCCACTTTCTGGAAAAGAGGTGATCAAGGTTTCCAAGTCCACTTTCTAAATTCTCATCCTTTAAATAGTTTGAGTGGAGGAAACTGGCAAGGTCACATGGTCTTTTTCTTTCCAGTGATTCCCAAATGGCATAGATGATGTTCCAGACACCTTAACTGAGCCTGCCCTAACATAGCTGTCACTGCATAAGCCACAAAGGTTACTTACTCTTCCATTATCGTGCCAGTCTTGGTGGACATCAAGGTGGACTTTTCAGCAGGCTTCACCTGGAAGGTTCATAAGTCCTGTCTTTTCTATAACTCCAGCCCCATAATTGAAGGGCACAGTTGCACCTTCTTTCCATGCAGGAGCAGGGTCATTTGCTAGCTGTCAAAACAAATAAGGAAAGAACTTGACTTGGGGAACACAAATTAAAAATTGTATGTCAAATATAGAAAACGGATCATCAGGCAGATGTCACATATCGCCTTCTGGAATGTGGTTTATAAATCAGGTACAGCTTGTAATGTAAGGAAGATCAATACCCTATTTGACATTTTTTTCTGTGTCGGTTTTGATCATCTACATGCTTGTTTGAAATCTCAGTCATGAAGTGAACTATACTGAATTCATCGAAAGTACTTCAGTGTCCACCTCACACTTTCTATACTATTTCCAAGTGATAAATCACATATTTCAATAGTTGCTTTAATGCACCATCATTTCCTACAGCTTTCCTTTTAATATTATAATTGATTAGATATTAGATTAAAAAGTCAGAAAAGAAACAAAGTTAAAACTTTTCACAGCACCTTTATTCACAACTGCAACTTGATATTACCAAATGCATTTCCAAAGTCAGAAATTTTTCCCCAGTCAAGAAGTTACATTCCAGTCAGTTAAATCTTGGTTACATTCAGTTGCAGCATCATTTATTTCTGTATTTCTTGGCTATTTCTTGAGATTTACTTGACACTTCAGTTTCATATTTTGTTTCAAATACAGCTTCTGTCACCAGTTCTGAAATATGGGGCAAACCTACGCTTTTTTTGGTTGAATCTATGCTGTACCATTGCCATCAATGTACTATGACAGAATATGAACCATTTAGTTTTCTCTTGAGATCTCATCTTACCCTCCTACCTTCATTAGGAAAAGTTGTATACTGTCCTCTTTTGAAGCTGTCATCTCAGTATTGTGCTTGAATATCTCCCCTTTTTTGCCTTCATATAGGAATGTTACTTCCTTTATAAAGTCATGTTACTTTATAAAACAAATCTGTTACTCTGATCTGTCTATTCCTGCTGTCAATAGTGCTGGGTAGTAACCAGTTGGATTTGCACTGCAGTGTATTCACTGTTTCACCCATTGCCATGCTACTTGATCTCCAACCTACACAAACTATTTGCAACAATGCTTTAATTTCTAAAAGCATATTGATTTTCGGCAATCTTTTTATGACACTTCTCATGGAATACACACAGCTTGCCAGCTGTTGAACAGAAATCTGTATTTCTCATCTTAATGTTAAAATATTATCTCCCTCATAATTTTTGCGTAAGAAAAAAAGGTGGATAATGGATGCATTATCAAACTTATGAAAATGTAGCCATTCTTATTTTCAACATGATTCAACTTGACCACATAAAATTAACACTATACTTTGTAACTGCTGAGACGTTTCTGAGTGTGTGTTACTTACTGCAGTATCCAGGCAACTGATGATTTGAAGAAACTGAGCTGCAGAGTATTTCATTATGTTCTTATAATTTTTTTTTACAAAGATGATTAATTTTTATTTTTACAGTCAGTGTAGGGTAATATTAAAATGTCATTATTTAAAAAAAAACAAACCCACAACTGTTTAATTAACCTCAAGAACAAATAAAAGAACTCTTAAGTCCTCATCAAAACTGGCTTGTCCAGAAATTGCAGGAGTAGCCATTCGGCCTCCAGGACATAGGTTTGGCTGTCAGTCTAACTTCTAGCTCTTGTTTAAACCATGTTGTGCTCCTGGGAAATCCTTTGTAATTTTTTCTCCATCTATAAAGTGAGGATAAACATAAGCCTTCTTGTAAAATGTCACATGGTCTGCAGATGGGAAGTGGTGTGTAAAAGCTGGGTAACTATTATTCAGATGATATATAACCTACCACTTGTTGGTTCGTACTCTACCTCCTTTTCTGCATTCAGGCTAACAGCAACATCTCCCCTGCCTATCAGTCATTTGCAGGACAGTAGAAACCTCATGTTTCTGCTTGGTTTTGTCTACAAATGGGGTAAAATTTCAGTGCTAAAGCAAGAGTACAGGCTGAAGGGCAGAGTGTGCTGGAAGCAAAAGAAATGTGTTCCATGATCAGCAGCCTTCCAGAGATCCCAGGAGACCCTGGCAGAGTGTAGGAAATGGAACCCAGTAAGATTTCACAACGGAGAGTGGAAGCTGCACAAACCTCTGCTGTCTGCTGACAGTCAATGACACTTTTCTTTGCTACAGGTTTGCCTGTGAGGGAAAGCTGGATGAAGAGTGACTAATTCCAGCTCGTTTTTCACTAGTGTATTAGGGCTTCAGTAACGTGCAGTTGAGTTCCCTGGATTTAGTTTTGACCTCACAAGCAACTGTGGGTGGAAGGTCGCTTTTCCTTATGATAATTGTAGGTAGAAAATAGCCATGGTATTTCAGTGACTTATATGCTTCAGATAATTTCACTTTGGATTTTCGGACCTTTCTGCATTTTTTTTTCTATAATGAAGTATATACAAGTATCACTAAGTTACCAAAACATAACCACTGAGCTGTGAAATAGTTAGTTAGTTAGTTATTGATACTTACTGCTTGATTGCTGAAAGGTAAGTAATTTGGCACAATTTGTGTATTACAAATTCTAAGAGCAAATAGCTCAGTAGAGCTGTTTTCTTAAATTACTAATGTAGAAATGCCTTTGCGTTCAAGAACTGTGTTTTCTGCTACAATTCCTTAAAACATTTTCTTCAAGGAATCCCAGAAGCAGGATTAAAAGCATTGCTCTAATGTGAAAATAAATAAATAAAAAGAGAAAACCATCTTCTAAGCCCCATTACTCATCTGAAAAATTACAGCATGATTGCTTTTAAAGGTATGATTCAATTGCTCTCTCATAAACATTTAGTGCTTGAAATGATAGAATCATAGAATCATTTAGGTAGGAAAAGACCTTGAAGATCATCAGGTCCAACCATTAACCCAGCACTGCCAAGTCCATCGCTAAACCATGTCCCTAAGCACCGCATCCATCTGCGTGGGTTTTTTAACGCCTCCAGGGATGGCGATTCCACCACCTCCCCGGGCAGCCTGTTCCAATGCTTGACCACCCTTTCAGTGAAAAAAATCTTGCTAATATCCAATCTAAACCTCCCCTGGTATAACTTGAGGCTGTTTCCTCTTGTCCTGTCACTTGTTACCTGGGAAAAGAGACCGACCCCCACCTGCCTACAGCCCCTGTCAGGCAGCTGTAAAGAGCAATAAGGTCCCCCCTGAGCCTCCTCCTCTCCAGGCTGAACACCCCCGGTTCCCTCAGCTGTTCCTCATAAGACTTGTGCTCCAGACCCTTCTTCTCTGGACACGCTCCAGCACCCCAACGTCCCTCTGGCCATGAGGGGCCCAACGCTGAACACAGGATCCCAGGTGCGGCCTCACCAGTGCCCAGTACAGGGGGACGATTGTTGTCCTGATCCTGCTGGCCACACTGTTTCTGACACAAGCCAGGACACTGATGGCCGCCTTGGCCACCTGGGCACACAGCTGGCTCATGCCCAGCCGGCTGCTGACCAGCCCCCCAGGCCCTTTCCCCCAGGCCCTTCCCAGCCGCTCTCCCCCAGCCTGTAGCGCTGCGGGGGGCTGGTGTCACCCACGGGCAGGACCCGGCACTGACCCGTGTTCAACCTCATACAATTGGCCTTGGCCCATCGGTCCAGCCTGTCCTAGATGTCCTAGGTTATCCTGCTTGGCCTTCAGCTGCTACTCTGGATGGCATGGGCATCCCATAAACCCATAAGCTGAATCTAAATGTGCAGCAGTGATGTCTCAGATATTCCAGAACATTTTAGGTGGTACAAGATACAGCTCTGTGGGCAGCAGAATCAAGTTCCCTGTATTTTTCTTTGCCAAAAGCATTTGTTATTTTAAAAGGAGGAAGGAAGTGCTGTATTAGTTTCTAACACAGTGATGTATTCGGACTTATGTCAGTCACGTTCAGAAGATACTGCTCAAACCAATGCCTGGAGAGGAACCTTTTGTCCTACAGTATAGTTAACATCAGCTTTGCCTCACTCTGTTCTAGTTTGTCCTAAATAGTTCTCTATCTAAATTTTGCTTAAAATGAAGCTCTAGGTTTTATTTAAAGTTGTAATGAATAATAAAAATCTATTGGCATGAATTAAATAATTTAAAAAGAAAGGCAATGATTTATTTATGCATCTAGAGTATCATACAATATTTAATATAGAGGGGTATAGACTGAATCAGCAGTAACTTCTCTGGTATTTCATAGATGCATTCAGCTGGGTATCAGCAAGTTGCTGTTATATCTGGAAACTATGGAATAGTTGCATCCCTGATGTGTCTTTGTCCTGTGCTAGAGGAATATGTATGCATATGTGTGTACACATTACATTTAGGACCAATGAGTATGTTAATTTTTGGGGGTCTGTGCTTTAAAAAAGAACACGTTCCAACTAAATATTTTACATGTTAATATTGAATACTTCTTTTTCCAGTCACTAAGTGTGCCAGTCTGATTTAAAGTAGTTTAGCTTTTTAGATATTAATAGATCTTTGAAATCAGAACAGCTAATTCTTAAAAATTAGCATAATTTTAAATGCTTTGGTGGGTTCAATCCCAACTTCTGGCATTCATATGCAGAATTTATATCCACTGAAACAAGTAAAATGATATGAAAATATTAAGGCATACTTTGACACTGAAAGAGTGGTGTGCTTAACTGTGGGATTTGTAGCTGAAAAACCATGAAGTAACTTTTGAAATAAAATTCCTGTTAGTTAATACCGAAACAGCAAAGAAATGTCAGTTTCTCTTAGTATTGCATGTCTTGGACTCTTCACTTACATCCAACCTATTCTTAATGGAAGCATAAGATTTAATTAAGGCAAAAAAGATTAATGTTAATTTCTATGGCAAATTGTCAAATTTCTAGATCTGAAGAGGAAGCTATATGGCTTCTTTTTTCATAATCATACCTTAAGTTAGATCATCAGTATTTTTTTTGTTGTTGTTGTTCCTAACCAGGATTTTGTGGGGAATGTATGAATTGACTGCCATTATTGCTACAACATTTGGGAATGTTTTGTCATTACAGCAGATCTGAGTTGACTTACAGAAATTCTTTTGGTCTTCTTAAGAAAAGCAGAGCTCTGGAACTAAAGCTCAGCTGAATGTCCCGGACAGGGTTTATAAAATGGTGCAAAATAATGTTTCTCGTTCAGAACTTTTCTTGTGGTTAATGAGGTATTGAAGGCTCACTTTGACCAAAATGCCAGCTTCTGCTCACAATGACACTGCTACAATTGTGTCCTGTTGTGATTCATCAGTAGAAAATTTCAGGAGGATATCTAAGTAAAAAGGGAAAGTTTTTCAGTGCTTTTCCCATTTTATGATAATCTAAGATTTATTTCTATTTAAGCTGTCTATATAATGTATATAATGGGTGTTACATATATGAAAAAATAGATCTATCTTTGTGATGTAATTAGAACTTTACTTTCCAGAATGTAATGTTGTATCCTTTCAGGATAAACCATGAGTTGGGTCTCAGTATTAGCATTTAAAACATCCACAACGTGCAAGCCACAGCATATGGTTTGTGGGAATTGGTGATGATATGGTATTAAGGTAGCAGTCTAAAAACATGCTTCTCTCCCAGAAAGGATAAGATTTATGTGAAAAGTGAGCTTATTTATGCACAAAACTGTAAATAAAGTTAAAAATATCTTTAAGTTAGAAATAGATCTGTATTTCGGATTCAGATTTGAATATGGATGTCCTTAAAAATCAGGAGAGTCTGTGTCTAGATGTATGGGCGTGATTTTTCTGAGAATCTTAGGTTGCCAATACTGAATACCAAATCTATTTATTTGGACATCAGAAATATCCACAGACAAGTCATTCAGTGCAATGTACGATAATACCCTAAATTAACCGATCAAATTTCACTCAAATTTTTGGTGTCACTTCTGGATACAATGCACAACTGTAGTTAGTAAGGATTCCATACTCAGTAATTCTTGATAGTTTAGTAAGGATGACACAGTAAGAAAACTTACAGAAATGTCAGCTGTCTGGCAGAATGTAGAGTTAACCTTGTTCTCACCTTAAAATAACGTGTTAAAGAAAGTGTCATTGATGGCTTACTGGATAGGGAATTTTTTTCCATTCTCTTGCTGAAGAAGGAAGCTTTTTCATGCTATCACATTGATGGCAGTCATTTGGCAGAATATAAAACATGTGATGATCACAAGCAGCTTTGTAAAATCTACTTGTCCCCTTTTAAAACTGATGGTTTAATCTGTTTAGAAAAAGACAGAGGTACAGTTTAAAAATTTCCCTGTAGCATATCTTGAACAAACTTTACGCGTTTGCTATTCCAGTCTAAGCCATGAAATACTGAACCTCCACAAAGTTTTTCGAAGCAGCTGGCAACACAAAACGTTGTGTTAGAAGATTTTTGTTTATTTTTAGTAATCAGTTGCTTTGTTTTGAGTCATGGTGGTGATGGTATGGCATCTTGAGCACGGTCCCCACGCATGTTGATTTCGTTATAGTTCAATTAACATAGGGATGTGATGATTGGCAATATCATCACTGCAGGATGTGGCAGTGGGCAGAGAGGAGCAGTGAGCGTTGCAGAACAGCGAGTGTTCCACTCTACAGAAATGGCAAGCAAATCTCTTCCTGTTACATGAACATTGTGCCTTAGTGCTTTGAATTTTTGTGACATATGCCATAAGTTTCAATTTTTGCAAACACTCCAGTTATTTGTACTTATTCAGTAAAAACATTCCAACATTTTGATTTACAAATTTCTTTGTAGAAAAATATCCTAATTAAATCTATCATTATTTTCAGAGTTAGAGCAAGCGTGGGTGATAGATTTCGCTGCCCACTTTATTTTTTTTTTGAAATGACAGCAGGTTGGATTGGCTGGCTGATGTATTAAAACCAAATGGCAAAAAACCAAAACAAACCACAATTTATCCTTTTCACTGCAAGATTGCTGGCATTCTATTTCAAGCATCTTAATTCAGTCAGAAAAATCTCTATGAATTAGCAATCCTTAATATATTTTTATTTGTTGTTGTTGTTCATATTTATGATTGTATGTATCTATTCCTTGCATTTTAGGCAGTTCTGTTTCATGACTGTATTGGCAATGCAACATATGAATATTTAATTCCTTGCAAAGGCACTCCAATAACAGTTCTACGTCTCTTTCTCTTACAATTTATCATGCATCAGGCACAACAATATCTAGTTGCTCTTTAGAATACACACTTTGTATTCTAAAAAAAAAATAATAAATGTGTTCTGTGTGGGTTAATAGACCAGATTTGTTTGCAGGTAGGAGCAGTGTGAGAAGTTAGCCAGGATCTAGCTTGGGCTCTGATTTCTTGTTCCAGGTTAGAGCAGCTTAGGGTTTGCTCTAACAAGCACCCGCTGAAGGCAGTGCTCAGAGCTCTCTCCTGTCACAGCTTTGCTACCTACTTCTGTCCAAAATCTGCAAAAATGGAAATGTAAGCTGGCAAAACCAGACCAGTCAAATATTGCCAGAATGTGATTAAAGATATCTAGCATGCTGAAAAATCCCTTTACAACGTCACAGCTGGTATTTTGTACAGAGGTAATGAGTCTGATTGACTAAAACGTAGCAGATATCCCAAAGTGCCTGAATATTAGCACTGGATTATTTATGTAGTATTAACTACTTTGTTATTTATTCATGGTTTCCAGTCATTAATTGCATCTTTTTGCTTTTTCATATTTTTAGAAGCTGTGTTGTACAATAAAATATGGTATTGTGCAACAAAATTAGTACTGAATAAAAAAGAGTTTAATGCAGTGTCTTAGCAATGATGGCACAAGTTGATGTGTGCATTTCTGAGCTTAGTTTGCTTTCCAGCATACTGCATTTTCTGTAGGACAAACATATATATATATATATATATATATATATATATATATATATATATATATAAGATTTTATGTGATGACAGATTATTGAAACAACCTCTCTCCCTAGTATTTCTCAACGTTTTTAGTTAATGCCAAATTTTAGAATCTATTACTCCAGCAGACTTTTAAAAAATCACTAATAAAATAGCTATTTGTTCAGAGGAAGAAAAAGTGATTTATAGTCAACAAAAGAAGTCAGAAGTCTGAATAGTCAATGCCAGGAAAAGCCTGAAGTGGCTGAAGTAGAATATTATTAATGGAAAAATAAATTGATAATAAAAAGTACATTTTCCAAGTATAATTTTCTTCTAATGTTATGTAAATATTCAAAATCCAAAACAGATGTAACTGATGCCAAATCAATTTTTGTACATCTTTTCCTTTCAGCAACTTGGAAAGTGATATGATTTCTGCTTAATGAAAATGAAAATTGGTCCAAGAGGAAAAAGCCAATTTCATATGGCTTTAACTCCTGTAGTGTAATTTCTGGTCTGTGTGCTTTCTCTGACTGATGATACAAGCATTATCAGAAAGACCATTAACCTGAAATGGTGTTAGTGCAAAAAATCTGTCAGAAATTGTAGATCATTGATAAAGAGAACTAAAAGGAAGGTTAAAGCCCTCGCAGACCGACTAGAGAACACAAGCAGAATCCAGTCTTAATACACTTTTTGGTAAATAAATTGGGATACTTTCAAAATTATACAATCTTGACAAAATGACATATCAATAATGATCTACTATGGACATTATTCTTTTGGTTGTTTTATTTAATTCAGTGTGGAGTTTTTCAGTGTTTTCAGTTCTCAACGGAGTAGCATAGGGGAAGTGCAGAGTTTAATACTACAAAAATTTATTAACATTTATCTTAGATAATCAGACTAACAATGGAGGGTGATTAAGAAAAAAATGAACATTTTATACATATCTCTTACACTCCACTTCCATAACCAGTCAATATTTTTCTGTTAAACTCTTCTTATAGACAAAAGCTGTATATTTAAAGCTTACGAGTGTGAAACTATATGGGTTTATATATATAATCAAACAAATATATTAAAAATAGCCTGATAATTACAAATATTCCATTGCAAAAATTATCAATTCAAGCAAGCACAATGAAAGGAGAAATTAATTAGTATTCTAAACAGACTTCTAAATCACTGTAACTTTGCTCATGTTTAATTTTTTTATTATTTTATTTGCTCAATTTGGTCGATATACTAGGATTAAAAATACTGCCTTTTGAGTTATAAAAACTTTATTTGTATACATTAGAAATAGATAAGTCTGGAAAATGTAAAATTAACTAAACAGAATACTTACATGCATGTAGATCTCAACATTTCTGTTGAGAATTCTCTGAATTCTCTGTACAATTGTGAATTCTTTGTACATTTTCCCACAAAGAAACCATTTAGAGTGCTTTCAGAGTAAAAATATCATAAATTAATGAAAATGTGGAGATTGAACTGGAAAAAGCTACATGTTTAAAGGAGTATTTATAGTGCATGGAATCTTTTAAGCTGAGTGTGTGAAAAATTTTCATCACATGAAATCACGTAAATGAGCTACATTATTTGAAATAGCATGCAATTATCTCTAGATACATAAGTACAAATTAAAAAAAAAATTCCAAAATTGTTTTAGATATTGAAGTTTACTTATTCTTGGAGAAATAAACACCAGTATACTTCACATTTATAACATGGATGTTATATACTAAACAACAGATAATTCCAATTTGCAAATTTTATTTAACTGTTTTATCTTTATTGCATTAGACCATGTTGTGTGTCACACAAATAAAGAAGATGAAGTTAATCTCCCCTAACATTTATATGTCTACTACTTAGCCTGTCACATGAAGCTGTTTTCATAGTCAATGACGGGTAGTCAACATAGTCAACAGAATCTAGAGTCCATTTTACATTAAGTTGGCAACTGTATTTGGTTAGGTGAATCACACCCCAAAAGTACCTGTTTCTCTCCATGGAACACAAACCACATTGTTCTTGACTAGCACAGATGTTGTTTGCGCTGAACATGCCTATGCTTCAGGGAGACAAATCCTGTGCAGTGAATCTGAGTTATCTGAGTGAATCAGAAGTTCTGTGCAAACTGTTGACCCAGCAAACAGCATTTTTTTTATTTGGCAGAATGACAGCATCCTACAAACGCTTTCGATGTCTGGTACATGTCCTGTCCAAGTGATATGGGCATTTTCAGTGCTTCATACCAGGCCCACAGGACTTACTGCATGTACACAAGCTGTTGCCACAGTATATGTCAGGTTGAAGAAATCCAAGATTCAAAAGGCCCGTCAGCTTGCTTGCTGATAAGTAAACTTTTCTTGATCTGCAGCAAATGCTATACCACCGGGACTGTTGGACATCCTGGGCAAATGTCATGCTGCCATGTTTTTCTCAGGCAAGATTGCCAAAAAGACAGTTATTCTGAGGAAATCCAGAATTACGTTAGCTCTCATACATTTCCTGAAAAGCATACCAAATGTACAGATTTCCGTTGCCCTCCGATTCCTAGCAGTGATTTCTCATAATGCAATATAAATATAATTGCATGCATATAACAAGAAATGGAAGGGAAGGACTGATCTTATGGAAAGGCAGTGGTAGGTCCTCAGAACTAATTTTTCACATTGGTTTTATGAATCGATGGAGCTAAAAAGCCTTGGAGACCTTTTTGGAATTTCTTAGCAGAAATAATACAGCCCAGCAGAAATTGGCTGGGCCTAATAAAACACAAGGCAGCTCAACTAGGTATGAAGTTGTTGTTGTCATTAGAAAATCACTGGCCATCTTGTTGAGCATAATGTGCAATAAGCTATAGACTGTGGATGTCAAATTCAGCATTGGAAGTATTTTCTTGAAAATAGAAGAGCCCAATATATGCTACGTCATCAGTACTCACGAGCAGAAGAGACAGATCAAAGCTTTTAAGGTCTGAGCTCTACAGCGTGAAAATTGAGGACAAACAAAATAATCCATCCAGTTGAAGAGCAAATGACAATACAAGTGAGGTGAAACCCTCCTTTAAACTGGGATTCTAAGGAGTAGTATGTAAGGGCCCTTTCTGAGAAAAGGCTTTGTTCACTGTCTGGGTGCCGGGTTGCAGTGATAGTGCCACAGCTGTCTGCAGTGGGGGGTGTCCCAGAGCCTCCCAACGAGGGGCATGCCCAAAGACCACCACATCTCAGCTATCTGGGAAGAAGAGGCTTCCTCAGATGAGCATGGAGGAAGTAAAGGGCTTGGTGGAGTGTGAACTGCTGTAAAGGGCCTTTGCTGCGTGTAGGCATATTCCAGGGCAGAACGTGGGTGGCTAAGCAATCGTATATAACCGGTATTTATGTATGTAACGGGGGATCTCGCCTGGGGTTTGTGCCATCACACGCCACAGTAGTGCAGTAGTAGTTTAGATATAACTCATAACCTTTATTTCAGATGGTTGTGTGCATTGTCTTAGAAGCTATGCAAAGACTATATGAGATAGGAAGAGCCTACCTTTCTAAAAAAAAAGAAGAAAAATTATATGAGAAAGGAATTTCCTGTTTTCTTTTTTGCAAACATTACTTTTACAACTTTGAGTGCTTTTTTCAGTAAGGCAAAGCCATATAAAGCACCCAGGTACTGCAGAAAGGCATTTCTCATTAAAATCCAAATGATCCAAATACCCTATCCATGTCTTTACAGTGATCGCTTGCAAATAATGTTTGATAAATAAATGCTTGCAATTAATCCTTCGATTTAAAAATGTATTTGTATCATAATCTAAAAGACTAAAACTACATCTGTTCCTTTTTCTTCTAGCTACCTTCAGTGGATTTATGTGACTATGTAATGGAGTAATGGAGGTTAACAAGAAAGTGCTGTTTATTTTCAGAGACTGTATGGAACTCAGCAGAAAAGGTACTGGAAATGGATACATTTTCATTCTTCTCTTCTGATTTAAATAGATGCATGAAGAAAGAATAATTGTCAGTAAATGGAAACTGAGAAATAATCTGACTGAAAAGAATTGCAACCCTGAAAAACCTATAAAGCACATGGGTTTGCTTCAGATCATTCAAAAGTTTGGACACACTGGGCAGGTCACTGACAATCTAAACACGTGCATCCAGGCATTGTGTGTTCTGGGGTGCAGCCTTTCTGACTGTGCCTCACGTGCCAGGCAGGAACACTTTGCCCTGCGTGCAGGAGTCCTTTTCCCCTTGATTTCTGTATCAGGTACCTGACTGGATCACCCTACATCTTTAGAATCCACATGCTCTAACTTCTGGGGGAAGCCAGAATACGTGTATGTCTCAGGGGAGTGCATAGGGAAGAAGGTATACACAGCTCTTCCTCCAGAAGTTGAGAAGCGCTTTTGTGTTCCAGAGGTCTCTTTTCTCTTGTGAAAAGCAAACTATCCAAAACAAGTAGAGGATATGATTACAATACTCATAAAGATAAAAAGTATTAACCATCATTATCATTAACTCATAGACCTCAGAGTCAGCTTTTGAGGATAAAAAACATCTGGGTCTCATATATGAAACATTAAGTGAATGAATTTATTTGAGCAATTTGTTAAATGAACCTGGGGCAGTGACAATAAAAATAAAGGGAATATGCTACCTGTGTAATACCCAGCATGTCTAAAAGTTATTTGACATTTTTTTCACTGGAAAATCAATACTACAAGAAAGAGAAATTCATAACAGCTGAAGAGCAATTTGTATGCCAGCATTCACCGTATATCTTGAGATACGTGTATGTCCTGCCAGGAATCACATTAAATAACTTGTAGCAGAAAATACTTTTCACTATAGTATAAGGCAGAAGAGGACTGTTATAGGGAGCTCTTGTATAATTTTAAAAGGAGTAAAATGTCTGAAATTTTCCTTCTCAATATAGGTTGCATTGTTTTGGCCGAGGATACATTCAGTAAAGTCTTTAGTTGGTTGTATTTGAATTTAGATGAAAACAAAGCCAAATGCTACACAAAACATAAATGGTAAGGAAATGTGAATTTCAGTGAGGAGCCCAAATTTATCTGCCAATTTCCTGCCTACCTGTACTGCTACATAGTTATGCTATGTTAAATCCAAGATCTTTGAAAACTGTAATGAACCAGTATCCAAACCTTGAAGATCCACTCGCCATTCGTAGTGGTTTGTTCCTTTCAGGTACATACTTCACTCCAGCTCTCATCAGCGCAGTTATTAAGTGTCATCAGGATGATGTTAAGAAACACAAACACTGAATACTATGGACTCATGAGTTAACTTTTGTTATGTCCAGAAGTCTTCTTTACATAAATAACATAAACTTGGGGGGTAATGCTTCTGTCAGATGTTCCACTGATGATTTATGTAACTTAATCCTAAATTTCTTTCTTAGTTTTGTTAAGATAATACTGTACCTTATATATATTGTACCTTTTTTATATATATATATATATATATATAGGCAAACATACACATGCACACTGCACACATATATACATCAATGCTAAATGTGCCAGGGGAAAAAAAAAACAACTGAAAATTAAATAAAAACCAAGGAATAAGGAATGCAGAATATTTTTTAAAAGTCAAGGAACATAAGGAAGGCCCAGCATTTGTCGTTTTTCTGCATTTTTAGTTCATTGAGCACATACGTGATGTTGTTAGGAAACACTGTTCTAGGATAAATTTCTCGATGCAACATACTGTCGTAGCTTTGGGAGAAGTTTTTAGTTATCAAAGTAAGGTCTGGAGGAAGGCCTTGGTCACCTACATGGACAAGAATAGCTAGATTTGAACATTGTTGTAAAAGACGAGGCATGTAAACCTTACATAGACATTTGGGTTTAGCTGGAGACCTGGTATAAAGGGCATATCCAGGCATGAATACTAGTGAAAAGAATTGCCTACGCTGATTAAACAATAAGAAATAATTTGATTTTTCCTATACATAGTGAAGAGTTCATTTGGTCATTATTTCAGAAACATTTAGAACTATTTTTTTACAAGTGCAGTGTAACAGAGATTGGTCTCAAGTAAGAACTCTAATTCAAAATCAAATCCCTCCCTAATACTGATAGGAATTTTTTTTGTTTGAACAAGGGGTTTAAGATGAATGCATGCCTGCTGCGCCACAATAGACCATTGTCTTGTTCACTTAAAATTTGCTGTTGATTTTTAAGAAGAATTTTGCATTATTTCACAGGGAAAGTAATGTGTTTTATAAATGTCCATGGATAATATTTTGTGGAGCTTACATTGCTTTACAAATTGTAGGTAGATCTTTTAATAGATATCTTAATTCTATTTTTTGCATAGCATAAACAAACAAAAAGTACTTGACAGTCTGACCTCCATAAATAAATGTTTTTTGAACACTATAAAAAAAAAAACAAACCAACCCTGGTAGCATTTCTCTGTAAGTAACTAACAAAACATTAAAAAAAATAGGGAAATAAAAAAGAACTAGAAACTAGAACTGTATGGAAGATCCTTAATTTGGAAAATGGCAAGCTTCTAAAAAACCAACAATTTTTAAGTGAGTTTCAACAGTAGTTTGTGCGTTATTGAAAAGATCAGAACATGGGATTTCTGGCCAAAAAGAAATAGATATCCCCCTAGAATGACAGGTACACAAATTCAGATGAGCTCTTCTAAACTGGTTAGAAACAAAACCTTGAGTTTCAGTTTACCAAATTCCAGTTGACTGATCATCAAGCTAAAACACTGTAAAAGAATTTTTACTTACATTTTGGATGCACCGTATTGTAATCCTTCGCAGTCAGTAATGAACATATCTCTTCAGTAGCCCCTGAGTAAAACATTTTTGAAACCAATGGGTGAAATGCCCTTTAGTTAGCATCTGAGTATGGTGATTAAAACGTCAATTTGGTAAGCTTTGAGTTTCTAATTCGTGACGGTTATGTGTGGATGTGGTATTACAGCTGTTTCCTCTGTTATCCAGAATACAACATTTAGTAGTACACATGACTGGAAAGGGAACCCAAGGAAAAGAAATGCTGTAAATTGAATGTTTACAGCACTTAGTATCAGTGACTATGAGTAGACCTCAGAGAGCAGTTCAGATCAATTCTTCAGATTATTTCTTACTATGAAAGCCAAAGGAATACTAGAAATAAACTTAATGTTGGGGGGTTTTTTTAGTTCATCTTAATGAACAGCAATTTGAAATTTGACATTGACAGCAGTATCTTCTAAAATCACACAGTTATCTAGATAAAGCCTAAAAATTGCTTTTTTTTGCCAGCACCCCTAATTTAACACATGGCTAACTTTTAAACAAAGGTCTCATTACAAGTGTTTGTTGTGAAATATGTATTACTGAAATCACCCAATTGAGAAAATGCTTTGTATTGTATGTTTCCCTCATACCTTTTTAGGAAAAGTAGAAGAGTGAGGTGAAAAACGTGCTGGATTCTGTAATTTATACAAGTTACCTTGTGCATTTCTGCTCCCCATTTCCCTATTCTGAGTGCCTAGCAATGCAGTGAGTTTGTCTTCACAGCGCCAAGTGAAGGGGCTTCTTGATAGTCAGAATTGCTTTATTCAGTTGGGTTTTAGTCAAGCTGAGTGTAATTTAGAGGACCAAACATTACTCTGCTTTAGTAGAAATAACACTGTTTAAATGCAGGAAGCAATTTCAGCAGAGTGAAAAATCTCACTGCCATGCTAGGGGGAAAGAAGGAGCAGAGATTTGGGGAGCAATGTCCCACACCATGATGCCCAAATACCATCACATACTATTTTGTAGTATGTACGTATACAGGAATATTTGCAGATGTATACACAGATACATCTACATTCCCTTCCCTCAAGCTGCAGGAGAAAGGTTGCAAGTTTTTCCTGCCAGCTTTTTTCCCCCACTTGCTGTGTCGACAGTGATATGAGGAGAAGTAACAAAATGTTCTACAGACTTTTTTGATGAGAAATGTTTCAGGCCTGCCAAGTCCATAGTCATTTTTGCCTTGAAAGCTAGATGAGAAAGATTGTCAAGGAAACAAATAATAGTGAGTTACAATAGAAAATGTTGCCTTAGAAAATTAGGGAGATAGGAGCCAAAGATCTACCAGACTAATTTATAATTGCTGTGGTTTTCACAATAGAACAAAACACTGCATGGATACCCTGGGTTTTGATGTAGAAGGTTTACTTGTAAATGCTTTAATGAGTTTTCAAGGGATATTAAGAAGATAGGTGGCAAAGACAGTTTTGACATCATGCAGAAAGGAGTACAGTCATTTTCTGAAATGTGTTCCAGGTAAAGGCTTGGGTCATTTCTAAACACATTAAAGATTTTTTTTAAAGCAATAATGTCATGTAAGATTCCTTTTTTTTTTTTTTTTTTTTCATCAAAACTGGAATGTGAACTTACGGAAATTCAGTGAAAGCCATGTGAATTAATTCAGTGGAAAAGGAATCTATTTTTGATGTACTTATTGATGGATATGTTCCAGAAGTCCATTAGTTTCCCAGAGTTCACTGTTTAATTAGAGTAAAGATTATGATGTGATTAGATATCAAGATTCAAGCGTCTGACAAAACAAACAATTTGACATTGATATAAAGGGATCTTGGAAGTACTTCCCTCTTCCCTTCACCTGGAAAGTTCCTGCCTAGTGGCGTGAGCTTCTTTGGTAACTCAGTTCTGGAAGAGGATTTGTTTGTTTGTTTAAATACACATGGTAAGAGCTGCTGGTGGGCTGTTAAATAACATTTCCATTGCCCTGAGTCAGAATGGAACCAGTGTCTTCCAACTGGTGGCTAGCATACTGTCAGCACCATGCAAAGGAAATTCAGCTGCTATAAAAGATAAGAATAAAACATTCATTTCCCCAAATAGTTGGGAAATGAAAATTCTATCACTTTTCTGATTGTATTCATTGTGCTTCTTGGTGTAGATTGTATACTACCCCCCTAAAGATTAATATTGGAAGAAAAGAATTAAAATGGAGCCTGTCCTAGAAGGATGTCTTCTGTGTAAAACTCACTACTCTTTCTTCCATCCATCTTTGAAAAATAACTGTATAGGGCCTTTTTGGTACATACCAGGTTTAGTATGCAAATGATAAAAGAACACAGGTTCAACAAAGGGAATAGAAATGGTTGGGAAGGCAATATATACAAATTAGGAGGAAAATTATTATTGAGATTCAGAGAAACATCCATGTTGGATTTCTAGTCCTTACTTCAGTGATATTGTCACCTTTTCTAGCATCTAATAAATTTCTTTTAGAAGGAATCGATATACATAATCACAAATGAGGTCCACATAACTGGGCAGGGTTTTATCTCTCTCTCTCTCTCTCTCTCTCTTTATCTATCTATCTATCTACCCTGCAATCCAAGGGAGATCCCTGTGATTTTCAGTAATCATTTTCATATCAACCGTGCAGGCTAAGTGTGCTGAATCAGCCACAGGAGCCTACATTTTGTTGTCATCCCAAAGACTTAGGAAAGAATGTAGGAATTGCTGGATACTATATATATCCATGCATTCAGCCAAGCCTTTTAGAGCTGCTGAACCAGCAGGCTTGATAGCTTTTGTTGCCAATGAAGCGGTGATACAATATCAGTAACTTCAGGGTTGTAATTTGTCAGCTGTCTAACTGTATGAACTGAGAGTCTGAAAGCCCCAAGACTTGGAAAGCTCACAGACCAGCAACTCCTCTGTGTTATTTTGGTCATTTGGGATTTCACTTCCATAAACAGTCAATGGGAAAAGCTGTGGCCTTTTAGTCTTCCCCTGTGGGAGAGCAGGTCCTGATGTAGCGCCAAAGAGAAAGGACACAGCAGGCAGGTTCTAGAGTACCAGAAAACTTTGTGTTAATTTGTTAATTTTCTCCCTATCGCTGCAGTGGAGCTGGAATTGGGCTTGGCACTCTGAGGCACGGTACCAAGGCACGGTGAGGCACCTAACAGTTTGCTCCCACCTGATTATTGCCTCCTCTTTTCACCCCTCCCCTGTCACATTGTGGCGTATTTAGGAAATGGATGTAACAAATGAACCACCAGAAAGTGAGACTAGAAAGGAAACGTCATCCCTCTAAGCACTGTTATGTGGAATAGTGGTTGTCCAACTAGAAGCAGCCACCACTTGGTCACAGAAAAAAAAAAAAAAAAGTACTGGCATCCCAGCTGGAGTATCACACTGAACTTCGTCTCATCTGTATTTGTGTTTGTTCATGATGACATAGACTTAGTCCCTTGTTTTATCCTGGGTGACCATGGCTTTTCAGATTTGCCTTCACTTGAAGGCTGGAGTTGAGAGCATTACGCAGCTGATGTGCTTGTGTAAAGATACTGACTTTTCTCTGCTCACTCTCTACCAGCCAAAAAACTGCTTTACTTTTTAAAAATAATTAATCTAGCTTAAAAATGGATTAGTGTTGACATCTCTTCTTAACAATATGGATAGAAACTCAGAATGAACAGCTGTTTGGATAATCTTGGATGAAAGCCTTTCCCTAGGCAAATGCAGTAGATGCACGGGCACATGCAGGAGCACGTTGCTGCCATGGCTGGTGCCCATCTGTCAGGCTGGCACGGTGCCCACTTGGAAGCTGCCTCTGAAGCAAGGTCCTCGTAACGTAGGCTCTGCCTCCTCTATGGCAGTACTGCCACCTGGGTGCCAAATGGCTTTTCACAATATCTTCCATTTTTCAGTAAAAAGCAAAATAGCAACATTTTTTAAAGGAGGAAAAAGTTAATATAATTCACTGAAAAACTGGTTCTATTTTCAAACAGATTTGCTGTAATGGCTTTAGGGGTGTGGGTGTGTGTATATACACACACATTTATATGTAAAAACACATCATTTCCTGTTGTGAAAAAAGTATAGGGGAAGGGATAGTTCAGAATATTTAGCCGTTACATCTGGGTCAAGATTAGTTACAGAAAAGTGATCATATTTAAGTACCTGAAGAGACTGATTCTTTCTACTCCAGGAAATTCTTTGAAAAACACAGATAACCAAATAAGAGATATTGGATTTCAAACACTTCCGAAATGTCTGTCCCTTACCTAATGTTTCTGATGGAGTCAATGTCACCAAAAGCCTAGCAGTGATCTTTTCTAGGCAGTGAATGGAATTCAGGGTAATTCCTACTGCAATGCATAATCCCCCTCCAAGCCATTAAAATGACCTTAACTGTTGTATGCAGAATTACAGCTGCAGTCTTTCATGTCTTGCCAAAATTCAGCTTACATTTTACACAGAGTATTCTATTTAATTATGTTTTCTTCAACAGAACTATTTATTCTTTTATTTTATTTTGGTCTGTTAATGAGGTACTAAGTTTGATGCCATGTCCAATAGTAATAGGTAAAAATATGGGTCGGTTTAAATTACAATACAACAGCAACAGAGGTAAAAATGTGTTTTGAAATAGAACTATTACCAAAAAATTCACCAGAGGGCAACGTTACACAAACTCTTCCAAGTTCTTTTTAGCGGGTAAGCAAATACTGCGGTTTAGGAAGATGTGTTGGTTGTAGCCTTCCGTCATGTAAGACTCTGCAACAACAGCAGTTCTCTCTGAAGAGGGACCTTCATGAGTATCAGGAATACTTACCATCTCCTTGACTTCTAATTAGAATTCGTCATTGAGGCAGACCTGGCTACTGATGAGTAGACGCTGTTTTCTGAACTGTGCGAATGGGAGACATATATCATACCCTATAGGCTACTTTGGCTATACAATATAGTTTTAACGCTGCCAGCCAACCTTCTTACTGGACTAACGGCACAACTGCTATGAAGTGGAAGCCCTTCATGTGAGCACAGTTTTGCAGTACGAAGAGCTTCCAAAAGCCCAAAGAAAATATTCCATCGTCAGCTTAGTTCTCTGTATTGCAGTAGAGCTACCTCACAAAATAAAGGCAATGTTGGAATACACTGTATTGGCTTTCTGCCAAAATCTAGTAGCACAATATCTCTGAATCTGCAGGAAAAAAAAAAAAAAAAGAAAATGTTTAGTCAGGTTTTCAATAAGGAAAGATGCTTCAAGTAGGTTCAGGTAGGAAGGACGTGACCCAAAATTGGTAAAAAAGCTTAATACCCATCCCTGCTCTGTGACCTATGGTTGTCATTTATTGGATCTATGCAGTGGTATTTATGATGATACAAAGAATAACCCTTAGTTTTTTTCATTTAATTGGTGGAAAGATTTATTTAGAATTGTCATCCATCCTTAATTTTGTGAAGCAGAAGAAACATTTCATGTCTGGCTTCATCCAAAATTTTTAAACTGCATCTTGTATTTTTAAAGTGGCTCCTGCTTCAACTTTTACTTAGGAAGTAATGACACTCAGGGTGCCATACTAGACTTAAAAAAAATGGATTCAAAATCCAACAGGGTTGGGGTATTTTAGGTTATTTTCAGCCCATTTTAAAAGGACTAATGATTATATTTAGTCATTTGCATTTCTAGGCAGGAATTGAATCCTTTTTTTTGTTATTCAAAAGTCATGGAGCACTTGGCACGCAGAAGGTAATATCCATTAGCTTGTGGCCGTCATCTAACCCCATGTTCACATCTGAAAATAGTGCAGTAAAATGGTCTAATTCATCACGGTCCTAGGAAACATAGATGGAATTATATATGGAATTAAGCTGGCTTCTGATTTAAGTGATTCTATTTCAACACCAATCATATGGAAAGATAGCATGTTATGGATGTGGGCTAATTTGCGTATTAATGTGAATCTTATCAATTTACTGTATTGCTGTAGCTGACTTCAAGTAATATAAGCAACGTAATCTATGCACAAAGCAGATGGAGACAGTTTGGGTCCAGGTGTAGTCCAATGCCATAATACCTGTTTTTATACACCTGTGTACCAGGCATACAAAAAATTTCAGACTGCTTTCATTTGCCGCTAAGGGGACTGAATTTCAGTGAATTCGCAGCAGAAGTAATTTATGTGTTTTGAACAGTGATTTGCTGACTGCAAGGATAAATGTTCATCTCTAGCCTATGGTAAGCCTACTTACAGGCTGAATCAAACACTCCAAAATCAAGTAACGGATTAGTTAAAAAGAATATTTAACTTAGAAAAGACAACATTTATTATCTATTACGGACTTCCAACTTGTGGAATTATACAGCACAGTTTGATTCACTTTCCCTGCCACCTGTTGCTCAAACCAGGGGGACAGAAATGAGGCTGAGTAGGACAGTGCCACAGTTACTTTTGGCAAAATAAAAAGTAGACTCTGGAAAAAGTCCAGCTCAAAGCATATTAGCCCTGCAAATACATGTGGGAAACATGTACAACTTTTTGTACTCTGCAGACATGCCCACACAGGCAGTTTATGAAATATTGCTTGGTTAGATGCGTGCGACTTTAGATGTCCTGAAATAGCGTGACAGGAAATCTTTATTTACCGATCTGTTGGCCACTATTTCATATGAATGCTTTCAATGGGTATTTCCCAGAGATTCACTGGACATAAATATTTCAAAAGTTAATAATTATAGTTTCAAAATACCCTAAGAAATTACCCTGCTTCTGACAAATAACTCACAAAGTCCACACTGATAGTTCTGCTACACTTCTTTGTAGCCACAATGACCACTGGCACCTATTTAAAATGTTTTTTCATAGCATCTCTTTACCAGGAGTGCCAGGAGAAGAAACCTAGGATTTACACTAAAGAGACTGAGGCTTTTCAGATTTGTAATTTGATGTCAGGAACAGACTTAACTCCTGAATTAATTTTGATACCCCTAGCACTGACAATTCTAAATAACCATGTGCTGCCACTACACTTTCACAGTCTACTGCTTAATTTTTGTGTGACTTCAATAACACAGCTGCTTACTGCATTGTTTTCATGCTTCTGCAATGCACTTTTCTTGCAATAATGTGGAAGTTTCAGTTTATTCAATTTGCAATACAATACTATTGGATTGGATTCTTCTTGTCATTTTCTTTCCACAAGTTTTTTGTATCCCTACATACACATATACACACACCCAGTATCAGCTGTCTGGAATTAACTTTTACACAAATCTGGCACGGAGTCTGGCTGTTCTAGAGACTTTCTCCAGAAGCTGGAATTAATGAAGATACTATGTCTACTGAAAAATGAGATTTTTGGAAAGTAGAAGCAGGGCATTCTCAGTCTGTGTAATTTATATTCAGTCTACATATGGTATGTGAAAGTTCTCTTTAATTTTTTGTACATATATAAAATGATCTGTTTGGGAAAAGACATTTGCCTTTGTCAAATAACGATCTCAGAAAACTCATAGAAAAGGAAAATAAGCAAACTCCATTTTCAAAGACAGGGGTTCAATAGTTTTTCTATAACAAGTAGTCAATTTGGGGATTTTTTTGGCCGTACTGAAAACTGAAGCAAAAAGAATTGTCCAGAAATGACATAGGTTTTCAACAAAATCCATCAATATTTTACTAGAAATCAAAGTAAACATAAAAATGTCTTTCAGTCAAATAAATTGTTGAAATGCCCTTTTTGCTTTTCCCAGGATGAATGTTGCAGTAATTGTAGCTTAAAGAATTTATATAAAAATTTTAAATAACAAAATGTAGAAGGTTACAATCCAGAAATATCAGAATATTCTACAGTATCTACTTTCTTATTTTATCTTAAATTCGACCTTTTTACAATAAGCTTAGTTAGAAGAAGAAAGCTATCAGTGTAAGGGAAAATATAATAGGAAATACTGTTAAATATAGAGAAAAAGACAGAGTGCTTTCCCTTTTACTCATTTTTGGAGCTTGCAGGTGGTTAAGTTCCTTAAGGATGTTTTGGAATTCCAAAACTATGGTTATTTTCCTCTTTTCTACTAATATTTTATACAACTATATTGTATGGTTGGTAAGATTGCATTTTTTAATCTGGTAGAAATCTGGTTTTTCTTCTGGACAACTGAGTGATGAGTTCAGTTTGGATTGTTCTAAAAGCCCTACGATAAGGCAGGTTCTTAGGCTGTACAATTTACAAAGAATTAAAATAAATTATGTTTATTTATTTATAGGTTATTTGTGGGAAAGCAAAATATAACAATGGATGCTTTCAGAATTTGAGAAGAAAAGTCACCAAAACCACCTCTTGGGTTTGGGTATTAAAAAAGGATATATATACTTCAGCTAACATATGTACCTATAGCAACCTACTGGTTTTGTCAGTACAAAAAATGTTTTTAAATATAATTAAATGTTTACAGTTTGAAAGTTCTTGTACATTTTCATGATCTACAGCCAGTTATAGCTCTTGCATGACAGCAGCTGAGGATCTGAACTAAACTTGGTTAGGTCCTTTCAGCACTATGTTTGCAACTTTCTAGTAAAATTACCACCTGTAGTCACAACAATAGATTTAGTTACAGGACTGTATTTTATGAGGTTTCCTAAACACTTGTAACCATTTATTCTCCCCAAAATCGTATTTGTGTGGGCTGCAGGCAGCGTGGGGGGTGTCCTAGGGAAGGTCAGACAGGGGTAGTCCGGGCAGGTGGGTAGTTCCTGCAGGGTCCTGAGCTTTTTTCAAATGACAACTTCGTGCCTTTGCTTGATGGACGTGCCAGTCTGCATGGTACTAATTCATGCTTACCACTTGCTTCTTGGTGAAATAACTGCTCTTTGATCTACAAATACCAATTGCAGTATTAATTGTACATTTCTGTAATAAATTTTCAAGAAGCGATTTTATGAGTACTAAGCTTCAAACTTTCACCTTTGATCTGATACAAAGTGAAGCTAAGTAGAAACTGCATCACTGTCTTTAAACTGAAGATAGATATTATTATATTAGCACTAAGTGCCAAAATTTTGGGCTGCTTCATGTTGAGACTGTTGAATAAAGCACTACATTTTAATTTTTTACAAACAGAAACAAAAGCAAAGATTGCAACAGTTATTCCTAAAAGTCTTATTACTTTTATCATAACTACTTAGGAAAGGGCTGCCTTCCCACAAAGCATTATAAATTTTTTTTTTCACTCTATTTAGTGCAAGAAACAGCAAAAAAGTTTGCAATCAAGATTTTACTGACATACTTTCTTAGAAACTGCATGCTCCCTCTGAAAATAAAGTCAAACTGAATTCTTAAGTACCAGTATCAGTAAAGCTGTCAAGGTGTGTGTATACAGCAAAACGCAGTGCTATGAAGAGTTGTGGAGCATCTCTGTGGAGCAGTTGAGAGGAATAGTTGTCTACTGCCCAGTGAATCTGCCAAATACATATGTGAGGTATTTGTTAGATTATAACAAGCCTTTTCCCCATGAATTACATTTTCAAATGACACAGTATACATGCAGCATTCACCCAGAGCTTTGTAGTACAAAATACAGGGTTTACTATTACTTATTTATATTGAAAAGCCAAAGAATCACTGATGTTTTTATAATGAATCAATTAGTGTCACAAACATCACTTTACATCTGAGATTAGATTGCTACAATACCCTTGATGCTGTTATGTTATGATTAGCAGCCGTCTGTGAAATAGAAATAATTTGCTTCAAAGACCATAGAAGTCCTTTTCTGAGTTTGATTGAAGTACAGTATCTTTTACAATTATTCCCCGTATGGTAGTACAATCCACTTAAAACATACTTTATTGTTATGGAAGCTCTAGTTCTCCTTGTCTACCATACGTGGGAAATAAACTTAGCATTTTAAGAGTTTATGTTATTTAAAGGCAAAACTGCTATATTTAGTTTAACAGAAGTATACATTTGCTATGAAATTGACTTACTGGAGCAGTTATATGAGTACGAATTATATTTCCACATTCTCTAGTGCTAGGGAAAACTAGCATAAAAAATCAAGTCGGGATAATTACTGTAAGTTTTGCTATTTTTTGCAGGGAAGGCAGGGTTTCAGCCCTGAATGTAAGAAGGTCAGATGCATCACTACATTTTAACTTTGTGAGATTCCTCCCTTTCCCCACCCCACCCCCCAGCCCCCCCCCCAAAAGCTGCCTTTGGAGGGAGTACTTTGGTGAGCTAAAATACAGGAAAAAGCTCTGGTAACTAGAAAGGTGTACATATCCATTATTAGTATGCTGAAAAAAAATGGAATTGTCACTGCTTGTTCTTATTTTATTTAGGGCATTTTTCTCAAGAGATCTCTATGTTTTACTTGAAAAATACTTGAGGCACAGTTTGAAGTAAACACATCAGTACCTGTGAATCCAGACAGAAAGGTTTTTTGCTGCTGGAACTCTAAAGTTCACAAGCACTTTGTGTGAAAAGGAGTTCCAATTCCTTTTTGAAAGGTGAATGTGAAATACACTTGGCTCCAAATTTATGCTTTGAAATTATTTTTAGAAAAGCAAAAAATCCCATAGCAGTTTTTAGGTCTTTTTGTAATATTCACAGCCCATTACTTTTTCGCTAAATGATAATGCCAGTAAGTAAACATAAAATACATGGCATTATCATTCATTCTGCCTGCTAAATGCTGGCAGTTAAGTAACAGCTATATTAGCTCCATGGAGCATAAAACCGTAGCCTAGTACGTTGCTGTGGTGTTACAAAAAATAGACTATTTTTTGACAATCAGGAGACATCTGTGAATAAGTATTGATGCACGTTCTCTCAAAAAACCCAAAGTAATGCATCCTTTATAACTAGAGTGAATTGCTTTTCAAAGCTGTGATAGCAGTAGATTACAAAATGCTCTGTAGATTAAAAAGACTAGCTCAATGTATGTAAGCAGCTAAATAAAAATTTCAATATAAAAAGCCAAATTTGCAAGTATATGATATTTTGCATGCAGGAACCTGTCAACTCTTCAGTTTATTTTATTAAATTATAAGTACACTATATACTTCTTTATCAATAGTCTACACTTATGTTTGCTTAGAGGTACATGTTGTATACCAAAGTTTCCTCCATTGACTTTACATTGAAAGTAAGTGTCGCTTGCATGCCGGTTTCTGGACGAAGTTAAAATTTGTCTGCAGTGCCAATATGTAGAAAATTATATGTTTTGTTTTCATTGTGGTTCAAAGAACTGTTAATAGTTACTTAGACTGAAAGGACAGTATTTTATAAACCTTAAATTAATAATTATTATTTTTATACTATACGTTTTTGGTTCTTTTTTAATTGTGACAATTAAAAGCTTTATCTAAAACCCATAGAAGTAATTTATTCATTCCTTCA
This sequence comes from Falco naumanni, assembly GCF_017639655.2. NCBI lineage: Eukaryota > Metazoa > Chordata > Aves > Falconiformes > Falconidae > Falco > Falco naumanni. The sequence goes on along the minus strand of NC_054054.1, from coordinate 1,277,024 downwards.
TTTTGACTACGTAGTTTCCTCAATATCATTAGTGAGAAAGAGATGTAAAAACCTTTTTGAAACAGTAGATAACTTAAATTGACACTTTAGTACTATGAATAGAGTTCTAGTCAAAAAAGGCAGTGGAAGTAATTCTAAAAAAGATAAATGCACTTTCTTCTTTCCCCTTCCGCTTCCCCATCCCCTTCCGGAAAAGTGATTTTGTTTTTCCTTTTTTTCTGAGAACTTTCTTTTCCTCTTTGGCATAACAACTGTATTCTCTTCATAAACTGTTAAGCAAAATGGTCAGAATACCTAAAAATGAAACATAATTTGCTAGATTCCAATTACTTAATAAAGAATCTTGTCTTAAACATCAGAATTTTACTATTAGCATGAGTAAGTGGTGGTATCTACAGATACCAGCTCACTAGGGAGAAATAGTCATACCTATGTTGGGCACTTGTTGGAAGATGTCTGACTGTGACTTAGCTTTTTATCTGGATCAAAGAAACATATTTACCTTGACACTAGATTAAAGGATTTTATTTTGGGTTTTATAACAAACATCAAGTATATTTTTCTGAAATAATTTTTCTTTCTAGATTTTGATTTAACTGAATATACATTCTTTACTGAGCTTTTACAGTCACCAACTTAGGCTAAATCAATTCTAATAGATGGCAGAGAATTATTTTCCCTTGCAGAAATAATGAACTTGTCATCCTTAATTTTCTGAAAGTGTCTTTCTTTACTTTTTAATGGTAAGAAAAGAAAATGGATTTTCTCCAGAAGTTCAATTAGATATTTTTTTTCACTCTAGCTGAGCATTAACCTGATCCCCAGCATTTTAATCTAAAACTCACACTTTATTTATTATTATACAGTAGTGTAGTAGTATACAATTTTTTATTAATCTCAGTGAATTAGAAATAATACAATATCTTAATTCATTCTCAAGATGAAGTCTCACAGCCTTCAAACTGCCCTGGGCTCATTTGCCAAACTGTTTCGTATTTTAGCAGGGCTTTCTCTCAGTTCAAGACAGGAAACAGGGAAAGAAAGGTAAGTACTGGTTTCCAAATGGAAATGATTAAGAAGTCTGTTAATGTTTTAAACTTGAAGCTCCAAGCATGTATGAACATATTATTAGAACAATGTATTGTTTAATTGATAGATACTGTTGCAATGTCTATTTTGCCAGTTACCAAAATAATATGATTGATTTTTATAATCTGGATTTATAAAAGAGTTCTTGGATTATATTCCTGAATAAAGTTTATGAAAGCTTCTATACTTCTCTAGCAAAAGGGGTTTTTTTGTGTGTATTTTAGCTGTTTTGGGTCTTTTGGCAGTATGTGGATATCATTAGATGATAAGGTAATATAAGTGTTTAATAACACTACCAAAGTTTTCTTACTGCATTGAGGTATCAAGATACAACTTGTTTTCTCTTCTAAATAATGGTAGAATTGTAATTTTAATTTTCAAACATTAGTGTTATGTAGCTTAGGTAAGGGGAAAGATTGGATATAACAAAAGTAGTTCCTATTTTTCCTGGCTTTTTTGATGTTTTCCTTTTTTTTCTTAGCTGAGTGCCTGTTTCTTCAAAATCATTTTTTTTCTGTTCAGAAAAAAACCTGAAGTATTTAATTTTGATCAGAGAAGCATGGTTCTACACAGTTTATTAAAATGAAGTGAAATGTATTATTTCCACCCATCTTGTTTGTTTACCCAAACTACTGAATAAGCTGTGGGAGTTGTCATTTGGTCTGTACTGCTGCTAATTATTTAGCCTGGGTATTGAGCTTTGTGATGGATTGCTTGCTCCAGCTACACCAGATAATTTAACATAGTCTGTTTTTCAAAAATAAAGCAGTTGTGAGGGGGCACAGGATATCACAGCTCCTCAAACAATGCAACTGAGTCATCATACTTTGCTGAATTGGTCAAATAAAAGCTTTTCATTTTCAAATAATTTATTTTGACACTTCCAAGATTCCACTGTAAAATTTCTCTAACGCTTCCACTGGCAAAACTTTATTTATTTTACCCTAAAAAGGAAACATTTCACAATAATAGCTTTTGGAAATTCTCATCTGACAACTTTTAAAGTTTATCAGAGTAAAACTTTAGTGAGCATGGACATACAAAACTTCCACACTTTAAAAAAAGCATCAGCATATTTTGACAAGTGTGTCATTGATCTCCTAAAGCTTTTGGCTGAAAGTCATCTCACATATTTTAATCTCTATATCCATTTCTAATGTTACTCTAGGACATGATCACTACTATCAAGACTCTGATCCAGAAAAATAAGTAAATGTTTAATGGGGGCTCATGAGAATTGTTGAATTTAATAGGAGTCTTATTGAACACTTAACTGTAAAAAATATAGTCTCTTAACTGATAAATATATATTTTGACATATTTTAGCAGAAAAAATTATGAAACAATTAAATGATGATAGTTTAAAGTAAAAAGGTAGCTAATACTCTCCAGTGCCTTACACAGCTATTTGCATTTTTACATTTACTATTATTGGACTGGGTAAATATAAGTCTAAAACACTCTATTCACTATAGCTCTGTTCAGAAATTGAAACGCTTCTCTTGAGTTATAAATAGAATTTATACAAACTGCTATATTCAGTAATATTCCTAACTGTAAAAAACCCAACATATTTCATTTAAGTTTAGTTTCCAAAACTTTTCATGGATGCCCTGCAAAGGACAGAAACGTGATTAGTGCTGAATTGTATTACTAAGTCTTTAAAGAGATGTCAAAACCAGAGCAACAGTGAATTGTTTGTCTCTGACCTTGGCACAAGGCAGGAATTAAAGCGCGTATTTATCACAACATGCAAAAAGTATGCATTGAAGTTTGAAAGCTGGTAGAAGAAAAGGTTTCTGCCAAAAAAGCAATGATAGGATATAGCAGTACATGGCAGAGATCCCAAGGCTGAGGCACCAGATGTGAGTTATATAATTTGTGAGGAAAGATGTTTAATGTGACCACTGCACAGTCAGTGCAAAGTAATACTTGAACAAATCAGTTGTTGTTTACATAGGAGACTATGACAGCATTAAGTGTGTATACTTTGTTGAAAAACATTTATTCCACTCTGTGGTGGTCTGAAATGAATAAATTTGGTACAAATCACTCTGGGCTCCTGGGAATAATTCCATCCAGGTTGTCAGGACAGCAGGAGACCACAGAACTGATTTTTCTGTAACTTACGTACTGCTTGTCTGAACTGTAGGGAAACATATTTTCTGTTAGCTAAGACCCAAGTGTTACCAGAATTCTGAGATAAACTACAACAGGAGAAAACTTCTGCCAAGCAGCCCATTCCATGTAATACTAGTCTTAGAAGGAGCCAAGAAATAAACAACATTTAAGAACTAGAAAACCAGTTTATTAAGTATGAAATCAAAATTTTGTGGAAAATGAAGAAAAAAGCACTCAACTATTTGACTACATTCACTTCACTGACATAGGTACTTCTGTCTTATTTTTGTTACTCACTCTGTTGCTAAGTTTTATTTTAGGCCTTTGTAAACCACATGAAAGGAGGCAAATTATTTCACTGGCTGTTTTCTAAAGAAATCAGGTAAAAAAATATTAATCTATTGCCAAGAAAGACTTGGTTCCTCACAACAATCTAGAGAAAGCCTAACTAGCAGGTTCTATAATGGGAGCATATAGAGTTTTTTAACAATATTAAAACATTTTAGTCACTACGCAGGGGAGGAATGCACTTAGGTGTAATATGAGGAGTACAGTGCATTATCATGCAGAGAACCTTTTAATGGGTTTACTATTGGTATTTCTTTGCTTATCTACAGAATACAGAATTTTGAAATTAAATTGAACAATGTTTTCAAAAACAGAAACGGAGTCTCCAAGGTCTTTTGGTAGTTGGGAAGCACAAATATATTTTGGAAATTTCACTAGGCATCTACTGCCAAATATACAAAAGGACAAACAGTTTAAGAGACAAGTTCTAAGATTTTCTAACTGTATTTATTCACTGTACGGCTTTGAGTGTACATGTGAGCCATTTTTAGGGAATCAGAAAAAACTATTTTAGCTTTCAGTGATGCAGAAACTCAATGAAACTTGACTTCAGAATACATGGGCTGGAAGTGACAATGTATTGAATGTTGCTGCACATCAGGGAGCCCTTTTCTCATTTTTTCCTGTTACCTTTAGTGTCCCGTGACTCCTGTTTCTGCCTTCAGGTCCCCCAGTATCTCTAGCCTCTTTGCTACTTCCTTTTGTTACCTTCAATACTGTAGTTAGCCCCATGAAATTCCAGTAGTTCTACGTCCTTCCCCATGGAAAATCAATGAACACATTTAACACTGCAAAGCTGCGTGTACACTGGTGAGCAGCAGCTACGCAGCCAAGCACATTACCACCAGCTAGACTCCTATTTTCTTTTTTTCCCAGCACATCACTGATAAGGTCTGTATACTTAACCAGTCATTGCACTTCACAAAATATGTAGCAAAGTGAGACCACTTCCTCCCTGAAAGAATCAGTAGACATTGACCAGTTGGTTAAAAAGTTGTTAGACGGACAATGCAACTATAACCATAGTTTTCTTTGGAAACAAGGCAAGAATAGGAATGCCATCATCTAGTACTGTTGGTTGGGAACCTGTAATTGCATAGCACAAGAGTTCCAGCACTGGAAAGAGAACATAAAATCATGCTAAGGTGCTGACAGATTCCTAGATGTATGCCTATATTTAAGAAATTGTATTTTCTCGCCTGTGAGTTTCATAAATGCTGGTAGTCATTTGAGGAATGGATAAGATTCAGAAGCATCGGCTATGTATGCCTATTTTGTAGTCATCGGATGGTTCATTTGGCTCTTTGTCATCTTTCTTTCCCTGTAATTTCCTTCCATTTTCTTCCATACTGTTAAACTTTGCAGTAGTTGTTCTAATCCCTCAGTTTCCCATTACAATCTTTTTTCTGCTTTCAATTGCCAGTTTATTATCCCAGGTTGTTTTTTCTTCAGTCATTGTATTCAATCTTTCCATCCCAGTTGTTCTTCTAATTTCTTTTAACAGTAAATACTGTCTATCCTTGCCACTTCTTAGTCACATGAATATGCTTGAGCTTATCCTTCAATTTGTGTTCCCACTTAGTTACAGTCAATTTGCCGAGCTAGCCTCAAATTCCTACCCTGCTCATTGATTCCTTGTCAAATATATTTTCCTTTACTGTTTCCTTCACATCTTTAAGCAACCATTTTTCATACAACTCCCATCTTTTCTCCCAGTCTGTAAACAATGTAAAAGAAGGTCTTTTAATGGGACAGGCTTTTGGTTACCTTAAAAAAATGTACAGAGCTTTCATTCCTGCTTGTAGAATATGTCAGAGTAATCTGAAAAACTTTACAAGTTAATGTAACCGTTTACATTTTTCAGTAAAGTAAGAAATGTAACATATGCCATGCTGATAGCTTACACATCATGTCAGGGCAAAGCCTTCGACAGACAACGTAGACGTCCTCCCCCAGCAACCTAATTCACATAGTCTACTCTCTTCCTGACCTAGCAGTATACCTCCCGTCCTGTTAAATAATAGTGGTCCCGTGCCACTAGAGAAATTTACAATATGGCAAAATTATTACAGTAAAATTCACTTATTTATTGCCAACAGTTAAAGATATTCTAGGGGTCAAAGAATGCCATTAAAATTGAATGTATGCAGCTGATGCTTTCAGAGCCTCCCGACTCAAGTCAATTTTCCAGAAATGAACTAAATTTCACATAGCAAATATTTATAAAATGATACAGTGCAAAGTCTCAGATGCTACATTGTTAGTATTTCACAGCATAGTGAAATGGATTTTATGTGCTGGAAAAACATATTTGGTGTCATATAAAACTTAAAATAAGACAATTTTACAATTTGTGTATGACCAGCTGCCAGGAACAGTTTTTTTTATACATTACCATCAAAGAAAATATTTTCATATTCAGCATAAGATTTGTAAGTACACGAACTTTAATCATTTAACATTATCTGCTAGATATATGCTGCTAGACAGCCTAGAGAGGAACAATACTGTGCTGGTTATAGTCAGATCATTTATTAAAGTGCTAGTGGTGCTCAGTAACACCCTTCCAATAAAATCATTTTATATAAATTAAAAGCATAAACTATTAGCCTAACCCATGACTTCTTCCCCAGAGATCCTGTACATGCAACAGTGATGCTCCATTAACAGTGAATTTTAGAATTTATGTGTGATTATCAGGCAACCATAAGATTCCCTGTCTTTATGAGAAACAATCTCATCCTACAGGGATTATACATACACAAGGAAGTGAATGACTACATTTGTCTCTCTGTGCATTCTGAGATCAATTTGAGTAAATGTAATTAAAAATTAGCATCAAAGAGATTGTATAATTTCTCATCCTCTCCTAATGAATTGTATAAAAACAACAAAAAAGATGCATTCTATCAGTAAAGAAATGAAAAAAAAAAAAAAAGAACTATTCTGAAATCCAGTTATTGGGAGTACTGAGGTGGTAAGATGTTTTGGTGCTAGTTTCTTGTTGCCTAGGCAAGTGCTCTGACAATTACCTTGTTAACTAGAATTTCCTTCTGTGATCAATTTACACCAAAAAGAATGCACAACTGCATTTTCACTGGAGGCAGATCAGGCATACCCAGAAACTCCACTTTCTCACTGTGTCCCAGACGAGCTCAAGTGGGATAAAAGTGTCTAGATGCTCAGTCAGTACGGTATTACAGACTACATTTTTGGACGTAGATTTTAGAGGCCAAAATCCTTTTTCAGAGACAGGCCCTAAACTATTGTTACATGTGATTGAAATCAACCACAGCTGGCAATTAAACAGCTAAATTGTGGTTCTAATCTAAAGTGACCAGGCTGAACCACTAGGAAGCTTTGCTGCAGATTGCTCTGGATAGAGTCTTCTGAAGGTTCTGTCACTTGTGCCAAATGTTTTTAGTTGTTCTTTACTGAATCAAAGCTGACAGCAAATGTTTCATTAGCTCTTCGGTAGGTCTTTAAAGTTCACATTATTTTGTATTGTAGTTCCTTGCATTCCTCACATGGCAAGTTAAAACTTATAAACGTTCTGCCTGGTTTCTTTCAAACAGTAAGTAATACAATCATATTTACTAATGTATTTCTTTGAAGAACACTATATTAATGTAAACAGCATTCATGACAATATTGAAAAACATCTTTTATAGAATCATGATGAGAAGATATATTCTTCAGTTGATAGCCATACATTTCTTGATTCTTTACAAATGATGTGCAACAAAATCAGAAAGGTGCTTCTAATTACTGATAACTGCTAAAAATCTAACCAAGTGTGCTTATAATGATACCATTTTTTACAGGAAAACATGGACATGAATAACACTTGGATATGTTAAATTACAGTAAAGCAATTTATATAAAATAGACTAGTCCTATTTCTTTCTAACCAAATTCTTGTTGTGTAGGTAGTTCCCCTAAATGCCACTTAAACACAGACTCTATCATAGATGTTAGGTTTTCACTGTCTTGCTAGTTCTGAAACATATGCTTCCATTCCCCACTCTTTAAATTTGTTAACACCCTTCATGATGCTGTGGATTAATTAATGCCTTATTGCACAAAGAATTTAGACTGTGCGTATTAAAGTTTTTCAGTAAGTTTTTGATTCCTTCTATTGCTTTGTTTATTCTGCATGCAGCCATAAACAATTATTTTAAAAAAGATTTTAGATGCGTGCACTTCTTTGGTACCAGCTCAAGAGACTTTCAGTGGGCATGAATCCAGTCTGTTGGAGATGATTCAGCTCATGCTCAGAAACCAAAACAATTGCAGTCAGCTTCAAATCCTAGAAAAATCCTGGATTATTCAGTAATCTTCAGCATCTATTGCAAACTTACTGTAGCTGTAGCAGACATGAACACCTGATCAGAAACCATAAAAGTGAATAACAAATTACTACCAAAATGAAAATGAATAGAAAGTTTTCACTTTTCATCCCCCTCTCTCTAGTCATTGAAGTTTAGAAAGGATCTTTAATAAGCTACGTATTCTTGATATCTTTTATAACTTTGGTGCAGGTTTTCTTTCTGTGACTTTCTATGTGATTAGAGTACGTGGTGTAGGAAATACCACTGTAACGATAGTAATTTTAAAGGGCAAAACATTAATGCGTTTAAAATGTCCAAGTTCGGTGCAGTTGTTCAACAGAAAAGCAATAGCAGCAGTGATACAACTAAAATAAGAGACATATTTAATGATACAGGATTCTCTTAGGCTTTTAAAGGTGGTAGCAAGGAGAAGAGTTTTGGGGCTTTTTTTCTTTTTTTTAATCGACAAAATGTGCAGTAGCAGTTATAATCCATTCTTAACATAGCACCCTGAAAGTGAAGCTATACTCCTGTGATACATTTTGACGTTCACTGGAGTTTCCAATAACTTCAAAACATTTTTTAACCTATTTTTATCCCTTTGGAAAGCATAGGGCATTGAACTGAGTATCACAGAAGGCTCTGGCATTTCTGAACTGGCTTTAGGACTCTTTCTGACTCCTTTGCAGCTTGTCTAGAAGTATTTGAGCTAGCTTAAGAGTGGCAAGCTGAGATTTCAATCGTTGCAGTGTTCCCAAAAGAAGATCTCAAGATCCTGAGGGGACTAATAGGCCTTGGTGGCCCTGGCAGGCTGCAGCCCCCGTCCGGACCCACTGGTGGGGGAGCCCCATTTCAGCTCAGCGCGCGGCCCCCCCTCCCTGCTGCCCCCGAGGGCACTGCTGAGCGGGGGGCTGTCGGCGGGGCGGCAGGGCAGGGCCCGCACCGCTGCCCCAGCCGGGGAGCAGGGCAGGCCGGGGGCCACAGCAAGCAGTGGAGTCTTAATATTTATTTATATATATCGGTATTTATTTAAGAGAACTGTTCTGTTCCGTTGTGTTCCGTTCCATTCCATTTCATTAAAGAACGCCAAGAGAACTGTGTGGCTCATGAAGCAGTAATGATCACATTACAGAGGAACAAATCCCTTTTTGTTTTAGACATTGTTCCCCTAAAATGCAACATTGTCTGAAAAGCTGCAACTGCTGGTTGGTGATGGTTGCAGTCTGCCACTTGAAGGCAACAAAGGCAGAGTTTGGAGGTCAAAGAGGTAGACGAAATACAAAACACAGCAATTTACTATGACAAGCAGTTGTCAGCCATTTTTTGTATTTTATTCCATGTCAAATGACACTATAGTGCTCTCAGTAAGAAAAAAAATGTTACAACTCAAGCCAGCAGACCTCAAATCGCAGTGGTCCACTTACACATCTACTGAAGGAGCTTAGGTTCTGCCCCCGCGTCTCTGGGGATGTGGGCCCAGCTTGGCAGGGCCCATGGCCAAGCAGCAGGGCTGCGGGAGCAGGGGGCTCGCCTTGCTGCAGTCACTGGGGCAGGGACGGATGGTGCTGGAGGGGGGCCGGCAGGGACGGCGGGGCATAGGGGGGCCCTCAGGGCCCCGGCAGCAAGTTGGGAAAGAGAGACGTGGTCACACGCATCCAAATTTACTGGTAATGCTGAGCATGTCCCACCTGGGCTACAATAACGAGGCAGTATCTGAAGCTCCGTGGTGGCGCCTCACCTTTTCACTTTTTCATGCTCTTTTGTGACGTGTCTCTCACTACAACCTAGTGAGAGAGACTGAATATATTACTCCCAGTGAGAGCTGGATTTAGTACTCCCTTTTCTTTTAGTGGTATTATAAACAGTTTTTCTTTGATTATATTTGGAATTCCTACTCACATACACCTTCCTAGAACTTACTCAAACTGGTTTTTAATGTGATTTTACTCTTTTAGTCACTGGTCTTATTAAGGGAAGGGTGGGTTTTATTTATTGTCCTTACAATGTCTAACAAACTGACAGTTGCCACATATTTTCTAGTCATACATTTGTCTCCTCTCTTTGCTAGGTATTTAAGAAGTTTTGCCTGAAAGGGACTCCAGAGTTTTACTAGCAAAACTTAGATTCTTTTTGAATTCTCAAAGCTTGTGCATATGTTAGAAGAGTTGTTATAGTATCTAACTACAGGTGGTAACAAAAATACAGTTATAGATTAAATTGTATTCTGTGTTTCATAGTTTGATTTAAACTCATTGAGGTAATCTTTGTGTGTTCATAGATTAATATTTGTTGGACAAACAGTTATGAATCATTGGCACTGGCACAAAGTACAATAGAGCTGGCCTGGCACCAACAACCATGACCTACACTGCTTTTCAAAATAAACTTTAGGCTTCCAGTATATCCTTGCTAGTTTTTCCTCTGTTTCCACCAATGTCAGGATGATTTAGGCAATATGTGATAGTCTGAATCCCACACAGGCCTCAAAACAGGGCCAAAAGTAAGCTGGCTCAGGCACATCTGCACGCTGAGCTGCAACAGCTACGCTGCTACTTGCGCTCCAGCTAATCAGCTGAGAGATAGCACAGGTATCTCACATAGAAGTCAGCTATGCAAGCAGACTCTGAAATGAGTTGGTTTGCATCACTGCAGCAGTAAAATAACTGCTGTAATCATACAACAAAAGCAAATTCAGTTAAGTTTCCATTTTCAGAGTTTTATCAGAATGCAAAATAGATCTGTCGTCCTTCTATTCAACTTCTTGTGGAATAGAAACGTGCAATGGGTTACTCCACAGCAATGTGCTTAAAATTCCTGTGATGAATTTAGGTAATGCGACCCGTGGGGGCCAGAGATGGTGAAGACACATAGACATACACACTCACACTCACACCCACCCTCACCCACCCACCCCCCCCACCCCCCACACTCCCATCTCTTTTCCCTAGTAGCTCAAGAATTCTTTTTCATGCTGACTTTAATTTTTTCTGCTGGATTTCCTCCCAACATAAATACTACTTGTCTGCTCAGAGCGACTAGATCTAGTTCAGTGTCATTTTTCTTAAAACATTCACACTTTGTTGTTCAAGCATCTGATTCTTGCAGAACTCTGAACAGATTGTCTATCTTTAAGACTTTTCAGCCTAACACAGTACTAAAAAGAAATTGTAAACTTACCTACTGGAGTTGCTATGATACCAGTTCAAGCTTTCATCTCTTAGTTTTATTATACCCTCTGTAATTTCTCAAGTACCAGAAGTCAGAATTCTTGTTTCTGTGTTGTTGGACAGATGATTTGGGTCTGCTATGTTTAAAACTGTATCTCATGTCCCAAAGTATATAATCCATTTTGAGTAGTTTTATTTAAAAAACGTTAGTTATAAACCATTAAAGGACTATTCCTCAGGAAATAATTCTTTTAAAATAATGTCTTAATATTAGAAATTCAAATAATGAATACATGGTTTCTCTTGTTCTAACTTCATGGTTCAACAATGACGTTATATTTTTTATTGTATCAATTCTTATAAGTTTTAAGTGAAAGAATCATACAATCATTACGTTGGAAAAGACCTTTGAGATCATTAAGTCCCACCATAAACTTAACACTGCCAAGTCCACCAGTAAATCATGTCCTTAAATACCACATTACAAATCTTTCAAATACCTCCAGGAATGGTGACTCCACCACTTCCCTGGGCAGCCTGTTCCAATGCCATACAACCCTTTAGGGGAAGATGTTTCTCCTAATGTCCAGTCTAAACATCCCTTGGCACAACTTGAGGCCATTTCCTCTCATCCTATCACTTGTTATTAGGGAAAAGAGACCAACACCCACCTCGCTACAGCCTCCTTTCAGGTAATTGTAGAGAGTGATAGTCTCCCCTGAGCCTCCTTTTCTCCAGACTAAACAACTCCAGTTCCCTCAGACATTCCTCGTAAGACTTGTTCTCTAGATCCTTCACCACCTGCATTGCTCTTCTTTCAATGTGCCCCAGCACCTCAATGTATTTCTTGTAGTGAGAGGCCCAAAACTTAACACAGTATTCAAGGTGCAGCTGCAGCAGGGACAATCACTTCCCTCGTCCTGCTGGCCACACTAGAGGATACAAGCCAGGATGCTGCTGGCCTTCTCGGCCACCTGGGCATGCTGCTGGCTCATATTCAGCAGGCTGTCAACCAAGACCCCTGTGTCGTTTTCCACCAGGCAGCTTTCCAGCCACTCTTCCCCAAGCCTGTAGCATTGCATGGTACTGTTGCAGGACCCAGCACTGAGCCTTGTTGAACCTCATACAACTGACCTCAGCCCATCAATCCAGCCTGTCCTAATCCCTCTGCAGATCACTCCTACCCTCTATCAGACCAACACTGCCCCCCAGCTTGGTGTCATCTGCAAACTTACTGAAGGTGCACTCAATCCTCTCTTCCAGACCACTGACACAGATGTTAAACAAAACCGGCCCCAATACTGAGCCATGGGGAACGCCACTTGTGACCAGCTGCCAACTGGATTTAACTCCATTTAGTACCATGCCTTTGGCTTGGCCAGCCAGCCAGTTTCTTTACCCAGCAAAGTGTACACCCATTCAAGCCATGAGCAGCCAGTTTCTCCCCAGCAGTGAGGTCAGGCTGACAGGCATGTAGTTTTCTGGATCCTCCTTCCTGCCCTTCTTGTAGATGGGCATCTCACTTGCTAGCCTCCAGTCAGCTGGTACCTCCCCGGTTAGCCAGGGCTGCTGATAAATGATGGAAGGGGCTCGCTGAGCACTCCTGCCAGCTTCCTCATTACCCTCAGGTGGATCCCGTTCAGTCCCATAGACTTGCGTATCTAAGTGGTGTGACAGGTTGCTGACCATTTCCCCTTGGATTATGGGGGATTCATTCTGCTCCTCGTTCCTGCCTTCCAGCTCAGGGGGCTGAGTACCCAGAGAACAAGTGCTTTCACTATTAAAGACTGAGGTGAAGGAATTAAGTACCTCAGCCTTTTCCTCACCCTTTGTCACTGTTTTCTCCAGCATCCAATAAAAGATAAGAGATTCTCCTTAGCTCTCCTTTTGTTGCTAAAGTATTTGTAGAAACATTTTTTGTTGATTAAGTTCTGGTTAGGCTTTGACCCTTCTAATTTTCTCCCTGCACAACCTCAGGACATCCTTATAGTCCTCGTGAGTTTCCTGCCCCTTGTTCCAAAGCTCATAAACTTTCTTTTTTTTTGGTTTGTTGTGTAAGTTCTTACATATTCTTACTCAGAATGATGATCTATAGTATAGAATGTCCCTTTGGCTAGTTCAGCTCTGTCCCAGCTGTGCTCCCTCCCAGCTTCTTGTGCACCTGCTCACTGGCAGAACATGGGAAACTGAAAAGTTCTTAATTTATAGTAAGCACTACTAGCAATGACTAAAACACCAGTGCGTTATCAACGTTATTCTCAAACTAAATCCAAAGCACAGCACTGTACAAGCTACTAAGAAAAAAAATTAACTCTATCCCAGCTGAAACCAGGACAGACATACTGGAGAGAGTCCATTGAAATGGCGCTAAGATAAGGGCATCTCTTCTGTGAGGAAAGGCTGAGAGAGCTGGGACTGTTCATCCTGGAGAAGAGAATGCTCAGGGGGATCACCTCAACGTATATAAATGAAGGGAGGGTGTAAAGTAGATGGAGCCAGTCTGTTCGCAGTGGCTCCCAGTGACAGGACAGGAGTTGAAAAGCATAAACTGGAACACAGCAGATTTTGTCTGCATATCAGAGAACAGTTTTTACTGTGAGGGTGACAGCACTGGCACAGGTTTCCCAGAGAGGCTGTGGAGTCTTCTTCCTTGGAGATATTCAGAAGCCATCTGGACATTGTCCTGGGAGCCAGCTGTAGGTAGCCCTGCTTGAGCAGGAGGTTTGGACCAAGTGACCTCCAGAGGTCCTTTCCAATGTCAACCATTCTGTGATTCTGTGAGTCACCAACCCGGATATATAGCATTTCCAGTAAACTGGAAGGTGAGCTGTCTGTGGTTCATTGAATCTTGTTAATTTTTAGAAACCATATTGAGGTGTGATGAACTGGAATTTTCCACTCAAACTGTGTTTCCTTAGAACATTTCCATCCAGATTTGCTGATGAGCTGCAATTTGAGGAAGCCTTGATGTCACTGATGCCATGAAAATTGTTTCTGTGGCTATTCTAAATATACAGTGCGAACTGCTGATATCTTGAAGCCAGGGATACAGATGCAAGATACAGAGACACAAATAAGCAAGGTGTAGGAAATCTGAAAAACATCTGCTAGGAAACTCTTAACAGAAGCAATGTTTTATCAGAAACAATTCGGTATCCACTGATTTTGAGGAAAAAAGTCCCAGTGTTTCAGATTCCTTTAGTTTCGTATAATGAAAACACTGCATATTCCCAGCACTGTGTTTCCTGCTGAGTGCCTTTCATGAACTGGAAAACTTTCCTCATTACTTTGTCTCTTCACAAATAACCTTCCAAATTTAGACATATATTACTACTATTAGACATACTATTACTACTAAAGTAGTCCACAGTTCTCCTATGAATGTATAAGAAATTTCTCAAATTTGTGAGTTTAATAAAACAACGAGAAGTTTTCTTCTGTGTTGGAAAATGAGAGCCCAGTAACATTCTCTGGATAAGGTGTGATCAAATGAAGCAACAGCTGGATGAAGTGGAAAGCTATGGCTTCCTGTGGAACGGAAAGAATTTGTATCAGAATTTCTAAAATACAGTGCAGTATTGGACAAGCTCATGGGAATGACAGAAAGCCAAATACAAACAAAAAAATATATATTTTCACATATTTCTGGAAGACAATATCCCAAGTTTACAGCTTTCCTATAGGAAATTACTTCCTCCAATGCAGGATGACCCATATGCATATGGTTCAGTGCTAGAGGAAGCCTGCCAAAGGTCACTTCAGATGAAATTCTTGCTACAAATTCAGATTGCAGAAACAGAAACAGAGTTTTAGCAGCAGCCAGGAACAAAGAGACATAACATTGGAAGAAAATTTTATTCCATAATTCTCCTGGATTTTGGTCCAGTCATAGTATGCTGCAAAAATATTACAACAATAATGTGAACCTTCCAAATACAGATAATTGTCACTACATATTCTGTCCCACAAAATATAGTATAAAATATTTTATAAGTGACATTTTGAGGCAGATTCAGAAAGTATTAAAAGAGTTTAGCTAAGTTAAAAGGGAAAAATAGTTCATAACTTTCAAAGAAATAAGACATCCGAAGAAAAAACTGATCTTCATGTAGATTTGTACAAATTTTGCAATTTCTGTACATGGGAACTTTTTTTTTCTGGCTGCACATAGTCTATCTAATTTGAGATATTAACATAAATGCATATCTAAGTCTATGATATGCTAGGAGAATTATCCAGTTGCATATGAATATGTAAGTCAGAAGGAAACATTATGTAATAACTAATATACTGAAATAGAGCTAATTTTAAGTAGTAACATTTTGATTGGTAGCTCAGTCACTTTACAGTTCTGCTTATTTAGAACGAATAAATCAATAACTTTCTCCCATCTTTAGTTTTTGAGACTAATGTACATATGTGGAAAACAGGACAGGTGTGAATAGAACCCGGTGTGAATGTAAAGGGCATACACAAACAAGCACAAAATAGAATTATGATGAATAAGATATACACCTTTTGGTTTAAAAAAATCATAGCTATGTTTTTTTAACTCCAGTAGCAGTGAGAATTATCCATTCCTGATACAGGACTCATTCTAACAAAAGCAACTGAATTAATTAAAAATAAGGAGCCCTCTCACCAAAACAGATATGTAGTGGAAAAAGCTGTATGATTTATATGCAATAGATGCTGGTAAAGCCAATGGGAATCAATGTAGGAAAGATACATGAAAAGCTTTATACATGTATATTTCTTTATTTATATTATAATTTACGTGTTTTGATGGTTTAAGATACAGAAATCTTATTAACATCAAACCTTAGATTGTTTGAAAAGCAGAATTATTTGGGTTTATAGAAATTTACTGTGAAACAATAAATGCTACATTTCTGGTGAAAGAGTGGCTTTTCCTGGAAATCAGCTGCAGTCATAAATCTTTTAACTGTATCTTAAAAGTGATGTAAACTATAAAACTTTTGTTTTATCAGTAGGCTAGATTGTCAAAAGAACTTTATTATTTACTAATAAACATTTTCTTTTCTTCGAAATCTTGTCAACCTTTAGAAGGATAATTCATAGCCTGTTTATTTTCTCTGGAGAATTTGAAATATTTATGAAAATACTGAGATTTAAGGCTGTGTCTATGATAAATGTTCTTATATTTATATAGAGATTATAAATCTAATATAGCATGATAGTTTCTGGGCAGCTGGAAAAATCATAATGATTTTAAATTAGCATTGTGAGTTATCTGAAGCAGCACTGTATTTACTTTACTTATTGGCACAAGCTGTGTTATTTTCTTCTTTGGCCATTCTATTTTACTTGTCAAAACCAGATATATCTATTTTCTTTATAGCCACCCTACATTGTAACCTCTCACCAGACACAGTGAATGAAATTAATTTCCTACAGTGGCCAGGTTATATATCTTATTTATCATTTGTTGAAGTGAAGCTGTACTTCTAGATTAGGCGATTTAGGATCTCTGTGTGAGACAAAGGAGTGGTTCACAACATAAGCATCATGTAAGCACTGACCTAGCAAAGTATTTGTGCTGTGATAAACTTTAACCATGTTAGTAATTTTAAGAATTCCGCTGATAAAATTTGTGTGTTTGAATATAAGGGCCACCTGGACCATGGTCATAAATCTACCTAGTTTTGTGAAGTAGTACAATATTAAGCTATTGTGCATAAAGTTACATCTTGTCATAATAAATAGGATAAAGAAATCAAAATTTTATTTCTTGTAACTTCCATGCATACTCTATAACTGAAGGTAAGCAATTCATACTCCAGTGTAAGCAGTTTGCAACCCTCCTTTTCATTCTGGAAGAGCACAACACAATTTCATAAGAGCAGTAATGTAATGTAGATAGTTCTATGGTATCATTATGGACTTTGATAGCTTTATAAAGCAAAAAACGGGAAATTTCTGCCCTGTATGTTGGTGTAAAAATCAAATGTAATGACAAACACAGAACAAACAAATGACGAAGTGAAACAAAGAAAGATAGCCAATAACAAAAAACATGTTTAATTTCAGTGTAACATTTATCCAATATCTGCTTGACATTTGTTAGTGGTTTCTCCCTTTTAATAAGTATTAATATTCTAAATATTCTCAAAAAGAAGCTACCGAGGTAGCTTGATACAAATCTATAAAAATGAAAAGCATGGAAAATGAGCTAGGATTCAGTTTTATAATACTTAAATTTATTTTTTAAAATAATTTAAATTCATGGAGTCACAAATAAAAATTTTCCTGCCACTATAATGATTTTCATATAAATTGCCAAAATCCTCTTCAGACGTATTATTATAAACTTGATAAAGAATCAAGAAAATTAACTAAAAGTAAAAAAACCTAATGCTTTTAACACTGTAAAGCTTCAAGATCTTAATTAAAAAAAAATTCTCAAATTGCTCTTTATTTTTTTTACCAGTTCAAATGGGAGTTAGGTATTGTGATTAATGGGGAAAAAAGGTGTCCTGAACTGGTATTACAAAAAAAGACTTCCTAAACCACCTAATGAAACTAGCACTATCCTTACATTGTGGTGTAAATTCAACACTGACTTTTACCTACTCTTCTTAGTTCCGTGTTTTAATATTGAACATGCTGTAGTAATCAAGAGTAATACTATGTTTGAACTTGTTATCTATAAATGATAAGCCCTATTTATCTGATCTTTTAGGGAGTTCGAGTCTTATTAGGAACTCTCAATCTCTTGGCAATCTTTTTATTGGCTTAAATAGGCAGTGTAGGACAGTGGTTCCTTAAGTAGATGTGTAAGTGGACCACTGCGATTTGAGGTCTGCTGGCTTGAGTTGTAACATTTTTTTTCTTACTGAGAGCACTATAGTGTCATTTGACATGGAATAAAATACAAAAAATGGCTGACAACTGCTTGTCATAGTAAATTGCTGTGTTTTGTATTTCGTCTACCTCTTTGACCTCCAAACTCTGCCTTTGTTGCCTTCAAGTGGCAGACTGCAACCATTACCAACCAGTAGTTGCAGCTTTTCAGACAATGTTGCATTTTAGGGGAACAATGTCTAAAACAAAAAGGGATTTGTTCCTCTGTAATGTGATCATTACTGCTTCATGAGCCACACAGTTCTCTTGGCGTTCTTTAATGAAATGGAATGGAACGGAACACAACGGAACAGAACAGAACAGAGTATTTCTGTTGGAAGGGACCAACAGTGATCATGTAGTCCAACTGCCCGACCAATTCAGGGCTGACTGAAAGTTAAAACATTGTATTAAGGGCATTGTCCAAATACCTCCAGTACGTTCCTGGCTCCTTAACCTTCAGCATTTGCAACACCAACTCTATGTTTTTAGACACTCAAAATAATTTAATAATTTGCAATCCTAAAGCTTTTGAGTGAATCTTGCTTTTTATCTTATCATTGTAATATAAAGCTAGATATATATCTCAGTAAATTCATTTAATTAATGATTTACCCACTAAAACTGAATAGGAAGTGTTCCCATGTATTTTAGTGACAGCAATAATAAGCTTAGATTTTTTTTGTCCTTGGGTTTTACAAAAGTTAGATTCAACTGGAGTTTAAATCATGGCAGATGCTCTGAAATAAATTGCAGTAGCTGAGAGCAATATAAGTAGAACTTTTAATTTTGTATTCCTGAGGTGCTTCTCATTAGAATACATCTACTTCCCATTTTCAGAAATTAATTTCTTAACACAGGAAAACTTGAGTGCAGTGTGTGTAAGAAATTATCATCCTGACCATTTGTGTCATGTACTCACGTAACATGCTGCTACAGTAGGGAAAATTGCATGGAAAAAATTATATTAATGTGCTTCACCCTAAGAATAGTTTGATGGATCCAGATTTTATGAAAATCTTTAAAGTGGCTTTGTGACCACCGAGATTTTATATTGCAACTCTAGAATATGTAGGCTTCATAAACATTCCTGTCATTTATACATTGTATGACCTAATTTTTATTATTTATATAGCATTTTATTTGTTGTACATAATTCCTGATCACAAACAGTTTCTCTAGAATAACAGTTAAAATGGGTAAAGCAAGATTGTTAATAATGTTTCTATGAGGAAGATCAGAGGAAAGTAAAATGGACCTTTTGTGAATGTTACATTAAAAACAGATTAACATTGGGAAAAATGTGCTTTAATTGTCATACTCTATTAAAAATATGGGCCAACATTTTTCTAAATGTGAATGATCTTTGAACTACTCATACTGGATATGTCTGGGTGTTTTATAGTGGGTTTGATGTTGGTCTGGAAGAGGTTGTATAATCTAGAGATACATCTATTTGTGCTTGGAAATAGCTCCTTATTAGCTGGTATTGCTTTTCTCACATTCAGCTTCAGGCTATATTGGAGAAATAGGAAATCTATTCTAAAATTTTATAAAAATAATTATACTGTAAGCTAAATTTAGATGTTTCTATCTTGGAAAGATAACCTGACTGCACATGGAAGAATTTCCATATCCCAACTTACGCTACTAAATCATACACACTTTTCTGATCATTAAAAGTCTTTATGACATAGCTAATTCATCCAGTAAATTATTCAAGCATAATGAAAATAAAATATACAAGAAATTATGTTTAATCATGTGCTTTGAAATTCATTCTGTATGAGATGGAGGAAGAAGAAGAAAATGGAGATCAAATCTTTAACAGAGATTAGCAGCCTAGATTACCATGGGGTTTTGCTGATTTATACCAGCTGAAGTGCTGGCCTGCTCACTGAGTTATCAAAATCACAGCTGGTGAGTTCAGACTATTTATTTCTCCTCATTCACCCAATATTAGCTCTAATGTGTTTATAATATTCTGAAATTCAGTGGAGTGTTTTCAAATTTCAGTTTTCAATTTAGATTTCACACCAAATAAATATGAAATCCATCACGGCAAAGGAAACCCTAATAATAAATACTATAATGTTGGTTCATCATCGTGAAATTTACAGTATGTCAAAAGTGTTCATCTAAAACTTATGTATTCCTTCAAGAACAATGTGCCAAAAAAAATTATATGGGCAATCTCATTAGAGGTCACAATTTTTAGTATTTAGAATGCATACATGCCATTCTGTTGTGTCCCAGTAGCTAGATGAAATAAGAAATCAGTTACAATATCACCCAATGGAAATTATTATTTTTACTCAAAATTATATAAAACAAAAATCAGTTTCTGAACTCTGTGTGTGTATATATGTATGTATTTATATTTACAATATACATTATTAATTGGATTTTTAGAAACCAGTGGGAAGTCTGCCATTACCTTGAGTGATGCCAAAATTCCACCCCACTGTCAAAGACTTATCAGAAAGCCTGAAAATATATCTCTGTGCCAGAATAAAATGCCTTGGAGGATTTCATATGTTTAAAAGATTTGTGGAGTTTGTTCAACAATGATTAAGTGACTATGCTAAATAAGTGCTGTTTATTTATGTATGGCTTGGTAATCTTGTTCATACCCTCAGGTTCATGAAAGCCAAGTTAAGAATACATAAAGAAATTATACACAGAGTGTAAAGGGATTTGAGGGTCATTGGCATGTATTTGAACATTGTTCAGTAGCCCTGAAATATCAGTTCCCAGGCCAAATTGTTTCATTAACCTTCTCATTCCCTAACACAGTTTAGTTATCATGTTGGTACCATTTTACTCCTTTCCCCTGGCCCATCACATTATTAAGCAACATGGCTTTTCATCAAGTGCTACATTGTTTTCACTGATGTTGGTAATACCTTTCAAGTTGCCCTCTTACACAGAGTATCCTGTTTCTGTTCAGTTTCTACTGCTAGGTATTGATTTTAAAAAAAAGCACAAGAGTATCCTGTTTCTGTTCAGTTTCTACTGCTACGTATTGATTTTAAAAAAAAGCATTATAGGATTAATTGAACTGGTATAACTAATACATAGTGACGGAGTGGAAGAGGGAGAAAAGTGGTACAGCAAAAGAAAAGGAGGTAGGGAAGGAAAGGATGCAAGAGCGCTCAGGTGGCAGCAAGTAGATCACTGCAAGGATATGTTTACAGAGGTGTAGGAAAAAAGGCCATGAGATAAGGACCTAGAAGCTAGAGAATGAGAAGACAAGATCAGCTGAAAGCACGTAGTGAAGTCAAGCTCAAGTATGAACCAATTATGTAGAACTGATCCAGTTTTGAAGATCAAACAGAGAATGAGAGAAAAGGAAACTGAACATTTTGGACAGAACAGCATTTTGGAAGTTGAGTACATGAAGGAAATTAAAAAAAAAAAAAAAAAAGACATCAAAACTTGAGGGTTTATGATTCCACAGACATCAGCTTCTGGGACAATGTACTTAAAATGTATATGGAATGGAAAGTAACAAGTAAGCAAAGTTTGCTGTTTTAAGTAAATCAATTTGCTGAAATAAAAGGGAAACAAAAAAATAGGTATAGTGCAAAGAATTTTGCTAAGCTTTGAAATTATGAAGAGAAGTAAAAAGGCAGATGAAATTCAATATAGTTAAATGTAAATCAGTACACATTAAAAAAATATTGATAGCCACTGTCAGGAAAAAAAACTTGAAGCTATGAGAGGGAATTGTATGGAAACATCAGGTTAAAGCCCAGCAGCAATCGCAAAAACAAAATAAAAAGTTCAAAGCGGAGGGTAGATAATTAACTATATATTCCAATACAAGGTCAAGGAATATTGATGAAATTAGGCAGCAAGGCACATTTTCACATGTCAATTCAAATGACAGACGTTTGTGGGGTTTCAAAAAGCGAAGAGATGCATTACTAAAAGGGTATTATTAACTGACTAGGAAATCTGACATATTAGGTTTGACCCAGTTCCAGTTCTATGATGAGGTCTTTTACTGGAGAAGTTTAACTAACCTATGGCAAGAACTGAGGTGTCATGGAGTCTGCCTGGACCCTGTGCCAAAGACCAACCAGTAGTCCTTTATTAAACTCACCTTATTTCCTTTTTCTTCTCTACCATATCAAAATGGCCACTCTGTACAGGAGGAACTCAAATCCTTCTCTGACACCTCTGATGCTTGAACTTTGTGGTGTAAAGGCGAGACAAAACTACAATAGGAAACGGCTAAGTTAAGATTAGATACTTATTGTTGCAATACTATAAAAGTTTTATTTCACTCAGGAAGAAGATTGCTGAGCAATTTATTCCAGTTAATGAGTTCTTGGCAAAGTTAAGAGGCCAAGTTATAGGTTTTTTTTTCAACTCTTTATCTCATACCGCTTTTCAGTTGTTAAAGAAGTTACGTGGATGGTCCTGGGTTTTTTCATTTTTATATACTTTGTCAGACTCCCAACAGTTCACTCTCACAGGCTGTATATGGTAGAACAATCCACAAGGAAGATAATCCTGTGTCTTATTAGTGACTGTCACTCAAAACTGAATCATGATGGCAAGAAATATTGTGTCAGTCTCTAAACATTTCTGAAATAAAACTCTTCAACCTTCAGTCTGCTACTTCAGCTGCTTAAGCAATTCAAATTAACTAAAGAGGCTCATCTTTGTCTTGCAGTATAAGTGCAGCTTGTCGCCATGAATCATCTCTAAAACTGTTTGGGAACATGTTCATATTTTTCCCCTGAAAATGTTATTTTGGCAAAAAAACATCCTTTCTGGAAGAACGTTTTCTTTGGAAAAGTGTTTCTTAGATCCAGACTACAATTTCTAGCCAAATCTGTGGAAAAAAAGACACAGCTTACACTTCCTAATTGTCCATAAGACTCCAGTGACGCTGGTAAAACACTGGGTTCCTGCATTGTAGCAAATGCCACAAACACTGGGCTTGCCATTATTGGGAAGGGTCTTCTCTGCTTTTGCTTTGCCACA
Organism: Falco naumanni; assembly: GCF_017639655.2. Taxonomy (NCBI): domain Eukaryota; kingdom Metazoa; phylum Chordata; class Aves; order Falconiformes; family Falconidae; genus Falco; species Falco naumanni. The sequence goes on along the minus strand of NC_054054.1, from coordinate 1,254,106 downwards.
CTGTGTTGACTCGTCATTGGCCCAAAGTAGTTCAGTAATCTGAGGCAATGGCTTCACTGGTCAGCTAATTTATGTGAAATTTTGTTTCATATCCTCTCATGCTATTTTTCTGTATTATTTTGTTTCTGGAATACACTGAGGAGAATTCTTAGACATGTTTAGAAACAAAATTAAATATATTATTCATTTATTTAAATGGTTCAGCAAATTTCCAAACACTTAGTGAACACAGCATAATATTTATACTAACAACAAATTAGGAACTGGATGAAATTTGAGATACAGCTACTTGCTATAAATTTTTCCTAGTAAATGTGACTGATACCTGAATCTCAAAGTGGTTTTTTTCTCCTTTCTGACTTACTGACAGAAGGTCTTTAAGCAGAAAAAATAGCACCTGTACCACCCACTGAACTGTCATGGTGCATTCTTTCTACATTTCATGAACATTCGAGCATGCCATGCACATTGGAAATATTTATCAGTAATATAATATTTTATATAATATTTATATAATAATATATTCAATATAATATTGAATCATAGAAGTGTATAATCATAGAATGGCTTAGTTTGGAAGGGACTTTAAAGATCACCTAGTTCCAAGCCCCCTGCCATGGGCAGGGACACGTTCCGCTAGACCAGGTTGCTCAAAGCCCCATCCAGCCTGGCCTGGAACACTTCCAGGGATGGGGCATCCACATGGAGTTCTCTGGGCAACCTGTGCCAGTGCCTCACCACCCTCACAGTAAAGAATTACTTCTGAACATCCAATCTAAACGTACCCTCTTTCAGCTTAAAGCCATTACCCCTTCTTCTATCACTACATGCCCTTGTAAAAAGTCCCTCTCCAGCTTTCTTGTAGGCCTCCTTTAGGTACTGGAAGGCTGCTGTAAGGTGTCCCTGGCGTCTCCTCTTCTCCAGGCTGAACAACCCCAACTCTCTCAGACTGTCTTCATAGGAGAGGTGCTCCAGCCCGCTGTTCATCTTTGTGGCCTCCTCTGGGCTTGCTCCCACAGGTCCGTGTCCTTCTTAGGTTGGGGGCCCCAGGGCTGAATGCAGTAGTCCAGGCGGGGTCTCATGAGAGCAGAGGAGAGGGTAAGAATCACCTCGCTCAACCGTCCACATACTTAGGAATGTAACAAAATACCTGCAGACTGAACTTTTACTCATAAATACATGAATGAAGGTTGTATTATTCAGAATGTTCCATCCTTTTCCAGAAGGAAAGCTCTACTTTCTTAACCGAGCATAGATCAAGTAAAAATGTTTGGCTATTGTTAATATATAGGCAGCAGAAAAGCTGCTAAATATCAACAGAGAATTTTGGACTCCAGTGTCTAGGTTAATACTCCGCAGCCAGAAAAAAAGTTGTCATTCTTCTGTCAGAACTTTTCTGGGTAGCACTGATCCAAGTCCCAGTATCAGCTGCATTATCAGCAGGTATGATCCACCATGTGGATCTCCAGAAAGAAATGTTAACAGCACTGCAAGTAATATATGGTCTTCAGTATATAAACATAAAATCATCACTTTTCTTTGTTCATTAACAGAATAAGAAAATTATGAAATAACTAAAACTTGTTGGAAAAGAGGTTTTCTCTGTTATTTACATTAATGAGAACAAAATTTCAACTTTCTGGAGGAAATAGAGAAATCAAACGTTTCTCATGTAATTTCTGTTTAGTATTTGATAGAAAATGTAGTTGTCCTTTTTTCTCTAAACGTTGGGTTCTCTAGTAAGACTATCTTTTGATTTACTGTGGTTTTCTCTTGTAAAGTAATTTAATTGTCTGAGAGCAGTACTTGGTAGATAAAGGAGAATGGGAAATGAAGACATCAAACTACATCTTTTAGTGGTCAGTACAATAGCATGTATACACAAAAATACTTTGAAATTTTGCCAGAATATATTTATTTTTAACAAAATAAAGATTTTGTTTTTCAACAGCTCTAAGTTTCCATGGAGAAAGGATATGTTAGGAAATAATTTTGGTATTGTCAAAATCTGTTTTCCATCAAACAACAATGTTAAGAAAAATATTAAATTTAGCCTGTTTCTAAAAATACTAGAATAAACTAAAGTTTAATACTAGAAGAAAGTGAAGTTTTGCCAATAGTTATTGCAATCCTTTGTCTTTGAAAAGTGTATTTTCAAAACAAGAAAAATAGCTAAGACCCTTGAACCAATATTGTGTTTCATATCACAACATTCAACAGGTTAATGAATTTCAACCAAGTAGTCGAACAGAAATTTTTTTTCTCCTAGATCTTTTTGTAAGGTATATCAATAGAGTAGCAGCTACTTTTCTGTAACTTTTCAATCTTTTTGGTAATTTCCCTGGTGAATTGTTGTCTGTGAACCTTCAATTATCTTTAAAAATGTATTCTATTGATCACTTAGCCCGGTGTGAGAACCTATATTCTATCATAATTTTCAGATCACTTAATTATCTTGTTGCAAACCTTCTATGCTAAACAAAAATGTTCAGTTTGGCCTTGATCTTGCTTCATTATTCTTTTATTTTACCCAATATCCTCATAGTATGAAAAAAATCATAATGGGGAAATTTTAATACAGCCTTTAATGCTCTCTTAATTGAATTTGAATATTTCTATGAAAAGTAAAATGACCATTTATATTGAAAATAATTATGCCAGTTAAAATGAAATACACAGCTCCTGTGGCAAGGAAAACTATTTTCATTTCACTGGGAAGCTACTACTTGACAGATCTTCTCTGTCAGCCAGAATAGTAATTTCTGTGTTTCTTTTTAGCTTTGCTGCTTATGCTAGGAAACTTTTCAGTGAAGTGGACTCTAAAATAAATGCAGTACAGAGGATCAGCAATAAACTATAAAATCTCCATTAGTTTCAGTGTGTGTAAAGTGGGACAAAATAGGCCTTTTAGTGACTAGGCAGTTGGGCTTTATTTTGTTAGCTTTTTTCAATCTGTGAAGTCGATCAGTGCCAAGCACATGATCAGTATAAATAATAATCCTTTCCGTGTGAATGTCGCTTCTACTGGCATTCTTATCAAGGTCTCTGTCAAATTTTGTCCTCGGAGTATCTCTACTTCCAACTACTAAATCATTACTTAGAAATAATTATAGATAACACTTGGCAGTGTGAAAGAATGGATTGCTGATATTTTCCAATGGGAAGTAGAAAAAGCAATGTATAACTATGTGAACAGTTCCATATAAAATAAGTACAAAAAAATAAATTTGTTGTCATGGCAACCTTTTTCCATTGACAGAGAGGAAAGATGAGGATGACAAACATATGTGGTAAAAGATACAAGACCTAAAGTAGGCACAAGAGAAATGTAAGAATAACATGACCAGTGTATTCCACACAGCTAATCAGGCAAATTGCCAGATTAATCTTTCTTTCCCTCTTTGTCCCTTAATGAAATCTCATTTGTTTTTGAGAGAAAATAGCTTTGTAAAACTGTTTCCCATCCAGCTAGAACCAAAGCCAAGGGTGAATACAAAGCTTTAGACATGAAGTGCAGATGAAGGAAGGTTTTGTTTTAGAAATTCCAGCCAATATCCTTCTCGCCAACCTTTTCCCTTCAGTCCTGCTGTATGACTTTCATCTTATCTGGAAAGAAAAGCCACAGTTTGTGTTTTTTTCTTTCTGTTCATACTGAGTCATACTGTTACCAAGCATCTGTTGCAGAAGTGAGGCACAGTTCTAACACTGAGAGATGTTTCCAACTTCTTGTTAGAATTTCTGATGGTATTGTATGTAGTAAACTGAAATCTGTGGATTTACGCCCTTCCAGTTTCACTGAGTTTCATTTCAATGAAGTTTCACATAAACCTCAGAAGCTGAATACCTATCGTGTCATTCCAGCGCACTTGCTAGTAAATAAGACCATGCGTTCTCACACTTGATACAAACATAACTAGTAAACTGGGGAAATAGATGGTCATTTAAAACATGTTCAAAATTAAAAAGATTTGCATTGAAATGAGAATACATGTTTTCCCACTGGAGGAGCTGAGAATTTAAATATTCTTTGCTTTTTTGGAATGAAATGAAGAAAATTTGCTTTATATGCATTTAAAAGGCCTTATTCCCTACCTATCTGCACAATATCTGCAATACAAGAAAGGCAGTCAATGAGGTTGTTAAAGCTATTTTTGAAGCACTGGGCTGGGATTAAGTGTATAGACTGAGGCTACTATGGATTTGCTGTGAGACCTTGATCGAGCGACAGAGCCTGCAATGAAAAGTAACTTGTTCACTTCTGTTAATCTACATTGTTATTGGAGGAAACTGCACATACTTTTACTTCAGATCCCAGTTTATAAAAAAGATAATGATACTGTCCTACAACAGGAACTATTGCTAGCCCAAGTTCATTAATAACAGTATTTTGATATGGCTATACCAGAGCAAACCAAATTCCACCTAGCTCAGTTGTCTGTGTCTGACAATAGCTAGTAATACAGGCGTGGAACCAATCCAAGAACAATCTGATGGACAGTGGTGCCTTCAAGGAATATTTCTGTGCCCTGCAACAGTCTGCATCTCAGAGATTTCATGAGGCAGAGCTGTTATAATAGTCCAGTGAGTCTGATTGCTTTCTGAAATTGCATGAATTTTCAACAACCTCCTGCAGCAAGGAGTTTCATAGTTAAATAACCAGATTTGTTGTCTCTCTTTTATTTATTGCTTTTAGTTAACGCACCGGAATTCTGCTGGGATAGAAAGTAAATACTGCTCACTTTTCATCCTCTCAGAATCATAGAATCATAGAATGGTTTGCATTGGAGGGACCTTAAAGATCACCTAGTTCCAGCCCCCTGCCATGGGCAGGGACACCTTCCACCAGACCAGGCTGCTCCCAGCCCCATCCAGCCTGGCCTTCAACATTTCCAGGGATGGGGCATCCACAGCTTCTCTGGGCAGCCTGTGCCAGTGCCTCACCACCCTCATCATAAAAAATGTCTTCCTAATACACGTTCTAAATCTACCCTCTTTCAGTTTAAAGCAGTTGCCCTTTGTCCTATTACTACAGGCCTGTTTGATGCTACTTGTCATTTTATAGAACTTTATCTTCTCTGACAAGTGTTGAGATAGTATAGCAAAGAAATAGGAACCTAGACTAATAATGTAATAATGGTTTTTTACACACATTTCTGTTAATAATCAATGAAGATTTTATGGTTTTTTTTAAAAAAAGCATTGTTTTAATTTCTGCTCACTGTCTGCTTTGAAGACCAGGTCTGCAGAACATTTTCCCAGATGCGTATAATGCCAGCTTTTGTAGCATTAATCAGTATCTGTGCTTATACAAACTCCAATTTAAAGTTTTTATCCCAGGAAATTGCAGTTCTGATTAGTGATGTGTAAAAGGACTGTCATCAGTCATTGTGGGGAAGAAAAAAAAAGGACATAAGGAAAGTAGAGGGGATGATTAAGTAAAATATCCTTATGTCGCAGAAGATCCAGTAGACACTGAAACTTTAATATATCCAAAACTAGACCCGGGACCTCTTAAGGATCTTCATTCTGCAGATTTTGAAGGTGATCCCCTCCCTTGGTCTATAGAGTTGCATAGGATTTGCCCACAGTATCTACCTCTGATATTCACTGGCTTGAGATATAGATGGAAGCTGAAGACCTGTGGGCCTAGTTATACGTTCTGGGGAGTCATTCAAGAAGTTTCAGTCCTTCATTATGACACCAGTGCCACTTACAGCTGTGAAAAAAGGCACAGTCTGTTTTCCATGGTGTATTTCAGTGCTGTGCTGCTTTGACAAATGTGGTGGTTTGAGCCTGGTTGAATGCCAGGTGCCCACCAAAACCACTCTGTCACTGCCCTCAACTGGACAGGGGAAAGAAAATGTAAAGAAAGGCTCGTGGGTCAAGATATGGGCAGGGAGAGACCGCTTCAGCAATTGCCTTCCCAGGCAAAACAGACTTGACCTGGGGAAATTAGTTTAGTTTATTACCATTTAAATCAGAAAAAAACCACCTTCCCCCCACCCCTCCCTTCCTCCCAGGCTTAATTTAATTGTCAGTTCTCTACCTCCTCCCTCTGAGCAGCGCAGGGGGATGGGGAATAGGGGTTACAGTCATTTCATCACAATTTTTCTGCAGCTCTGTCTTCCTCAAACTCTTCACCTGCTCCAGCACGGGATCCCTCCCACGGGAGACAGTTCTCCACGAACTTCTCCCCTGTCAGTCCTTCTCATGAGCTGCAGCTCCTCACACACTGCTCCAGCCTGGGTCCCTTCCACAGGGTGCGGTGCTTCCGCAACGGGCTGCTCTGGGGTGGGTCCCCCATGGTGTCACAGGCCCTGCCAGCAAACCTGCTCTGCTGTGGGCTTCCCAGGGGGTCACAGCCTCCCTCGGGCACCGGCCTGCTCTGGTGTGGGGTCCTCCCCGGGCCGCAGGCGGGTACCTGCTCCACCACTAACCCCCACGGGCTGCAGGCGGGTACCTGCTCCACCACTAACCCCCACGGGCTGCAGGGCACAGCCTGCCTCACCGTGGGCTTCACCACAGGCTGTGGGGGAATCTCTGCTCCAGCACCTGGACACCTCCTGCCCCTCCTTCCTCACTGACCTGGCGGTCTGCAGGGCTGTTGCTCTCACATAGTATTACTCCTCTCTCCTGCTGCCGCAGATTTTTATTTTTTTTTTCCCTTCTTAATATGCTGTCACAGAGGCAGTACCACCGTTCTGATGGGCTCAGCCTTGGCCGTCAGCAGATCCATCTTGGAGCCAGCTGGACATAGAGGAACTTTCTGGTATCTCCTCACAGAAGCCACCTCTGCAACCCCCACCACCGCTACCAAAACATTGCCATGCAAACCCACTACAAGAGAATACTGCAAACTCCACAAAATCTTGAATCCCCAACCCACTCCCCATAAAAATTATCTCTAGTCTGGTCCAGAGAATACAATGTTTTTGAAATACTAATTATTACATGTTTTCAGTTTCAAATTAAATCTTTTGGAAGAATTTATTGTGCATAATTATTTTTTTATTTATGTTGTCTCCGTTATTTTTTAAGGAAATACCTTCTTTTCAATGCAGTTAATGGAATAACAAATATAAGGCTGTACAAAAAATAGTATAAAGATTTTGCTGATAAGATTAGCTCTTTATTCAGTGCATCAACTATACCTTTTTCTGTATAGTTGCAAATTCAAGGGTTTTTTCCCTCAAATATTCATGTCCCTTCCTTGAAAATACAGGTTTTATGCTCTGTAGTTCATTTCAGAGCCAACTAGACAAGGTCTAGTCGTTCAGAGCCCAGCTTGTATGGAACTAATGTGGAAAATACTGTTTAGATAATCAGAGAAACATAATACAATAGTGAAATTAAGAAATTGGGTATTTACCATAGCTAAGGCAAGATAGTTAAGTGAGTTGTGAGGCAAATTTTTTTCAGTAAAAGCATCAAATGTAACCAGGGCCTTTCATAATGTATATTTACTGTACAAAAAGAATATGCATCATTTTGCAGAAAATGAGAAACTACTTTATCATCAATACTTAAAATATTTAAAAGATTCAGAAAAGCATTCATACAGAAAAATTCACATGCAGGTGGCACCATAACTTCCAAGGTACAGTAAAGCAGATCACAGCATAAATTACTTATTTAAATATGTGGCTTTGAATTTTCTGGAATCATTCAGCTGAAGTGCCTATGAATTTCAGTACACAAGCAGACTAAATTACCTATGACCAGGATAAGTAAGATGTACAGAAAGAACCTTTTCCACAATGAATAAGAGGAGTCTTGTCCTACAGCAGAAGCAGAAAATACGGTGACTGAAGCGTTCACCAGGAGGCTGGTCTGAAACTGTAGATTTTTTTCTGATGATACAAAAAAAACTTCTAGTGGAATCGAGGCTGTTCAAAGAGTATGGCTTACTTATCCATAGCTAGGATGACCTCTGCTCAACACCCTAACTGTTCTAAATTCCATTCTAATTGTTCCTAGGCTATATTTAAGGATATACATTTGACTTGCCTTATTAATGGCTGCAGTGTTTACATGGGATTTTAAAAGCCAAATGTTACAGTGCCTACAGCTCAGAAGTCCAATGTCTTTGTGTATGTAATCTGTAAATTCTGTGTTGTGTAAAAAGGGGAATAATAATGATACTTACTTCAAAGGTACATTGGAAGAGTGACTATAATAAAGATGAAGAAATGGCCAGACATTTACCATCATGGGATCCGTACATAAACCTGACGTGTACAGGTTGTTTTAAAATAGTTGCTATAGTCAAATTGGCACCAGATATACTCTATAAATGAATTAACGCAAAGAACAGTTTAGCATAAAGAATTAGTTAGCTCTAATGAGCAGACACAAGTTCTTTCCATTGGCTTTCAGCTACTTTGCTAAAGGTTGCCAAAATGCATATATGTACATATAAATATATATCTTTTTTGTATTTTCTGATTACTTGATGAGGAATACCTAGAAGGGGTTGCATTTGAGATTGATGGAGCTAATGACATGTTAATCTGAGTAAAACTGGTGTGCTGTTATTGATAAAATAATTACAAAGTTGCAAACTGTTGACCTCCCCCCAGACTCTCTACTTGATTTTTTCTTACTGTCAAAAAGCTTAAGAGAAATGCCAGAAACCAAGAATTCCTAATCCTGTGCTCAAGTATTGCAAAGTGTAATGGCAGTGTTGGAACATGAATAAGACAGAAATAGAAGTTACATAAACAATGCAGCTGACCTCTTTTTATCAGAGTTTACTAGAACAAATACTGTGCCTGAGAAAAGAACAGATAAAGTCAAAATATGACCAAAATAAAACTGCCACGAAGCCATGTTTCAGTTAGAAGATACCTGGAGATAGATGTATAGCTGGATATTCACTCAGCCAGGATCCTCAAGAGTACTTTAGAGATAATATACACCACTTTAGGCACTTAACTACCCATTTAGGCAAAACTGATATCACTAACTGCCACCTTTCTCCAAAGGCAGGTACGTTCTCCCTGCATTTCAGTTTCTGCCCGTGACTTTGTGTTCACAGCATCAGTTCTGATTCCAGCCTGCCGCTTCCTTAGCCGAAGCTCAGTCTCAAAGAGTGACTCCCAGCTGAACACCTCCCTCAGTAGACTCAATTTTGTAGGCATGTTCTGACCACACATACGAAACCAGATTTTTATTTTTACTCTTCTCCAGGTGTTGGACAACTATATTTACTTTTAGCCGTACTGTAAATCCAGAACACCTAGAAAGTCTTACAGCGAAGACACTTTCTGTCAGATAAATGACCTCAGCTGAAATTCCTGTCTCACTTAGGTAAAATACAGATTTGATGCTATGTCTCAGGACCATTTCTTATACAAGAGTGGTATGTTTCTGCGTATTCCCTGTTTTGGGTTTGCCTTCTGCCTGTACAAACACAAACAAGGAAAACTGGGATGTATCGCCTTGCTCCGAGGAAAAGGGTGTACAGGTTTAGGACTGGATCCTACTTCTAGGTCAGTTTAAGAGATTGCACGTTCAGACAGTTTTGATGATCTGTCTTAATGCATCTAATTATGTGAAATACAGCAGCTACTGATTTCATTGAGTGATAGATACCTGCGTCAAAATTAGTGGACAACTGTGTAAGTATTTCTGAACAACTTTACATAAAAATATTCAGATTCATATCTGTTTTGTTTGGAAATCAAATATCTTAGACCAAGTCTAAAGATAGGCATTGTGAATTAATAAGTGAATGTGAGGATCCAGCAAGCAAATTATTAGATATTAGATTCAAAGCCGTTAGCTAGCTCCTTATAGCCCAGGAACTGAAGTTTTAATTAGCTACGATGTGTTTTGATGGATGTCTCTTCGTGAATATTAAAAAGATAATGACTGTTTTCCAAAAAAACATCCTTTTAAAATAATATTGGTTAAAATACCATGGGAGGGATCTGGGTGCCTAAATAGAGGTGTCTACTGTCACAGACACTATTCTTGCCAAGAGCAGTCACCAATTAGCCATAGTCTCGGTATCGAATCTACTCACCTTTTATAGATCACTCTTTTCCAAAGTGAGTAATGTCAACTTTAATTAATGACGTGTCCATTTCTCCTTCAGTTACCTCAATGCTCTTTCCTTCTCCCTCCATAAGCCATTCTTTCTTCCTTCAGGAGTGGAACCCCCCCCCCACCCCCCCCCCCCCCCGAACCCAACAGCTGCTCAGAGCAGCTCACACAGAATGTCATTTATAGTTACCTCCTCTGGACTTCACCAGTTGTCACTGGAGCTACAAAAGATCTGGAGACAACTGTAGTGTGAAATTTTTTCTGTTTAGGAAAGAATTATGGCTAGAATGGCTCCCAAACTCTGTAAGGGAAGATCCTGTAACATTGGCTGAAGTACTGAAAAAGTCTGGCTTTGCATTTACAACCCAGACAGAAAACAAAAATTTCATTACAAATGTCAGGCTGAGTAAATAACTTAAGTGCTTCATATTTCTGCCGTCAATGTTTATGTCATTTCTGGTATTGTCCCATTCTAACAACATGCAGAATATCTCCTAGCACAGACTGAAGTTTAGTATGTCTGCATTTCCCAGCTGATAACTGAATTCCGTACTGGTGTACTGGTAAGAGTCAGATATGGAAGTGACAGGAAATTATTTAGATGTCCTTGAAAAGATCTTATTTTAGAAACAATTGATGCTTTGGAAGGAGCATGGAAACAGGCTAGACTATAGGAAAGGACTTTTGTCTTATTTGGAATCTCTAAATATTCAGATATTTAGACACGCTAAGTACAGTTGTGTTCAAGGCAGCACTATCTAGTTTAAAATAATTTGCTGAATTCTTGTGCCTAGCTCCTACAACTGTTTCCTGCAATGGAATGGAAAAGCCAACTTTTAATGGAAAAATGCACAACACACATTTGCGTTACCTAAAGGACAGTGTGAAAAGCAAATAAAGCATACGAGGTCTCATGTGTTGCTAGATATACAATTTAAGGAAACATTTAATTTATTTTTTATTTTTTTTTAAGAAAGGCTTTGTCGGCTGTTGTAGTAACATCAAGGCAGGGTTTCAGCTTTACTTGTAATTTGTTATTGTGTAGAATGCAAGCATTGTTCCAACACATTTCATATATTACATTGTTACAGAGAATGTGCCCATACTGTTGAAATAGTGTCACACATTACAATGATTCAGTAATAGTTGCTAGAGATAAATAAAATACTCATTTTCAGCCCAGTTCAGCCTAATCTAAGCAGCTCTGTTCCAGATTCAGGTGCCTTTGGAAAAGGAATTGTTTTCCATTTTCAGTTTATTTTTATTTTCTCCAAACTGATTATTTTCTATAGAAAATACACATTGATGTATCAGTGAGTGAAAAACACACCTACACATAGATGTTCTCTGATGTTCTCTGAGTTTTAGCCTTGCTTTCTGAATCAGAGAAAAACATTATCCTAGGTAAAGCAAAATATCCAGAAAGAAACATGTTGACATCAAAATCTCTCTGTAAACAATTTTATAGCAAATACTTTACAGGTAGTTGATATTATCAGCTCTTTACTGTGGGTTTTATCCACGGGATCTCTCAATTAGTATTTGCAGAAACAAATTAGCTACTGCAAAATGCTGCCAAAGACTACTTATTGCAAAAGTTTATTTGAAATTAAAAGCAGGAAATGAGATAAAGAATCGTTGAAACATAACAAGTGTTAGCACAAGTTTTATTTGTAAAATTTAGACTGCAAAACTCATGTAAAGTGAGGAACATGGAAAAAATATTTGAAATCCAATTTTACAATATATACATGTCAAATGTAATTGTGATTTGCCAGTTTTCCCCACTAGAAATAGCATCAATTGTTCCATGAGAAATGTTCCAACAATAAGTGCTTCACTTAGATTTTATTGGACTTTTCTATTAAACAAAATAACAAATGTCTTCTTAGAAAACAAAATATTTGTATATAATCCAAAAAATTATATAATTTAAAGGAAAATCTCTTCTGAATAGGCAATAGTTGTTTCTTTTTCTATTTCAACTGCTCTATCCCAAAGTTAAACATGTATGAAATACAAATAATGTTATTTTGTGTCAAAATAAATTCCCCACCATTTAAAAAAAAAAGCCTTTAACTACAACTAATTGCACAGGCTTTGTGCCATTGCTAGACCCTGACTTCATCATTATTATAAAGTGGATCTTGAGCAAAGCAACAGCAATCCCATCCTTAGAACATTCAAGCTTGGTCTGATACAGAATTATAAGAACGCTGATACAGCTGAACTAGAAGTCCTAGGACATTTTTTCTATCTATAATTTTGGGGACATCCTGCAAAGAGGTGAGATTTTTTTCTGGCTCTGAGAAAAGTAACCAGGGTGTCTGGAAGCTAGCTCTTTTTGTAAATAAAATACAGTTATGAAATATCTCATCTATTAATATTGTAATCCATACTTTGGTTAGGATTTTTGTGTAGTTAATTGGGAGTACCCTTGTCTAAAATAATTATAAGCAAACTGTCCTTTTTTTCCTCATTTCATTCTGATCCTTTAACACATTCCAGTAAGTCCAGCAGTTAACTTAGAGATAATCACTGTGCATTGGATCTTTTATACCAAGTATCCAGAAATCACCTCTCTATATATACTTTTGCCATAGAATGGCTTCACTGTGTTTTAGAAGCCCAGTATTCAAAGCTCTACTTTTGTACACTCCCCTGAAAATTGGAGAACTTGTGACATCGTGCACCCATGGAAACACCATACTTACGGAAAATACCTTAGCAGTTTTGCTAGTCACAATAAAAAAATAAATGCAGGTGAAAGCAAAGACAAGACTTAAAAAACAGATAGGCAAATAGACGAATATACTTTCTGAAGAGTCAGCTTTCACTTTCCCTAACTTTACCAGTTGTCTGTGAATAGGTGAATAGTAGTAGTATATCTCCTATTATGTTCGATTATGTACATGCATGCAGTACGTATTTTAAATATAGACCATATAGATTACTTTAGTACTGTAGACAGGTGTATATCCCTAATTAATAGGCGTCTATTTTGGAGCTTGACTATAATCATATTTTACAGGTAGATACTCATCATATCATACTAAGTAATACTGAGCCTAAATTTATGACGTTTTATGCAGAACAGCAAAATACAGTAAGTAATATGAAAAGAAACAGAAAAAAACCAAAAAACCCCAAAAAACAGGAAAAAAATCAAACCCAACCACAAAACTGATATAAAAATTAAATTGTGGTCCCTCATTACTGTAATTTTCACTAATACCAATAAGGACACATGAACTACAGTGCAGAAAGACACTCCAGCCTATTTCCTGAGATAACAGCAAGGTAAACAGGAATTTATACAGCCTTGGGAAAAAAAATAAATGCCAACTTCCCACCGAATGCTTGGCAACAACAGCCAGTAGCAATGTCACTAGGGCTTTCAAAATGGACAGCTCTCAAAACATCCAAAAACCATCCCAAAAATACCATAACCTTAAGAATTTTCAGTGATGGGTAACAAATCTAGAGTTAGACTCTTGATCTTTGTCTGATAGTAGTAGAAGTTAAAGTACAAATTGGATCAGGCTAGCTATTGGATGAAAAGAACCACTTTGGCATCTTTTGAAAGGTATGTGTTTGCGCACACCTGTGTTTTAATATTATATCAAAAACTGGAAAAGACTAGAACTGCGTACTTCTGTTTTAACAGATACCTTGAACTGTGTCATTATATTATCCTAGATCTATTCTAACCTTTGCTTAAAGAAAATCCATTTTCCCAGGAGGATTTTCTAAGGTAGCAGGCATCTTGTTTCTAGAGAAAGCTGATTCTTCCAGATCATCTTGCCAAATCCAGTCTTTTCATGGGTCAGAATACAAACATGTTCAAGACTTCCAAGACTTTATGGACCACTCTTGAAAGTCTTGGAAGAGTTGTCATCTTTATTTTATATAAAAAATATTGAATTTGGGAATTACTGATATGTGGATTAAAGCAATTCTGTTGTTCATTTCCAGAAATTATAAGTATTATTGGTGCTTCATTAAAATAAAGAGTATTTTAGAAACAATAACAATATTGACACCATTAAAAATTAACTGCACTGTGCTAAAATTCTCACAAAATATAAAATTTAACCTGAAGGTTCTTAGATACTTTAAAATCACTACCATCTTTAGTCTAAAAATAAGTTTTATGTGAAGTATTATTTTACTGTTTATTTTCACAAATTAATTAAATATAGAATTAAGCTTAAATACTTTTTATCATATAAAAGAACACTAGTCTGTCTGATTGAATGCACCACCGTCATCTTGGAATACGTAACACATTGGAAATTATTCCTCATATCTAAATTTTCTGATAGATGTGTCATAGAAATTTCATAATTTAGGGAAATTGGTATGTTTTATTGTATTAGGAATTTTGGCTTAATGATATGAGAGAGTTATGAGCAGTATAAAATCTACTGTAGTACCACTTAGCTTTTTCTCATGGTCTTAACATATTTTGTTGACACATACTACTCACATAAATAACAAAGTAGTGTTAGCAGAATGTTCAAGATTTATCAGTACAGTTAATTGTTAAATTGAAGCAAGCGTTTTAAGCATGCACCTCTACAAAAGATCTGGGTTATTTTCTTAAAGAAGATTGCTTTCAAAAGTTTGCCTTTAGGGAAATACTTTGTCAAAAATTATGGGTACAATTGGTCAGTTTATGTAAATTAAGATTTTATTCCAGTTTTTAAAGTTCTCTTTAGACATCAGATCACATACTGTGCTAAGGCAGCTACAGAGGAGTGTGTACTCCTGTTTTAACAGATATCTTGAACTGCGTCATTATAATATGCTAGTCATAACAGAATTATTCTAACTTTTCCTTAAAGAAAATCCATCTTCCCAGGAGGATTTTCTTAGGTGGCAGGCATCTTGTTGTTTATCTAGGGAAAGCTAATTCTTCAGATCATTTTGCCAAATCCAGTCTTTTCATGGGTCGTAAGGAGACAAGCTGTCAAATTTTATAAATAAACTTCTGGATTATTTCTAGCTTCTGAATAAAAGCCAAAAGGCAATGCACTCAGTCATTAAAATGTTTTGAGAGAAAAAATTTGGAGATACAGGAAGTAATTAAAGTGTCTGATAATTTTCAATATCTGAAAAAACATCCCGTCTGTTGAGGCTGATATTTTCAAGAGCAAGTGATTAAAAAAACTTGCCAGTCTTCAATAATAAAGGTCAAGTCATTTTTCTGTGTATATGAAACTTATTTTGTGAGTTGGTTACTGAGCCTAACTTACAGTCATGTTTTATTTTATATGCATATACATGTCAAGTATGAAGTGGACACCACTTTGTAAATAACATGAGACATCAAATCAATTTCGTAGACTGAGATTTCCAAACAGGCTTATAGCTAATTATGTGGGATGTCCATCATATAACTAATGTGAAGCTCACAGATTTGGCACACTAATAGTCAATTTCAAAAATACCCATTTCACTTTTAGGAAAGTAATAATTTTGATAATTTTTGTCCAGATCTACAGTCTTATAAAATGTCCATGAATATTAATGAAATCTCTCAGTTGACATAATTGATTGCGTATCAGGTAGCTAAGTTAAAGCTTGCATCTACAGTATTAAAAATCAAGTCTGGGATCTAATTTTACCTTTTGAAACATTCTGTTTGATTTGTTCATCACTATGTGCATGCCCTAAAATAACAGAAGTTACTTGATTTCCTTCGGGAAAATTCTGCTTGTTGGAGAGTAGAAAATGAGGGATATACTGAAAAGGAATCACTGAAATACTGTGCATTCTTACTCACACAACATTTTGGACTCCCCCTCCCCCACTGCAGAATGTTTTCCAGCTGAAAGATTGTGGCTGATATGGCTGATGTTAAACCAGGTCAGATAAAGTTTCTAAGAAATAATGATTCTTTCTTAGAATAGGAAGAGGTCATATTTCCAGATCTAAAATTTAAGGGGATAATTTTCAGGAATTTCCTTATCTGGAAGTAATAATTTAGATTCTGCTTTTCTTTTTTTAATCTGTGATTTCATCCAGTGAAATTTGGATTGCTTTGGTATGATTGAGAGTAGAGTTCAACCTACATAGCTGGCTGGTCTCATAAAAAAACCAAGAAAAATCTAGGGAGTATTCATGCAGATAGGAACACTGCAAGTCTCATAAATCATGCAAATTCAGTCTGTATTTTAATTTTTTATTAGTCTAGATATCCTTTCTTACTCAGATAAATTATTCTCTTCCTACAAAGTTAAATTTAAAAACTATGGTAAGTGTAATATACAATCATTATCTAAAAAGGACAGACTGTAATGAGAACTGTAGGTCCAAGAAATTATATGTCATCAAATTATTGAAGATATTAAACATCTGTGTTAGTTATGCAAAGTTTATCAAAAAGCAGTCTACAAATATAAAATGGAAATAGGTCAGGTTCAGGAGAATATGCTTACTTCATAGCAACATTTTGAGTAGAAAATACTTAATACTTGATCCCTAGAATTGTAAAATAGTTGTCCAGCTGACCCGCATTCACATTAGATGATCTCAGGACATTCTTTAAATCTGTATCAGATACAGAATCAAATATCAGATACTAGGGTGAATACATTCTTTGGAATTACAGTCTAAGAGAAAGTGCCCCTATCACAATTTACCATCTGAAGAGTCCTTACAGTTTTCATTTGGTGCCAAACGAACCATAGTCAGGGTAGATATTTTTCTGTGATATCCACTCAAAATGACAAAAAAATAGATAAGTAACTAAGCTTATGCAATAGTCTTGTTCAAGATGTCAGAAATCCAAGATAAGGAACTATTTTGAAGAACAATTTGAATTCAACAGCATCAAGTTTGAACATGCTTTGATCTTACATCCATAAACTAATTTGGCAGTCATAAGGATTTAAGTGTCATTGCCTTAAAGTATCTGTATTTGGAAAGGATAAGCAGTGGTTAACTTGAACTTTTTTACCATTTCATTTTACATATTTGATGTTGAAATCAAGTGTTTACTGAAATAGTCATTATGAAATATGTTCTGAATCCTCTTAAGCAAAAAGGTAGTTGTTAAGTGCTAAAAAACTGGAACGTTTCCTTAAGTTTACCTAATGTAAAAATACTTCACATAGGAAATACTCATCCACAATAGAAAAATGATGTACAGAAAAATTTAAAGCCTGTGGCCTCAATAAAAACCTAAGATATTTAGGCACATTGTCAAAAAGGGAATTATGTGCCTAGACAGGATTTAGGTACCTGAGTAATTCTGAGCATTTAGATATTCTTCTGTGGAAATAAATCATTAGGCTGAATTATAGAAAGTTGTAAATTAAAATATTAATATTCTGTGACATTTAAGTTAAATGAATAATAATCTTTATACTGCTTTGGGGATGTCTTGGTAGAATACTGTGACATTTTGGGGCACTAACAGGCTGAGAAATATGTCAGAGTTTAAACAAAATTAGTCCATAGCCTTTGGAAGTAAACTTAGACCTTGTTTTCTCCTTTCATTCCTCCATCTCTTTTTACAGTTTGTTAGTACGCTGCATTCCTGATGTGTATTGAGCTGAAACGAATTTTAGTGCTAGAACTTACAGATCTTTCGACAACTCCATAATGTGTCCTTTTCTCATGATGAAGAAATATATACTCACACATCTATCTATCAAAGGCCACCCTGTTTTCCATCACTACACTGGTTTAGCTGGCTGTTCCCTTTTCTATGCATGGAGCACACATTGCGCCTAGCGCCTGTTTCTCTTTTATCATAAATCCCAGTCCCCACAGAACAGGAAGATATTTGTTCACATTACTTATGTTTTCAAGTAGGAACATGAAGTTCAGATTCTGAAATATGTTTGAAAAGAAAAGTCAGAGCTGTTTTTATTAGAAGGAATTCAAACTTCTTATAACACTGACATGAAACATTGCACTCATTGTTATGGGAGAAGGTCAGTAGTTCAGATAGAATCTGTGTTACACACAGTTCCAAAAATGAAACTAAAGAACTGCTGAAAATATATTTTTAAAGCACCTTTCTCTATGCTCAGTTGTACGTGTTCATAGAATTGTGTTGGCCTTGCAGCAAAGAGACAGTGAAGGCAGTGATTTATAGAACAGCCTTATCACAACATGTATTAAAAAGTGAAAGGAAAATGTAGTCCTAGATTCCATAGTCACTGCTATTCATTTTGCCTGGTTTTAAGGAGCTGTGTATAACAGAGAGGTTGCTAATGGAGGCGTATTTATTTATAGTGGATGGGGTCCGACTAGTAGAGGATGGGCACTCACTCTTACTGAAAAACACTCAAATATTACAGACAAAATTATGCCAGGGGAACCCTTGTAACAAGAGAGTATGCAACATCACTGCAATGCCTGAATTACAAACTTGATTTGATCATATTCTTAAATTAAAAAAAAAAGCGTTAATGATGTCTTGATTGGCCTTTTTCTTAGTGATATCAAACTGTGTAAGTAATAATATCATCAGAATTCTTGGACCAACACAGAATGTTTGAATTCCTCACTTTAAAATGTTATATGAACTCTTTAATATCTACACTACATTAAATGTTTTGTTTTCTGGGAATTACTGTGAACGTACAAAATTCTCTCATTTCATGAATTCATATTACAGTGTGCCCTACAAAGGCAATTGCTCTAATGTTTTGCCAATTTAAGGTGTTCATCATATGTGACTATTTCATTATGCCTGATAAAAAGATCTGTCATAAACAGGGGTGAGCCAACGAACAAGATTTTCTAAGCAGTTGAACGAAACAACTCTTGTTTGCTTATCTAACATCATGACATCATGACATACATCACAGACTGCTCTCCCTGGGTCTGGAATGCAGTGATGTGTTGCACTGTCAGTTTTCTGAGTACCAGCATATCACCTCCTCTTGGGAAAAATGGTTGCATTGATTAGGTCTTCCGTCAAACAGTAAAAAGATATTACATTTGATACCATGCTACAAAATAGTAATTATTTTTGTGAGTGCTATAATTTATGTTACATCAACTAACATAATTATGCAAGCATGTAGTTGGAAACCATGGCTAAGCTAATTTTAGCAGGAACTGAAAAGAAGGCTTATTAATTACTACCAAGGACCAAGCTGCTGGATCCTGTAAGTATGAGATTAATGTCTCTATGTTCCAAGACTACTTTAAAGGGAAAGATTATCCCTCACATTCTTTAAAATTCCACTGCAAAAATTTAACCCTATTAGCTGCTGCACAACCATCGGTCAGCTGTAGGCTCGTGTGTTCGTTCCTGTATAGTAATCGTTGAATTCTTTTACTGATAAAATACGTTCATTTAAATCTATCGAAATGTTAATTTCTCAATATTTTTATGAATTAATTTTTTTTTTAAGTTGATAAAACAGAATGAAGTGTAACCGAGAACTGTTTAGAATAGGTAACTGCGACTCTAACCAGTCACTAGTAAGTGACTGGTTTTTGTCTGGAAATTGCTGAAATGAATCTCACTATTAAACACTTATTGTTTGGGCTTACGCATGGCTTGGAATATTCAGTGGTACTCAGTGCATCAGCAACAAGGTTGTGGAGCTAGGACTAGATTCACAAAAGTTTAAGCATTGCACATCTTACTGCCAAAATACCCAGCTGTGATGGAATCTGATTTACATATCCAGCCTTCCTTAATGACGAAGAATTAGGTGAAAAACTGCAGGTAAATAGTTGAATGAAGTTGGGAAGACACAATCATATCTTAATCTAGCTATTGTGACTATTAATAATAACAAAGAGAGAGCAGCATAGGCTTTCTCTTATGCAACCAGCCAGTGTACACTCTTCAAGAGCCTTAATTTGCTGTTTCCTTGCACGTCCTAAAGCTTGAATGCTTGTTTTTTGTGTTCTGTTACCTGTCTCAAACGGGCCTAGGTGCGCCAGTGTATATCAGAATCTTAATTTCTCGTGCAGATACCATCACAGGAGTCATTATAGCACATGCATTGAACAGGGTACTATGTAAAGTAGAACAGGAGCAGCAAAGACCGCTCCATTGCTGGGTGAGGCCCAGCTCTGACCCTGAGAGGATTCTGTCCCAGATGCAGACGCACAGCTGACGGAGGATATTCATTTCAATGCTGTACCTCCCCTGAAAATCCAGACTAATTAAGTCAGGTGCCGAGCTATTCCCAGCACAATACTGTTGGCTCTGATACGCAAACTAATAACTGCAAGGCCCGGCACACTGCACATTTAGACATGCAAAACTTTGGAAACCATCTCCCTCTTATCCCGTCACTAATTTAGGTGCCTGTTTAGATGAGAATCCAGAATCCTGCAGTTAGGTGTGCCTGAGCCCTCTCATTAGAAACGGCAGTTCTGCATAATGCTCAACAATTCAGTGAGATTACACCTCAGAGACTTGGCACTGCAGTCAAAACATGCTCACAAACTGCCTTTTCCATCACCTATTAGCCAAATAAGATTTTACCTGGAGATTAAATTCAGTTGCAAGTTTACTGAGCTCTTTTGCCACCTCTTCTTGCTCAATTAAATTTTGGCCATTTCTAGGTGTACCAAACCCCCAAATTTCTCACTGCGTAGCTATCGCCTCCCACAGAAACTTCCACATTCAGTGATTTTAGGCACCCTCAGGTCAGACCCTGAGACTGAAATGTTGAAGTAAATTTCAACCAAAAAAAAGTTTAAATACACAGCTAGGTCATTTGTGATCTTTCTCTAACTTTTCTATGAATCTAACCCCTGAATGACATTTTATCCTTCAGTAATTAATAAAACTCCTCATAATGAGACAGAAGCTACTGACCTCACTCCAGTCATTTCTCGTTGTTTTGCTTATTCTTCTTTCACCAATTAGTCTTAATGCAGGAATGAGTCAGAGAATTGAAAAATCCATAAGCTTTATGCATTTGCGCTGTTTGATTAGCAATTGTAGATGTCAAAGCAATTTTCTTTCTGTATGTAGTTGAAACATTTCTCTAGCTTTTGCCAGGATATGATCAGTACTTACCAAATGAAATATTAAATACTGAGTGACAGTGAAGGAAGCACAACTAACCATTACTTTGGCTACTATTTACTCACCATAACATTTTGACAATGCATTTAATTTCCCTACGAAGTGACTTGGTTATTCACAGCTCCAAAAAGTTTAAGGAGGCCTTAAAAGTACACAGATTTGAAGAAGTAAGGGAATGGGCAATCATTTATTGTGCACTAAATGCCTACACCAGAAGCACAGGATACATACTCCAGTACAGCAGAAAGGGTTCACTAAGTGAAAGAGGTATTTTTATTTACTGACAATTAAAAATATTTAGTTCTTTTTAATCGTTTGTTGACAGTGACCATAGTTTGCTACAATACTCATAGTGATTTATCAAAGTGCTGATTTTGAGTGCAGTGTAAAAATACTCTATATTTACGTGTTGAACATATTCTATTTTAAGAAATGAAATTTTCAGGTTAGATTTTGCTGTCTATTTTACTAAAAAATTCCTCATACTCTAAACCAACAAGTGCCATAAATTTTCAGAGGTCTGAAATTTATTACAAAGGTATGGGATATTAATCGACTCTTACTCAAGGCTAATGTATGACCATGTTAACAGGCCTGTAGAAGGTTACAACTGAGTTGCGCATTTGCTTTCTGCTAACAGAGGACTCTGGCCAGCAGAGGTCATGCTGAGTCAGTGGGATTTTGTATTCCCACTTTTCTGATGATCTCAGGTAAAGCTTCCAATAAAAACTGAAGTAATCCTTCCAACAAATACATCCCACGGCTGTGACAATATTCCTAGCAGGACCTGAGCACTTTGTTCCCTAGTCTTCAGGTTGCCGGTCATTAGTCTGCACCCTAATGGTAGCGTCTCCTAATTATATCACTCAGTTAAGCTTTTCTTTATTATGTTATTACTTTCTTCTTCTCTTTACCTGTCCACCCACACTGCACCAACTACCTCACTGGTAGATGCTGGTTTTGCAGGTCATGGAACAGAAGACCATGGCAGTAGTAACTTCCTCGGGGCCACGCAACAGCATGAGACACAACTAGGACTGGAACTTTGCCTTCTAAATCAAAAATGAGAATGTAAATCACCAGCCCATGCAACTTTTCATCAGACTGCACAGCCTGGCAGGTTTTCCTCAAGCACCAGAAGAAAGAAATAATCTAGGACTGCACGGGCGTTAACAGACGTTACTCCTTTCACAGCAACAGCAGAGGATGCGTTGGGGAAAGGGAGGGCACGGAATTGTACCAAACCAGAAAGTCACACGCAAGGTGCTTCCCACTGGAACAAAGGCCAGGATAGCGGCGCTGCGGGTTTCTATCTAGAAACATCTAGAGCAGCACTCGGGAGCCAAGACCAAAGGTGGCTGCTAGCTCATTCATTCCAGGAGGCAGCTAGCAGGAGCTGTGTGGAAACTGTGAGGAGAGAAAAATGAGACCATGAACTGATATAAGAAAAGGAAAAAGAGGCATCTGTGACCAGTCCTGACTGGTGAACAAGGGAGAATCGCCTGTGATTTTTTTGGACAGCAACAGTAAGAATCAAATAAAGGCTGGAGTGCAGGGGCAGAAATGCCTCCTGTTTGTTTTTAAGATTAAATATTGTGATTAACTTAGTTCACCAGGCTGACCTGTTGACTGCAAGTTGTCTTTACTATGTCTTCAACCTGAGAATTCACACGCCGGCCGAACAGCCTACTCACTCAGCAAGAGGCAAGGCAGCAAGAAGATGTTTTAGCTAACTGTGTTTCTCATTCTGTTTAATAGAACTCATCATTTGTCCAGGAAAGGGGGAAAACTACTTTTCTTGTCCAATTGCTGATTTATTTTTTATTATTTTTGTTGAGTTTAAAGATACTTGTCTTTGGTTTCATGCCTTCACCATTGGCTAGTAGTTAATCTAATTTTTGCTCTACGCTTGGTCACCTTACGTGGGCTACAGCCTGTCTAAAATACTTCTCCTGGGATTTTGACTAATATAAGAGATATGGAAATCAGAAAATGTCCATTATGTTTGGGATTTAATCTGATATTAATTGATTGGAGCCCATACCAATATCAAGGAATTCTGATCATGAAATCTCCCTTTTCTCTCATCTGTTGACCCTGGGGATCTCTGAGCACTGTTCATGTCTTCTTTGTCTAAGACCTTGAAAATTATTTAAGGAAGCTTCATTCAGGAACTATTCACTCCAACAGGTTTGGATCAACCTATATAATATCTATATATACCATAGTCTATATACTGTGTACTGTAAACTGTATTCTGTATTCTATATACCACATATCATATATATATCGTATACCTTATGCAATTTATAATTCTTTTTTTATATATACCTAGTGTAAATGATTTACGTAATAAGTCAATGAAACAATGGCTTTCTATATTAACAATATAGAAATGCATGTGAAACATCTAGAATCCAAAAGACTTCCATTGAGCTTTATAGAGTTAGACTCCTACAGCAAGTAAATCTTTTCCTATTCTTTATGAAAGAAACTGGTAAGTTTAGAACATTACATAACACCAAGTGATGCTATCTCATATTCTGATATTTTTATACTATATGAATTATTTCATTACATGAAAAGAAAATACACAAACTTACGTTTAAAGAAAATAAAGCTGTAGCTGGATAACACAATTAATTCAACAAATAATAATCCAGTACAAATTGTTTCAGGTTTGGTGTACAGCCAAAATATGCTGAAATATGTACATTATTTTTGGCAAAGCTTGAATTCAACTTGGAGCACGCTACTGGTTGCTTAGTTTTCTGTTACCACAGTTTAGCGTAACTACTGCATGTACTGAATGTAACAGATTAACACATTGAACTGTAAAGCTTGCTGGTACCCCTGCTAGAGAAAAAAGCATCTGAGAGCTTTTTTATCTCAGGGTTTAAACCTATAAATGATTTTTGTGCAGTGCTGGCCTTTGTGGTATTCTGGGATGGTTTAGGATTCAATTAGCAGGAGTCTGCTTTGTTTTCATTTTCATATAATATGGAAGCATAATACTATCTAAATAAAACTTTAGAGTTTAGTATAAAATAACCTCTTTCATAGTCAAATGATATGAGCATTGGAGAAGAGTAAACAAAAGGAAAGACACTGAACGTAGGGAACAGCTTCAGGAAACCCACTTGCATAGTATGGAAGCGTTTGGGTTTCTAGTGTGTGTATTTGGTCACCACTGAAATGTCTGTTCTTTTACTCAGGATAGTAAAATTATTCTAAGTACAGAAAGTACACTTTATTTCTACAGATTGCATAGTACATCAGAGCCCTGTTCAGATTGGAACTGCGAAATCTTTCTGAAGGAAAAATAATAGTTTTTTACGGGGCAGGGAGGGATGGGGTGAGGGGTTGTTTCTAACTACATAGAAACTGGTTCTCTTTAAGGACCATTTGGGATTTCCTCCTTGAAAAATAGACATGTATTTATAGCCTCAAACATCATTTGAGTAGCAAATGCTTGGGAGGATTTCTAAATTCCACCAAACACACTTGCCATGTTTCATCTCTTCTGAGATTCAGTGTGGCCTTTACGAGAAGATACTACGAGGGATTTGAAGGCAATCTGTAAATTGTTTTTGAAGAGGTACCAGAATACCCTTGTATCAGTTTGACCTACCACAGTTTTTAGTATCATTAGTCGGTTAATGATTCTAAAGCAATCAGGTATAAATAAGAGGGCAAAAGGACAGGCTTCTCCGGCACTTCTTGTAGATTACGTAGCTGTAAAGACATTCCATTAAAGATTACTGATAATATGTAACAGACACATAAAAATTCCTGCTTTGGTTAGCAAGAGAATTAGAAATGTTTGCTTACAGGCAAACTCAATTAACTCAGAATATATTTTCAGTACGGACTAGACACAGCTATGTTTCTATTGCGCTAAAAGTGCCTGGTGGTCAGCTGTCTTTACTTAAAAAGACAGCCCATTTCCCAACAGTTAGCACACTGTGGGGTTTAAGATACTGCCTTTTACTATTTCAGATACCACTGTGTACTGACTTGGTAAACGTAGACTTTTAGTGTTCAACTGAGCTGTCCAAATATTTAGCTGATCAAAACTTCAGCTCTGTTTCCTTATTTTAACGGGGACGTTTAGTGGTATTTATGTGGTACTAATAGATGAGCACCTAGAAAAAGTCTCCAAGAGTTTTATATTTGGAAAGCCTGCCATCTTCAAAGTGGGAAGAAAAATTACAAACTATGGAGCACATTGTTGTCAGCATCAGTAACTGAACAACAAAACATGTATTAATGTCAGGTCACGGATAACTCCTTGCCCAACTTGTGAGATGCAGCCTTTAGAATCCATTTCATCTATCTGAAATTTATGCATGCCAAGAGTACTCAACATCTGTTTTATAAAGAGTTAAAAATTATTATTCTAGTGAGAAGCTACTCACATGCATGTGCTTTACGTAATATTGATAATATTTTTGAAATATAATAATGAAGTTTAAATGTTGACATAAGAAGTGTGAGAAACTGCCTTGTTCATTTCTAGATGTACTATATAAAATTTATAAGTAATATTTTCTTTTTGAAAAAGAACTTTTTCTTTGAAAAAACTTTTCTAGCAGTCTCTCTGAAGCAAACAATACAAGGGAAAAATTATAAGCCAAATACAAAACATTATTCAAAAGTACAAATTAACATAAGTATAATTTGACAATTCTTGAATTGGAAGGTAAAATGTTACTTTGCAGCACCACAACCACAGCGACTCACGTCTGTTGTAGCTCCTCATTGGGAACATTGGTCTTGTGGTTATGGCAGGGAACTGTGACTTGACAGATACAGATTCAGTTTCTGGTTCTACTAGTTTTCGTGTGTAATATTTAGAATGGAATTTAAGGCTAGATTAAAAAAAAAAAACAACCAAAAACAAAACAAAAAACAAACAACAAAACAAACCAAGATTGATGCTACAGTGCTGGGCAGCTCTGTGCCTAACTCGCTTCATTGCCCCCCAGTTCCTATACATTGCATAGGAAATGATCTACACCTGGAGCAGAGCCACCTCCAGCTGGCCCAACATAAACCTGAAAACAGGAATGTGGTTTAATTCAAACGCTTTTCCTATATTTAGGTGTTCTTCTCAGTGTTGCAGAGAGGTGCCTCCTCCCGTTCAAATGTCACAGCCCAAGTCCTACTCTTCAGATAACTGCCTGTATCCTTTCCAAACCTGTCTACAAGAGGCGATAGTGATGCCCTCTCACTTTTGCTTTTACACGGTACCTTACTGGTTAAAGCACTCTCCTAAGATAAGAAAGGCCCAGATACAATACACTATTTTGACTGAGAAAACGGAAACTAAGTTCTTTCAGCCTTTTAATCTCTGTCCTAATGACCAACATATAGGTCATGAAAAGATAAGTACAGTTTACATCCCACATATTTAAACTACTCTCTGTGTGTGTGTGTGTGTGTGTGTGTTGAGGGGGGGAGGAGGCGGGGGGGAAGAAGTTTAGATCAGAGAGAAGGTCACAAAAGTAAGCAGGCCTTGTAGCCTGGTGGTAAAGGTCTTCAGCTAAAGGCAGCAAGATAATAAAAACCATTCTGCTAAAACTTGATCCCTAGTTCTGTTGTCTCTGGAACAATTTTCTTTCCCTATTTCCATTAAAGTGATCACGTTTGACAAGAGATTCTGCTATGGCTAATGGGGGTATAGAGGCTACAGCAGTACAATGTGCAAGATAACAAGGGTTTAGCACAGGCAAGTTTTGCAGTCACATGTACTCGTACAGAATATGGGTAGAAACTACAGATAGAAACTGTATTTATACTGCATCTTGAAAAGAAGTGAGAATTCATGATTCTTGCTGGATCCAAACCATCTCTTTAGGCTCTTTAGTGACAATGTTTTATCAAATTGTTATGGATCTCTTAAGTTCATTCTACAAAACATATTGTCTACTCATCAGTGAGAAGCTTAAGGATGGAGAGGAAGAAAATTAGGCAGACGGGTCTCAAAAAGATAAGGACTTCATCAGTTGTTGACTCAAAATCTCTCTAACTTGGAAATATTTAGTGTTTTTTATTAGATGTTTCTTAAAGGCTTGCAAAAGATTATTTTTAATCACAGTATTTTGATTCATGCTGTTTTAGCACGAAGCAGTATTTATACTACTGTGGTTTTCCTCTCCTTTTCCTACTAATACTGTTCAACAAATGTTCACTTACCTTGTGCTGATAACTAATAAACTCCAGTAGACCATAGTTTTGGGGTTGGCAACAGTAGCCTAATCGGACAGGTAAGCAGTGCAATCAATAATGCTTTGCTAGCAGCATGGGAATACTTTTAGAAGTATGTACCAAAAATATCTGGCAATTGTTTATTGAATCCGAATTCTTCCGTTAGAGACCAAATTTGAAAATGCGGGTTTGAGTAATGAAGGACACTCCACAGGACCAAACTATATGTCTGGTTCCTAAAACCAAAAATTTTTATTATAATATTGACACATCCAGGTGTTTTTTCCCTGCAGACAGTTTTTTCTGACATTCTGCATTAAGCTGCCTTCCACATGTCTTTCATTTGGGTCTCAGTCAAATAATTGCATGTCCTTAGATACCAGAGGAGTCAGTGGGGATGCAGGTTGTGTTCCTTGCACTTCACAGAAGCACATCAGCTCCTTTTAAAACTGAGCTCATTGTTTTCATTACTTATTACATCCAACTTAAGTGCAAACTGAAATGCAATAAAGAAGAATGTATACAATCAACTTATTCTGAAACTTACATTTTTTTCTTATTGTTTTAGAGAAGGGGTGGCTGCAACACTTAAAATTATTGAAGCTTTCCAATTTACTTCTGTATACTTTTTCACATAATAGCATCATATATAAACTCCACCTTTATTAAACATACCTATGCTTATGGTTATACATTTCCCTCTTTGCTCCAAAGTAAGTGTTTTGTTTCTTCCAATCAGTTAATTTGTAGATTTCTATCTCCTCTCAGCATTAACTCACACATGTATCTTTTTTATAAAAAAAAACAAACCACGTTTGTCATGACATCTATGCCGCATGTGACAGTGATAAGCATCTTATGTGATGTAGTTGTTGATCTCTGTAGTTGACATGATCTGTTAATGAGAATAAGCAGGTCTATAAATGACAGATACAAAGGATCTGCAACTTTATTAAACTATTAAAGGCACAGGAAAGCATAATAATCTTATCTAGTACTGCGCAGCAGTTCCAGCATTGCAAGTTTCCTTGCTATTGCAGATAATTCAGGCTGCTCCTATCATGTTTAGGATGTTTCAGGCTCAGAGCTTATAATGGGGAGGGGGGAAAAGGTTGTTTTGATTCCCACTTCCTTCTATCTGGCTGTCAAGGTAAGAATGCCACAAAGACATAGATAGGTTTTCTACTACTACAAACAAACACTGCAAGGTTTAGTGATCCAAGAGAGGTTTTCCTTGTCCAGCCGAATATTGCTCCCATCTCGTCTATGGTTTGTAAGATTACAGTAAACCACAAAGAACATATTTCTCCTTATAAAAACTACTAATTGGTAAATGCATACTTTTGAAATTTTATATCAGCATTAGAAGTATTATGAAAACCTAAAAAAAAATTTTTTTTGTCTAAATTCCCTCAAAATAATACTATATTCTTTGTTGACTCTTCATGGCATTTATCATCTTTCCGTGCGGTTGCTCTGTATTGCATGTGAAAACTGAACACCAAAAAAGTTCTTGTAAAGCTTGAAGGTTAATGGCATTAGTGTGCCCCTTGACTATAGGAAGCTGTCTATCTAATTTAAACTGACAGATGTGCTTTTACAGCTGGAGCACCAGAGAGATCTTTAAGTTTTGGCCTTCTGGGAGAAACTAGTGGGTAAAATAGCAAGAAATGTCATTGAGTAATTTTTCTAGAAGAGATTGATCAAAGTTTGGAATGTGTCCCATCCTGAGAAGCCCCAAGAATTCACAGGAGTCTCTCTAAAGCACCCTTTTTTGTTGACTGAAAACTCAACTATACCAAAAGGAATACGTTATAATTATTGTGGAACCTTATGATTATTCTAATATATAATTTCATCCAAACAATAGTTACTAGTTTGATGGCTTTAGTGTATTTGACAAACCCAGTGAATAATTGTCTCTTTATATACAGCTCTTCCGTTTTGGTTTTTTTTTTTTTTTTTTTTGGGGGGGGGGTTAGAATGATAAATATATGGGCAAAACTTTCTTTTACATAATTCGAATTTTAATGGAATAATAAGTAATATGTAAGTTTTGGTGGTCAGAATTCGAGATCTTAAAAAATGTCAAACTAGCCACTTTTCCATAGAAGTTTATTTACATTTAAAAAAAAACAAAGCCAGTGATTTCTGCAAGGCTTTCTAATTTGCATTTCATCTAAGAGTACTGAGGTAAATTCTATCTAATAATGGCTTATGTGAAGTAAGAAAGGGACTCTTTTAAACCCACTTTTAAGAAGTTTAAAAAATTTAGTTTAAGAAGGGATTTCCTACATTTGTGAAAGAAATTATACAACATGTTGCATATTACAGCAGAAATGTCTTTGTTGACCCAGAAAATCTCTTGCACTCCTTTAATATCCTAAATATGCACAAAACCTGCTCTGGATTCAGCACTGTTCACATTATAGAATGAAATATTGCACATTTTAGCTTCTAAAAGTGATCTCCAATACAGAATGTTTGCATAAATAGGGCTATTCCAAGGGAATTTATCATTACAACATACTTGAAACTTAGTGGATTCAAGAGTCATTTCCTCATTCTTTGTAGAAAGTGAAGAAAGTGGTGCAAAAAAGTGCTACTGTTGATCTCTGAGGGCTAGCACTGAATTCCCCTGAGATAATACACAGATAGCATCTAAAAGTTTGTTTGGAGTAGGACTGCACTGAGGTCACTGTTCAAGACAACAAACTGTCTGCTGCATTCTCTGACCCTGAAAGGTTAGAGTTTAGGAATTTCCTGGAGAGATTCTGTTTGGTCTAACATTTTTATGAAAGTATCAAGGGGATAGTTAAGAGCAATAGTAAGGTTATTTTCCCCAGAGCTGTAAAACTCTTTTATCTACCCAAAAATACTTTCAGGGACATGCCTGTTAAGTCTGTGTGAATGCAGAGGAGAAATCAGAAAAAGGAAACTTTGTTTTTTGCAGGAGTCTAAGAACACACTAAATATTGGGGGTTTTAAAATAGTTTTATATTTGTCTCTCTTATGTTTACACTCTCTTACGTTTACAAATTGTACCACATGAAAAAACTTATTTTTTTACCTGTTTTCATGTACAAAACTCTTTCAAAAAATGAAAGAAGAGAGATACATATTTTTAATTGATGTAATGAATTTGCTAATGATGTGTCCTGACAAAACAGCTGGACACAGCTGACTGGACTCTTAAAGATACAAGTATATTCATGACAACCGAGAGGAAGTCAGAGGGAAATTAGTTTTGTCATAATCGCATTTGTTTGGTTTTCTTCCACTTGATTTGTGGAATATTTAAATTCTAATACTGTACTCCACATCACGCCACTATGATATAAAACCATGGTAACAATGAAAGGAAATTAGTGTAACTTCATAGTGCAGTCCATAAGACTGTAGTTTTACACTAGAAGAACCGATGGTGTCTTTCAAGAGCATCAAAAAAGATAAACTTTGGCCAAATTCGGCATGTGTTCTTCATCAGTGTCAAATTTAGGTTGTTAGTAATAGCTCATTAGTACCTCTCCAAGCAAAATGTCAGCACAAATTCTGACAAGCCAAGGCAGGCAAGTTCTCTAAAACATGACAATGTTGGAGTCAAGTATCAGCATGGTGGATAAAAATCAGTAGTATAACTGCTCGTAGCACTGTATAGCCAGCATCCTTGAGGTCAGCTCAGCCAGTTTCATATGGATACGCCAAGGGCATCTGGTGTTAAACAGCATGGACTTTCAAAGAACAAGTTAGCTGTAGATCTTTTAATGGAGACAGCTGTCAGAAGCATCCTAAAATAGTAATGTAGGAATAGGTGCTAAAACCGTGTTGTCTTTTATACGTGTATTGACTGTGACGGTTAGTCACTAGTCACCCAGCCTATCCCACTTCTGCCGCCTTCATCTCCAGCTCACTGAGGCAGCAACAGCTTGAATTATATCCACCTTTGGCAATCACATCTCAATTAACTTTCAGCATTGACTTGTTTTCTTCTTTGAACACTTAGTCCTTATCTCTAAGGGTCTGTTCAAGACTCAGTCATGTATAACTCTGTTCTTGCTCACCATAGAGCTCCCTTGTTACCCTCATTCCATCAACCAATTTTCCTTCTTCCATGCCTTTTTCACACACTCCACTTCTCGCTTTGGGTTCTACTGAAGGCTGTTCCTATATTTGGAATAGTTTCCTCATCCTTAACAGTTTCCTAGCAATTCTCAAATTTTCTGTTTCTTCTCTGAATCCTATAAATACAAACACTTAAGAGTAATAGGGTTATCCTCCATATAAGTTTAACCCTTAATAGTAATAGGCTTATTCTTCATATAAGTTTATTATTTTATTCCTTTCATTTGGGGGTTTTGTAGGTGGTCACTTTCAGTAAAAAGTTTCTTTGGTAAATGAGAACTGCACTATTGATCAGTATTTTTTAGCTCTCTACAAGAAGATCCTCGAGACAGACACTATATCTGCTTTTTGTGTGGTCAAGCAAATCATTATAACCTCCATCTTACAGCCATGCAAAGGATAGACTGCATTTCATGCGAAACATCAGAAAGAACACTCTGCCAGTTGGATCCAATTTTGCTTATCAGAACTAAAACCAAAACAGAATGCCCCCTGTCCATCATGATTCCTCTCATTCCCTACCAGTGAAGGATGATATCAGACTCATCTGAATGATACAACCCAAAGGAGTCAGTTCAGTTTGAATCAATACTGAAGGTTGAAATGATACGTTATACAGAGACCCACTAAGCTTAAGCAATAGTTTCTTTGTGTGTCTGTCTATTCCTAATAATACAATCATATCTTATTTTCTTATTAGAAAATATAACGCATTTTTTTACTATTTATAGGGTTTTTTCTTATGTTAGTAGTTGTTATGACCAGTTCTAAGATGCTTATGTAACTGCTAATAATGTGCTATTTACTGGCGGAGGCTAATAAGAAAATCAGGCACTTTGTGCACAGTTCAAACCTTGATATACAATAACTCAGGGGTTTGGATGTGTTGGATTCTGTATTTTCACTGAACTGCTAGATTACTTAGTTTTATAAATCTTTACCCTGTACAAACAGCACTTACTCTGGCAATGCGTTCCTTGACTAAGAAAGGAATCACAAATACGTAAAAATAAGATCTGACTCTCGATTTCAAAAGTCAAAGAACAAAAAACTGTTTATTCAGAGTGGAGCTATAGCAATTCATAAGATCAAAAAAAGCGACAAGTCCTTTGAAATAGTTTTCTATAGGTTTTCTTTTTTCTTCCACTATTTTGTATCTACTAGCAAGGAGAATGTTTATGTTAGCCATTTGTGTTACTATATTCTTTGGAGAAGTGTTAGGTAAAAGACCTTTGTCTAGTTTGCAGAAAGGGAAAAATACAATATGTCTCTCAAGTGTCCACTCATAGGGTCTGGGAAAAGGAAGATGGTTACAAAGGGGAAGATGAGGGTATCCCTTAAACTAGTAACTGACTGGGTGAGGACAACCTGAGAACTAAGGAGGGTTCATTACTATCGCCTTCTGATGTCAGCTTCTTTTGAGGGCTAGATGAGGTGTTACCATCTGCTAGCGGCTGCTCAATGAAACCAGACATTTTCTGCCCATCATTAAGAAGGGAGATAATTGCCACTTGGGTACCAAACCAAATTTGGTAAGCAGGAAATTGTGACCTGTTACAGAGTTCCCAGATGAATTAATGAACCTGTAATTTATGAATGTAAATTAAAATATTCCATGTTCCTTATACTTTTATTATATTGCTTTTATGTCTGGGTATGCCAAGATTCAATTATACCATTAACTCAGTAGTAACACAGCCAATTTTGGGTTTGGGCTGCTGCATGTAAGATGTCACAGCTCTTGAAACAGATTTTTAAAGATACTTTTCTTAACAGGAGGCACAACAACTGACTTGGGAATTCCAGGTTTTCCTAACGACCTTGCACTTGAATAGCTACTTTTATGCCCAGTGGGTTCTAGTGGCTTTTAAACTTAATAGCAGCAAAGTGGTTTAGAACAGGATGTAAAGAATCCTTCACCAATTGGAACTTTGTGGTAGAGCAGGTAAGTGGTATTATTTCATAGCTACACCAATTTCAAGGACTCAGGAAGGCATTTTGTAGGAAGTATATGGAACACAAAAGGAGATTTTTTTTTTTTTTCCTAAAATATGGCTGTAGAATTTTAGTTGTAGTTTTCCATATATTTTCGTACTGAGGTTTTGTCATTGATCCTTGCTTAGGTAAATTTTTGTTCTAAACAAAATAAAAATAATCTGTTAAATTCAGAACTATCATCTTCAAAGTCATAAATAAAAAATAAATAAATAAAAGATTGTCTTGCAAAAAATGTACTATAAGCTGATACATCTGGAATAGGTATGAAAATCTTTCCCACACTGTATAACCAATTAGAATGATCTACAGATTTTTCAATTAAAAGTATAATGTGTAC
The DNA here is from genome assembly GCF_017639655.2 of Falco naumanni. Classification (NCBI taxonomy): domain Eukaryota; kingdom Metazoa; phylum Chordata; class Aves; order Falconiformes; family Falconidae; genus Falco; species Falco naumanni. Next base: position 1,220,372 of record NC_054054.1, on the reverse strand, counting down.
ATTCTATGTGAAATAAAAAGAAGTTCCTTTTTAACCTCAAGCAATCCACGCATACATGAAAAAAAATTCACTTTTCTGATGCTGCTTAACAGCTATTTATGGACATTAAAGCTTGGTCCCTAAATGCACTATAACCTGTTGTTTGTCCTTGAATTCTCAAATAATGCATTGGCCTCCCACTGTTGTCAGTGCACCACACTAATATTAGTAACAGGTATCATTAGTGCTACTAAATGTGAAAAGGGTAAAGTTATGTGATCTGGAACATAAATAAACTGTTATTTCATATTCTCTGTTCAGTGCTCCCTCCCTTACTCTCTATGGCAGTGTTTACATCTTCCTGCTGAGACATATTATGCCATACACTACAGGCTAAATCAGATATGTGTTCAAGGAGTGTCATGGTTCTCATCCAAATCACAAGCCTATGAAGAATCAAAACCAGATCACAAAAAACAAAACAAAACAACAAAAAAAAAAACCAATTTAAACCTTCCTGGATTTTCCTTCAAACTCTGTGGCTCTAATAGCTAAAAGGCATCCCAGTTCCTAAGTTCTATTTTCATTTTTTTTTACTTAGGTCCTTTTAGCAATGACAGTTCTGCAGCGTGTCCATGTAAATTTTTGTGGAAGAAAAGAAGTATTATATTACAAAATTTTTTTGCGCCAAAAAAAAATCAAACTGTTTAGATAGTATAAAGTAGCAAATGCTTTTATTGCATTCATTATTTTAATTGTTCTACTCACTAACTCATACTTTTTTTTTTTTTCATTTTACAATATGAGCTTAATATAGCAAAAGGGGAGAAAGGCTTTATTTCTGAGCACTCCCTGCTTCCAAGAAACACAGTCCTGCACTCTGTCTCTTTGTCTCTTTTGAGCCGTGGTTGTTAAGTGAAAGTTATGATACGCTGCCTGATTTCACTGTTCCCACCAATATGGCACGACTCAGAAAACTTTGGAATGAAAGAAGACATGAATAAAAAGTCTTGCATTCCAGAGCAGGGGGTATACTCAAAAAGGGGAGGGAGCAGTGGGGAGAGGAAAACTGGGGCTTTGTCCTCCAAAGCATAACAGCGTGTTTATAATAGAGGAAACACATACCCTTTTAAAACGGACTTGATTGGAAGAAAATTACTTTTAGCCGGCTACTGAAATCCCTAAGCACATGCTGGTTTGTTTAATGGAAACCGATTTTGAAAGCATTTATGGAATGTATAGAGGGATCCTGTCTGAAAACATATACAAGGAAGGCATACCAGCTGCAGTTATTCCCTTCATCCTCACTGACACTGGCAATTTAGGATTTAGCCAAGCACAAAACACCCGTGACCTTCTGAGCCATGCAGTCCCCAAAGAAAGCAGAGTCGAGCCCCACAGTTAGTCAAGCCATCACGAAGAAACTGTACCACGGAAGACCTCGAATAAATCTGCAACAGTATTGACAACTGTGAGACAAAGAAGAAAAGTCATAAATCTGTGTTTCCCCTCATATGTTGCAATGCTCTGTTCTGAGGGTCTGCGCCCTGTAAAGCTAGCCAGCAAACGAGACTGAAGAGGGCTGTAACCCGGCGTGTTTAGCTCCTGTTGTTTCCTCTGACATTGATTTTTCTGGCTTTATAACCAACAGCAAATGCTGAATCAAGCTTCTACCTGGTTTCTGCCTGAAAAAATAACCCGTAGTTTACACAGGCATCTGTATACTATATGACTCTAAATACGTCCTGACGCAAATACTCAATGGTACCTCTGACACGCCCGATCAGAAACTTGGAGAAGAAAAATGTATCGCCATTACCATACCAGCTCTCTAGGCTGCCCTTTTTTAAGTAGTGGTTCATTACAGGGAAAAATGTATTTGCCTGCTTAAAGTGTTTTTTTTCTTTTTCCTTTTTTCCAAAGTTAGTGCAGAATGACTCAAAATATGCATACAGTATTTTTTTATTATTATTATTTCTCTAGTTAACCTTGGTTTTAGTAGACATTTTTTGCTGTTGTTAGTCAGAACTTCTCGGTGATCCAGTTTACAGCATGACTCTCCCAACGGGTGCGTCAGCGTGGCTTGACAGAGGGAGTGCACAGAGCAAGGGAGAGAACGAGGTGTTGGAGGCAAAATGGGTGCGGAAATTTCCCAGGTTAAATCCCTAATTTACAGTTCTAAAACCTACTTTAAAGGCATTAGTGTGAGACATTTTACTACAACTTGCGTAGTTATTTTCTCATATTGGAAGAATGTTAACAGAAGAGATGAAAAAAAATTCCCAAAGCAGTTTTTGGCCTTTTACTTTCCACAGGCAAAGCACTCTCTAGGAAGAGGCCATTCCTACAGGCTCTTAGGTCCATGGTGCCTCCCAGATAGTCTCTTGTTCCTCAGACTTCAGATAGCCCAAGCAATATCATCCCATTCCAAAATGTTTCTTTAAAGTGTAAGGTATTCAACTATTTTGACTACAAGTTAAAAAAAAATTGGTTTGGAATAAATAGAATTGTATTTCAAAGGCAAATTAATTATTACTCACAACAGAGCAAAGAAAAATATCTGCCTCAACACTTGAATTAAATTTTCTAGGCAAAGATTGACTCGTAATAAAAATCTGTATTCTTTGAAAATACAGACTCATGGTTAAAGTTGGTTTTATGATACATAAGGCTTTACACAGCTTCCAGGCAACATCCAGCTTCACAAGAGAAAACTTCCTCCTGAGAAGAGAAAAAGATGGGAACTTGCCCAGATTGTTCTTATGAGTCCTCACCATGGGTTTTTTTGCCTCCTTCCATAGGGAAAATAGAAAAAGGAATGATGATTAATGCTGCCAGCAATCTTGGCAGAATTATAAAATAAATATAGCCACTGAGTTCATAGTTCTAAATAATATTGTTATAAATGTGTTTCGTTAATGGTGTGTGTAGTATTATAAAAGTTTTGCATGAATTATGAAAGTTCAAAAAGTGCCCAAGGCACACTGGAGTAAACACAGGGGATTCGGAGGTAGTTTTCCCCTCTTATTTTAACAAGAGCAAGTACTCTTAATAAAAAAGTGGTGTTATTACATTATGAAAAACACTTTCTCATCAGCATTACCAAACATATTTTTAATTGATCAAAAGCTACAAGTGAATTCTTTTAATCTGATTAAATTCACGTCTCTCACACAATGTTTTACATTACCTTTGTATTTATTATTCCCGATCTTTCTAAGGCATGACTGAGAAATAAGGACTTCTACCTTCTTGTGATTAACTTGCATATATTTAAGTATTTTACAGCTTCATAGCATGAGAAAATTGTATTTCAGATGGAAAATGGAAACAAACCGCTGTCATTCATGTAAATACCATGCCCCCTTCTATTATCTCTCTGGCAGGCAGGCATGTTCTGTGTTGGTAATTTCCAATGCCAAGGTTTCTTCATGCTCCTGGTCATTCTCGTGGGCTGTGACTGACCATATGGTGTTTGATTTTATTGTTTTTAATGTGAATGCCAGAGAGTTACTCTATCTGAACTGAGCAACAGACCAGTCAGGTCTTGTTTTGCACCCTCATTCCCCAAAGAAAATTATTCATACTCTCAAACATGTTGCTAATAAGAAAAGTCATTTTTGCAGTTATTATTGCAGTTATTGTGGCTGGCATATTGGAAAAAACAAAAAATTTCCCTTGATAAGTCTCTTTCACTGGAGGAAGAACAATCTGTAGGCATTGCTTCGGAAATGCTTGCAGGTGATCCCTCAGACATGTGGTTAGATCAATATAAAGCTGGTTTTGGCATGTGCGGGCAAAGCTCACCTCCAAGGAGGGTCAGCAGAGTACAGTTGTCTAACTCAGAGTACTCAAAAAGACACAATGATATGAGTATACTATTAGAATAGTTTGGGTTTAATAGCTGGCACTCACTGAGTAGTTGTTTTCACTGAACCTTCCAGGATTATCTTTCTGCTCATCTTTCTTCTTTCTCTGAAAGATTAGATACTTCAGATCACATCTAATGTGAACAACAGATGGTACAGGTGGAAACCAATCTTAAAGAAAAATCTCTGAATGGAAAAATTAAAGAGTAAGAAGCTGAGACTTTTAGGGAATGTGGAGAATATTCAGCAATTGCCTTTATTTTTCATGGTATCTGACTAAGCCAAAGTATATAAGGTGTGTAGCCAACTTACTGAAAACGGTTAGAGGAAGGCAGCAAGCCTAGGAGCAGTGGGCCTAAGAAGCTCATTAGGCTCCACCGCTGTCCATAAACAGGGTCAGCTAAACCCGCATAATTCCTGATATACGCTTGTCTAGCCTTAAATATCCCCAGACATTTACATCATATATCTCCATATTCCAACCTATTTCAGTGCTTAATTATAGTCTCCCATTGGAATTTTCCTAGGAATAATGCAAATCTCCAGTTTCTTGCCTGTTGTTTGTACATACGGAGAATATATTACTCCCTTCCTCTTTTACATATCTGAATACTGTTTACATGTTTGCCATTGCTTTCCTTCTCTTCAGCCTAAAAAAAAATCATAAGTTTTTGCAGCCTGTCCTTGCAAGTCAAGTTTCCAAGATATCTGATAGACTTCTGCTTGGCGAAAGCTGTATTCAGAAAGCTGCATCGTATATTACTCCACCTAAAAATAAAATACGTGAGTCATCACATTTTCAAACAGCTATTACAAGAACAAGAAGAAAATAGGGAAGAATTTGTGTTTTTCTCTAGAAGTTACTGCAAAATATCCTTATAAAATAAAAGAGTAATTCTATTATGTTGGGGGGGCAGGGAAAATGGTCACAAGTAGCCATTTTTGCAATAAAACCACATCTATTTTATGGCTTCATTACGAGTTGCATTTGCTGCTGGGATAGAAGAGATGAAACATTTATAATGAGGTTCTAAAGAGAGTTGAAGGAGTCTGTGCTCCTCAGAAAGCTGCTTTTGAGCTATGACGGAGGGTGAATAATTTTATTACCCTTTGAATTATAGATTGGATAGAAGAACCTAAAGAACAGATACATTTGCTGGTCACTGTGAAGAAGCATGAAAAACATCATTTTGTATGGGTCCAGAAGCAGTTATGAAGGGAAGGAGAACTTTTTCCACTACTTAAGAAGCGTGACTTACTGAAGAGTTATATTGTCAAATGTACGTCACCACTTGACGTGTCAGCAACAGGATTTGGGCAGGTGCTACTGGAGTATGTGTTTATGCACATGGGACACCCCTCTGGAGGCACTCTTTCCTCCATCATTTGGGTTGCCTTCAGCACGTAAGATGCTTCACAGGGATAAAAATTCCATAGGTGATTGATTTTGCAGAAGACAGTAACGTTTAACAAAGGAGACTGCGTAGCTTTGGAAAGAGCTACGATACCTGGGCTAATGCTGAGAAAAGAGGAGGAGATGAATATCAATCCTGTACAAATGATTTTTATCCTAGGTGTGCCAGTACGGAAGGTAAATCACTCTAAGGTCTATGCTATTTATTGCTAGTATGCCTGCTCCAATAAACAAGAGATTAAAAAAAATAAAATCTGAACAGTAAACTTCCACAGAGAAATAGATTTCTTAGGTGCCCAAAGGAGTAGTTGAAGCTACAGTTTTGAGATTTTATAACAAGATATTTGAGATCTATTCTATAGATCTCAAGGAGAATTCACTCTTCATCCAACTGAAATTTAGGTAAAACTCATGTTTCCCAAAAGGAACTGACATAGATTTACATGACATTAGGGTTCTCCTAATTGCTTGTTGCAAACTGAGCGCTCAGAAACTACGTGGTGATTCTATACTGACTCTCATGCAGTTAAGAAAAATGCAGTGATACCCAAACCTAGACACATACCAATTTACTTACTAAAACATTTTTCCAAATCAAAAGCGATTTTCGGCTGCATTGCAAAAACTGAAACCACAGAGAAAGCAAGGAAGGTTATTGGTGCAAGTGACTGACAACATACTCTCCCTCTTTTGGAGCCAAGAATTATTTCTATAGTGCTAACAGGTATATAATAATACAAAGTCATCCCTTTGACTTTAAAAAAGAGGAGCCACTGAGATCCCTTCTCAAATGAACAAGGGGCAATTTCTATTGTGTGATTTATCACAAGATCTCAAGAATATGTTGACATACATATATTAAAAACTATACAAGATTACTTAGGGACTGAAAAAGTACACACTTAGTGATCTTAAATAAAGTGACACTGAAGAGACCACTGATGCTTGCCACGCATGCCAAAGCTAAAAGTCCAATCATGCAAAAGGGTCCCATTAATTAAAAAGCAATGATGGATCTTTTTATTGATGCCCATATAAATATGCTTATACATCTTTTGTACACTGCTCTTAATTTCCTGGTATGACTTTACTAGAAGGAATAAAAACAAAAGAGGTGATGTTATTTTTCACATAGTAATATATTAACATACAGGGTGATATGGCAAGGACAATTTTGAGTACTTTTTACTTAAATGTAATTTGGACATATCTCCACAGAAATATGATTAAATATGTCTTCATTATCACCTCCTGACTCTGTCTAACAGTTAAAGGCAAACAAGAAATGTTTCTTCTTAGAAACTAATCTGCAATTACTCTGCACAGATAAGGAAACAGATAAGGAAAAGTATCAATGTTTATATCTTGGATATGTAAAAGGTTAAGAGAAAAATTCCAACATGATTTATTCATTACTAACAGACGCATAACACACAAGGTCACTACCCTGAGAAAGATACCTCAAAATATTTAGATGTTACTGATGGGTTTAGGTCAGCTGGTTTTTGTCTTGACTTTTCAATAAAGCCCTAGTTTTCTTGTTGATTGCACAAAATTTTGTGTACAAATTTCTCAGGGATTTTAACTTTTAAGTTCATGTGAAATATCTCAAGGGCATACGCATGAAACCAGGGCTGAAGGCCTTTCCATGCAAGAAGGAAGGTGGTACACTGCACAATTTTTTTCTTCTTATGAGAAGCAGAAAATAACAATCAGACAAAAACACTGCTTACAAAAGGAAAGCAGTTTAAAGAAAAAAAGAACTGGTGGAAAAATCAAAGTAAGAAAAACAGTAATATATATTCCATAAAAATTCTGCTGATGTGTCGCATAAAAATATATAGCTGATTTGCAGAAGACCGCTGTAAAATAAGACGTATCCGGTATTGACCAAGTTATTAATTGTTCTGTGTTTTAAGTCTCGTGTTAACTTTGCAGGAGGGAAAGCTGTGCAGAAACTCTTGAGCTACCCAAAGCTGAGAAACTAATTAACGTGATGGGGACATCGTGACTAGGGTACTAGTGTCTGCTCTTTTCAAGACTCGGTCTCATATCTCTAATTTGCACCATGTCAATTCATAGAGAGTTAGCCAGAGGATTTCCTAGATGAAGCTCAAAGTCTTCTGCCTTGAAGTCTTAAGGTAGAGCTCCTAGGTTGTTTTAAAACATTGTATGACTAGGACATGTTCTTGTCTGGCTGGCTGAAAACTTCACTCTTTCCGAATGAACACATTTAAGGTCTCAGACAATGCGATTTCCTACCCTCATTATAACACCGAACAGATAATAATAACTAAACTTCTGAAAAACTACAGGGGACCTAGAATTGCTGCTGGTGGTAAGAATCTTGATCAGCCCGCTCAGATTGCACACATCTGTAAACGGATGGCTACAACTGCTTGGATGTTTCATGCATCTGTCTCTCTTTTCTTGATTCAACCACACTGTGGGACATATGGCTTTATAATTAAAAAACATTGCCGTCCATGAGTCATATATGAAAGGGGAAGGTAGAGCAGACCTCATTTATAGGGGTCATTCTGATTTATTTTGAATGATTAGCTGATGTCTGTAATTATATAGTTAAATAAATACATCTACGCTTGTTATAAGTCTGCCAAGAGTGCAGGAGATTCACAGCCTTTTTATCAGTGCACTTATCACATCTACATACCTGCAGATTCAAGTTTCTCTAAAGGACACTCATTAAAAATGTGTCAGTGACCGCTGGCAATTAGAAATTTCTCCATTCTCCTTCTCTCTTTGACCGGGAAAAAGCTCTGAAGTACCTTTCAAACTGAACTCAGCAGTTCTTTCTGAAAGCTGTACAAGCTTACAGGATTGATTTTAAAAGGTTTTTTGCTTCTAGAAGATTTTTCTGCAAATACTTAGCCAGAGATGACTGTACGGAATTTTTTTTAGTTGTTTTTGTTTCCAACAGGACACGCTTTTTTGGATCTTCTATACCACCAAAAGAAAGATGACAAATGTGGCAAATACTGCACATAAGGCATATCAAACAAACAGATTTCAATCTATAGCTTTTTAATGAGGGAAAATACTTGGATTAAAAAGGCTTTTTAATAGAGGAAGATACAACAACAGTGACTGAAAGCCAGCTAGATGTGCTTGCTGTTTTTTTTTAAGGTACCACAATAACAGTGGGTAATAACTGGACAAACAAAAAGGTAGATACGCATTCTTTATGATCTGGTGTTTTTAAATTAAATCTCAATGCCTTCTGAAAGATAGGTTTCCTTTAAATAAGACCTCCTGGGCTTTACTGCAAGACTGATAAAACACAATTATATACGTCTTTTGTAAGTGATCTAACTCTATGACCAAATGATTTCTTCTGTCTTTAAAATTTACTAATCACTTACAAAAAGCTTCCTTTTTTTTTTGCTAATATGACAAGTCTCTGTTTGAACACGAAGGATAATGTAGTAAAGAAGCACTGCAAAGTACGTTATTTTTACTTAACTTTGAAAAGCTGGCAGTCCAAGCATGTGAAAGCATATAGTTTTGAGCTGGAAACACGAAAGTGTCACTGTTGGACAACCATATTCAGCAACAGTCCAGCAAAGTTCCTAGGTAAAAGTGCAATTCAAAGATCAAAAACATACCTAGTAAAGCAAATAAAATTATAAAACTGATAAAGTTATATATATGCTTAAATGCCTTTTGGAGCAAAACCCAGTGCAATAATGCTTGTGGCTCACTAGAGTCAAAAGCCTTTAAAAGAGGTTCTAACACAGCATGAGAAGCACTTCTACCACATTAGGCAAATTGGAATTTTTATTATTTATATTTTTTTCTAACTAAGTGCAATGCTTGGAAACTGCTATTAAAAATGAAATTGGCAATTAAGAAATAGTTCATCTCATCAAAGAGGGGAGTGTAGTTTTCTCAGTTTCAGGGGAGGTGGAGGTTGTAAAGAACATAATAAGTATTTGGTATCTGCCTTGCAAAGTCTTTTCTACAATTTGAGGTGCAAGGGACACAGACAAACCACATAGACACCCATATGAGGTATTCAGTCTCTGTGGAGCCTGGATTTCGTGTGGTGTCAGTAAAGAAAGCAAGCTCATCTCCGAGTCCCACACTAGTTTGTGAAGTGGCTCTAGTTAAAATGGCTATCTCCATACATGTGTCAGTATTCTACCAAATTTTATTTCTACAGTTTTCAAGTGGGGCCAATATTTGAGATGTAACGTCCCTGACGTGCTTGAAATAAACAAAGTAAACTAGTCAGCATCGCTATTATGACAGAATTAATAACAAAAAAGGTATAAAACAAGTTAAAACAATAGTTAAAGTTAATGAACCTCTTTTTCCCTCACTGCTTTTGCATAGATATTTCTGTTAGCAGATTTCCCAGCATCATCCAACAATGTAAAAAGTCCTTATACTCCTCTAGATGAATAAAAACAAAATCAGATCTCTGGTAATCAGTATTAGCCGACTTCCTATTTCAATGATTTATTCCATTCCAGTAGGACTCTAAGAGCCAGCTGTCCTCAATCTGCTCTCCTGTCCCAGTCAGCCGCGGTTTCTCCTGAGCAGCATGGGGAGGAAGACTGAGGTGTTGACACCCCCTCTCAGCCCCTGCGTGCTGCTGAAGTACGGCTGCCCAGCTGTCGCGTGCTCAGCACGCTTCTGGAGTCAACTTTTATGGCTGGCCATTTTCTCCATCAATTAATTGCTTGAATGATACAACAATCTCTTCTATAGAAGGTTGGATATGCGTGTTGCAAATTCTTTTTGTGTCTTATAGTCCATATCTACGTCAGGATTGAATAATATCCATCTAGGGTTAGATTAAAGTATCATTTACTTTGGATAAAAGTTGTTGGTTTGCCTCTAACATAGTAGTCACATAAGTGGCTTTAAATTTCCTGAAAAACAACCTACTTTAGCAGTGCCTTCCTTCAGTGCGTTTAGCTAAATTTTGCTTCCTCTTTACATTACTGTAAAGTCATAGCTATGTAACACAGAAGCTGTAGGGAGTACATAGGGGTGAGGTAAAGAACTGCTTGTGAATTTTAATAGCTGTTTCACCTTAAATGTGTTTCAGTATTGGTACTCTCATTTCTTTATAGTAGTTGCAGAGGAATTTGGCTTCCAGAATCTCTTTTATTTTATTTATTTTTTTATTTCAATAGCTTAATATTTCAGTACTCTAGAAACACCCAGATGTACTAGTACTTATAGAGTACTTAAGGTACTCCAGTACATCTAGAGTGAGATGAAAGCTAACATAAACAGAGAGTCAACATTCTGTGTAGGAGAAATTATGATGCCAGAAATGGCTTATATCTGTATCATTTTTCAATTAAAATGCTGCCAGATAATATGAATTCAACTTGGGGAAAAAAGACGTTTGGACAATAACTTTGGGTTTTTGAAAGGAACTTGATCTAGTCACTGGATGAATATCAAATCGTACTTAATCTGGTTTAGACTGTTCTAAACCAGCTGGGCTTTAACCATGAAGGTGGTATTTAATAATATGATAAACTAATCTTGATAATATTTCTTCTGATGACAAAAGTACTGCTGTAATGAGTGGAAAAGGAGTTTAGAAAAAGCCTAAGAGAAATTACAGGTTGTTGAGGAAAAATGTCTTCACATATGCATGTGCATTTAGGATCTGATTTTATTACACTCTGGTAAAGTTCTTATTTCAGTAGAAGGAAGTCTTCCGATATATGGTACTTTTAATGATTATTTGTTCTCTCATTTAAATGCTTTGTTTACTTCTTAGAACCTTTAGGTGGGGAAGTAGGGGAAAAGCATCAAACAGAAAAATGGAGATCTTAAGTAATGTTAAGATCATGAATAAGGAATATGCTTACGTGAAAAGAAAGTATAATGAAGTGTTTCTGAAGGAGTAATCCAGTGAAACTGGATTAACTGAACATATTGTTTATGATATACTAACCATTTGCAAGTAAAATCAAGACAGCTCTCTCGACGTTAAGACAAACGCACTTTTACAGTTTGGCCTACATTTTCTCTTCCTAAACCACTGGAATCAGACAAGCTTATTACCTTGCTCTGTATAATAACGTTTTAGCTAGACAGATGTTACTGAAACCACTTCACCTCAGGGAATGTGTCTTACCATTTTCTGACGTCCAACACTACATAATTTACTAATGGTGATCTTACAGAAATATGATTTTACAAGTGGGAAACAGTAATAATAGGTCTAAACAGTAATAATTTAAATAGGTGCCACCTAGAGACTTTCAAAGCAATTTTTCCCTTCCTTCTGATACTTTTAATTGATGAGTATATCTCTGGAATTAGGAGGTCGATGGAATGAGATCCAGGGTAATTTCTGGAACTGTGAAAAGTCATGTTAATCCTCTGGGATTTGGTGATTGGGTCAAAATGCAAGCAATCATAGTACTTTGATACACTTGCCTTTAAAAGAATTTTGAATAGGTGTAGCAGATATTTTCTAATGTAATTTGAGTGGCCCAATTAGTTTTAGTTAGTGGGTTGGTTTTTCAAAGTGACAGAAGTTGGGTGGGCAAGTGAAAGAAGCTATACTTCAGTTGACAATCAGTAACTGGAGGAAAACTAATGAAGTGAAGAGAAAAAATTAAATGAAATTAAATCTTCCTGTGAAAAGTATCCTATTTTTCTTCTCAGAGTGGAAATATGATCATTAGAAAGGTGTTTTGCTTCTTTGGCATTGCAGTGTTGATAACTATTTTTAGGTTGGTGCCATATTTTCTACTCTTATTAAAAATTTGGAACCTGAAAAAATAAGTAATTACCGTATTGTTTCCTGCTCGGTAGATCTGACAAATTAATACAAAGCACGCTATGAAAAGGCGACTTTAAATGTGTAAAATGTACTCATCTGTAATCTTTACTTTGACTTTTTTTCTCTTTTGTGGCAAGCAGCTAAAGTTTAGACATTGGGAAGGGATACACAGAAAGCAGGAGTTTGATTTCCCTCCCCACCCCATCTGCAGACCTGGCTGGCTAGCATCTAATTAACAAACACTGGTATGGTTGTTAAACTTTTTTTTTCCCCTCCCTGTTTTGATATGTTTTTGGGGTTTGAGATTTTTTTATATTGAATTTACTTCTGTGCAAGCAGATTATCAGGGATCAGGAACAGATTCTTATCAGGAAAGCTCAGTGGAAGAAATCACAAGAAAGCAAAATGTAATCTCTTATTTTGTCAGGGTCAGTGCTATTATTATTAGATCCTATACAGCTTAACAGTCTGGAACGTTAAAGTGCAGGCAAAATTTTGGCCAAAGACATAACCAGAAAAAAAGATACCAAAACACTTGGTCCAAATGTATTTGCATTTGCAGTAAGAAGGGAAGGATTTGGTGTTAAATACAATAAAGATGAACCTTGTTTCTGAATTTTTAAATGTTATTATTTCATTAAACAGCTCTGATATGCTAAAAAAAAGCCAACCATTTCTTTAGTAAGAGTACTAAAACTTCTGCAAATGTTCTATATACAGCAATACCGTTAAGGGAATGTGTGGGAAACGAGAGCTAGAAAGGGAAACGAGTAATTTTTAATTGATCATCTGAGTACTCTTTGGTGAAAGAGGCAAACCTGCTTCAGTTCATTTTTGGAATACACTATTCCTGAATCAGATAAAAGAAAGCCTCTGAAGACATTATTCTTCCTTTTTTAATTGTTCCCTTGTATGTTGTCCTTGCAGGTGCTCAATTTATTTATTTAAAAATACTTTAGGGGCTATCAACCTAGAAGGAAAATACCTAAGATCCATGTTCCGTTTATCTGATACTCTGTTGGTATCCATGTGTGCCATCCTTACCATATCACCATCTACTAGTACATCATGTAAAGCATACCTGTGTTTAAGTCATGTGTTAAAATATCAAATTCTGCTTAATTTTTAGTCAATAACTGAGGTAATAACACTGAAATTGTATGGCGTTTAGAGCTATCAAAATTTTTGCTTGCAAGAAAAGTGTAAGATTTGCCAGTCTGTAGGGGTTTTTGGCTCATGTTCAGCATTATAATAATAAGTAAATGAAAGATAAGGCTTTTTATCATCTAAAAATAAATTTCCTGGCTCTGAAAAGGCCATGATGGCTGTCCTGTTCTCATACAATAGCACTGTGTAGGCTGTAAGCCTTTAGCAGATCTAAATGGACAGAGAGACGGTCACTATGATAAACTTTTATGATCTTTGCAGCAGGACATCAACATGCAGTAATCATTCACTTTGTTTAAATCCAGTTCTCTTACCAGTTTTTATGTGGTCTGAAATTGCAAGGCAGTCCCTTCATTGAGGAGCGAGACGTGACTAAAGTCTCTTGGATAAGCACCCATCTCCAACATTTAATAAAGAGGATTTTTAATTTAAGAAAGTTTAATTTAAGAAAGAAAATAAAATTTAAGAAAGAAAAATACAGACAACTTGGATAACGGATGTAAAACGTAACATAGCTAGTAAATACACAACTGAAATAAATGGGTTAGGAAATGCATTTTAAAACTGGCATCTCTTAAAAAAGCTTGGAATTGCTTAAAATGTTCAAGCATTTTATGTGTGGATTAAACTAATTTAGGGATGATTAAACATTTTTCACATTGCTACAAGCTATTTCAGTAACAGACAATGCTATGGGTCATACTACAGAATAAACAGACTGCAACAAGAAAAAATGGAGTATTATCATGAGAATTTGATGGGACTCTTCTAGACTGTTGTATGGAATGTTGGTCTCTGAGTGGGATTTGTCAGTCCATAAAGGAAGCAGCAAGAACCAAAATTATTATGAGTTTTAAGACATCTTGCATATAGGTAAACATGGGAAATTTAGATAATTTGTGATTTTAATACTTGGTTAACTTTTTTTCTTTTGAAATCAATTTGGAAAAAATATGTTAAATTGGTTTTTACAATACTTTGATGTGATTTTATGTTGGCATTGAATTTTAAAAAGCAATTATTTTAAAGACCTAAGACTTTAAGCCTTCATTTGTTATTATTTGAACTTTATTCATTTTATTTAGGAAAAAAATCTCCTGGTTTTAGTTATTTTAGGCAATAGAGATATAAGAAGGTTGAGGTCAATTAACACGGTCCTTAGCACTCGGAGAGGATCAACTAGATTTGTGGCATTCTTAACTGAAGTTTGTCTAGCAATGCTCTTAAAAACCTCCAGAGCTCAAGAATTCACAGCTTTTCCAAGCAATCTGTTTTGGTGCTGAGTTCTTAGAAAATTTCTAGCCTCTGTCTTCCTTTTCGCCATGCGTGACCGTTACTTCTTGTCTTATTCCTGAGAACAAAGAAAATAGATTATTCTATTAATCTTGGCAGCAGTTTTCAAAGGCTACCGTGTCTTCCTCCTGTTATCTCCCCTGTTAAACAGTTCCAATTTATTAATTTTTTCCTTTTAAGTTAGTGAAACCAAAAAATTAAAGACAGCTCGGTTTTGGATAGTGGGAGGTACATAATTTTCCAGATATTTCTTGCTCATAAATATCATATTTATATTGGAATCGTCTATTTCAGATATATCTTATTAACATCATTTTTAAAGTGACATTTCCTTGACACAAAAAAAGGATCTTATGACCATTTAAACTCTAAAGATGAACTATGAAATATGTTAAGTAACACTTTATTCCTTTAGGTAAGTGTAGGTTCGATCCTCTTTGGGACTGGAATACTTCTTATTGCAGTGTCTAATACCGTTACATCTATTTAAATTTCATTTCTAGCATGATGCTGTTGACCTTTACGTAATGAAAGATATATGAATGACACACAATGTAAAGACATACCCAGAAACCAGGTATTTCTTAACTCTAACGAAATCTAATAGCATGAGAACTCATTGTTTTGAATGTCACAAAGTTAAATTGATGTTAAAAAAGTTAAGAACTTTATGAAGCTCAAAATATAGCTCAAGCCTAGTATGTTACCTGACTTAGTAGACTCCCAGTACGTAGTGATCATGTGTTTCTTTCAAATTGGTATCTTATGCTCTTTCAAAATACTCATCTTCTAAATTAAACGAATTGATAACAAACAAAATGCTTTTAATTTCCATACCTACAGACAAGGCAATGTTTATCTATACTGCTCAAGTCTTAAATGTAGTCGCCATAAGGTCTTACAGATTAAAAGGTTTTGTGTGAAATAAGAAGGGAAGTTTTACCTAAAAGCCCGAGGCTAAATGCTGTACTATTTTCAAAGGGCGTTATAAACATTATCAAAAACTTAGACAAGCACTTCCACTTTTAGTTAGATGTACAGAATGAATATTAAATCACAAGTTGATCAGCTATGTGGATTTCTTTTAAAGGAAGGTAAGTAACAAAATTATAGACTATTGTAGTAGCTGAACCAGGTAGTAGAATAGGAACCAAACAGTACCAGGCACTCATGACACAAATGCTACATTAGAGAGAACTGTAAAAATTACCTAATGATTTTCTGTGATAATTTAGATTATTAGAGGAGTAACATAAATGAGATTTACCACTTTACTGCTAGAATTCAATTACTTCTGTCTGTTAAATAAGCTCTTCTTTTTTTCCTTTTACTAAAGGCCAGATTTTTTAAAATAAACAAGTCTCAGCATCTCACAGAGAGAAAACACGCTTATTCTCAAATGAAGGACCTGAAAAACTCAGTATTTATTGCATATATTTCCTACACATCTCACTAATGCCATAATGATATTAAGATATTTAGGACAGTCTTTTGAAAATATCAGTGCTGTGCTTTGAGTAAAATTGAGTCAAACAATAAGCATCTAATTTGGTATTACCTACCCAAGGAGGAAGCACGGTTACTGTTGCCTAAACCTTGGACAAAGGGTATGGTGTCAGTCTCCCATCTCCCAAATGAGTTCTCCATCCACAAGATTTTTTAAAAAAATTCTGCTCTCCATTTTTTTCCAAATAAACCTTTAGTAGCTGTTTCAGGAGCTCTTTCAGCTCTAGAAAAACAGTTCTAAATACAGGCTGATTTTAGTGACTTATCACCCTCCTGAGGGGAAGGAGGAATCTTGTGACTTTTACATCTGGGGTAAATGCCCATGACTCTACGTATATCGATGTGTTTAATACGGTTGGAGCATACTTTAACATTTGTTTATTCTTAGTGTTCTAACATCCTAAAACACATACTAAGCATTAGTAAATATAAAATATATAAAATAAAAAAATAGCAAAAGGAAAGGAAGATTTAGATTTTCTTATCTTCTTTGTTGTTTTGTGTTTTTTTTTAAACACTAGCTTGCTCTTTCAAAGTTGAGTGAAGTGCTACTGAATCATAGGCAGTTATCCTGCAACTTCTGTTTATCCCTCTGAATATAGGGCACTGGATATTGGCATATCAATTATTGGTGATATAGGGTGTTTCCTAAAGACACTGAATTGAAGGAGAAATAAATGAAAAAGAATGCAACTTAAAGGGTGAGAGGGAGCGGTTCCAACAGGAACCATGCCATTTCTCACTTTATTGAAATATGACAGGGTTATATACGCATATTATTAGCTGGGGAAAAGTGAAATTATTAGAGCAACTCTTCCTTTCTTCTGGTGAAAGCATGGGCTTCTGCTTGCCCTTTAAAAAGTAAGTTTTCTTATTTTGGGCTATTGAATACATAAACCTAAGAAGATGCTTCAGAACTGAGTGGCAATATGAATTGACCATACCTAGACATGCTGTTACTCTAATTGGCATTCTTCCTTCTGTTTCCACATCAGATTGTAAGTATTTATTTATTACCATATAAAGGGAAACGCTGAATTCAGCTAAAAGAAGAGTCACTTCATCAAATTAGAGACGAAAAAGAAAATACATTAGCGGTCCCTCTACTGTGTGATATTTCTAACTAAAAAAATAAAGTAATCTGAATTGAATGTTTATGCTGACTCACACTGCTAGGTTCCTAAAACAACAAAGCAGCATCGTTATCTACAATTCCAAGCTGAAATCATCATGCCATTGCGGAGGCTTATTTAAAAGGCTTAAACAGACTTCCCAGGGAGGCTCATTTCCATCCAAATCAAACCTATCCCACGTGTAACCCCACCCTATTTGTAATGCCTGGTGGGACACTTAGGGCTTCTGTTGTTTATGAAGTATTGCAGTGTAAGTAATTTGCCTGCGTAAGAGATCTGTCACTTGAAGGGCAAAGGTCTTGATGGCCCGTGACCCAGAAACAAGAAATGTTTAGCCTTTCTGTGTACATAAAGTTTGGCCATTTCAAACCCTTTTGAATGTGTCTGTGCTGTTCCCCTGCAGCTTTATGTGACTTTTTTCTCAATAGTAATTATTTTTAAAATTCCTTTAAAACCAGTACCTTGCAGGGACTGCTTGGCCTCCCAGAGTGTGAATAAAAAATGCACCGTCGCAATCAAGTTCTCAGGAATGAATGACACGCTTGCCTAATAATTTGTTGCTTTAGGTTATTGTGTAAGCAGTAGCCTAAACTGATTTATGAGATCGTATTTATCTTTGTGGTTATAATGGCATGTGCAATTTTGGGTATGGTAATTAGCCTTGCTGTTTTCTCCATGTTCCATAAAATCTCAGCTTACAATTATCATAGAATGGAAGGGACCTTAAAGATCATCTGGTTCCAACCCCCTTGCTATGGGCAGTATACATAAACAACTTACATGTGCTACCTGAGAAAAGAACTTAGCTTGGTTAACTTCAAGTATCTCTCATATGCAAGAAAAGATTTTGCCAAATGATCTGGAATTTATCACTACAGCTGCTGGACCAGGCAGCAAAGACAATTAATCCAAAAACATGCTAAAAATTTGAACACGGGCAGGTATTTTATTGCAGCCTCCTTTCCAGTCTTGTGTGTGATCTGAGCAACATTTTAACTCTTTAAATAAAGTATGCTGTCAACTGTGTGATGGCCCTCAGGGTTCTTGGCAATGAGATTTTTACGGTGAGTTGAATCTCTCCCTTGCCTTTGGGGTCTGTATTAAGTTCTTACAACAAATCTTTTTTGGTAGAGTGCTGCTATGCTAAGAGCCCTGTTAGAAGTATACAGGCAGAAGGGTTGGTCAGTCAAACCTCTTTAGGTCTCCAGTTAGCAGATTTGTTTCTTTTCCCTCTGATGAATGGAGGCTGGTAGCAAAATTGGGTCTTAAAAGCGAAAAACAGATTTTGTTGTGAAACTAGCAAATGGAGGGTTAAAGGGGAGAGTGAGGTTCTTTATCCATCAGTTGTTCGCGATATAAACTTATTTTAAATTCTGAGCAGAAAGCTTTCCTTGGTATTACCCTTGCAAAGAGCTGCCCTTCTGCAGCTGTGCTGGTCTCTGTCACGGTGTGCAGCTGAACCAGCACCACGTCCAGGGGCAAGTCCTGTTGAAGTGGGATTGGGGTAAGAGATTACACCTGGGACCTCGTAGCAATTCTAGAATAAATCATCCAGGCTTGGTGTTTAGTGGATATTCTGAAGAAATGGAATGTCCATATTGTTCCAGTTAGGTACTTATTAAGCTGATTTAGCATATAAGCCAATTAAATTATTTTATTTGACACTTTGTTTTGTGGGCCCAATCTCTGAGCTATTTCCTTCTCAATTTTTTCACACACTTTCCCTCCCCCCCCCCCCCCCCCCTCCTTCTAATGGAAAGGGGGACTAAAGAAAAGCATAATTTGACTATTAAAGCTTTCATATTTTCTTCTCAAGGACTGATGCAGGGTTAGAAAGAAAAAGCATCACTATTGAATGTGAGTCTAAATAAACAGCAGTAGTTATGTAAAGCAAATACATTTAATTCATGACTATTGTTGTAATTTATTTATTTTGTTGTAAATTATTTATTAATGCTTCAGTTCTTTACTTTTGCTCAAGTTATCCCAAGTAAACTTCAGAAAAATATCTTCATTAATTTCATTAAGCTAAATATCCTTTCTTATTATGTAAAGGCCTGTAATTGAACAGACGTTAATGTGGTTAAACAACAGCTCAAAACAGGGAGGTTGAATGTATGTTTTTATGGTGTATTAAAAGGTCTCTGTCCCCTTGAAGGTTTTGTTACATCCAGAGTGGGTAAAGGTAGAAGAACTAGGGTGCAGTTCTACATGCAGTTTGTAAATTATCCACGTTGCTATTTCGTTTGTTTCAATGGTACCATTAAGTTGCCATTGATACAGAAAACCGCTGTAAATCGGAATATAATGTGCTCTTTTAACTACATCTTATTTGCATAGCATGACACACTTTAGCAGTAGATACTAGCGTAGTCTTACACAGAAAATGTAAGATGAAAGGCAAGTTATTTAACATAACCAGGTTAATTGTGATTCTGAGAGACAGACAGACATGGCATGCCTGTGTTTACTGATAGCCACAGCTTAACTTGAATTTTTATAGCTGACAATATTTATCTCTTTTATACATGGCTTTTAGTCCTTCGTAGATTAGATCCAGCTATTAAATTTCCTTGAAGGTATGAAGACTTACAGGTCAGTGCTGACTTTAAATTACCATTTAGTCTTAGGGCAGGTCCAGTAGTCTGTTGAGCGTGTGGGCTGCTTTTCACTTTGGAAAATACCCATAATTGTAATGCTGTTTGTCATTTTAAGCCTAGGAATATGACCCAAGTTCCCAGGCCCACACAGCAAATAAACACTCGTGTCCTTTGGGAGCAGTACTGCTAGCCTACTACTAACTTTGGCTCATTATACCAAGACCACTGAAGGTTTCGTCCTTTTGATGTAGTGTGTATGTGATATACGAGAATGAGTGAGAGGGTGTCGCTTGGCAATGTCCTCTGTCCATCCATAATATAAACAGGCCATACATATTGGTCCCTAGGTAACACGTTTCTGGCTCGGTGTTTAATCTGCAGTCTCCTGGAAAGATTGTGTGTTGGACTTGATTTCTGTATATAGAAAATTATCTAGAGTTTGTAAAAAAAAAAAAAATCTAATCATTTACTATATAGGATTCAGCATATATAACCTAAATAGAATGCCCTGATAACTCCTTTACCCCATATATCATAGATGCTTAAGCAATAAATCATTCTAATCTTTGGGGTAGGCAGTATGCAACAGACACCTAGATGATCTTTCCTGGTGTTTTTTAGAGGCTACATCCAGTAAACTGGAGTTCATTAACTCATGATACTTCGCTTTTCTTAACTGTCTGCTCCTTAATGCTGTTACCACCACTTCTTTTAATATTTACTAATGATTTATATACAGTAAATCATGTCATGATAGTGATTTGAAAATATTTCTTCCTGTTTTCGATTCTCTCACTGTTATTCCCGACTCTCAGAATTAGAAAACAGAAAACCAGGAGGAGGTAAGGGGAAGTCCGGTTCATTAGTTGTATTTTTCTCATTATGCTCTTATTTGTATTGCATTTACCACCTCTTGTACTCACAGTGTAACTTTTTTCTAGCTGTTCTACCTTGTCTTCAAGTGGAAAATTGTCACTCTTCTTAGTACGATGGAGTCCTTTGCTTTATACTTCCCTTTCCATTAGAATTTGGCAAATAGGGTCAGGTGCTCAGTTAGGAGAAACATATTCATATTTGGTTTTTTTCTGTGTTTGCAGAAAGAGGATTTTCAAGGTGAATTTTAGGGCTTCACTCTTATGGATACTTTAAGATCTTGAAGTGTCATCTGCACAGTCCTGCTAGCGGGTGTGCGGTATGTTCCAACGTATTACTGCCTGCGGAGTTGTGGCAGGCAGCTTCAGAGTTTTATCCTCTTTTCTATTTTGTTTAATACAGACCATACACTATCCAACCTTTATGGTGGCTAGTAAATAAATAAAAACTTTATTTTTACTACAAAGTCAAACATAACAGTTGCTTTCCTCTTTTAGGATTGCTAAACTGTCTTTTGTATTAGCCCTGTGCTTCACTCGTTACAAAACTGTACCACAGTTTCCTACCCTGCTCCAGCAGACGCAAATCTCTAGGTAGATGATAACCTGAATATAAGGGAATGTTTTCTGACTTTTAGCAGGAGTGAATCCTTCCTTTTTCTCTGCACCCCAATGCCAGCCTTCCCTGGAGCATCACGTCGCCTGAGCAGTCATGTCCCTGTGACACATGCGTTCACCTGGAATTGCGCTGCTTACCAAGCGCAGGCAGAACGTGATGCAATGTGCCGTGACCTCAGCCAAGGGAATCGGCTGTGAAATGAATTTTTGGAAGACCACGTTACTCGAGCATTTTCATTCTGTAGCAGCTGTTTGTTACTCTGAGATGGTTATGTTAGAATAAGTGAGTGGAAAAGACTTTGTGACCACAGATATTATTGCCACTATAAAACACTTCCCATACTGGTCAATTTTTGCATAATGTGTAGTTTAACTATGTTTACATGTATTAGTATTTTATGCCGTAGGATTCCAATTCCAAAAAGGTAAGAGAAGCTCTTGACTGTACTTTTTTCTTAATTATATTCCACTTCTAGAAAGTTCACAGTTTTAGTATTTATTTCAGACTTTTCTTGCTAGGTGGAGGTTCAGAGGGACTTCATATACTAACCAAGAAGTAAAATGTTACATAAATGAGGGTTATTACATGCTTATTGGTTACTACTCATTTGGACAAATTAGCTTGCTAGTTCAACAGTGCATGTGGATCCATTTATGTAACTTAAACTATATTTGCATGTATGTTCCATGCTGGGCAGCTGAAAAAGAGAAGCAGAGAAGTGGTAAGCACAGGAAGCCACAACTGGCAGCTTGGTAATTAATATAGCTAGAGCTGTTATCTGAAATGCACAGAAATTGTACTGAAATTCCTGAGTCCATATTACTTACAGCTTTGAGTGCTATGGGCTTAAACAATAACAAATATTTTCTGTTTTATAGCCTCTTTTTCTGAGTATTTTGATGCCAAGAAGTACTAGTAAATATGGTGTGTTCATATCTATATCTTCTTAAAGAAGGATAACATGCCTTCATACCCTTGCCCCACATTTTGTATTTTGCCAGATATGAAAGCAAGGTCATCTGAATTAAGGAAAAAAAAAAAAAAAAAGTAAATAAATGCATGTAATACTAATGAGTAAATATTTTTTTTTTCTAGGAAACTTGGGGAGGAGGGGGGATAAAAATTATTTTAGTTTCCCAGATTTAAATCTGATGAGATGAAAATATAACCCAGTCTGTAAGAATTTGTGTACCTTGAGTTCTGTAACCCAGAACATGTCCTCAAAAAAAGTACCTAGATCTAACTAGAGAGTTTGTAGTGATTTGTTTCAGTGAGTGTCATGCTCAAGTAATTACAAGTAGCTGTTGTATTTTCATTAGTACTTGCTTTAGTCTTCTGCTCGTCTTATATTTCTGCCAGATTAAGAATTCTAAAATTTCTTAACTTCCATTAGTTTTTCATTTGTTTTAAGCTTTCTGAAGCCAAACGCCTGAAGTAAAGTCAACATTGGGCTTGCAACAAGACGGCATCTTACTTGTTCAGTTAAGATTAACTAACCTTAAATTCAAAGTGAAGAAGAATTACAGTGATCTTTTTCCATAGAGAACTCAAACTGAAAACCATAAATCTTTTGAGAGCTGGCAGCAGCAAACGACCATCTTAACCACAAAGCCAACTGAACAGTTTATCTTACATATACACATATTTGCCTATGAATGTAATTTTCCAGAAATGGCCATCAGTTGAATTACTTTGACAGATGTCACTGTTGGTTGGTTGTCAGGCGAAACTGTCCCTGACTGATATTCAGCCCTTACAGAAGGTGAATGTGCTACTACAAGTATTATTTTGTCTCGCCTTGGTTCTTACAGGGGTTTAATATAAGTTACTGTCCATTACATAGCAAAATGTGGGGTAATGGGGAAAAAAAAGATGGGAACAGTAGCACCCCGTCTTATTCTGGCAGCAATAGTACTGATAACCCCCTTCAGGTATTTTTATATTCATATATTTATATTCAGGTGCAGTTTGGGGTCTTTTCTTCTCCATAGAGTGGATGTCTAAAATATTATAGAAAAAGCATGTCTTTATTTCTTAAGAAGCTTGTGCTTAAAGAAGTTTCTGGATGGTCTGTATGAATCAGATAAGACTTTAGGAAGAACAAGTCACTGCGGCAGTTGAATGCTATCCTGAGAATGCTAAAGCTACTTCTTAGAAAAGGCAGAGTTTGTGATACTAGCAAATCAGGCACTTTCCTTAAAACATCTCTTAATCTTCACTTTTAAATTCTAAAGTCAAGTATAGCATCTGTAACTCTACATTGAGCCATAGGCTTCGCCTAAAAAATCTGTATGACTTGCAACATGAAAGCATTTTTTCTTTGGTTTAGCTTTTGGTTCGTTGGTTTGTTTAGATATCTCTTCAGGAGCAAATTTTTGTAACCATGTGAGAAATATTCCTTAACTTAATGATTAGTAATAAAGAAAGAAATCAATACTAAGAATTATTAGGAATGTAATAGAGGAATTAAATAGAAAACACCACTGTGATTATTTAAATCTGCAACAAACATACAAAACTGTATGCAGTCCTTTTTTTCTTCGTATCAGTTATGGATGGGAAAAAAGATTTAGAGAAGGATGACAAATACAATCAAGTGTACAAAACTGGCTTCTGCCTGAAAAAAAAAAAAAAGTTTTTTTTCCTGACCAGGAACCTTCAGGGGAAAAAAAGAAAGAAAACTAAGGGGTATATGGAAAGAGGTTTAAAAAATCAGCAGTGTAGAGGAGAAAGTGGATGGGGATTTATTTCAGTTCCACCATAAGAATGTGAGATGTGAAATAAAGCCAGCGGCGTTCAGAGCAAACCAAGGAAGATGATTCTTCCAACAATGTATTATTAAGCTGCCACGTGGTGTTATGGATAGTGAAAACGTACATGATCTCGAAGGGTGACGGTTCAGATTCCTGGAAGAAAAACAACTTAAGGACTGTTACATAAAAAAAGATAATGTTTCTGCTCAAGAAGGTTTTGAGCTGCATCTTACTGAGGTCTAGAAAATATTCTGTGGAGCTATAGCTATGTGCTTGCCTTCATCTTCCTCGGGAACCTGCTGTTGGTCACTCTCAGGCTCAAAATAGCAGGCTAGACAGACTCTCTTGCCACAGTATTTTTCACTCAACGTCCAAGCTACGTTTATTTCAGGAATATTTGAGGGTGCCTAACAGGAAAACAGAAAGTAGGAAACATTTTGTATTTTCTGTCAGAATTTATCTCTGGAAGAAAATACCTTACCTCTCTGAAAAAGAAACACTACTTTGAGGATACAGCTGTCTGCAAAAGGCTTTATGGGTTTGGTGTTTCTTGCTTCTCAGTCACTTCTGGTTCAAACAGGTTATTGTTGCAAAAACATTTTCTCTTGCTTTGGGAGTGATGCAGCCCGTTGTGTACTCTGGTGGCTGTTAATTTGGGACGGTAGGCAGTGACTGTTTATTTAGTGGTATGAGTGACACAAGAATTCTTAAATATTTCTCACTTAACCTATACAAGCTATATTATCCATAAAGGCAATTATATGTTAATTTGATCAACTAGTTTTTAAATGATTAATCTATTGCAACAAACAGACTTTTGCATCTTAAGAAAAATATGCTTAGATTATTTCAGGTCCTTACTAGTTTCCTTCACTGAAATTTTACATAGTTTTCTTAATTATACTATTTGGACAAAATATCACTTTTTAAAAATAGAAAATAAAAAAAAATCTAGTCGTGTCTGTTACATATGAGCAAAATAACTCATCTAATTTGATACATGCTGCCTGAGTTATTACTCTTATTGTCCTTGTCTCTTCTCTTGCTTATATGGTTCTCATTCCTTAGTATGCTTAAAATACTGTGGCAATGAGAGAGATTAATTAGGTGTTCTATTTGATTTTTATTAAATGCGAAAAATATAAGATCTTTTCATCTGTCAACTGCTGGGGTTTGGGGCTGTGGTTTGGTTGGTTGTTTTTTGGGTTTTTTTTTTTTGCTTTTGTCTTAACTGAGATCACCTTTTATTAATTACTAATTTACTAATTCTCTTACTGTATTCTGCCTAATACTTCTTGCTTGTTTGTTTCTTCCTTGCGTTTTTCCTATTTTTCCAGAGCCAGAAAGTGTCTGACCCAAATCCAAATTCATTTCAGAGAATTCAATTTCAGAATCATACAAAACAGTTAGCTAGGATTCCATTTGTTTATATTTTCTTGACAATGCTAAATTATCCACTTCACATTTTTTCTCTGTCTGGTCAGAGTAATGTCATTAAAATGACTTAATGTGCAATTTTACAACTAAATGTACAGTCTTTCAGGCTGCCCAGAGAGGCTGTGGAGTCTCCTTCTCTGGAGACATTCAAAACCCACCTGAATGGGATTCTGTGCAACCTGCTCCAGGAGAACCTGCTTTAGCAGGGGTTGGGCTGGATCATCTCCAGAAGTCCCTTCCAACCCTGACCATTCTGTAATATTATAAACTCCTGGACCTTCTGGTTTTGGGCTGAGGTGGTATGCTGTCTGTTACCCCTGAAAATAATAAGACTTTCACCTTTCTCAGTTTGTACTTCTTACTTGCTAAGTAATAATTGCTAAGAAGAGAGAAAAAAGTCCTGTTTTAACGAAGTGGTTTTAACAACCAGCTAAGCCTTGTCCTCCCTTTCTGAATGCACAAACCCGTACGTTACCACCTCTTAAAAAGTAGTATTTTTGTGGGAGCTGTTTGTTTGTTAAGATAGTATTACCTGCCTAGATACTTGGCTTGCTTTCTTCTATTCAAAATAAGTAGTATTTTTAAATAAAAAAGAGAGCATTTTTGTAATGACAGAATCAACTTACTGTAAGCCTCATCTTGTCCTTAAATTACATTTTCATTCCTATAGAATGAAGAAATAGACAGATATGTTGCTTAGTATGCCAAGTTGGAAAAGGAGCACTTCCCTTGCTTTCAATACAGGACTGAACTTGATGGAGAATCAGAGATTGTTTTTGCAACACAAAATGCTGGAGCTATGTGCTAACAGTTTTGCCAAGGCATTTGAAAAACCAAAATGTCTACAGATTTCTTCATTGTGTACTGTTCTGCCTAAAAAGCAAAACACTAGGGGTAAAACACTTCCTCACTGAGGATAGTGAAAAATTTTGTTACTGATTTTTAGTAAACCTTGGATTACACTAGTATTGGAATATCATCTTTATTCTTTTTTTTTTTTTTTTCCTAAGCAAATAATGAATACAAGGCTCAAAATTATATCCAAAGTGGAACTTCTTATTCACAAATAAAAATTTGGTCAACTTTTCTGCTGTGTAAGTACAACATAGATTCTTACTTCATTTTAAAACTTTAGTCTCTGAATTGAAAAAAAAAAAAACACCTTGCTGAAGGGAAATGGGAAAAATGATGGAAATGGAGAAAGCAAATCTTTATAGAGTAGGACGAAGCAATGCTTTCAGAGTTAAGTATCAGATGCCAAAAGAGTAAAATACTTATTTAAATCCCATATTTGTAGAATCTTTATAACTACAGTTTTTCTGTAGATAACCCATCTTAATCAACATTTTGGCTACAGGTGTTATTCATTATATTTTAACTGTTCTGGTAGAATGCATATGGCTGAGCAGCAGGATGTATTTCGCATCCAAAACACCCACCAAATATTAGTAAAACTGCACTCCTGTCAATCTTTTATTTAAATAAAAGCAAAAAGAACTTAGAGGCCCCAGCAGATCTAATAAAGGTTCATGCTGCTTTCTACCAATACAGGATGATTTCAAGCAGGGGAGGATAACAAGTTGAAAATTTCTGATATACAAGTATAAGTAAATATTTGTATAAAATATAAATGTACTGTAAGAGTATTAGTGACATGCTTTCTACTTTCTGTAGATGTCTTCTGGCCTTCAGCCTAATCTTTGGAAACAATAACTGTGACACTGATGTATTCAGTGCTATTGTGCCTGCTGTATTAGAAAGAAAAAAAGAAAAAAGACACTTCAGAATAAGATATTCTGTTTAAGACACATTTGGACAAACCAGGGGGTAAATCTGCCTGGGAAAATGGGATTTAAGTGTCTAGAAAACAAGATTAGCCTTTTCCATTTGATCTTTGGTGAATTCATATTGAACTGAGATGTTTCAGAGCTGACAACTCCTAGTGAATTTGCTTTTTCTTCGTGTTACTGAACTGGGGAGCAGAGGCCACAGGCACGGCTGCCCTTTTATTGTCTGATAGCTCTGTTAAGTCAATCCACTTGCAAGAACTTATGTTGCATATATTAAGTAGCTAAGGCTTCACTAATAGTATTTGACATTATAATAGATTTCCAGCCAAAATTATGAAAAAGATTAGATGCATTCAAATCGCTGTGATTAATAGGATATGTTGCTTCAAACCGTTTTTTTCTTCTTTGAAGAATACATAATAATGTCATATTGTAATTATAGTCTTTGCAGCTTCCTAGAATTACTGCCGCAAGTAGGTAGAAAAAAGGTAAATAACAACTATCTCTTTCTTGGTTTAATAACAATTAAACATAAGCTTCTGTAGTTAATGCAAAAGGAAGTTTACTTTTTACTTAATTAGGTAATGACGAAGGCCACATACATGGTATCATATTTGAAAAAATAATACTGCTACAGCTGTAAAACTTCCTGTGTGGCAGACCAGCTAAACTCAGGAGAAAAAAATTCAGCAGAATTATTATCTGTTAATAATTTTGTAAGAGACAACCAGTGTTCTAAATAAAGCATAAAAGCACAGTGCCTCCGAAGAACAGATCTCTTGTGGGAGTTGGCTCTCGGTTGGTGCTCTCTTTCTGCTCTGCTATTAATTTACTTGAGCAGTTTGCACAAGAACGTTAGAGTGGAGAAACACAGAATCTCCTCATCCACAGGTAGGTGGTTGCTGTTTGCAGTGAGAATGTGTGTGGAGGTACTGGGCAGAATTTCTAAGCAGTGTCTCAGAGAAACAAGGTGTTGCATTTGGAGAAACTAAACAGTATCTCTCATAAAACCCAATACTTCTGAAGATCAGACCACTTATATGAAATAATTGATATTTACCTATAAATGAAAGAATAGCTGGATCACAGTTGTCTTGTTTCCATTTATTTCATTCTTGTGAGATACACAAAGGAAAAGCAGAGCTGTTTAAATTATAACCATAAATCTGGTGCCAACAGAAAGAAGGGGTCAACTTCTGGGCAGTTTTCACATCTGGTTTGTTGAAAAAACATCCCATAATACATACAGAGTGTAAGGTCTACCATAGCGCTATGTGAGTAAGGAAACTTTGCGTGCTACTCCCCTAGTCAGTGACAATCTGAGGCACTATCTGAAAACACCTTTCCACAATAGTCTTCGAAAAGCTGATCTGGACGTACCGCCAGTGGTGTACCACTGGACCAGGGCTGGTGGGGATCGGAGCTATGGTTTTGAATCGAAGGAGTTCTTTTGTGATGAGATCGATGTACAGGAACACACTTTGTCTCAAGTATCCGTATTTCCAACTTAGAAGACTTTCTAATCGGGTAAAATGCTTCGTGTTTCTCACCTCCTCAAGCAGTACTGTGGTGGTTTCAATGAGCAAACTATAGGTTAGCAACTCCCAGTTGGTGGTTCTATTGTTTTTGTATTAGATGCTGCTTTTTTTTTTCTTTTCTCCTTTCTGTTGGGGTCAGAATGGCATTCTAAATCTTGTCTGAAAGAGGAAAAATAGATTTGTTAGATTTAGCCAGGTTGTTCCTCCATGATACCAACTAAGAAGCTTTGTGTGAGGTTTTGTAAATGTATTTTTACCTAAAATAAAATCAGACTTGTAAAACATCCTTCCGCCCACTTCTTTACCTGGTAGGCTTAGGCTATGTTTTGTGTATATTATGTGATACACATTTTAATTCCAGGAATTAACATACACTATAAAACACGATAGTTCTATAGAAATTTCTCTCAATTCACTTAAAAAAATATATAAAATCAAGGTCCTTACTATCATACAGAGTCCAGCAAGGCAGTTTACCATGTTAGATGAAAATCCTCATAAATTTATGATTATCACTAATGCATGTTTTTAAGTCTTCTAGTTGTGGTGCAAGAAAAAGGAAAGAAAAATGGCATCTTCTGCCTTATGGCAAAAAAAAGTACTTATAAATACAGTTTTTTCTTCCTTAATAAAACTGGAACCTCTATTTATTGAGCAGTATCTGCTTGCTTTGCAAACCAGAATGTTTTAAATGCATTGTTCCTGGAATACTAAAGGAGCCATGAGAGAGTCTGTTGGACCCATGTATAACATGTTTGTTACATCACCAAAATTGTTAGCAAGTTTCTCTCACAAAGTAGTGTTTTAAGACTTTTTAACTAGAAAGAGCCAAATTCTTCTTTAGTTTTCAGTTTACAAGACTGGCAGCAAAAAAAGTAGGGGGGGTGTTTTCTGTTTGTTTTTTTTTTTTTTTTTGAGTAGGGGTGTAAAATTAGAACCTCTTGATTTGTAGTCTTTGGAGGGGAAAAAAGAACCCACCCACCCACCCATCCCCAAACCCATGAGGCCCCATCATAAGGTTTTGAAGACCCTTCTAGGTATAGTTACACTCACAGAAGTCTACAGCATGAACTTCCTTATGAAGCCCTGAGAAAGTAATCTCAGAATTTGAAAATTAGACTTTTTAAAGATCAAATTATTACTCTAGTAGTAATAAAGTAATTACTGCTGTTAGTGTTTCTTTAAAAAGATTTCATATTGATAACATGAAAAGCAGGGTTTCTTTCTTTTCTGACCTGGAATCTATTCTTTATCAGTTTCTTGCTCCAACTCAATTTTTTAAGCTTTTCCAACATTGCTTGTATCTAAAATGTGATTGCCTTCATTTAATCGGTATCCTGCTTTCTCACTTTGCAGAGCACGTAGCACACGCTATGACATATTTTATAACAGCAAGGCTGTATCCCAGAATTCAGCCAGAATTCCAGATCACCTAGCAATATACCGTTTCTATTCTGCTACATCTTGACAGTGGGAATGTGCTGGAAACTGGTCTCAGGCAGCAGTCAATGTACGTTAATAGAAATCACTCCATGGGAACGACGGGAGCAGTAAGGACTTAAAATGGAGATCTGAGCGTCAGGTTTCTAGATCCAATCTACACAATGCTGCGGCAAAGCATCACTGGCAGCACTGCTTGCTGCTGGCAGCATTGTTAGGCAAAATCAGGCTGAAGTATCTGCCTAATTAGCACGGGCTATACTTCGGGGTTCTCCCCTCCCTGTCCCACACCACACCCCCAGTTTGACGTATAGGAAGAATGTATAAAATCCTGGCTCTATGAAATGATCTCAGTAGATCTAGGACTTGATTCTGCCTTCTCCTTCATGGGACTATCGTACCGAACTCCCCCAGCAAAGCAAAGCAAAGCCAGAACTGTGCTTGCCTAATGGCCAGATTCAAGGAAAAGAAATCCTGTCTCGGTTCTGTGTCTTCTCTTCCCATGTAGCTGAGCTCATGGGCTTTGAGAGGTTGCCTTTGGCTGCATACCAGTCTGTAAAACAGACTAAAGTAAGGCAACATCAGAAAACGGGAAATTTGAAGAAAAAGGAGATTACTGCAGATACAGATAGGGGAAAAAATAAAATTTTGAGTATCCCTTCTGTGCATGACTTTGATCCCAGTACGGATACTGTCCCTGACGTTAAGAGCTCTAACTATGGATAATTCAGAAAAAGGTCTGTAACAATTTTAATTTTGGATTATTGAGCATATTCTGGTGGCTAGTAGAGTGTGAATATTGTACTGCTAGGGAAGAGATCGTACAGTTAGACTGGCTCTGTAACTCTTTGCAGTACATTAAATATGATGGAGATGGAAAAGGACTTTTGTAATTCTGGCTAGATAGATTCATTTTTGACTGTGTCATATGGAGAGGAGAACCTTTTTATAATAAAAAAAAAATCTTTCTTGTGCTGCTGTAACTAATACTTTATTCTCAGTCTCCATAGTGACTGATTATGAAAAGTGCTCAGAATTACTTTCTGAGTTTCTTATAATTAGCAATAATAACTCTGTTATAACAAGCAGTTTAAAATACAGTTTGTAAGTATTACAAATGTTTAAAAAAAATTGCAAAACTTTGAGATAACAACTACCAGTGGATCTTATGGAAATCCACTAACCATCTTGTAACACGATGTTAGCTTCACTTTATAACTTTTTAGACTGACTTCATCCAACTGAAATTTGATAATTTTTTTCTTTTTTTCATTCACTATTTTGATAGTTCTCCAGTAAAACCTACTGACATGTCTAAACATTCAGAACCCTCATACCTTTCAATTTTTGTTCAATAAAGAGCTAAAATGAATGAACAAGACATAATTCTAAAATGAAATCATGAAGTCAGTCACCAATCAACCACTCCTCTTGTCTTATGAAGTATGCCACTATTACCTTTGATTCATTTTGATAGTCAAATTGTCAAATTAGAGACTAATTTCATGGATTTAATTACTTGCCTCACTTAAATTCCTGGCCTCCTTTCCTCCTCTGTTTCTTAGAAATCCCCTTATGGCATTGGGGCTTCCCAGGGACACATTTTTCAATGTAAATTCTCAGCATGAGACTTCTCTTCTGTAACTTTAGGGATCTCAAAGTTAACATATAGTCTCCCCGTATTACCAACTGAGAGAAAACATATTTTAGTGCTTGTCCTAAACTAAGTGCCAAAGAAATGGAAAATGAGTTCTCCTTTGAAAGGGGCCTGTCACTTTTTATTGACTGTAATGGGCAAACACTTGGCTTTAGACTAGTACCTCAATTCTGGGACGACAGAAGGGAGGTGAGATCCTCTTCCATTTGTTTTACTGTTTCTGGGAGCGGTTATTTTTACCGAGTATCTGCCCACACACGACTACTGTGAAAAACAATTGTAGTTCTCCTTTTGGATTTCACATTCTTTGGCCCCATGTGAGTCAGTGAATGTTGGCATGATGTAAGAGGAATATCAAGGCAACGGTGCCCTTGAGGCATCCTGGCATTTGCATCAGTTTGGGGATTTCTGTGTATTGTGGAGGCTGGAACAAATATAGTTCAACTGATGAACTGAAGAAATGTCAAGCAAGCAGAAAGTTTTGTTGTTTTTTTATAATCTTTGCATGGTAAAAAATTAGTAGAAATAGCCTGTAAATTTCTATTTTTAAGATAAACTATCTTTAAATGAAAGAAAGCAGTTAAATGTGCTTTGAAATGTCAAAGTGACAGCTCTGTTTTGTTAAAATCAAATGGTTTGGCTTTGCATCTTAGGAGGGGGAAAAAAGGAGTTTGCTTATAAGGTCAAGTGTTCAAGCCAACCTGAAAGAATAAGTGGTGTTATAATTACTCCCACTGCTGTGCAAACATGAAGCTGACTGATTAAATGAGCCTTCTTAATTATGAACTTTGATATTGTACATTTAGGGTAAGCTTTTGAAAACTCACTGAGTTTAGTCCCAGCTGTTTTTGACCTTGACTGAGAGTAGATTGAACTCAAAAAAAATTGTTTTATTCCTACTGGCAGTCAGCATTATTACTTAACAAGGCGTCTGTTACACAGTTTAACTAAACAATAGGTCACACAATAAATATGCAGAAAACCCCTTGAAACTACTGCGCTGAAATGTCTAGACTTTGAAGTTCTGTTTGGAAAAAAAAGTGAACACACTTTTTCTCCATAGTTTTAAAACTTAAATGATTTTTCAAGACTTCCTATGAATATTAACAGCCTTGCTACTAATACCCCTAGATGAGTACCTCTCTTTCCCAATTTAGTGAAGAAGATTCTTATCCCTTTTGGATAGATCATCAACATACTTGTATAAGAGAAAGAAAAGGAAAATTCACTTATAAAAATCATATGTGATTTGAAAGAAAGCTACTAAAATGTTAAAGGTTATAATTACAATTAATAATTGGTCCTAGTTCCCTCTGGCTGCTTTGAAGTTTGCTGCAAAACTGTGGACTATTAACATGAGTCTATCAGGTGAATATAACACTCATTTCAGAACTGTGGGGAAACAAATATTTCTTTGCACTATTGTGGTTTTTATGTGATTTTACCAGCTGGAATGCTAGAACTCCAAAGATCTACCAGTAAGCATCTATGTTAATTGTAAGACATTACAGACTTACTAGGAATAACCCAAGAGCAAAACGCGTGTGGTGCAGCCACCTGTCATCTGCAGTCCCTCATAAGCATAAAAATGCTTGTGAAACTATAGTATAGCTTGTATTCTGTCTCTTGTGGCTGTCTGTAGCAGGCAGCAGCAGCGCCAGGTAGTTTGGGTTCACTGAGCTTCACCAGGTTCTCAGACAGCCTGGCGTCCTCCTCGCCTTGCTAGCTGGGGCAGCTCGGAGCCCAGCACCGGCGTGTTCCCTCATCCCACAGCCCTTCTGCGGTACAGGGGCTGCTCCTCACCGGTCCCATCCCAAGGGAACAGAAAAATAAGATGGAAGTATGACCAGGACTTTCCTCTATCCTCTTTGGATGAAATAGTTGTGAGTGGCCCTACAGTTACATAAAGGGACTAGAACGCAATTATAATCAACTTGCTGGGGTTACTAGGGAGGAAAAACAAAATCTGGCCCTGAAGAAAGGTGATGACAAAGCTGGGTTTTTTGACCATTCAAAATTTTAAAGCAGAAAAAGTAAGCAAAGGTGACTTCTGTGCATCTCTGAAAATTATTTTAATGTAATAATCCATTTGGAACTTACTTTTTTTTAAAAAAAATACAATATCTGCAGGGTATAGGTTTTTTATTTCACATGCTTCTCTTTCTACCTCCTCTATCCAGATCAGCTGGTTACCCTGGGAAGATACCATTGCTGCAGGAGGCCTTACTAAGCAGCTGGGGTTAGTTTTAATTTTGAATACACTCGGGCTTATATTCATTATCAATAGAGAAGATTAGGTTGAGTTCCACAGCTGGAATCTGCGACTGAAAATGGTCTGTTGCTCTACCCTTTGCACTTCAGAGTTTTCTGCTAGGACAGATTAGTTGAAGTGTCCCTGTGGAGTATAGCTGTAGGTTTGTGGTGGGATAGGAATTTTAAAAATAGATTAGGCCCAGCATGCTACTCACTTTTTAGATCAGTAGTAGCTGCTTAAATTCAAGTTACAAAGAGATAAGCAACCAGAAGGACAGCGGATGTGCTGTGCTGAAGGCCTCCTTGCCCCACGATCATCTGGTTCCATGTGCCAGCTGCCTAGTCCAGCCTGAAGTGTTGAAAGTCAAGAGACTGGCCAAAGGAGAGATTAACAGGTTGTGCTGAAAGGAAGAAACAGTCAAGAACTGGTCTAAAAATGTCTCTTGCTACATAAATTCATTAATGATAAAGGGGGAAATTTGCATGGCTTTCAATACACCCAGGGAACAGGATCTGTGTCATCCAGTGCTGCATGCTTAGGAAAATGAAATATCCTGGCCAGACAGCGAAAAAAGACATTGCTTGTGGCCTCTGATGCAATCTGGATATCAATACACTTTGTTCTTTAATTCTTTGACAGTGCTTGCTTTTTTTCCTTTTTTTTTTTTTTTTTTTTTAGCAACTTTCGGAAAATGAAAAGTTTAAGGATTGAATTTGGAATTCTTACAGATGGTGGCTCCTCATCCTTCTGCTTTTGGGCCCACGACGTACCCTTAGGTCTGATAGCAACAATGACACTCTTGATTCAGCGCAAAACATACAACTTTCTGAAGGGAACATGTTTCTTATTAAGTCATTGTTTAGCAGAGAAAAAACTGTCTTAGTAACCAAGTTACGCATGGTGCCAATTCAAACTATTAGTAATGGTGACTTCCTGACCAAAAATTTGCATGTAGGTTTCTTGTTTTGCTTTGTCTTATCATTTGTTTAAGAAAAAAAAAAACAAACAAAAAAAAACAACCAACAAAACCCAAACCTCAAACAAAAGAAAAAAATATCTGCTGTTTTGCTGGGTTTCTGTGATATGTATCCAAAAAGTGGATACATGGGTTTTGGTTTAGTTTTCTTCTTTTGAAGATGGAATGATTAAATCTAGTTTCAATGGCGATGGCAATAGCACTCTTTATTCATTTCATTTTAGATTATAAAGAACATTTTACAGATTGGATTTCCTGTGTACTTCCTTCCAACCCTATCTGTTGGACTGACTTCTGGTGCAATAATGATGTGTAAAAATAAGTGGTTTTGTTATGACTACGTATACTGGTCTGAACATGAGACTAAAAGACAAGAACAAATTTACTTTGTGGTTTGGACCTAAATCAATGAGAAATTGATTCCATTTCCCTCAAAATATAAGAAACGTCCTATCGGCTCAGACAAACCATCCATCTAGACAGTCTATCTAGTCTTCTGTCTCCAACAGTTGCAATTGAAGATGAATTCACACTTTGTGAAATCACACACTGTGAATTGAATTCACACTTTTCCAGCATCACCACTCATTTAATTAGGTAGGCAACGCTGAACTCCCCTACTCCTACCCGCCCCCCCCTCCCCCCCTTTTTTTTCAGTATCAATTTGTGGTCCTGATCTTCATTAATTTGTCTGATCTATTTCTAGACCTCATAGTTACCTGCCTCCAACTCATCATAACAACAAATTCCAGAAGTTCACTACCGGGTGTATCAAGGGAAAAAAAAAAAAAAAAACCAACACAGAAAACCAACCAACCCAAACAAAAACCCAACCCAAACCACAACCCTCTATTTTTCATCATTTTTAAACTAATCTCCAACTATTTTCAGCCCTGTGAAAAATGAAGACAGGCCTAAGGAAGAATCTCAGATCTGAATGTCCCCACATTTTGGCATTTTTGGCTTCTGAACCCAAACCCTGCAGCTTGAACCAGCACCTCAGGAGGCACATTGCAACCTTCAGGGAAACCTTGCAATAGGTCACTAACAATGCTTCTGCTGACCACAAGGAATCAAGGGCAGCATAGGTGGGATACACCTTTCCTTTATTAGATTTACAGATGAGATCTAGCTAGCAAGGACAGCACAGACAGGCAGGCCTAAAATTGGAAATCATTTTTATAAGGTTCAAGAAATCACTAGCAAAAAATAGGAGATAGCGGACACCATTCTGTTGGGAAACGAGAGCGCTCCATTCCACTTCTGGTGGAAGGGTCATATCTACAACTGCGGGAAAGGGAACATCTGGCTGTTAGAAAACCCACAAAAATATCCAAGAGTTGCAGCTGATTTGCCAGCTGAACATCAACCTGCCTAACAAGCAAATGCCATGCGGGGATGTACATGCAGGAGAGCGGGTAGGGCTGGTTTGTTCGCCTCCCCTTTGTTCTGCACAACCCAGGTCAGTTTTGAAGTACCCTTCCTCAGTGTTGGGCATCACCTTTCAAAGAACCCCTGGATCAACTAATGATTATTCAAATGACAGTTATAAGGATAAGCAGAACTTTAGAAAATAAAAACCTACACAGGAATGTTGGAAAACCTGATCTTGTTTAGCTTAAAACAAGATAGCTAAGTGAGAAAGGGTAAGCGTTCAAATATGTAAAATGCTATTTTACATAGGAGAAAAGAATTAACTTTGGTAAGGAAAACCTATGAAATATAACAAAAAATGAGGCTCATAGTAATAATACATTACGCTGTTCTGAACTTGGAAATTAATTTGTCTCAATACCATTTGTGAATTTTTTTGAGGTTTTAATACTTCATCAATTTGCATTTGAGAAGTGTTTAGCATACTCTTAATTTCCAGAACAGCCAAAATATTGAACAGAAGGTTTGAAGTACTGGAGAAAAAGGGGTGGGGGTGGGGGTGGGGAAATGCAACAGAATATATGAGTGGAAAAGTGTGCAGGAGTAAAGTTAGTTGAAACTGCATCTCTTCATAGAAATAATTGTCTCTGTCATTGTTTTAGCAATTATACAGAAATGTCTCTTGAATTGATTTAGGACTGTTTTGTCCTGTTACATTCCAAAATTTTGTAAGTATAATCAGGGAAAAAAGCTTCTGAATACACTTTTTATCTCATAGATTATCACTTAGAATACTGCTGCAGGAGGGTATGTACCATGGTAAACATTTCCATGTGTAATGGTCGTGTGCTGTTAAGTCCTAATATGTTTTGTTGAATTTAAATTTGTTTACGTAGTGACATGGCTTCAGTTATACACAGTTTAGATTATGCACAGCTTTCAGTTAAGAGGCAGCATAAATTTACATTCAGTCATTTTATTGTTTACAGTCAGAGGTTATAACAATGAACATCATCACTATGTGGAGAGATTAATTAGTTTACAGGGTGTTAAATCAACATTCTCTGCATACCTGTCCTTGTTGACACCTTACATCACAAGAAGGAAGAAAAACTATTGTAAAGATCCCTAACGTAAGACAGCTGAGTAAAATGTGTGCTAGGGCATCCTCCATTCGAATTTTAGGGCAGCTTTAGGAAGATGTAATTTGCTTTGGGCGATTCAAACACTTTTCGTGAGATTCTGCCTTTTGCTGTCAATTTTTGCATCATACTAACCCCTTACTATAGTAAGGGATTTATGCTGTTGCAGTCATCCAATCTGTAGCATAAAGAAATTCTAATGTTAGATGCCAGTAGTTTCGATTTTAACAGTTTAGAAAGAGAATCCCTGAGAACAAAGAAATGCCAATAATCCGGTAATCCCTGAATATCAACCAGTGTCAAAGGGCTGAAGACTAAGGATTCTTGTCCTGTTAATTAATTTTCAAGAGGAACCAACTTTTACACCAAATGAAAGAGAGATTTCTAGATAATAAAGTGTGGGTTGCTAGGTCAAGCATTGCAGAGAATTATTTTCCAGCAGTGATGTCTTTCACATTGAATTAAAGGGTTTTGTCCTGGCAATATTTTTAGAGGAAGTGAACAGATAAATCTACATTTCAGGATCCCTAGCTGGAGGTTTGGTGTAGAACAGTTTCCCATGGGTTGTTTTACAGAGAAGGTGCCTGATCACAGTCAAGGAAAATATTCACTTGCTTTTGATGATCTTCAAGCCACCATACTTAGATCCTTTTCTAGAATCGTATAAGGAAATACAAAATGAGCACCTGTACAAAAAAAATTATTTTTAAACCTGTTTGTGAGGAATGAGGAAGGCCATTATGTGCATAATCAGTAAAAATGCAGTACCTCTAAATGTTTCCACTAAATCATATGTTTTATGTAAAGAAGAGGATTTGAGAAGTGGACCACAGCCTGAAAACCACTGCACCATCCTTTTGCAGTAGCTAAGTCTTTTCTTCCATCAAACTGGTTACTCTAAGTGAATAAGCAATATGATAAGAGACGTGTGATAAAACTTGGGATTGAAAGATTCGATTGGCAGAAAATGCATTAGCGAGCAGCTGTTCTAGTAGTTTGGCACCGACTCTGAAATGCCTTTTCTTTTTCTCTTTTCCCTGTACATATCAGGTTCGCTTTCAGTATTTGCATAGAGCTTTGATATTTAAGACATTGATTAAGATCCACTTTTTTTTCCCCTGTGCTTTTAAGCATTAGAGGAAACGGGGGGGTGGGGGGTGGGGGTGGGGGTGTCATATCTGTAGAGGAATTGTGGACTGAAGCTTACTACAGTGCCTTCACCTTTTGGAATGACTCCAGAATGGCACTTCCACAGCCTTCTGATTCGCTGCACTGGGGGGGAACACTGTTTTCTACCTTTGAAATTTACATTAAATATACATCCCACTGAAACTCACCAGTAAGACTATGTGTGTTGAAATAAAAGCAAACCATGCAATCTGTGATTTTAACTCTTGGGCATGCTTCTATATGTCTATTTAAGAGGAGAATGCAAAGGAGTTTGGTTTGAATCAAACACAAAAATTTAAATATAAGGAGAAAGGCAATGACATTCTGTGAAAAGCAAACATTTAACGTTAGCATTTAACTCCTACAATAAGCAAACAGACAAAATCACAACAGCATGCTACTGATGTTTCTTGCTGCTACTGACACTTTTCTATTCTCCTGTCTCAGTTCACGTTTCTCGTTCTGGTTCCTCTCTGATTTTCCGTACTGCTAATGAATGAAGATAGGAAACAGGTATTGAAACACATTCATGTTTCAGAAGGAGAATATATCAGAAAAGAACGTACCAGGTATGTCTAGACACAAGAGAGGAACGTGCTTGACAGATGTACATTACACCAACTTGAAAAACAGGATGAGGTCTGGGTATTTTAATGCAATTTTAAAACAACATCAAGAGAATTCATTTGAAAGAATCTTACACCTGACATAAAAAATTTCCTTTGTCAGTAGTAGCTATTGTTGCAATGAAACATAACTGGGCAAGACCTAGACCTGTATCTCTCTACTACTGCACGTATCTCTTTAGTCATTTCTGGTTTTAAGGTCGGTTCACTGCCAGTGTACTGAGTGCTACTTAGAACTTTAAATTCATTGTCCTGTAGGCGTATTTCTGCTTAATTTCAAGACAAGGGGAAGAATATTAATCATGAGATGGTGGGGAAAGAAGAAAAGATTTTTGAATCAGTAAACCTTTAAATTAGCCATCTCTTATGGGATGGAAAGCAATGCAGCCTGAATTGAGGAAAACTTTAAAGTGTCCCAGAGCCAATGGAATATTTATTTGTTTATTAGCAGATAGTATTAATCATCATCGATTTCAACAACTTTATTTTAAAAACCTTGTGATTAGACTGTGACTATGATTAGTAGCCTTCAGTTGTGACACTTTAAATTTGCTATACAGAGCACTCGGTGGAAATGCTCTCTTGCATAAAAGCCTTTGATCTCGTGATGGATGTTCTATGAATTGGGGGGAGCGACAGAATGAAAGTGCTGGGGAACTGGGGAAATAAAGAAAGAAGCCAGCTGATATTATGACAGCGCAGCGGGAGCAGTATGTTCCATAGTTTTGTGATTTAGTTACGGAGAGGCACTCCTTGCGTGGCACTCATTGAAATAATATTAGCTGTGTATGATTTGGCAGGTGGGTTTTATTAACGTGCTGCAAAAGAACTGGCTTTCTACACCAGTCTGTGACGTTTCTGAGGGATTTTAACATGTTGAAACTCAAATCATTAATGGCATATTTCTATTTAGATGGGGTTTGCATCCTGGATTATGCTCTCTTTAGGCTTTAATCCTATGCTTTGATCCGCAGCGCTGTAAGGGTCCTCTGAAGAACAATAGGCTCCTTAATTTATGTACACTACTTTATATCTTTACAGCTGTTCAACTTAACTTCTACTACTGTCTTTGCTTCATCGCTTCACTGTTGCGAAGATGTTAAAAAATTGTTAGTGCTTAAATAACTTTCTAGTAACTATAAAAACTTCTAAAATGCAGATCTGCTTAAACGTTAGATTTCATTCTGATTGCAAATGACGTGATTACTTCTTAGCATTGAAATAATTGATTTCTGTAGCAGCAAGCGGAAATACCACCTTGAAAGTGATAAAAAAAAAGAAATCAAAAAGAACAGGGGGTACCTCGAGGCCTGCTGGGGACACCTTCATGCAGAACCCCCAGAATGTTGTTCCCTGAGCAGGTACATAATGGGATTCCCGAAGAATAAGAGCAGCATAACGTGAGCAGAGGGCCAGCATCGAGCCAAGGCAGCCAGGGATCTGCCCCCACAGTTCGTTCCCATACAATCTTGTTACCAAAATACGTTAAGTGATGCAGAACAATTTGAAATGCTTTCTAAACATTTACACGTGGTTCAATAATGCTGTTCACATGGAGCAAAAATAATAGTACAGGGAATAGAACTTCTTCCTTTTTGTAGCTGAGATTTGGGCAGGCTGTAGTGTGTTGCTTTGTTTAGCAATGTGCAATCTCTTTTGGTTTTACTGTTTGACTTTTTTTTTTTCTCCACTTTTAATCACAGTGTAACTGGAACGCAGTATCTACGCTGTTTTATTTAGGGCTCTGAATGGGGTGTAACTTCTGTTCAAAGAGGGTTTGTGATAGGTCACCGATAGGAAGGCTACGAGTAAATATGGCACTCTTTGGATTATTCCGTTTCTGACATGGCCAAATCTTTTTCTCTCTG
Organism: Falco naumanni; assembly: GCF_017639655.2. Classification (NCBI taxonomy): domain Eukaryota; kingdom Metazoa; phylum Chordata; class Aves; order Falconiformes; family Falconidae; genus Falco; species Falco naumanni. The sequence continues at coordinate 1,179,114 of NC_054054.1, read as the reverse complement.
GCCAAAAACCCCCCGCACACTCGCCCCAGCGAGGCTGCCGGCGCTGCTCCGCACGAGCCCGTTAGGATTAACGGCAATTTTGGTGCACGATTTCCTTGTGTGCGCTTCGCCCGGCTTCACCCGTTGGTTTCCGAGCAGAACGACCCAAGGGGGCACTTCGCTGTCCCCTCGGGGCGGGCCGAGCCCGGCTGCGCGGGGCCGCCTGCGCCCCGGGGCACTGCGGGGGCCCGGCCTGCTCGGCCCCCTCCGGCACGGGCGGCCCGTTGCCCGCGGTGCGGGGCGCTCCGCTCCCCGGGGCGCCAGCGCAGCGCCAGCGGCAGGCGGCGCCGCAGCAGCAGCAGCGGGAGGAGGAGGAGGAGGAGGAGAGGAGGAGGAAGGCCGCCGGCGGCCCGCCGCTCGCCGCGCAGAGGCGCAGGCAGAGGGCGCTTTCGCCATGCGCGGCCCCCGGCGCCGTCGCGCAGCCCCCGGCGCCGCCGCGCACCCCCAGGCCGCGCTGCCGCTGACAGCGTCCGGAGAGACCTCGGCGGCGGGCGGAGCGGAGCCCCCGCGGCCCGGCCCGGCCCGGGGCGAAGGCAGCGCCGCGGTTGCGACCGGCCGCTCGGTCCCGCTCGGCCGCTCGCTCCTCTCCTTCCCTTCCCTTCCCTCCTCCTCTCTGTGCTTTCCACCTCCCCTGCTCCCGAGTGAGCGCAGCCTCGGATGTCCGGTTTCCTGGTGGGTTTTCTACCTGGCAAACTCCGGGTAACTTCGGTGAGAATTTGTAAAGCGGCTGGGAAAGTTGGGAGCTCCCCCGCAGGCGCCTGGGAGCTGCTGCTACCGCGTCTTCTCCATCCCACGGATTTTACTGCCTTGGATATTGCGAGGGGAGGGAGGGGGGAGAGGACAGCGAACGAGGGGGGGGGAGAGGAAGAGAAGGAGCCTCGTAATTTCGCCTGCATTCCTCCAAGCGCCCCGCGGCCCGGCTGCGCGCCCGCCCCGCCGCCCTCGCACAATGCACTTGCTGGAGGTGCTCTCCCTGGGTTGCTGCCTCGCCGCCGGCGCCGTGCTCCTGGGACCCCGGCAGCCGGCCGCCGCCGCCGCCTACGAGTCCGGGCAGGGCTACTACGAGGAGGAGCCCGACGCGGGGGAGGTAAAGGTAAGCCCGTGCCCCGGCCGCAGATGCCAGCGCGTGTGGCTCCCGGCCCGTTCGAACGGACCTCTTGGAAATCCCACCGAGGAAAATACTTGGGAGAAGACTTTTTTTTTTTTTTCTTTTTGTGTGTGTGTGTGTGTGTGTGCGCGCTGCTGTCCTTTACATGTGAGGGAAGGATATCTTCTAAGGACACACACAAAAATTTGCCTGGGTTTTCAGGGCTGCTGGAGGGAAGGTTGCACGGGGAGCAGCCGTACTTACAAAGAAACGCAAAACACCTGATGGGCAGAGGCAGCCCGAGGGCTCCGCGCCGGCCGTGGTGCTGGGGCTGCCCGGCGGGCTGGCCCGGCCGCGGCGCCGCCGTTCGCAGCGGAGCTCGGACGGGGCGGGACCCGCGGGCCGCGGCGGGACCCCCGCGGGCGGGTGGCGGCCGTGCCGGGGCTGCCTGGCGGCGGGGGCCGGCGGCGGGCCGGGGGCGGCGCGCCGAGGAGCAGCTGAGCGCAGCAGCAAGCGGCGAGGGAGGTGTGGGGGGACGGTGACAACAAACCCCGAGAATTTCCATTTGTTGAAAAGCGTCTTGGAGTTACTGACGCTGCGGGTGAGTTGCTGCTGCGTGACGGAGTTGCCGAGAGGTGCAAGGTGACACTCGGGTCTGAAAATGTTCGTTCTGCCCCGGCGCGTGCTGAAGGCTGGGCTTAAATTCTCAGTTCCAGCCACAAATACTTATAATTCTGCGTTACTTTCTCTTTGCTTAGGAAGTTTCATAACGTAGAATTCCCAGTACTTTGGTACTTGTGGGTTTGCAGTTCCCGGTATGCTGATGCATAAACCCGATGCCTGTGGCTGTATGAGCACGCGGCATTATTGGGAAGTTCTTTGATGTCTGGGCTTCTAACAACTCTTACTCTCGTCTTGTTGTTTTGAAAGATTTCTGAAATACTTAGTGAGGGCAGTGATGACCCAGCTCATTCATTATACACTGCAGCATGGGGCAGGGAGGGAAGTGTGTGCATTAAAAGTTGAGCAGATGTTCTGATTTTTAGGTGTTTTTCTCATGCTGTTTGTTTTACTGAATGGAAAAGCTTGGGAGATTTTATCGTAACTACATGGGAAGTCAAGTTCTGATAGCATACATTAGCTGTATTTCAGGTATTCAAACTGCTGTAGACCGTATATTGTTCACAGAATTCATGCTTTTCAAATAATACTCTGCATGGAAAAGGTTACTGAGTTTACTGTAGTCTCTTTTAAAATATTTTAATTACAGCCGAATGCTTACGCTGCAACGTTCCGAATGCTAACGTGCTATCAGTGATCATATTGCTTAAGTGTTTATCAAGAATTTTTTAAATGTAAGTATTTAAAATTGGAACACAGAATCAATCCAGCTGGTCACTCTTATCACTTAAACTATTTATAAAAAAAAAACAAAACCCAACCCAACCCAAAATACAACTTAGTGAAGGGTAAAAATACCTCAAGCCTTTCCAGGCCATGACTGTAAGTCATTATTTACTGGGTGAAACTGGCACGTGAGCTGTAAAGCCTCAGAAGAGTTTATGCTGAAAAGGTAGAAAGACTCTAAACTGGAGTACTGTGCATATTTTGTGCACCACAGCTGCAGAGATTGAACAGCTGGTAGCGAAGGTGTTCTCCTAAGTGAGGCGGTATATGTTCCCATGCACGTGTTGTGGACAGTCACTCTTGTTTCTTGAAGGAACCTCAGAGTCCTTGGGAGCTGCCGCTGTAGTGCATTGTGAGGAAGTGCAAGTGCTCCCTGGAAAAAGGGGAACTGTCAGCAAACCGAAGGAAGAAAGGTCAAGAGACTGGGAAGTGAGTGGGATAGCATGTGTTAAGCTATTATGTTAACAGAAAAATGTTTTTGTGCCTGACTACTGGTGAGTAGCAGAGAGAGAGAGAACGTCTCTGGATCCAAGCAGACTTAGGCATGTTGGAAGTTTTAGTTGAGAGTTTGTTGCTATTGCTGGAATTGGTTGAGTACTGTGCGTATTTGTGCCTGTGATGAGAGCATGTTGAGATGAATGTCTGAAGTAATTATGAAAGGATTAAGTAAGTAAACTCTTATGTAATCATTTCAAGGAAAATATGATTATATTGTCAATAAAAAGCCATCTGCTTGAACTTTCTTAACTTCAATGAAAAATGCATGACCACTTGACTTTGTGTGCATAGATACTATGTTTTCTGTTTTCACTTTCCACCCATACACCATACTGCTGTACATTAAACTGATGCCCAAGTGCAGATCATGCAGCCTTTTGGGTCAACTCTTTCACAATATCTTTCTTTACTGCTATTTTAAGGACCTCAGCTTCAGCAACATTTTAAAAATAAGTATGAAGTTGAGGGTCCTCTAACATGGGAGGAAAACCTGGGAAGAAAATAAGGGTATTATGTTTTTATGCAGGTAAGTGTTATGCATTAATCTTGTCCTAGAGATTTGCAGCAACTTGGAAATATTACAGGTATAAATAATAGTAGTTCTTCATACGCATGTCTTGCAAGGGCATGTTCTGCAGCAAGTGGGCACTGATAAAAATTGTGCAACGCTGCCTCCCCACCCCCCCTTTTTTTTTTTCAGCCTGAGGGTAAAGTTCATTATTTAACAAGCTTACAGGGCCCAGATTAATACTTTTCAGCTGAACTGCCTGCTCAGTGGGATAGGAATGAATCTCACCTGTAAATCACCTCTTTGAGACCTCCTGCAGTGCAGGTGGGTTGACCTGATGAGGTGACCCCCTGGCAGCTGCTCACCACCTCTCCCGACAGGGCAGGAGGCTAGGCGGCCCCCAGCTCCCCCGCTGTTGCTGCTGTGGAAGGCGACCTGGTATTTCAGTTCTTTCTGCTGAAGGTGAAATGGGGGAACCAGCCCTCCTGTCCCCAGACTCCCCGCAGCTTGGGAGGGACCTGCTGCCCAGCAGAGATGCTCGGAGCAGCCGTAGCAAGGAGAGGGTGAGCAGCTGTGTGATACCAGTGACTTGGAACTTTAGCTCCTTGTACTGTCTATTCAGATGTTAATAACTCTTACAGTGTGTTTAGTCTATTAAACTTGTTCTTTAGGTAGTTTTGAACTGGGAACCTGTGCTGGGTATAGGCTGTCTACCTGGGAGGGCACAGTATCTACAATAAGTAAAAGAATTCTTGCTTGTTTGCTGAAGGTTTCAGAACGAACTGGAAGGACTACACAGGCATTCTGAGCGTGTATTGAAATGTCCTGGGTTATTGAAATGAAGGTGTGACAGTAGCATGTACCTAGACTGCATTAATGGTAAGAGGATAACGACAGCAGGAGTCAGTTAGTGTGCTAACGGTAATTGGAAAGAAGCCACACAGCCGGGAGGGCTTGCTGTCGCTGCACTTCGTATTGTTGCATAGTCAAACCCTTAGGATTATACAAGAGCAATACTGGTCAGCTGACCCACACAGTTCTGAGAGGTTTAATGTGAGAATTCTGAGTTTTGTATTAGAATGGGAATAGCAAGTGGAAATGTTATTTGCCTGTTCTAAGGTGCATCCCTGAAAGCAGCATTGGGGCCTATTTACACAGATAGCAACGAGGTACAGAACAGTCTTTGTGCTGTGACTCGGTGATTTGCTTTCTGCAATGGAAACAGGTGTGTTTAATTGACTGCCATTTATCTTGGATGCTACCTCAGCTGAGAGATACCTTTTTTTTTAATTATTAGTATTTTAAGATTATTTTAAATCTGACCTAATCATAAAATGTGGCTAGTTGATGACTAATGGATTTAAAATACTGTTAGTGTCGGAGTGGGGGGAAAAGCAGTGTGTCAGTTTCTGGGGTTTCCTCCTGCCACTCTATCTTGATGGTGTGATCTCAAACATGTTGGTTTTATGGCCACCTCTTAAGTCTGTGAAGTGTTGCCTTACTCTGCGTTGTGATGTTACACGCACTGGTGAGAGAGGAGGCTAGATTTTCTGCTCTCAATACAAGCGTAAACCTCACTCCAGGAGAATGCTACTTCTTTCTACTGTTGCAGTTTTGTCTGTTGCAACTTTCCTTTTTGTGTGAGTAGCCAATCTCTTTTTCTCAGACACACACGTGCACACAGAAAGATGCTGTCTTTTTTTTTTTTAGAAGCACAATTTGTATCAGATACAATGGGATGGACATAAGTAATACAACAGGACCTGCTATAAAGACTAAACAGTGCTTCTGCAAACATTATTATTAAACTTTGGCCTAGCTTTCTGTGTGAGTAGAGTACAATGCGAAGTTCTAAGAGCTCGTGGCACACTCTAGTTCTCAGTGTAGGCGTGTGCATGCCTGGGTATCTTGTGTAAGTACACTTGTGTGCCTGTGAAGGACTTAATGGGATTGCTGCTGACAAACGCACCTCTGAAAATGCTTTGGGGATCACCTTAACTACCTCGAGTGCTTGGAGGCGTACAGAAACATCCCGTCAAAAAAAAAAAAGTATTTTTACGCTCGCTTGGGTTCAGTGCATGTTTGAAAGCCTTACTTGTTCATCAGGGTGGTGTGTCTGCTTATTGTAGTAAAAACAAACTAGGACTTGTTCTTCGGGCTGTTGCATCTGAGGGTGGTGATAGTAATCCTCTCCCACTGATACCCTGCACCCAGGGTAGGAAGTCTGTCTAGAACCTTGTGTTCGGCTGCTGCTCTTTTGAATGTGGTCAGTGATTCATTAAAGCAAAATGCTTGGAACAAAGGGATCCAACTGAAGCCAGGCTGATATTCTATGAAGTTTAATATCCCATGCAATGTAAAAAAATTGCTACAGCTGTTTGTAGAATTAATTATAAGAAATTCCAAGCAAGGTTGTTATATGAAAGTTGTAAGCTCTTTCGAAGCCTAAGTTGCTTCTTAGAAGTTTGGTTTGGTAAGGTATTGGGGTTTTAGTGAGTAGGGTAGGTATGATTGTGTTCACTATCTATGATAAACATCAGTACTTTTTTCTTTTTCTTTTTTTTTTCCCCCCCTAATTCCACCTTCTAACCTGAGTGATATGTAATACCAGGTTGCCCTCCATATATGTGTGTATGTGCTTCAAAGGCACTAATGGTTGCAACAGAATTTTAATTTAAAACATTGACAGCTTAGGGGGAACCATGGGGGATTGTTGTTTGAATTCCTATTGTATATGAATTTGTCAGCTTGCTTTTCTTGCCTTGTGTTTATCTGTCACCATAATTTTTTCTACTGTCTTAATATTTGTGTGGCTATTTTTTCCCCCTCTGTTGCATTTCAGACTTTAGCTAGGAAATAACTAAACTGTAAGCCATTTATTCTTCTACTCTTCCATTGTAATAATTTTAAACCAATCCACCTAGCTCTGGAGTAATTTTTTCTCTTTTAGCACTTCCTGACTTGTCTAAGATGGCTATAACTCCTTATAAATATTTATTTATATAATTGCAGAGACTGCAATTGCCAGCGGAGTGAAGGAATGTTTTGTTAAGTTGCTTCTCTTTAGTGAAGTAACCAAGAGGAATGGTGTCCTCTGGGGAGGGAGGAGAACAAAACACAGGAAGAACACCTTTGATAACTGAATTTAAAAAAATAATAGTAGCGGCTGTATTTTGGCTATATTGTGGTCTTCGCTGAGTATGGGTAAATTCTGTTTTAGGATATGTTATCTTCCTAGATGTAGTTACTAATCCAATACAAGTTCTGCAGGAAATTTTTGGGATCCTGATTGTGGTTAACTTCAATGAAAGATGATTGCTTGGGGAAGTCAATGATATGAATTATAATATATATATATATGAATTATATATTATATTGTCAGCTCAAGCCTTATAGTACTCCATATTGTTCACATAATGGCTTCACCTACTCAGTGACAATTTTCAAATGGCCTGACTGCGAGGATGCAGCTTAAAAAGTATTGAAGGTGTTTTGCATCCTGTTCCTCATTGACTAAAGAAGGGCTTTTTATCCTGGGCGAGGGAAAATACTGGCAAAGAATTGGACAATTCTTGGAAGACACCAGATGGCTGCTGGGGAGCAAGGGATGTGGCTGTTTCCTTCTGGCATCACAAGTGTGGCACCCCCTGTGTTACTCCTACCTGCTTGTGGCAGCGTTGCGAAATAAATTCCAGGAGTTTGGTATCATCTAGAACAAAATCCTTTACACCATTAAACGGTTTCATTCTTTGACTTCCTTTATCTGAGAATCTGTTGAGAGACAGAGGAGAGGAATTCAGCAGAAGAGATTGCTTCTGAGAACAAGTGTAGCGTTTGGCTATTTCATCTTTTTTTTTCTTCCCCTCCCAAAAAAAAAGATCCATAGTAACCCCCCTCATCCCCTCTATGTATATGTGTGAAAGTTTTGGGAGACTTGTAAAGGTGGTCAAAAAGAATAGGTACCCGACTGTCCCGCCGCGTTGGGCCATGGTGCAGCCTCACCCCGAGCGCCGTGGGCAGGCCTGGGCCCCGCCATTCAGGAAGGACGGGCAGGTCCCTGGAGGCCTCCAGAGGGGGACAACAAAGCTGGTGAAAGGGCTGAGGGCAGGTCCTGTGAGGAGCGGCTGAGGACTTTGGGGGTGTCTGGTCTGGAGGAAAAGAGGCCGAGGGGCGACCTCCGGGCTCTCTGCGGCTGCCTGAGGAGGGGCGGCGGAGAGGAGCGGGAGGTGCGGCGCTCTTCTCCATCCCTGGGAATGGTTCCCAGCTGCGCCAGGGCAGCTTTGGGCTGGACATTAGGAAGCGTTTCCGTAGGGAGAGGGTGAGCAAACGCTGGAACAGGCTTCCTGGGGAGGTGCTCCGTGCCCCGGGCCTGCCCGTGTTTAAGGGGCATTTGGACGGTGCCCTGAAGAGCACGCTGCAACTCTTGGCCAGCCCTGAACCCGTGAGGCAGCCCGACTAGGTGGCTGCTGGAGGTCCCTTCCAGCTGGGATGTTCTGTTCTGTTCTAGCATCTGGAGGTGACCGGTGTTACACCTGTGAAGCTGGTGAAAAGCGAGTGTGACCCCCCCTGGAAGGAAGGGCTTTCCTGGGCAGGGTGGCTGTGCCGCGCTGCCACAGAAGGGCAGAACGGGCGGCTGCTTTGGCTCTTCAAGAGAGGCACGGGATGGCTCGCCGCGCTTACGCTGCCAGAGTTCAGGGCTCACACAGATGGAGCACGAAGCAACAGAGCCAAACCCATGTGCCGAGCCAGAAAAAGCAGCAACGCCTCAGGTTCTGCCGGGGATATTGTGCAGCAAGACATGGAAACCCAGAGCAACAGCCTCCCATCTTGAGCTTCAATTCCACTCACCTGGCCAAGGCTGCGGAAAAGCAGATCATTTGGAAGCAGCAAAACTACTCTGGTGTCCTTCAACTTTCTTTGACTGGACAATTCAGCAGAGCAAATACATTTGTGGTAGACTGCTCCAGCTATCTAGAATGTACTTGCTGCATTAGTCATGGTACTTAAAGCCAGAAAAACTGGCCAAATACAGCTTCAGGTGTTAGCTGCCATCTACTTACTCATTTGTGTAAACAATGACATGTTTGGGGGTTTTGTTTGTTTGTTTAGTGTGTGTGTGTATGTTTGAAATTGACTGAGCCAGATACAGCTGGTAAGTGAGCTCTACAGTTTGCTGAAGTAAGAGTCTCATTAGAGAGACAAAGTGCAGCAATTTTAGAGGTTAAGGTATTAATTACTTCCAGGTCAAACATTAATTATAGTATATAAAATGTATATAATTTTGTATTATAATTATAATTCAAGTAAGATCCATTCACCCCTTTCCAAGTAGGTGGCTAATACTCATTACCCATATACACAATCACGTGAAGAAAAGCTGGTAGGTGGTGTTCAAGGTGTGCTGTCTGCGGGCAGTGGGATCCACATCCCTGCTTCGCCCACTGGGTTCTTGGATCTTACAAGATTCTTGCCGAGGAAGCAGTGGTAGGGCGCTGGACGTGGGTTCCCTTTGCTAGCTCCCCTGTGACCCAGAGCAAGCCCAAAGGGACACTGCACTGTCCTGTCTGTGCAGCTCCTGAGTACCAAGCCTGGGATCTGTCAACTCAGATTCACGCTTACCTGCACTGGGAAGTGCTCAAACAAATCTGAGTTCCAGGAGCTGGCCACGTAGGTAGTCTCACTTTGTTCTGTATGCATATTAAAGATCTAAATATATGCATATTAACATGGAGAAAGAAAAAATAATCTGAAGATTTTAAAACATAAAGAAAGCTTGAGGAGCGAAGAAAATTGTAAGCAAAAAGCTGCTTGAACAGCTTTGGTTTTGTTTGTTCCTTAAAAAAATGGAGAGGATGTTTCTCGCCACAAGAGCATTGGAAGTAATTTTGAGAGGTTTTTTAAACAGATATATTTTCTTTGGAAGTGTTGCCTTTGGAGCTCTGAGAATTCACTAGTCTTGACTGTCATTCTTCTTGACTAACAGCTGTTGAGTATTGCAAACTGTGTTACAGCTTTGTGGCTGCTGTGAATTGGAAACTAGGAGGATACCATGAAAGTAGGTTTCACTGGAAGCCAAAGAAGGTGTTTATATTTTGTAGCCCTAAAAGGATCATTCATTATTTGGTGTACTGCTGAGGATAAAATCTCTGCTTATTTGCATGCTCACTGTTACTTAGAGAATGCCACTTCTGCTGTTTATGCTTAGAAATAATAAAGGAAAAAAATGAACTTCAGTCATTCCAGTTACATGTATTTGTGCAGACACACTTGACAGAAACATACTTTGCCTGTATATTTAATAGTGCTGAGACTCTTGATGGAGACGATGTATAACGCTTGCAGAATCGCTGCTTACCGTTTGATTAGCAGTGCAATTAACTGTCTAAGGAAACCAAGAAATAAACTTGCGAGGTGGCGCCTTATTGACGTGTGTCCCTTGCCTGGGGACAGATGTTTCCAAATTAAACCGGAGCCTACTTCCTCTTCACCCCACCCCAGCGAATCTTGCGTAACAGGCAGTGTGCTGCTGCGGGACAAACGTGACCATTTACTTTCAGTTTATTCGTGTATGTTGAGGTGCACACGTTAAGATTTCGGTATCTCTTTGCCATAAGGCTGATTTTATTTCCTTCATATCACTGAAATATTCTGTGATTTGGAGGAAACAAGGCTATCTTGTTAGTAATAAGCAGGCTTACACTGTGGAATCGCAGTAGATTCAGCAAACATGGAGAAGTGTTTTTTCCAGGAAGGAAGATAGCAACGGACAATTATTTTGTCTTTCCAGTTGGGTGTGTTTCTAGCTGGCTAGAGAAGAGCAAAATGTTGGTTCATTTAAAAATACCAAGAAGCCTGTTGTGCAAGCCATGGGGCACAGCTTTCAGGAGAGCATTAACAGCTGCTAAATATTCCACTGCCATGACTAGTCGAATATGGTGGGTATTGGCCTGTCTCCTTTGTAAAGTCTCATGGCCTTTCATGGAGGTTTCATCTAAACTGGCCGGGCAGCAAAAGCCGAGAGGTCAGGCTCAAAGTCAGATCCTCCGAGCGTCTCCTTCCTTGCTTGCTGGAGTGTTAGTGACGCCGAGTTTGTGCCTTCTGCCTTGTGTCCCCAGGTGCGCCCTGAGACATGAGAATGTATGGTTTGAACGCACAGCTGTGAAAGGTCTGGGCTCCTGTGGTGCGCACTGCGGGTGGGCAGCGCCTGGCTGCCTCCCTGCAATTGCTTTCACCCGCCAGGAATGCTGTGTTAGTGGTATTGGGCACGTGAGGTTGTCTGGACCCCTCTTAGGAGGGGATTCCGGTGTCTGTGCTGGAGGAGGTGGGTTTGGTGAACGGTCTGGACTCGGGCTGAGATCGGGCTGCGGTAGAGCGGCGAATCGGTTGATAAAGGGTTGTCCCTGCAGTTACTGTTCCCTCCAGTACTGTGGTGCTCAAGTGAGAGTAAATGCAGCCTGCACAGCTAAAAGGTGTGGAAAGTGATGCATGAAAAAATGCCTTTTTTTTTTTTTTTTCCTTGCCTGAGAAGAGCTGTCTATTTTTCTCTAAGATGTGAAAATTATGAGGATCTTTAATGAGAATCCAGCTTCCCCCCTTCCCCCAGGTGTTCACATCACTAAAAAAAAAAAAATGAAAGGAATAAAAAGCTTTAGAGAAGTTCTGAGTATTTTCCTTTCCAAAGTATCTGTGGACGGGCTCATAAGCCCAAGACTGAACCACAGTCTTGGAGCAGGAGGTAGAGGAAGGAGCAACAAAGGATTTTCGGGGGGCAGGATCATGCTTCAGAGGAAGGAAGAGTTAGGCCATTCTGTTGCATCAGGTGGAACTAAAGAATTAAGAAAACTAAACTGAACAGTCATTACTAATGTGGATTAACAGCATAAAAAAGGCTCTTTGTAGTAATGAAACTCTCTGAATATCTTAGTTAACGGTTTCAGAAAATTAATGAAATTTTCAAATCCTCATATCTTGTGACAAACAAACAGATGATATATATTTTTCCCTGGAGCCTGTAAGTTGCTGCTTTACTCCATGATTAGTTGGCTTGTGGTTATTTACTTTGAGTGTTGAAGTCATGTAAGAGTAGAGGAGTGGCTGTACCCGGTCAGACAAAACCCCTGGTTAGCCCTGTATGCCCTTTTCAACGGTATCCAACACAGGATATCATCTTGTTGGACAGCCCCAGTGCACAGCCACTGGTGTGGCAGAGGATGACGGAGAGTGGCGTTGGAAACCTCATGCACAGCATGAGGAGAAATCTGTCACACCTTCCCCCTCACAGCCCCTTCTCCGCAGTTGCTCTCAGGTGAAAGCTGCCCTTCGGCCATAGGCATGTCTTTTCCTGCAAGAAGGCAGCACCCACTGAGTCCTGGCCCCTAAACATTTCTTTTCTTTTTTTTTTTTTTCTTATATCTTCTGTCCTGTGAGCTGCCCTGCTTGAATCCCACGTAGGGAGCTTGTGCAACATCCAGCTGTTTTGTCCCCAACCATCCCATGGAAACGGCTTGAGAGATTTGTGCTCTGCTTGCTTTGTTTCTTCAGCCTTGTGGCCCACGGGCCGTGTTCAGGAGAAGCTCTGAAACCCGGGGATGCCGGCATGTACCTGCCGCTTGTTCCTTGGCCAGCTGGGGACTTCAGCTGGAAAAGCCAACAGCAGGCGTTGGACGTTTACAGGGTCCCCAGGCTCATGGTGGGTTTTTTAGTGAAAGGGCACCCATGGCAGCGTGCACCTGGCTACAGCCACTCTTCTGCCTCTTCCAGTACCTCTTCGGGTTTTTTTTGGCTGGACTTCTCTTTTTATTTATGCCCTTACCGTCCAAGGCCCTGCCAAATTACGGGACCTACTTGACAACATCCTTCTGAGCAAAGAAATGGAAAGTGTCACTACATGCTTACAGACTGTTGGCAGCTGTGGACTTCCTTGCCTTAAATGATGGGGGAGTGGGGGGGGGGGGGATTACTTTGTTTTCTTTTATTTAATAGCTTTCAGTTGACTTTTATCCTACGTGTTATCTAGGTGCTTATTGAACCCACAGAAGCTTTTGACATCAACACCTTTTGGTATCAAGAAGTTTGACTTTGAGTGGATGTTCTGTTTACTATATAGAATAGTAAATTAAAAAAAAAAAAAGCCTCAGAACTGAAAGAACCATTCCCTTTGCTTGTCTTGAGCCTGACACCTGTTAATTATTTATGAAACTTATCCAGTCCTTGTCCTGGACGAGGCCTGGAACAATTCTGTTTGTACTGCTTGTGGTTTTTATTGAGTCCTCCTCTCATTGTTTCTTAGGCTAAAGATCCTTCAGTTAGGCAAACTGCTTTTTGTAATGAAGCTGTTCCTTACCTTTGATCATCTGACTTCGTACGTTTATTTCTCTTTGAAACTGTAGAACAAGGAGAGGGGAGAGCCAGTCTGCACACTGGATTCCACTGTGGGACGCCACAGACACAATGATGTTTTGTTCTCTTTCCTAATAATTCCACTTACATTTATTTTAAAAGTGTGTCTTGATTGTAGAGTATTTTGTAACATGTCAGATGTGAGTATGATTAAAATGTCTCTTTTAAAGAACTACCCATATTTATACTGAAGAACTGGATGGGGGAAGGCATTTCATAGTTATTACTACTTCCTCAAAATTCACATAAAAGCTGTTCTTAGGGGCCTGTTTCAAGATGATGTATGATTATTTAACCTGTGTGTTCATTATGCTTTGAATGTGTTTCTGCCTGCCACATGTGCGCAGTGAGAGATTTAATGGGACTAGCCATCTTCTGAGTTACGTGACCTGTATCTTTAATGTCCTTAATGATTTTTTATGAAACGGGATGTGCTCTCAGTGATCTGTGAAATGTGCCAGCGATCTCGCAAAGGTTGTTTATACCCGTTAACACTATGATGTTACTGTCAGGCAAGTTTTGTGGCAGCTTAGTTACATGCACTAACTGGGTGCATTCGACTATGCAAATTTATCAGGAACCTTCGTACACTTGCAAATGCTCAGATACACGTCAAACATTGCTTAAAGCATATGAATATAAGAAACACCCCACTAGGGCAGAATTATGGTCTGCACAGGCAAGTGTTTGGCCTCTGCCAGTCTCAGCAACACATGCTGTCCTGTTTGAGGAACACGCTGGGGCTTAAGGCACACTGCTCCCCTCATACCCGACTGAGGGTGTTAGCAGACATGCCCCTGCCTCTGTCCTCCGGTATCTCTTCATGGACATCTTGTCCATGGGTCTGTCTAGTTTCATACTGAAGACTAGCGGTTAGGAGATACTGAACTACGTCATACCAGGACGGCGCCCGTTTGGGTGCAGTGGAACTTCTTTGATTTTGGTGACTTACAGTATCTGATAATATTCTCTACTTACCTCTTCTTTGAATCTTTTGTGTTACATGGGCACAACATTTATTTTCAGCACTTAGAAAATAAATTTTGTTGTTTATTTTGGGATATATGGGGTAAATGTTCTGAAATTTTCAAAGACTAAAGTAAAGAAGAAACATAAATGTGTCATTTAATACTTTCATACTTACATTTCAATCAAATACAGATGTGTTTTTTCAATCAGATACAAATGTGTGGTTTATATTTTGGCCAGTCACAGGGACTGGGTCCAATGTCAGATATCCCCCCCACCCCCTTCGTTAAGAGGCTGATTCTGTTTTCATTTTTAGACCTTTATTACATGCATGGTGTCTCTTCAGTTGCTGTCTGCCTGTGGTTTTGCCAGCTTTGGGCACTATTTTCCTCGAATCAAAACCTGTAGCCCTTTTAGGATGCTAATATGCTGCCTGGAACCCTTACTATGGATTTGTTTGTAGGAAATTCCATCTTCCAAATGCCACTTGGTGAACACAGGTACAGTGCCAAGTACAGGAGTAAACCATGAGATCCTGTCTTGCTCTTGATGCCTTACTCCATAGAGAAGTATGGGAAGAGTTGCAGGAATATTTAGAGGAAGGTGGAGTTGGATCCTAAACAGCTGGATCACAAATTTCCTTTAATTCTCTTTTCTCCTATTCCAGGAGGAGTGAGAAGATAAGAAAATTAAGGGCAACCCTTCAGATTAAGGGTTATATAATGTGAGCTTGAGCAGACATCCACTGTTACCCCCTTAGAACCTTCTGCCCTCTCCCAAAGAAAATGAAGTCTTTTAGGGTTTGGATTTTTTTTTCTCTCCTTGCATTCATTGTTCCTCCTTCTTCATGGTGTTGAGAGATCTTTCTTCTGTCTCACTAGAGAAGTACCATGTGCTGCTATGAGGAATTTGTGCATCTTACTAAGGGTTCCACTGAGGCATTTATGCTTAAATCCTTATTGTTATCATAGAGATATTATCCAACAAGTGATACATTGAATAAAATTGAAGTTCTGGTTAATAATCAGGTTTTTTCTTCTAAATACTTCTTCTATGTTTGTGTTAACCTATTGAATTCTGCTATTATTTTTCATATTCTTTACTACAACTGTGTAAACTATTTAGCTTTGATTTTATTCTCTTGCCTTTCATAAATAACATGCACAATGAATTCCTTAAAATCTGTTACATTGTCATACAGCCCCAAACCTGTGGACTGTTTAATGCATGCTCTTGTAAACACTTGTACATATAAAGTGATCGTAAAAATATTTTTTTAATTTTTCAACTGCCTAATGAGGTAGTTATTGAAATGGAAGCTTGTTCTGAGCCAGAGCAAGGTGTGTTCATTAGCTAACTGGTTTCATTAGAATGGGAATTTCCCTTTCACTTGATGAGTTAGTGCAGTTTTGAGGATTTTAAAGTAAATGCATAGTCTTACTAAGATGTGGAACTAATTGCTTATCTTATAAGACTTGTACTGATAGCTGAATAACAATCTTGAAAGAAAACTGAAATTAATAAACCTTCATTTTGGTAATTGTTACAGTGACTGAGTTTCAGGCAGAACTACTCTTACCCACTGCTTGAGATTATTTTCCCACATCCTTTCATAAAATCACAATTACCATGCAAATAGCATCCTGATACTCTGAAATGGAAATGCTTTAGCTGGACTGCAATATTGGTTTCAGTGTCTTGTGGGAAATTGTACAAAAACAAACAAACAAGAAAGCCCTGCAACCTCTCTGGTTCTACTCAGTTGATCACAAAGAGTGTGAGAAATTTCTACCACCCTCTTTTAAGGGCACTTTCTTTATCTCATTGCAAACTCTGTCAGAGCTGTACCTGGGAAGGACAAATGTTGGTTTATGGTTTTGGTTTTTGAGGGGTTTCTGTTACTGAAATTGCAGTATTTTTACTTAAGAGTTGTGTGCAATAAATTAATTTCCTAGTGTAATTATGCTGCTGTAAGTAACACCACTATAAAGGTGTAATTGGTCGTACCTCTCGGAGTCCAACCGTAGTAGCTGAAGAAGGCAGCGTATATAAGTGACAAGTTACTGCGTTACATCTGGGCTGTGGTAAATAAGGCTGGACTTGTAGCATGAGTTTGACAGGAGAGGTGCGCTAGCCAGAAGCCTGCCTGTCCCTGTTCCCCTAGTTCTTACTCCTCCCTCTATGTGTTGGACAAGGTGGCATGGGGGAGGTAGGATAAGGGTACTCCTTTTGGTAGCAGCACGGATTTATGCTGGATTATAGTGACCATGCAACAGTTTACTTATGAGTACTTTTACATGTTAAATGAAATATTTTAGGTAAATCACTTATAGTGACTGAACTTGATTTACTGTGTAGCAAAATCAATTAGGAGTAGTCACATGCATGGTTGCAGTGGTTCTTTTGTGGGTATATTACCTCCACACAAACACATCCTCATGAACTGTGACTGCCAGTGTGAACAGTTTATTCCAATAAAAGTGTCTGTTTCATTTAATTTTTGCAAGTAATGAGAGTATTTATGTAGGTCTTACTGAGCAAAGTAATTTTGCTTTTTTGTATTTTTTTTCCTCCTCTCCTTACCTACATACAAAATTCAGTAATATTAAAGTGAAGGGCTGGTAATACTAGACCACATTGCTAATTTAACTAGTCAGCTATGTTTCCTGCAGGAGGTGGCCTAGGATCAACTATTAAGCTTCCACTCTGCTTTCTTTGTGATTAGATAGTACAGTGGGTGTGTCCTATGTAGCGAGAGGGTGATCTGGTTAATGACATATTTGTGAACAGGTGGATTATTGCAACAAAATCCATGCAGTTCATGTGCAGTTAAACTTAGGCTGACAGTTTGTAAGCCCATCCTTTGTTGGGTTATTATTCGTGTTAACATTGAATGGAAGTAGTTGTCCAAAATTATTTCTATAGAAGTACTGCAAGTAAAGTGATTGTGTTCCCTGTTAAACTAATAGAAGGACATAATCAAATACTGTTTACCTTCTACTTTGTACTTAGACTTTCAGCGACATGAATTTGGTGTCTGGAAACCTTTCTCCAGCTACAATATGAAGATTTATAATCAGTATTTTGCAGTCGTCCCGCACAAATAATACACTTGCTTAGAGCCAAAATAAATCTAGCAGTGCCACCAGGCATTGCAACCTTCAGTGCGTGATGTATACGAATATGTACGCTACGGTTTGCTACTTGAGTAAAAATCAAGGGTTCAGAAGTTGCGCAGTGCTAGAATTAAAACCTCCATTTTTTGTGTGATGTTCTTCGCATAATCTTGGAGTTGCCTGATGTTCAGGGGCTTTGAAAAGATCAGCAAAAATGCCCCCGGTTCCGTCGTCGGAGTCCAGCGGACAGTCTTCAGTGGGGATGGGCCTGTGTGAGCAGCTTCCCAAAGCGTGGGGAGCGCTGCCTTTCCCTTACCTGCTCCTCCTGTCACCCCAGGTCCCAGCTGGTTCCATCCTCCCTCTCTGACTTTACTCCTCCGTCTGACTGAGCGGGCTTTGTATGGAGAGCAGGGGTAAAGGGGCGCCAGCCGAAGTGCTGCCACCTCCCTCCCCGCAGCGTGTGCTGGCCGTGCTGGACTTGATTTAAGAGCTGTGAATGGGAAGGAAGCTGGTGCAGCTGAAGAGATGGAAGGCCGTGCCGTAAGACCTTTGGGTGGGTTTTGACTATTCAAGGCTGCGCAGTGCAAGTACTGAAATAGCCGAGGGGGCAGCAGGCTATGCCTTTAGGCTTCTGTCTTCCACCTCTTGAGCAGTTCCTGTGTTTTAAGTATATCTCTGTTTCCTCCCTGCTTGCTTTACTACTTGCTTCTCCTCTTCTTTGAACTGTGAAATAATTTCATCTCTCTCTTCCCTTCTCCTTACGCGTCATCCTAACTTTTAATTGCCCTTTCTCATGGGAATAAATGGCAATGAAGCTGCACCAGGCTGTCACAGCTCTTTGATTCCTTTGACGTTTTGTCTCTGCATAGCAAATTCAGTGCCAACCCAGGTCCCTCTGTGGTGTCCTCTCTTTCCCCTGTCGCTCTCACTAGCTTCAGAGCACAGCTTCCTCTGCCTGCTTCTCCCAGTCTCTTGAGATTGAAGTTTCAGCTGCAGACTTCAGTTCTGATCCCTCTCTCGGTGTCCTTTCTTTTTTTTTCCTCACTCTTTTCTCAGGGCAGACAGCCTTTTTCTGCTTTCTGTTCCTTTACGCTCAAGTTTCTCCCTTCTAGCTGTCTGCTCTGAAATCACCGAGAGTGCACAAACGAAAAACCTCAGTGCTGTCCCTTTGTCATCTGCTGTGGACCAGAGCTATACCTGCAGAGCAGCTCTCGTTCAGCAGCTGCAGGGAACACGTACCGATCGTTCCTTCAACCTTCTTGTGTTTTAGCAGATCAATCTGCCGGTATTTACCGGATTTTCCTCAGCTGTAGTGCTTCTTTGTTGGGCAAATTTTGCTGAGATAAAGCATGTCCCTGAGGCACCCTCTGGTTTTAATTTGGCTTTTTTGTCGCTCCAGGTTATACTTCTGTCAGTTGAAGATGATACAAATCTTCGCTGAGGAGGCTGCGCTGTTTTAATGTGGACAAGGAACAGGCGTTAAGACAGTTCCTCAGTGGAAAAATCAAGCTTCAGGTTAAAGTCCGTCAAAATCTTTGAATAAACCGCTAGAAACAAGGTCTTAAGTGGTGAAAAAATGGAGCAGTTCCAGTTGAAGTTAGCTGCTTAAACCCGTGTGGTTTGGTGCCGCTAGCCCGACCAGCGCGCCCGTCACCCACTTGCTGCTTTGTTCCCTGCTCTGTCCGTTGGTGAGGGCCAGTATGAGCGTGTGGGGAACTGCACTGGGACCGTGATCTGAGTGACAGCTTTTGCGTGGCAGGAAGGACTTGCGGGAGAGCAGGAGTGAGCAGTTGGCATTAGAAAGAGTAGAGGCAGGCGGGTTTTTTTGGTGGTAGTCTTGGACATTTATCAGCAACTTCAGGTCACAGTGGTTACTGCTCACTCGGCCGCGAGGGCCTATTTTCTTTCCACTTCGCAATGTCCCGTGGAAGAATAGCCTTAGAGCAGAAAACACCTTGAAGGAGGCAGTAATTCTTTGAAAAACCTTTGCAATTATTGATTTGCTTTATCTTACTTTATCTGCTTAAAGGTTAAGCAACTGAGTCGGGCTGTCTGGACTCTGTTGTAGCTAAAAGACGGAGCCAGGCACCTACAAGGATGACGTGACCTCATCAGCCACAGTTTCAACATTTCTTCAGAAATTCCAGGTTTCAAAAGTTACCACTTTCAAGTGGGTGTACTGATTGGGGTGGGGGCATTAAATAAGCGTGCCTGTGAGCATTATCTTGTGTAACTACAGCAACGCTGTTCAGTTGCGTTCAGTGTTTTCCACATCCTCTTTGCTGCAATTGCTGAGGGATTTTTCTTAAGTATATGAAGCTTTTGTCCTCAGACCACGTTTGAAAGGTTGCTGAAGTACTGAGGTATTGCTTAATGTTTCAATCCCTGTGGTTGGTGCTAGTTATAAATAGCAAGTGGCTGAAGAAGGTGAAAGGGATGAAGAAAAGCAGCAGCAGCAGGGAAGAGATGGGAGCTGCTATCTAGTTATTCCTACAGCTCCAGCAACACATAGCCATAAATTAAGGTTAATAGAAACACCACATAATGTATTCCATGCTGAGAGAGTCTGAAGTGTGGGATTTTTTAATAAACTGTGCATTAGATCAATGCATCCGATACTCAACACCAGCTGTTGTCTTGATTCCCGTTCAGTGCTAATACAGTGGAATTAAAGGAGAGATAATTTTAGTGTGGAATTTCCCGAGGTCATAGTTTTAATGTATTGCTTTGTATCCGGACGCCGTTGCTTAATTGCCAACAATTGGAAATTCTGTCTATAAAATATAATGATACTGTTCCCACCTTTATATGTATGACACAGGAACACACATATGCACACACACAAAATGTGTGTATATATACACATAGATCTTTTTATTTTCAAGATATTTAATGTGTCCTTAAAACTGTCAGCTGACAATTCTACTGTAGATGAGTAAAATTACTCAATTTTTTTTTGGTGAAATAATTGCTTCTAATTTTACGATTTGGTTTCCAATGGGTCAGTTACAATTTAGAAAATAAGGATTCATGAGCAAAACAAAATTAAAATGGAAATAGTCTTTAAAATAGGTATTTATTTCCATTTTTTTTTTCCTTAACTGCCTATTTTTTTACACAATGGCTAAATCTTTCTTACCAACTGTGATAAATGTGGGAGAGACTCTAATTGCAGGCTGACAAGGTATTTTTCAGGAGCTAGTAATTATACTTGTCACAGTCTTGATGAGACTATCGTACTTAGGTATATATTAAGACTCCAGGTTATTCACTTCCTATGTTTATTAATATTTTATAGATGTCAAGATTTTGAGCCTATATACTCATATGTAAGTATACTATTGAACTACAGTAGAGTGCATTAAACATGCATTATCAGGAGGAGTAATGTTTTTATTTGGAAGAAACATTTTCAAGCCAAAATAGTGTCTGTATATATAAGCTTTTCTAATTATTAGCTGCCTGACTGAACATCTGGTCAAATCACGGTGTCCACTCTATCTGATGCAGTGAATAGTAGGCTGAGTTGAGCTGACTTTGGCTGTTCTTACTTAAAATACTGTATTGCATCGGAGATCACTTCTTAGTATAGAAGTTGGTAAAGATATGCATGAGATAGAAGTAATTGACTTAACCTTTCTTTTATTAGTCTGATACTAGTGAGTAATTTTCCAGGTCTTTATTCCCTGATCTGCGCAGACTGAAGTGCATGCATGCTTAGAACTCTCGTTCCATAACTAAATAGACTGTTTACAAACGTACCTTTATATACACTTGGAGACCTTGGTGGCAGTGCCACTGAATCAGAGCTGCCTATGCTCTGCTAACTCAAGATGTCAAAGCTGGGGTCTCCTTCACTCCTGCTCCTACGCACTGGCTTCGTTTTCATCCTCCTTTAATAAATGTTGTATTCTGAGTGAAGAAATGAGACCTGAGTCACCTCTCTCACACTTAGTCATTTCATCTGAGTCAGAAGTGTTTCACAGTTTCTGCATTCTTTTCTCATATTTGCACCCAACTGACGTGTAATATAATGCATCTCTCTGCTTTAAATGGAAAAAAAGGCTACTTTTAGTAGACCATAATTACAAAAAAAACCCCACAGAAAAACCAAAAGCCACCATAATTTGTACTTGGAGTGCAGTTCTCTGCCCCGGTGCTCCAAGTGATAATTTCATAGAAAATAATGAAAAATGAGGAGCACTGAATGCAATTCTCTGTATTCCCCCATTCACGTTTTTATGGCAGAAGGCTGTTTAACTTCTTTAGAAAGGAAACTGGAAATGAATCAATTAAAAACCTTACTCCAAATCCAGTAGAGCGCCTTTATTTTTCAGCATAATAACCCTGGTCCTGTCAGGCCTCATATTTATGATTGGCAATGAGCATTGGCAGAAACAAAGCATTAGAGAAAATATCTTCTTGAAAGCCTGGAAACTTTAACTTGTAGAATAGTTCAGCTGTCATACCATGCTAGTTTGAATGGCCTTAGTAATAAATTGCAAGTGTTTTATGTCGCCTGTAAAATGACAACCTATAAAGATAGGGAGAGCAATAAACAAACATACATTACTGTCACAGAAGTGCTGCCCATGTCGCTGCTGCATCACATACGCAAACCCTGCTGCGGTAAAATGCTGGCAGTCCCAAATGTGAACAATCATGGGTCTAGCCAAGCAAATCAGTGATACTTTAAATACATCACTCTTAACAAAACTGTGATTTGCCTTCTAGTAATTAAGATTGAATATACTTGTTACATTATATATATATTATATATATACTATTAGAAGACTAAATAAGGGATAGTAGTGCTAGAAGAAAGATTTAAGAGCCACAGTAAACACATTTCTATGTGTTTCTTCATTAGAATGTTGTCACTGAAACAGGATCATCAGAACGTCACGCACGTAGAAAGGACCAACAGTGAGTTGCAGCAGAAACATCCCCTCCTCCCCTCCCTGTCTGTGGTGCTAGTAAGGCAGCTACTGAGCTGCTGTCTCCAATTTTGAGTTCTGCAGAGGAACCTGCACTGAAAAATTGAGTTGGGGGAAATAGACATGTAACAATAAAGGGGAGAGAGGAAGGTAACTGCTACTGAGAGTCTTAAAGAGTTGCAGAACAAAAGATGACTGGGAAAAGCATGTGGAAATCTTTGGAAAAGAGAAAGTGTAACATGGCAGAAGGCATAGCAGAAACTAAAAACTGAAGTCAGAGACGCTGCATTTGGTTTTCTGGTTTGTTTCTTTTTTTTGTTTCTTTTTTTCTTCTGAACTGTGAAAGTGACTACTCTTTGGAATAAACTGTTAAGGGAAATGGTGAAGTTAGCACCTATTCTGATTATCCAGTCCAGATGCTGTCGGGTAGGAGCCTGTATGTTTCTAAGAGGTTCGATTCAGTGCTGAGATGCACAGATGAAAATGGCCATTGCATGCAGGAGGTCAGAGTAGACAATCTTCCTTTGGTGTACCTGACCCTCCAAGCAGCATACCTTTGTATAGGCACATACAGTATGGCACGCTGAAATCCTCTTTGGTCTGACAAGTACAAAAAAGCATTAGAAATACCATGCTGAAGTCCGTCTGGGTTGGTATTTCATCTGATTCTGTTGTGGATGCCGAACGACTGCATTTGAAGTGGAGAGATGCTTTTTTCCAGTTGCATCTTTTGGCTTTTGTCACACAGCAGATTAGGGCTGAGCCAGGGTAACTCTAGCCCTCCAAGTTTATTATCCATTTATATACTCACCCACCCCAAGTCTGCCAAATTCCTGTGTTGTCCCTTTGTTATGTCTTGCCAGTCTTCAATGGCAAAGAGTTTGAGCTGCTCTGTGTAATTGAGTCTTGGTGGGGAGGTGCAACTCTCCTACACACACACACAACCCCCTTTTCTTTATTTTAAACCAGTTATTTGATTGGGGGGGGGGGTGGGTGTAGATTTCAGCCAGTCTTGTCTTGTGATAAATACTGCGTAATCATTTGGTTATTGCCATTCATAATGCTACATTAATTTTACAGCTGTCACACAGAAACAGTTAGGCATTGCGGGTTGTTGTTCTTGTATTTAACTGTCTGCTTGTCACATCCTCTTTTTGCTTTGAGGTGGGGTGATCCCGTTAGTGCGTGATGTGAGAGAACACGGGGAATTAATGAAGTATAAACGTACAAGACCAAGATGTAGTTATTTCCTGTTAAATCAGCTGATAATAGCAGTCTGTTTTATTCAAGTGACACATCCAAACATGACTTCATCCTGACCTGCTCATCAGCAGGTAACATATGGGCGTCTCTCTCCATTGTAATGGCTGTCCCATTACACGGTCAGAGATTGTGCGCTGCCTCTTACATGTCCTTCATGTCCTTACCTGTCCTCTTACAAGCACACATGCCGCTTTTATGTGAGCAGACATCCATCCATCATACACCAGTAAACTAGAGCAGCTATCGTCGTGGCTTGCCAGTTTCTAGTTAAGTGAAGACAGAAGAGCTGTGATCTTTCCATAAACGTTATGACAGGGAGCAAGCTGTGCGAATAATTCGTGCAGCCCCAGCTTGCCCTTATTTATATCTAGAAGTATCAAGAGGACAGGAGGGAGGAAGCTGTAGCTATGTGCAGAAGGAATTATTCTACTGAGCCAAATCCAGTCAGTAATTTTGGGCACCTCAGTCCAAATGACCTTTCTGGCTTTGGAAGAAGTATTGCATTTTTCAGGTTTTTGTCATTGCTGTGTTTTGTATAGAAGCATATGTGAAAGTTTGAATTGTGATTGCTCCAGGAGCTTTAAGTAAAACAGTAAAAGCTCTGTTTGAAGATGAAAATAAGATTTGGCAATATTGCTAACAGAAAAAAAACACCGTAAGCTTTCAAGCAGTGTATTTAGGCAACAAATTTGTTATATATTTAAATAGAAATGCACTACTTTTCCTAAACAAAGTATGCTAAACAACGCGGAATACACTTTTCGTTATCAAGAATATGTGACTATTCTGATCTGTTAAGGAGTTTAGAAATCATAAACTAAAGTTAAATCTATAAATCATAAGAGTTATTTTGGCTGATATTCTTTTATTTACTCAGTTGTAGATCCCAAATAAATTTATTAAGGCAGTAGTTTACTCTGGGCTTGCACTAATGTGAAAACAGAATGCGATCTGTATTTTTGTCCCAGTCTGCAAACTTACGTGCAGATCCACACGTAGAAAGGAACAAAATATCCTCAGTACAAATCTCAAGCCTTTACTCTTGGTTATACTTTTGGGTAAAAAAGATCAAGGGTCTGCTCTTTCAGTGCCAACAGAACGGGGGAAAAAGAGCAACAAGCTGCTAACGGCCAGATCCTGTGAGCCAGCATGACCTTGCTCTATACGTAACCTATAGGTACTGAGACCTGGGGTAGCAGCCTAGTGCAGAGCAAGACAGCGTGTGGAACCCAGCATCTGGTAAGGCTCATGGACTGGTTTTGAACTTCTGGTGGAAAGTGTGCTGGAATAATGGATCGCCATTTCCTAGGCAAACATTCAGGACACTAAACCACGGGTAAATATGGCCGCTGACCCCTTCCACTACGCGTATTTCTGAGAGGGAAGTGCCCGCTGCACCTGGTGTAAAACTCGAGCTTGTCAGGCCTCTGTGAGACGCCCTTGGCATGCGCCAGCATAGTGGGGTTCCTGGGCAGACGCCCCTTGGTGGTGGTCCTGCGTGGGTCCCAAATGACCCTACATGCGCAGTCAAACTGGCAAGCAGGTGCAGCGCAGTGCGGTGAAACGCTGCGGCTGAGGGTGCTGAGCACCGTTAGATGGAACAGGCAGCCCCGGCTTATTTTATCAGCCGGGTACTTGTAGCCAGACCAAATACAAAAAGTGATAAAAGTACATTAGGTACGTCTGCAGTGTACGTCAGGTGGTTTGTATTGCAGGTCAGAAACCCCTGATAGAGTGGAGTTTTGTCTTGTCTTCCGAGAAGCACAGTGAAAGCGCAGGTGGGTGCAGGGTGATGGGCAGCCTGAGTGCTGGGAGGCAGCTCTTTACAATAAATGCATAATTTTTATACATATTATAAATATAATTTTTATTTTTATATATTATATAATGTGGTGTGTTGTTTTTTTTTTTGGTGAGTGCGTTAGAGCTGCTTTGAAATTCCAGGCTGCAGTAGCCGTGGCAAGGAAGTTCTGCCGTGGGCATTTGTCCTTCTCCTTTCATTCCCTCGTGAAGAGGCTCTACTTAGAAAACCTGTAGCACTTCATACAAAACACTTCTCGAGAAAATGCTCCTTTCAGCTATCGAGTCCCCTTCCCAGCCTGTGAATGCGGCTGAAGCGTCACGTACCGGGGGCAGGCCAGGTCAGACTGATTCCCTGTTGGGGAAGCAGTGGGCATCACCCAGGGACTTGGAAGTACGTAAGAAGCTGGTCTTGGAGGAGAAGTCATAGGCATGGTAGTAAGGGTTGCTGTAATTCTCTGCTTGTTTAGGGAAAAAAAACCAACCACAAACCCCAAAACTGGTTCTGCGTTGTTCAGTGTGTGAGTTTATCTGCGTGTATTTCTAAAACTATATGAATTTGTACAGAAAGTGAAGGCCCACAGAAACCATCCTAATTTTGCTTCTGTAATTTTCAACAAGCAGCTGCTGGATTACAGATCCCAGTGGGAAGGGAGGGTTGGAAGCAGTTGCGGTCTTGACTTTGTCAGAAGACTTCGATAATTGAACTCTTGTTTAAGACAACTAATAGGGCATTTCTAGGCATATAGCTGGGGCAGGGTGGACCTTTGGGAAAGCCTGCATGAAGCTTCTTGGAAGGATTTTATCCATGCTTAGTTCTGCGTTGCAACAGCGACTTGGGTGTTGCTTCACCAGGTAGCTGACTTGCTGTTAACTCATGCGTCGTCACAAACCAACTTGACATTTTTTGTTTGAATTGGAAGTAAGTGCTGTGATTAAATGTACCATGCAGTGTCAGTACAGTGAAGACAGTGCCAGGCTTTCTGCACGCAGATGTCTCACGACTGGTTTGAAAGCCTGCTTTGAGTAACAGCTGTGGTATACCCTTGGAATTCCCCAAAAAAAGAAAAAAAATCCAAAAAAGAAATGCATAAATGTGCAGCATGTGGAAGTTTTCATCTTTGTGTATGTAGTGATAGATACATAAACTGCAAACTGTTAATTTCAATCCTTTCCTGCTAGCAGTTGTAATTTTGAGATATGTATCCCCACTTCGAGTTTACAAGTTACACTTATGTAGTAGAATTTTCTTGAGCTGGTAACCCTATACGTGAAGATCCTGAATCTCTGTTGGTAGCTGAGAGATTCAGGATCTGATTTGGAGTTTCTGAAGTTGGTGAAAGCCCGAACAATGGTTTTATATTAGGCTTTTAATTAGTCTTAGTGTGTGTATAAATAGTTATTTTAGTGGGACCAAAGTGTGTACATCAAGATCATACAAAAATTAAAAAAATACTGGCAAGAAATTCTTTCACCATGACTTGTAAGATTCAATTAAAGATTGAAGTGCATTAATATTATTAGGCACTTATATAGAGGTACGTGAAAATATAGTAAGCGATTTGATTGCTTTTTAAGGTCTCTTAATTGTAAAAGTTAGTATAGGATAACTTCAGGTGGGGATGTCAACTTTTTTTCCCACAGTCTAAAGGAATGCAGGAATCTGTGGAAAGTGAGGGATTTGCCAGATTCTGAGCAAAGGAGTAGTTATTACCATCTGAGGACTTCAGAGCACTTGTTAACTGAGTCGCATTTTGAACATAGTCCAGCATCGATAGGCATTTAGCTGAGTGCTCTGTTAGAAACTTCGTCATCCAAAGCTGTCTGGAGAGAGAACAGCTTCAGAGAATAATTTAACCCATGCAAATTTTAAATTAGCCCCTGGAAGTTATCTTCTCTCTGCACTGACTAAGGAATTGGGAAACTCAGCTGAGATTACTTAGTACTTACTCAGCTTCAGATTTGAGTGGAATGCGTGTGTGTATATTTTTTTTTTAAAAAGCTTGTTACAGAATCTTCCCTTTTCTGTTAATAAAGGTGAGATTTATTTCTTACATTGTTTCTGTTGAAGGCAGTTTTAAAAGTTGGCCTTTTTGGTTCATGACTTGGATCCATTTTTTGTTTGTTTGAGTTTGCAGGGGCTTTGAGGGTTGGTGGTTTTTTTTGTTTTGATTCAGGAATCTACTACTCGTGGGTCTCCTGTGCATGGATCCTGCTATGATGAATGCGTAGGCTGCTCTCAGTAAGACAGGCTAGAACACTGGATGGTGCCTCGGTCTGCCTCTCGCCTCTGAGGGCAGGGCTTTCGGACACCCCAGGCATCCAGTAGCGTAAATACCTGCTTTCACGAACTCCGGCTGTATGGCTTCCTCACCTCAACTACTGCGGGCAGTTGAGGTCATGAGAAGCTTCGGTTTTTATGAGGGTTTTTATGAATTTTCAGTTCCAAAATAGATAAGAAGTTCTGGACACCAGGACAGAGTCTATCCATGCTCTTGACCGCTTCAGTTTTTCACCGCTACTGTTTAGAGAGCTTCGGAGGTCAATCACGATTTCTCTGCTTCCAAATGGCTGCTGAGATGGAAGTTCCTTCTTCCTCAGCCAGAGCTATGAAGTCCAAAATACCATTTTGCTATGAAACTGTGTTCTTTTACTCTTCTCTGGTATTCCAGATTTCATTCCCTCCTGAAACCTCTTACCACAGGTCTTGGTTTTCCTCACTACTTTATGAATACAGGCAGTCAAGCTATTTTCCACCTCTCACTGGAAATGAGTTACCTTGCTTTGCAGTCTTCACGGTTGGTTCTATCGCATCTTCAAACAGTAGTCCAAACAGGAAAATCTAGATGGCATCTAGAGAACTGGGTATACTGGGATGCAACACAGCTGTATGGACTTAATGTATAATGCAGTCTTTTGTTTAGCCTTAGTGTTTTGTGAAGCCACCTTTAGTTAATATATTTTATCAGATCTTTGTCCGTACGTTTGTTTTTTTGATCTTGATCACTAATCTTTTTGTATAGAGATTTATTTATTTTTTTAGATAGCTGACTGATCCAACTGCATTTTATTACGTTCTTAATTTTTTTTTAAAGTAATGTAGAGATATCAAAAACTTTTGTCTGTAAAAGCATAAGTCTTCTGAGAGCTGATTGCCTCTACAGCCTCAGTAATACCATACCAGGAGTTATGTGACAATTTCCCAGGTATTCCGAAATCAAAACAATAGTATTAGGAAGGAGTTTAAAAATGAGTATGTATGCCAAAGAAATGTCCACAAACAAGTGATATGGATTGCACATTTTAATTGACTCGAATTTGTTTTCTTACTAATAAAGCTTTCTTTTACTGAGTTAGGCTTTTTTATGAGTGCCGTGAATAAGAAGGGAAAATACCTGTTTCTCAGGTATTGAAGTATGCATCTTGAAAGGAAAATACTTTGCATGTGTAAACACCCTGTTCTGGCAGATCTTAAAGCTTTTTACTGTTGAAGGTTTCTGTTTGTGTTTTTTTTCTTCTCACCATGTGGTGTCTGGTATGGTTGAAAAAAACCTGTGCAAGTTAGCGACTTTTAAAAAGATGTGGTGTGTAATTTTGTTGTTATGCAGTAGTGCTTACTTAGCAATAATTGTTGCATTATTGCAGCTGTGTTAACTTTGTTAGGTATTATTTAGGCCTTTCAATGTGGTTCATCTTCTGTTGTCCTACGTCTTGTGGTAGCAAGAGCAGAATGCCTCAAAGGGCTTTAGGTGCAAACAGAAGACGAGACCTAGAAAACCAGCGTTGCTCTTATGTCCATTTAGCTGTTCTGTGTGAATCCCGATCCACTTTACCATAACCTTCTTCACCCAAACAATTTGTGGTCTACCATCAAGAACAAAAGATGGCCATGGAAATGTGGATTTAAAATTTAACTACTTGGGTTTTGGTCTAGACCAAAGCCATAAGGGGATACTTTTTGCAGTGGAATTTCCCACATGCAGAAAATGAGGTTAGTCTTTGGGGCTTTAACTTTTAATTTATTTAGAAATAAGCTTGAGATTCAAAGTGGAGCTTTCAGAGAGTATTTAACATTATGTTCTCATGAGTTTTATTTTGATTTTTTCCTTAGAACAAGTCCTTTAAATTTAAACTTACGTTGTATTAAAAGTAGGTCCAATAGTAATTTTCTTTTTTATTCTCCCTAAATTAAGCAATTTAAAACAGCAAAACATTTGAGCTCATTTATATTAATGTAACCTCAGCCAGAGCTGCAGTGCAAGTGTCTTTATTTCAGGGGAGAATTCTCTCTGAAAAGCCAAATATTGCAGTGGTTTATGATGTTATTATTAAGAAAGGTGCTTACTCTAAATTGTCATGCAACTCAAATAGACTGATGATTTGATTTCAGTAATTCTCCTTCAGATTAAAGCTATGTGACACTGAGAGTGTTTTGATGGGATTAATTCATACACATATAATTTTTAGCACTTAAGAACACTTGCGCTCATTAGAAAATCATGGTCTAAAAACCCCCATCTTATTTAAATGCAGTATTTATTTTCTGTCTGAATCACATTGCAACTTTTGAAATACAGCTGAACTGTTTCTGATATTATGGTTTAAACCATTAATGTAGTTAAATATTAAATTGCTTTAAAGCATTATTTTGAAAGTGAAAGAAATTTTTAGAGTTCCCACTGATGTCTCCCCGATTATTTGCAATCCAAAATCAGCAGTCTGGCTGTTTTCAAATGACTAATTGTTAATTTTTTAAATTTGTGATTGACCTTACTTACGGTGGTTGATTTGGTTTTGCTTATGTTTTTTCTTTACTGTGATGATATGTGGAAAGGTAAATCGTAGCCATGCACACACGCTAAATGTAATTATTATCACTACATTATGGGCTTATTTAAACAAATAATGTCTATAGCAAGGGCTCCTTTAAGTGCTGCTGTAAACTGCTTTGAGGGGATGACTGACTGTGGATTGGGCCATATGAACTACTGCAAATGGCAGCAAAGCTGAATGAGTTTGGGCAATACCTCTCGGGTTATTTCCTCATCTTACACATCTTCCACTTCAGATCGCTTTCTGTATAATCAACAGGCTGAAGGATTTTGGAGGATGGTAAGTCATGGAGGCGATATTCATGCTTGCTTTGTCTCAAATCTAGCTCTGTAGGTTCAGGCATCCCGTGTGTATGTTTGGTTCATTGTCCGCTAAGACTGGTGGATGTTTCTTTATTGATTTCAGTGGGGGTTCGACCAAGATTCTGCATTTGCATAGCAATCCCTTTATCCTTGGAAGTTGGTCTCTTTTATATTAGAAGCTTTACTTTAAGTATGATTTGTGGACCTCTGCATTGTTTAGAGTGACATACCAGCTTTTGGGGGCTTTGCTTTTGAGAAGGAGGTACAATTTTTTGTTTTCTGTGTCTTAAACTACCTTACTTTATGTGAAAGGAAGGTATTATTATTTCATATTACTTCATATTGCAATTTAATTTGTATTTTCCTAAACTAATGAAATCCACGTATTTCAATACTTCAGTGTGAGGGTGCTTCTAACATGAAATATTTGATGAAACAAAATGGCAAAATACTTTTTAAAATCATGCCATAATTTCTTTTTAGCTGTTTAGTAAGCTATCATCATTCCAAATGCAAAGCTTTAACTGAAGAATGATCCCCAGTGTTATGTGTATGAGACTTAGATAGAAATGTTGGTGTTGAGGTGCATATATTATGAATGTATTGTTTCACGACTACGTTTTTGTCGTTCTGAAGAACATAAGATTTTTGTAGTAGGTCAATAAATCAAGCAACTATACAAGTGTTTCTTACACAAAGAACTGGCTTATGCTGAATGTCTACATAATGCAAGCTAGAATGGAGGGTTATTTTGTGGCTAAATCATAGATCCATTCTGGTGTAGACCCAGTGCAGGGCTGGGTGGCTTGCATCTGAATTCATGAATGGGGAAAGCAGCCAGACAGCAATGGAAGTGTGTTCTGCTGGCTGAAAGATTACTGCTGTGGCTCCCCTTGTATTTTATCTTCTTAAAGCCTAAGTATGTTTCTGTTTGTTTTCATGCTCACTTTTATATATACTTGTATATGTGACATTACATGGTTGGAGTAACTTGCCTGAAAGTTATCATAAATTTTGCACAATGACAAAAAAAAAAAAAAAAAGCTCCTGCATAGCATATAAAATTGTATTTATATTCCATGTGAGAGTGATTATGCACCATAAAAAAGCATTTGGAATTGATTCATTAGTCACAAGATGATCTGTTTCCCTTTTACACCCTTTCCTCTCCCCCCGCTCCTCCTGGAGTACCAGGTCGCAGTATGGTAGGCAGAGTCCTGATTTTTGGAACAGGTGTCCAAACAGTATCCGTTAAGCCGTTTTGTAACTGCAGCACAAAGTAGTAGTTTAGACATAATTTCTATGTTTTTAGAAAGAGTTTTTGTTGGCTGTTTATAGCCAACACATTTAATTAGAAAATCAGGCTATTGGATTGTTTGTTGTGCATTTTTAAAGCAACTGTACTCTCCTTCTGATATATGTAATTAGTTACACACAAGGACACTGTTTCATGGAATCAGACTCCCCTATAGAGCCCATATAGAGCTGGTCACATGAATTTTGAAGCAGTCCACTGAATCTAGCTGGAGCCTCAGAATAAAAGAAATTTTGAATCAACGTGTTCTTATTTAGTTACATATACCTTGGAATATTTATAAAGTTTTAAATAAGATATTATTTTTAATAACAAATAAATCCTATTTTATAATACAATATAATGTTTATATTTATATATATTATAAAATAAATAAATAAAACCATAAAATTATAAAGATTAAATAAGATATGGTCATGTATTTCCGTTAGAGAAATTTGTCTAAATTGCTTTCTGTGACTTCATCAGTGGTGGCATGGTTTTACCACAAGACACTGGCTAGATTAAAAGCAAACAAAAAAGCAACGGTAGGTCTTTGTATGGGACAGTAAAGGGAAGACTGTTACAAGACAAACAGGGAACTTTGCGTATATATTTATCTGTATAGCTCTCAAGAAAAGGAGATTATTCAACACAACTCTTTTTTTTTTTTTTTTCCCCCAACACCTAATGTAATTTTTTTGTGCTGTAAATGTAAGTCCATGACTATTTGTCCTGGATAATATGGATATGGAAGATGGCTTATTTCCTCCTCCTTTGTATTTAGCCCTTCATTCCCCTCAAGCTCCTTTTCTTCAGACTGAACAATGGCCCCTTCAGTTTGTTCTTTGTAGTTGTTAACGTGTGTTCAGCTTGTGACTCAGGGATGGCTTTTCTAGAGAGCTGCTACCAAGTTGGAACTTGCTCGGTTTGTGTTTGTCCAGCTGGGTATTCCTGCTGGAAGGACAGGACTTAATAGATCCTGAAGAGTGGAAGCGTCCTAACAAAATCGTACCTGTCTTTTTCTTTGAGTATTTCTCTTAATGGCCAAGTTCCTTTGGAATTCTGATCCTGTCCTCCAAAGTTTTTACAGCCTATCATAAAGTAGCCAGCTGCAAGTTTTGTAAGCATCTCCCGCTTCCGTCACCCAACTCCAGAATGAGTACATTAAACCAGCACAGCACCAAGAGTACAGCTGTGTTCACTTTGACAGTGAGTCATTGATAAACAGCGTAGGGTACACTTTTCCAGGAGTTTGGCTTCCCTCGTTGTAGTAACTTCCTCTGGAGCGTATTTCCTGCAACTTAGAATATCAAGGAAAAAGTCTTACTAAAGTCAAAATAAATTACAGAGTGGACATGATGGGGCTTGTAATTCACGCTGAGGTCACAAGCTTTCCAAGAAAACAAGGGTCAGGCATCTGTGTTGGCAGGAAAAAAATGACACGATTTTTTTTCTCAAGAATAATTCTAAGAGGAAGTGCAGCTCCATGACAACTGTTTGTATTTCTTGTAGTCTTTAACCAGTGCAACACACTGGAGAAAGGGCCAGGTTTGCTTATCAGTGTCTTTTAGTGGGCCCCTTTGGCCGCAGGACCTCAAAAATCATGCGTGGGGTAGAATTCAGGGGGGTGGGGGGTGGCGGAGCTGTTACAAAAGTATTTGATGTGCACCTATAGTAGGTTTTGGCTGCAAACTTTTATTATGCTGCAGAAATTGTGAGTTCAAAAATGTGTGTGGTCTGTCTGGCAGCAGGGGCTATCTGCGCCCGACTAGTGTCTGCATTTGTGTGCAGGGGTGGTAGAAGGTTGGGATAAGGGTGCCGGGAGCGGTGAGGCTGGGCTGCGGGCTTGCAAGAAGTGTGGCTCTTCCCCATATGAAAATGTTAGAACGCCGCTTATTACCGTGCAGAGGGTTTATCCTAACTCATCTGATCCCTGCTGCTGCTTCCTTATCAGAACAAACTGTTTCCGTCATAACAGGAAGAGATAATGATACTCATTTCACATGATTTGTGCGTTATACACAGCTGTATCAGATGTTTACAGTCTCTAGGGGGATAGGGGGTAAGGATTCTTCTTCTTTTCCCACTCCGCAAGAACTTGCAAACAGCTTGTTTATTTATCGTTTGCTCTAGTGTTTGTGCAATTGGAGTTGAGCCTGGGATAGGAACTCTGGTTTTCTTTTCCAGTCTCCCGAAACCACCAATCCTCCCGATCAGTTATCCTTCTCACAGATAGAGGCTGATAGCTCTGTTTTTCCTTTTGTCAAAATTTAAAGTATCTTAGGGAAAACTAGACAAATTAATTTCATGTTTAAAGCATCCAGATTAACATTTCCCCATTTTAGTTGGAGATCTGTGTTGCTGTGTTGATCGTGTCAGCTGTCTAATTGCAACTGACCTTTTTTAAAAAAGAAAGACTAAAAAAATACAAATCTGTCTTCTCAGCACAGTCTGTCAATAAGCTGCTCTTCTCCATTAGGTAGACTTCCAGCTTACTTTTGAAGGTTAGTGGACTAGTCAATTGAAAACTATTGTGTCCTTCTCACATTCTGGACTAAATCCTTCTATGTGGTTTGAGTCAAATTTAGAAATGTTTGCTTTGCAGTGGTTTCTCTATCCTTCTCTGTACTGAAAATTGTGATAAGCACATAGCAGGAGTTTGCTGGACAATCTGTTCTGCTTCGTTCTTTCCTCAGCAGATTGGAAAGTTAAAGCACGTTTGTTTCCCAGTACTAATGGCCCGTACATTGGGTGGTCAGATAGTGAGAGGCCGTGTCCTATTCATCTTTCTGCGATTAACATCCTTACCACCACCTTTATTCTTTTCATTCTTGTCATCGTCCAGTTGCAGTAGATTGCCTCTTTATAAACAGCACACGCTGTAGTAGATATAACAATGCACGGATTGGCATCTGTTGTAATTACAGCTATGAGCAAAGCCGGCAGTACTTGCTGATACTCTGTTGTGCTGATGCTGTTTATCCTGTAAGAGACTTCTGTGCAGAACAAAATTACTTGGGTAAAAAAAAAAAACAAAACAACAACCACCCACCACCACCACCACCACCCCACACACACACCCCCCCCCCCCCAAAAAAAAAAAAAAAACAACCCAAAACCCAAACCCCTAAACTAGATAAATTTGTGCCTGGTAAATCATTTGAACTGATTATAAGAGACAGCTGGATTTAGAGCTGCACCACTTTACATAAGCTAGCAATCTGGTCTAGGAAAGGAAAAACAGCTTTGTATTTATAGGGACATAAGGTAGATTTATCAGAGTTTATGTGTTGCTGCTGATTGATGTAGTACATAGACATAATAAGTGCCAGCTGTTCCTCCCTTATAAATCAGAAATAATAAAATTTCCTTTTATTTCAGTATGAACTATCAGACTTGCTTGAATTCTGTTTTAATTCAAAGAACTTTTTATTTACAGTTACAAATTAGAAATATATCTACACAAAAAAATCAGAAACAGTATGATGTGACTATAATGCAGCCTGAAAGCAGGTGTATTACCGGGGTTTGCTATACTTGATGAGCTATGTTAAAAGCATTTTTCCATTTCTGCCCATCTTTCAGAAATATGTATTTCTGTCTGTCTCCATTTAAAGTTGATGTGTTTGTGGCTGCCCACATCACTCTGTGTTCTAGACATACATGGAAGCATCATGGTTTTGTATTGTTAACGGGACTCAGATTTGACTATTTTATTCCTTTTGATCTCCACTTTCAAAGTTCCTGCTTGTCGGCAACTGTTAAATAAGGGATTTACATATTTAGCATGAAAAAATCCAGAGGTTTCATGTACTAATGTATAAATCTAGTGAACTACGTGCTGCAAGTAGTTGTCTTAGAATCATGATTTATGTGTCCTCTTTTGGCCTTAAGGAGATTGCATTTCCTTACTATTTCTTTTCAGTTTCTGTAACTAATAGGTCGGTTGTTAAATGTGATAAATGTCATGTGTAATGTATATTTTTTTTAGATCCTGTTACATTTGTTACATGTTTGCATAGTGTAAATGGTTGTGGACTATGTAGAATGGAAGGAAGTTGAAATAAAACACTTGTTCAATATGCATAGTCATGCAATGCAACATTCCTGCAGCTTGTTAATAAATTCAATAAATGAGAGTTATCAACGGCTGGTATCTGCCTTTATAGTTATCCAAATGAACAACTGGTGCATGGTGACCTTTGATAATTTATTTAATGATATTTTAGTGGCTCTTTAGGGTTCTCAGACAGGTTTAGTTAATAAAAGAATATTTTCCCCGTTGGCATTCTCATAGATCATGCATGTCTTGTACTGTTTCTCGACCTTCAAGTTCCACAAATTTTGTCTTTCTAAAATAAAACCACATTGCTGCTTGTAAAAGAGGACACAGCCACTGTGTTCATGTGTATGACAAGTGGCATCAGTTCCTTTAGTGGAACAGCAAAGCTGGTTTGCTATTTAATTTTTAGGTCCCGATCCTGCTAACTTGTATGTGCTTTATATGATGCAAGTTTTACTGAATTTTCAATGAGGATAGGTTACAGATAGTACAAAATAGAGGACAGGGGGTTTTTTTGTTTGCATCTGAATTGTTCTATTTTTAGAATATATGAAAAAAATCCTACTTTTGTGGTGTTATTTGTGGCTTTCTCATGTTCTGAAGCTTAAACAGAAATTAACAAAATAATTTTTATTGGTGGAAACACGCAGAACTACCATTTGTCTTTTGGTATGATAGTCCATCATTTCAGATATATTTTATGCTATCAATTTAATTCATTCAGTTTTAAAAAATACTATTAGAAGTCACAAGACAGAGGTGCTACCACTTCAAAATGTAAACTGAAGCTTTATTATTTCAGGACTTCTGCTTTTCAGAAATATGTTTCCTTAATTTGACCCTCAGTAACCCTTGAGAGACCTAAGCACAAGTTACAAACTAATTACATGAATTGCTTTACTGGAACTTGTTAGGCATTTTCTGTTTATACATTAATGTAATATAAATATAGCTTAGGCAACAAAAGCCCTTGGGGCAAATTTATGTCCTGAGTAACCCTGTTCTAGTGACCTCAACAGAATTACTCAAAGTCAAGACAGAATTTAAATTGGAAGACCAGATCTTCAGCTGCTGTGAATAGTCTGAACTCCACTAAAATGAGTGTAGCTGTGGTCACAACAGCTGTAAAGACAGAACTGCGCTTTCAAGAATGTTCTTGATTGTGGTTTTCTTATTTGCATGTGCTTCTAGGAAAGGGGTTGGGCTGCCTTTTCTTTCAAGAGTTTAAAACTGAGCAGGACTTACGTATAGAAATAATTCTTATTTTAGTCTAGAGCTGTTATATGCTATGCAACCTGCTTTTCTCTGCATTTTGAAAAGACTTCATCAGGTGACAGGGAACACAGCACCTTTCGGTCCTGCATCTTTGGCTTTTCAGTGCCTTTTTCTGTACTAGCATCTAGCTTCTATAAAGAGTTTATCTCACCAAGCAATATATAGGAAATTATACTGAACAGTTACATAGTCTCGCTTAGGAGTCTGTAAACGTAATAATACTCACCAGATAATGTTTGGTTTTGTTTCATAACAGCTTTCTTTAAAAACTAAATCTAAAATAATGGCTAATCTGTACTCTAGCACTACAGATGTGTATATTGCTTTACTTTCACATTGGGGATTATCTCCTTGGTTTAATTGGGAAAAACATGTGCTCAGTATTAAGTCTGGATGAAAGTGCCTTCACAATTGGAAATTCAAATTGAGAATATTTTGTTTATGAGGAGCCATGAGTAATCTGCAATTTTTACTATGTTATAGCCATAACCCACCAGTGGGAGTTGATTGATATGTTTTTCCACTCATCAGTCAACATGAAAACGAGAGGGTTCTTTTCAGCATGTTGAGGTCTGTGTCCATTCTCCACTCAGATTCTCTGAGCTAGCTGTTGGGGTCAATAACATCTTGGGTTTTTAGTGACCTCCACTCACTAAACAAATGTAAAGTTGCCATCAGTCAGTTGATTTGCTGGAAGACAAACAGCATACATACACTTCTTGTAACTGCTAGCCCACAGTGAGATTCTCATGTCATCATTCTCTAAAGCCTTTCTGCAGGCTCGGCCAGGGGAGTGGAATTGAAGCTCAAGATGGGAGGCTGGTGGTCCTCACTGTTGCTTAGTGTTGATACGTGTTGCTGCACAATATCCCCGGCAGAACCTGAGGCGTTGCTGCTTTTTCTGGCTCGGCACATGGGTTTGGCTCTGTTGCTTCGTGCTCCATCTATGTGGGCCCTGAACTCTGGCAGCGTAAGCGCGGCGAGCCATCCCGTGCCTCTCTTGAAGAGCCAAAGCAGCCGCCCGTTCCGCCCTTCTGTGGCAGCGCGGCACAGCCACCCTGCCCAGGAAAGCCCTTCCTTCCAGGGGGGTTCACACTCGCTTTTCACCAGCTTCACAGGTGTAACACCGGCCACCTCCAGATGCTAGAACAGAACATCCCAGTTGGAAGGGACCTCCAGCAGCCACCTGGTCGGGCTGCCTGACGGGCTCAGGGCCGGCCAAGAGTTGCAGCGTGCTCTTCAGGGCACCGTCCAAATGCCCCTTAAACACGGGCAGGCCCGGGGCACGGAGCACCTCCCCAGGAAGCCTGTTCCAGCGTTTGCTCACCCTCTCCCTACGGAAACGCTTCCTAATGTCCAGCCCAAAGCTGCCCTGGCGCAGCTGGGAACCATTCCCAGGGATGGAGAAGAGCGCCGCACCTCCCGCTCCTCTCCGCCGCCCCTCCTCAGGCAGCCGCAGAGAGCCAGGAGGTCGCCCCTCGGCCTCTTTTCCTCCAGACCAGACACCCCCAAAGTCCTCAGCCGCTCCTCACAGGACCTGCCCTCAGCCCTTTCACCAGCTTTGTTGTCCCCCTCTGGAGGCCTCCAGGGACCTGCCCGTCCTTCCTGAATGGCGGGGCCCAGGCCTGCCCACGGCGCTCGGGGTGAGGCTGCACCATGGCCCAACGCGGCGGGACAGTCGCCTCCTTTGACCGGCTGGTTACGCTGGTTGATGCCCCCCAGGATGGGGTCTGCCCCCCTGGCTGCCGGGGTCACTGCTGGCCACCAGCACCCCCAGAGCCCCTTCTGCGGGGCGGCTCTCCAGCCACTCCTCTCCCAGTTTATACTTGTGCCCAGCGTTACTCCGTCCCAGGTGCAGGATCTGGCGTTTGGACTTGCTAGATTTCATCCAGTTAATCATTGCCCGATGCTCCGATCTGCCTAGACCCTTCTGCAAGGCACCTTGTCCCTTGAGTGAGTCTACAGCACCTCCCACCTAGGGAGCCTGTGTCCTGGTCCAGCGCGTCTCCCATGCAGAACAGTGAAGTTCGGCAATCTCAGTACTGCAACCTGTAGATGTCCCTAAGGTAACTCTGAAATGAGGTAGCTGGAGCACCAGTGCAGGATAGCTGCACCTACGTGGCTGTTCACTCGATCAGAGAGAACTGTTTCTACTTTGCAGTTCCAGTCTTTAAAATCGCTGTGTTAGAAGAGATTTTAGCCGCCTTTGGCTAATAGCATCTCCTTCCATTGCCTGCATATAAGGTACTGATTGAATGTGCTCATGTATGGACTTCTACAACTTTCTCATCATTTAAATTTACCACAGTACAGCTTTCCCAAAAGTAGAAGTGCTAATTTGAACATGTGATAGCTGACAGGCAAACCACTGCTTTGTCAGATAGTCTGTACATGCTTTTTAATTAATGTTTTCTTACTGGAATGGAGAGGGATAGAAACAGATTTGGGGCGGGGGGGAGGTGGTGCGCATTTGTTCAGAGAAAGAATCCAAAATTTAGATGACAGACAGAAAAGTACTATCAGCAGATGGTCAGATCTGAGGAAGAACTCCAAAGCAAAACTTAAATCTTCTGGTTTATGGGCTGTCACAGAAGAATTGCCTGCACGGAGATGCCCACAGTCTGGGAATCAACCCGGAGGAGACTGAGCTCTGCATGCAGACACGTCACCAAGGCTTTGCTGGAAAACTGGCGGATGGATATAGGAAGACAGGCGGGGAACTAAAGGGATGGGGTTTCCCTTTACATGAAGCAGCAGCTTGAGTAGATGGGTTGCTTGTGGATTAGGATCAGAGGGAGGGCTGGTTTGGGTGACGTTATGGTGAGCGTGTGTTACAGACCATTTGGTTACTGTGAGGAAGAGGATAAAGTCGTATTTAAGCAACTTGGAGACCCTTGTTCTTAGGGAGGACTTTAGCCTTCCTGATACCTCCTGGAAGATCAATACATACAAGCAGCCCAGGAGGTTTCTGGGCACTGTCAAGGGACCCTGATTTAGATGCAGTACTACTTGGGTGACACTGTCTTCACAAATAAATAATGGCCAAGGAGGTAATAATGGCAGCCTTGGCTTGTAGCAACCATGAATTACTGGAGCTCAGCATCCGCGGATGGGGATCCAGATGGGGAGTGAGGAAGGCATGCAGCAGAGTATACAACCTGGCCCTTCACAGAGCAAACCGTGGTTTATTCAGGAAACTGGTAAATAGGATCCTTTTGGAGGCAGCATGGGTTATGCCGAAGGTAAATCATGCTTGACTAATCTGATCAGCATCTTTGATGAAATTAGTAGATCTGTAGGTGAGGGCAGAGAAGTGGATTTCAACTGCCTTGACTTCAGCAGGGCTTTTGGCGCTGTCTCTCACAGTATCTTTGTATTCACGTTAGGGTCTTACAGTGTGGTTGGTTGGAAGCTTGGGTGCTAGAGTGTGGTTAATGGTTCGTACTCTGCTTAGAGGCCCCTTATGAGAACCTTTCCTCAGGGCCCTCTCCTGGGATCTGTCCTGGCTTGTATCTTTGTCAGTAACAGAAGGAGGAGAGGGTACATTGTGGTGAGACGAAGCACACCCTCGTAAGGCCTTTGGATGACACGGGACAGGAGGTGTGGCGGCAGGGCTGCCATTCAGAGGGACCCAGGTGCGCTAGAAAAATGGACTGACAGGACTCTGATGAAATTCAATGAAGACAAATGCAAAGTCTTTAACCTGGGGTGGAAGAGCTCCTTGCAATGGTACAGGCTAGGGCTGACTGGTTGGGGAGCAGCTTCGCGAAAAGGACTTGAGGGTCCTGGCAGCTGGTCAGCTGACGGTGAGCCAGTCTTGCGCCCCACCAGCAATGCAGACTGGCAGCATCCTGGGCTGTATCAAGAGGGGCACGTCCAGTAAATGGAGCAGAATGTTTGTCCTGCTCTAT
This sequence comes from Falco naumanni, assembly GCF_017639655.2. NCBI lineage: Eukaryota > Metazoa > Chordata > Aves > Falconiformes > Falconidae > Falco > Falco naumanni. The sequence continues at coordinate 1,138,410 of NC_054054.1, read as the reverse complement.
CAGATGCTTGTTAAACCACATGTGGAATACTATGTCCGGTTTTCAGGAGAGAAAGAAAACACAAGAAAGATGTCAGTAAACTTGATTGACTGTAGCAGTGGGCCACGGAGATGGGGTGGAACATGTGCCCTGTGAGAAGAGACTGAGAGAACTGGGCCTAACAGTGGTCTTCCCAAACTTGAGGTTACTAAAGTGGAGCCAGGCTTTTCACGGAGGTACGCAGAAGAACAAGAGGCAATAATCCTAAGTTGGAACAGGAGAGGTATCCAAAGGATGTAAGGAAAAAGTCCAAGGGTTTCTACAGGGACAATTAAGCATTGGAACAAGCTTCCCGGAGAGGATGTAGATTATTTTTTTGTCTTTGGAGGTTTGATCAGGAGGTTGGACTAGATGGCCGTTGGAGGACCCTTCCGACCGTGAATTACTCTGTTGATCTAAGAGAAATAGAAGGTAACCAGTGCCAACCAACATTGAGCAAACAAACAAAACAAGAAAAAAAACCCCAAACCCTCAACCCTCAAACTTGCTTCCATTCAGACCTTTTTTGCCAAACTCAAATAACAGTTCAGTGAAATATGCTGTATTTTTATAGCATACAAATACACCATGTTTTTATAGCTTAAATGTTTTGTTAAAGTTACTGGTTTTCGCAACGTATTATTTGGTAATGGAGCAGGAGAGGCACATAGAGAGAAACACATGCATTCCCATTTTTAGAAACTGTCAGGTTAATTCCCCACATTCCAGTGGGGAATGTGCAGATGTCAAAAATGTCAGAAGAATGTCCAAAACCTTAAATGTTGCTGTAAAATTGAGTTACAGTTCTTCAGTTTCCAGGGTCTTTTTTTTATTTAGACTTGATAAGGAGACTACTATCCTACTCCCATTAATCTTCTCAGTATTGTTATAGGAGTTCTGGTTTCCCTGATGGATATCCAAGGGGATGAGATCAGAAGAATGTGAAACACTACTCTTGAGTTGATATTGAAGGAAAGAAGATGAAATCCCATAGAAATAGATGTTAAAATTGAGGATCCAGGGGAGGGATGAGGAGGAGTAGGAGGGGAGATTTCTTGGAAGGAGTCCTGTAACACGTACTCAAAAACAATGCAAGAGACAAAATGAGAGACTTCTCCAGTATTTGTCATTTCTTCAGAAATTAAATGTAGATCATTGTTTTTTTCCTTCACTGAGAAATTATAATTTGTTTGTGCTGTGTAAGTTGTGTCTGTGGTCAAGTTCACTTGTCTTTCAAGATAAGGTAACTCCTTCATGGAATGAAATTTTCTGGATATTAGCTTTATCAATCTGTTTTTAACACCTGTCCTTCAAATGCAGACAACAATATAATAACTTGTATTATATTCTGTATATTCATTTTTAATAAATATACCCATAATCAGGACAAGTAATGTATTCCTGTAATAAACCCAGCAACACTTGTTCTTTAAAAGAATAAATGCTAATAAAAATATTCCCCTTATGGAGATTGCAGTTTTCAATATTCAATTCAACTACTCGTGTTAGGGGGCATCTGTTCTCTTGACTTTGCAGTGTTGAATTCTGGATGCTTAGAGTATTACTGCTATATTGAAATAACTAGACTTGACTCCAAATTTCTAAAACAGAAGATGCAAAAATGTGATTTTTTTTCTGTTTTTCTGTGTGGTTCTGTTCCTTCAAGGTTTGTTTTTTAAAACTGTTGCCCACTATCAGGAGATGTTAGGTATATTTTAAGGATATAATTTTTTTTGGTAACTGTATGAGTCCCAGAAGCTAGACTTTTAGTATAAGCTACAAGCATTAGCAATGTGGTAAAAGTTTGGCTTCTAAACCTATTTCTTTGTGCCACTTTTTTTTTTTTTTTTCCCCCAGAGGAGCTAAATACTTTCTTGTATTTACAAAATACGTCTTTTTTTAAGACAGTCAGGTACATGAATAAAAATAAGCAATAGCCACTCAAATTTCAGGTTTTAGGCTACATTTACCTATTTTTGCTATATTTGGGAGACTTTTAAAATAAAATTTTATTTCCCAGTTCTTTAACTCTTCCCACACATTTTCTGTCCTTTATACCGCAAAAATTTTCCATGTGACCTACTAATACATCTGAAATCACGAAGATGTGACTCGCTAATATCTGTGACAGATCTGAAATTATGAAGGAGCACATATATAACTATATATTAGTGTGTGCCATTTAGACTATTGCTGGATTTGACTATACTGCATTGTCCATTTAATATTGCTTTGAAAAAATTGCAAGCAATTTTTAGCATTTAGAATTATGTGCCATATTTTCTGTCTGGGTGTACACTTTGATATCTCTGTCTAGGATGGCTCATGCTTTCTGAAGGCCAGAATAAGTGTAAATCTAAGGTAATCACTTCAAATATAATGGCAAATCAACATCTTTGTAATACACTATACCTCCTGATTCAGGAACTGATAAAAAAAGTGCCTTCTACCTTTTATTAGCAACATTGGTATAGTCAGTTATAGTGTGCTTTTTGTTCAGTTTTTTTCCCCATAAATTCTGTTGCTTCAAGTTCGGTGGTACTAATAAATAGGTATAATTCTGCCTGCCAATGATGTTTGCCCAACACAGCTATCTCAGAGCACTGAGACAGGGCTTTAGTGTATGTCATCTTTTGTATTGCCACAGTGCAAAGCTGTAGGAACTGAAGACTTAACAGTATTACTCCCTTTCCCGTGTGTTTCCTGCAGTTACTATTTGGATGCTGGTTTTGTAAATAATGTCATGAAACATTGCTGTTCATATAAGGAATGTTCGTGTGCTCTCCAAAACTACCTTCATGTGCGTTTAGCCCAAAGAAAGGTGTTGAGTTGGCCAGTGCTGGAGTCAGCCTGGGGGATGAATTGGTAGGCACAAATAGCATCAATTGCGTAGACAGTCAGTGCTGAGAGATTTTAATGCACGTGTTATTTGGTTTTAAAGACTGTTGAGAGGAGTTTTAGGCAACTCATGTAAGGAATGCTTTGAGGGAATGTTGGAATTAAGCTCAGGAAGCCAAGAACATATTGTGGAAGAAAAAAGGGTTCCATCCTTAAATCACAGGTATTTGGTAAAAATCTGAAAAAAGCTGAGAATGGAAAAGGTGTATCTGGACCCTTCAGAGGGAAAGGATTTTCTGTTCTGTCTGCAGGCTACAAACTACTGTAGCTTAGTGCAGGTTTTACTGAAAGGTCGAAATAAGCCACGCAATAATTTCAGTTCACAGAAGAGATACGGTTTTAGGGTCAGTTTAAAAAATGTGCACTTATTTGGAAGGGCTTGTTAGGTTTCAATAAATGGACTGTCCATCTGTGATTCATACCCTCCATGTGTGTGCTCCATGTTCCTTGCAGACAGAAGAGCAAGAAAACACTTATTTCACATTAGAGCAGTCTAGTGTTTGAACTGAGTCAGTCTGCCAGTTCTTGTTACCCAACCTGTCTTACTTGGTGTGACTTTGCAAGTGCCACGGTACTGGAGACTGAAGGAGACTTTAGAAACTCTCATGCAAAACCAGCAAGCATTCACTGATCGGTGCATCACCTAGCAATTAGCTGTGCACTCTACTGCTACCGTGTGTGCCAAGGGTGACATGAATACGATGGTCATGCTGGTGCTTGAGCCCCAAAAATTTAACTATCGCTTCTGCATGTGGTCCAGACTTGACGGTACCCGTCGACTGTGGCCTTGTAGCAGTGGCCCAAACTCAGCTCTGAGTTTGTGTCCCTTATCTATCAATAGGAGTCAAGCGCTCTTTTGTGTTTAAAGTAAACAGGTGATAAAACCTCCTGACTCGCATGGGCTTTACAAGCATGAAAAATACCAATGCATATGTTTATTGGCAGTGACTGTTTCACACACTGTATTGGAACATGATGTAACCTTGAAAGTGCACGCTGTGAAATAGTATTCTGATCAGTCACATCGTGATGGTACCAGAGAAACTGCAGAACTTGAGCAGTGAGTACGCTTTTCTCTTGCTTGCCACTAACTGGTGGCATTTTAACTAAATGAATATATTTTACCCAGTGTGTCAGTTGAGTTAATGCTTCTGATTCTCATGTAACCAATTCTTCGTCTTTCATCTGCTGCTCAAAAAATTTTGTTCAAATGATAATGACTTTATATGGAAATGCGTATGCACCAGGGGATGCTCAATAACTGTAGTTATATGTTTAACCGTAAAAGCATAGATAAGGGAATATGTTTTTCTGCTCTTTTAAAATGCTGTAATTCACAGTTGTACAGAAAAGAGGCTTTGCTAATAAAAACATGTTAGAGTATTAGTCTCTCATAAGGCAAAAACCAGTCTGTTAACTCCCAGCTGCTCAGTCTGTGGCGCGCAGCTAATGTGTTGCTCACAAATCGGAAATGAACAGTTAAAACTGAGGCCAACAGAAACAGTTGGTGTTTCTTTAGCATAAGCTGAAGACCACTGGCCTGGGTAGAAAGAAACAAAGTCATTAGGAGAATTTATCAGGGTAATTCTTTTTAAAGCAATTAATAATTAGAAAAAAAATGGTTTTAAAATGTGGGTGATTAACATAACAAATCAAATGTTCAGCGCTCACCAGTGCATCATAATAATTGATAGAACAAATAGTTCATAGAGTTCTTCAAGTTTCTTCTCAGCAATGCATTATGGAGCACATGTATTTCTCTACCATAGATTTTATTTTTCTATTGTGGAAGTTACCACCACCACCATTACTTTAGTACAGACGATATGGACCTGAGAATAGGGTAAGAAGCATGAGGGAGTTCAGAGGGCGTGAGACAGTCGAGTAATATTGTCTTGTGGTAAGACCAGTAAGTGCTTGGCTTTCCACGTGGACAGCTGTGGTTGTATATTTTTGGGTATTTTGTGTGAGATGCTTGCAGTGGTAGAGGCTCCATGATGTGTGAAGTCCTTCAGCGTTAACACCTTTCTGTGTAATCCAGCAGAAAGATTAGAATACAGCTGGTGAGGGAGCTTGAGGCAGGTGCATTTTCACAAAGCCCTTGCCTGGAAGGGAGTATTGAGCAAAAGCTCATTTTCTGAAGATCTGTCTGGTAAATACCTTGAGAAACACAACAGAAAATTAATATGGATCAATAAAGTTATTAGACTAAACTGTAGCACCCTGAAGCTGCTGGGCTTTCCTGTGATGTGACCTGCACGTACGTGCTGTTTCTTAAGGAAGCAAAGATGATATCTAGATGGGCTTTGTGGACCGTAGTGGAGGGCAACCTCTAGCCCTCAGGCTGCTTGGGTACAGGTCTGACCCTTGTTGATGCTGCCCAAGGCAGTTGACCACATGTACTTGGCACAGAAGTTTCTATGGGTCCCCTCTGCTCCCGTACAGTATCGTAATTACTTTTTGTATTGTTTCGGAGGGTCCTTGGGTTTGGAGGGATTTTGTGTTGTCGTTTTTTGCTTGTATTTTGGGTTTTAAATGGTTAAGGGGTGTGCTTCAGCCTCCCTGGATAGGTGTTTGCGGGGCATAATGCTGCAGGTGCCCGTTGCAGGCCTGGGAGGTGGCAGAGGGGCTTCCTCAGTGCCGGACCATGCTGGAGGTGAACTCGTGGCTGTTTGTGTTTGCGTTGTCAGAAGCAGGCCCTTGAGTGAACTGTCTTGTCAGGGGTGTCTGGGTTTCCTCATGCGTTCAGTTTGGACAAGGGAGAGACCAGCAGGCCTGAACTGAGGACAAGGACCCACCCTTGCCTTTGCGCCGTGCAGCTGGTCTGATAAAAAGTGATAGCGTGCGCTTTGTCTAGATCGTAGTGTTTGCATAACGAGGAAAAAATGTTACATGAACACGGGCTGTGGGGGTAAAGTGGAAGGAAGGGCTGCAGGCGACCTGATATAAACATCTGAAAAAATGGAATTGAGAGTTAATCGTACAAACACGCTGTGATTTGTATTCCGGTTTTTGTGAAACAAAATTGTGTTGTGAAAAAAAAAATGTTTAGAGAAGTCAACAAAAGCTATTACAGGCATCGGTAAGATCATCTAAAAATCACCAGACTGCTTTAATAAGGAGCTGAAATGTAACCAAGAATTTAAGAGAAAGACTTTAGGGTAGGAAAAATACTGTCGTCGTGTTTTAGCAGAATGACTAATATGGTAATTAGGTCATTAGGTTTTGAAAGCAAATTAGCATGTTGGAAATGAAAAATATAGCAGCAGCGAGACAAATGTTGGCTGCCAGGGAGCTACTTTTCAAAGTTCAATAATATTGGCCATGGAAGAGCAAAAAAAAGTCAAGTATAACAAAAGGAAACTTGAGTTCTAAGGCTTTGGGAGGGTGAAAGACTTGAAAAGCTCAACACGGTATGTAGGGCTGGTAAAACTACAGATACTGCGACCGCAGGGACTGAAACATACTACACACAGTGATGTATAGATGCAATACTTAAGCTAGGAGGCAAAATCCTGTAATCCTCACTAAACAAAAATCCCATTGAAGTCGATAGAAGATTTGGGTGAACAAGGAATGTATAACTGGGCAATTAGAGACAAACTTGCAGTCTGACCTTGACTGGGCCTTTGTGCCTGTGATTAGCTGTACCCACTGCATCTGGGCACGTTTGTTTAAAGGCACAGTCAATTTTAACGACATCTAAAAAAACCCCAACAATTATGCCATGCTTAAAGTTCTAATTGATCCGAATGACAAATGCAAGTAATTGCGTATTAAGGCTATGCATTAAAATCTGTGTCTTTTGGAACAGCCAAATTCTGCATTCGTCGTTCCTTTCCTTGTCAGGGAAAGCAGGAATTTAGTAGATACTGTTCTAGTTTTGCCCATCATAATACAGGGTGGCAGTTATGGGACTTTTCAAAAATGTAAGACAAGAAGGGAGGTTGTATGGGATGTCAGAAATAATTGCCAGCTAAATTAATAGAAATATACAACAGCATCTGGTCATACATGTTTATAAAGCTACATTAATAATTGCTTTCCAAATTGTTTTAAAACTATTTCAGTATGAAACAAAATGTTCTTAAAGATTATTCATGTACATTTTTCCCCTCTTTTGTGAGCCTAGTTCAAATAAAACTGAAAATAAACAAAACTCTTTTGAATCAAAATTTAATTCAGCATATCAGAAACGTCATTCTCACTGCCAGTTACTCCAATGGGACGTGCGTTCCTTGTGTCTGAATCTACTTTGTTTGAAAAGAGCTGCTGTCTCAAAGCACTGAGGACATTGCAGTTCTCAGTAAAAGAAATGCTAGAAACATGTGCAAGAACAGACAGAAATTGTTTTGTGGTCTGGTCCCGTAAATAGTAACCTCAGCAACTACAATAGGCTCTTGGTATTAACAGGTGTGTATTCAAAATTCCAATTTCCAGGACTGCAATCCTGCAGAGATGTGTGTCTGCTTCATGCTGGGGAAAAAGTCAAAGGAATCCTCCTACTGCATTAATTTTGTGTGTACATCACTCCATCATGGTATACTATGCAAACCATTATAAATAATCTCTGCAGATTGGCTTCGGGAAGTTGTTTCGTATCCTTGAAAAAGTGCTTCCTTAAGGGTTGCTGGTAGTGCTAGAGAATTTGAAATTTCTGCATAAATTCTTCTGCTTTGACACTTTCTTCTGCTAAAATCTACACCAGGGGTCCTCAAACTTTTTAAGCAGGGGGCCGGCATGGATGCAGTGGCAGGCAGTCATCTGCGGCTGCTTGGTTCCCCCCCAACCCCTGGCGGGGTGTGTGTGTGGTGTGCGGGGGGGTCTGTAAATACCCGGGGCCGGATTGAGGACCCTGGGGGGCCATATCCAGCCCGTGGGCCGTAGTTTGAGGACTCCTGATCTAAAAAAAAAAATCCTCTAGAACCTTTTATTTTGATGACACTGCCTAATATGATAGGACCTGTTTTATTTAGAAAGACTAGAGCCATTTGATTCAATTATTTCTTCTTTTTGTATTAGAACCTCTCATCTCAAGGTGTGTGCCTTTGCTTCTGAAGGACAACGTGTCGGGGTGCTCTGAGCCTGAGACTGGGTGTTGGGCTGCACCAGCCTGGTCCGAACTGACTTGGTGCTCCCTTCTTTCTTTCTTTCTTTCTTCCCCCACTCCCCTTTTCACCTCACAAACCTGGTATTTGGGTTTCTTTACTTGCAGTTCTTCCGTTCAAGACTCTGTGAGCGAATGAATACAAAATGCAGTGACACAAAAGCATCTTTTTGTTCCATAAAATAACTGCTTACCTCTAAAGGCAGAGAAAAAGCTTAACATGAGGAAATATTTCAGTGTAACAGTAAGGTTAATCCATATGTGTAGCTTAATTTTAAGCATCATCCTTATACCTTTCCACCAACTTTGAGAAACTAGAGCCTCTTTTCCCCTTCTGCTCTCTGTATGCCTCCTTTTAACATATACATAATCCCTGTAAATCCGTTTTCTTTTTCATTCATTTCTGGGCCTGGATGAGAATGCAGGCAGCTCAGCAAGGTGGTATAGGACAAGTTTCAACTAATGGCAACTGTCATGAATTTCAAGATGCAATGCCATGCCTTCCATCAGAGGTTATACATATTCGTGCCATCCAGTTGAAGTTGATAGTTCAGGGCATACTTTCTAAATCTGTTCTTGCAAAAACTTCATTCCCCAGTCAAGCCTTCTTCAAAAAGTCTTCTGATAGCATGCTGTGATCGGCACTGGATTACTCTGTGTCCTGTCAGTGTAAATTAGGATCTAGTTTAATACTGCTGATGTTCCCTGACCCTTTTTAAGTAACGTTACAGTACAATACGCTATTCAGAATAATTTAAGCCAAAAATAATGGGCAACATACGTTTCTCCTGATTTGGTTGCATGAAAGGGAATCGTGACCAAGTCTCAAACTAGTTCTTAGATTTGCCATTCTCAAGGATTCTTTTGCCTTTCCCCATCGCTCATGCCTTGCTGACAAATCTCTTTAATACCTGTCAGGTTTTACATGGTACAGTAAGCTTTCTCTTTTAGCGGTACAGAAGCATTACTTGTCTTTTTGTGTTCAAAACCCCTTGTTTTTTCATTTTTTCCTCCCCATAGTTCAGAAGGGATGTGACAGCTCCGCAGAACTACTGACCTTTTGTATCGCGGTTTGCAATGGAGTAGTTAGCCCATAAGAGGAAAGCAAAAAGGAAAGAAGTATTGCAGGCTCAGTGTCTAAACAAGTGGGCTTGTTTCTGTATAACTTCTCTGTCACAGATGTCAAATTTTGATCCAAGGGGTGTTCCACACAGAATATAGGATGGAACAAATTTCAAGCCCAGATTATTAGCGTGGGCAAAGTGGACAGTGGGTAGCAGGTCCTTTGCACTGTGTACCTACCTCAGGCTAACGAAATTCAGATGATCTCTTGCTTTTGCTTTCATCAGCAAAGAACCTTTGTATAAAATATTTGGGTAATACTTTGACAACAAATAGAAAAGCTTCTTCTGCTATTGTGTTCATTAATGAAATGTCACAATTTTGTGTCTTAGTTACCAAAGGCGTAGCTGTGTGATGTGTTAGTCTGGCATGTTAGTTTGAGTTACCAAATAGTCTTTTTTTAACAACTTGTGTAAAATTAACTTGAAGAAACATGATGCCAAATAAAATTATCAGATAATAATGTAATTTTAATGGCAAACTCTAAAATTTAATAAAATGCACAGATTTCTAAGAGCTTATATGTGTTTCCTTTTTCCTATATACAAAACTTGTTTGCAATAATTAGAGACAAAGATTTTGAATCTGGAATTGCCATGTTATAACTTGCTCATTATTCTTCAGCTTTTGGTTGAGTTTTAAGTAGTGCATTGTGTTTATAGCTGGAATATTTGTTGAAATAGGCAATGTGACAAGGTAGGTGGTCTTCTAATTAATATTTCTGTACAGATCCATAAACTGTGCAAGGCTTGTTTAACTATACAGAAATCTTGTTGTTAGATTAAGACATTTGTTTAGGAATGAAGTTCAACTTTTTCTTTGAAATTCAATTGATCTTGTTTCAAGGCCTTTGAAATTATTTATTTTAAGAACGGTTTTAAAAGTATAATTAATTCAAGACGTTTCTGTGACCTGTTGGTAAATATTTAGACCGCAGATTAATTGTATTTGCTCAGGGCTTCAAATAGTGATTTTAAAAAACTTGGTGAAAATGAAAGGGGCTTATTAGTGAGAGGAATTATACAATGATAAGAGGTGATGTGTTCGTGTAATCCTTCTGTCATGTAAATGGACACATTGCTAAAAATTCAAGAATAAACAAGAGCATTGAATTGAAAACTAAATACTGTCATCACAGGGAGAATGCACCATGCGCTGTAGCCAATGTGCTCAGCTTAACTCAGAAATTTCCTTAAGACTGTGCAATTTCTTGTTGCAGATCTTAGTGAAACCTTTTTGTACGTACGGTTGACCCATAGAGCGGAAAGTATTATGTTACAACTGTACCTATTGCCTTTTTGAAGCCCATCCCTTGGTGACATGTCTAGAACTCTTCTCCCTCGCTAATTAGGAGCTTTAATGGCTTTGTATAGCGCAGGGGGTGCTCAGGCAGTACCTCGGAATGGGCTGGCGTTCAAGTTAAAATGCAGGGGTTGTCCCTTACCTTTCCCCTCAGTGTATCTCTACTTGATACTGAGAAGCTTTTTAATTCTCACTGCCTGTGTTACAGCTGCTGAAGCGATGACAGGTGATCGCAGTGTTACCATGTTAACAGTTTTCTTCAAAAGCTGTCTCCGTATTTGTTTGCTTTTACTGACAAAGCTAATGACAGTTGTTAATAAAAGTTGTGATGGTACCAGTGAGAGCTCAGTAAAGACTGAAAATAAACAACCTTACAAAGACCTGGTAGTTTATTCTTGTGTACTGGTTTTAATATGTCTGACTATTGGAAGGAAGGCAAAAGGTTGCAGGTTATTTTAAAAAACCAGCAATATTCAATATTCAAACCATTTAAAACTTTGCTTAACTGGCATTTTGTCTTTTTTCTGAGAGTAAGATCTAATAACCAGAATTTTTAGTTGGAGATCAAAGTACTTAAGTTTTCCTTTCAGAATTGCATGGTTCGCTTTCCTCAATGTTCGTTAAAAGGTTACGTAAATGTATTCAAAATGAACATATTGTTTTTATAATGTATCACATTCTACAGAACTGCCACGTGGCGTCAGCCCAGATGTGTCATAGTCGAGGGACACACGATTGGCGCCAGAGCCTGGCTGGCTGCAGCGCTTGCGTTGCAGATGGCAGTAGCGTTCTCACGCTGCTAGCTGTCTCCTTTCTGGAGGGCTGCTGTATTTGTTAGCCCCCTTGGTAAGCCAGCAACGTTGTCCTTTATTTTCACCTTACAAATCTTTTTTTACTTACAAATGGTTTCCCCTTTATTCTGGTCATGCATCTGGTCGCGCACGGTGATCCTTGCATTTGTCACCACTGATCACTGCGGATGACCAAGAAAACAACACACAAATCTCATCTGGTACAGATTGCACTGCCTGACGTCTCCAAGACTTAATCAGATGTAAGCCTTTCAGCAGCAATAATCCAAATCCTTATTGATTCCCAATCTATTTGTAATGCTAGCTGAAAGCTGCAGTATGAGTCTTTGAATCAATTAAACAGTCCAGATGCAGCTGCACTTAGACAGCAAATGGATCCCACACATTTCCATGACTGCCGTGCAGCCTTTGACCTTTAATTTGTGGGCTCATCTAGTGTGAGCTCCTGAATAGTGAATCAAGCCTATTGATAACAGGCTTAATTTTTTGCGTTTTATCTTGCAGTTACAACTTGCTGTATTCTTAGAAACAGTCTGCAGGGATCTGCGAACACAAGTTGAAGGCTGCTGCTGTGGAACAATGCAAATTTCAAGGATCGGGCTGAAGTTCATGAGAACAAAACCTTTCCTGTTACTGTAATCTAGTTGTGAAATTGCTTCAGAGAAGGTCGTAGGTACTCAAGAGGTCCGGCTAAGGAGCCAACAACCCTCTTTCTCAAAACTGCTTTCCGTCACAGTCAGGAATGGTATTTGACACCTTTTCTTTTCCTGTTTCTACGCACACATGCTTGTGTGTCTAGATCATATGGATTTCTCTCACAGCACTGTGGCATTACCGCCTTTGATTGTATCAGATACCATGTTACCTGCAGCAGTGTCTTGATTGCCCAAGCTCATAAAAATCGAGGAGAACTGGCCATCTAAGACAAGCTTCTAAAGAAACCAGGCAGTAGAGCAGGCAGTTGCTGTAGAAAGCAACTAGAATTGTTTTTCCCTCTCCCTTTGCTTCCCAGGGAAATCAGATTCAGATCAAAAAACGGTATTTTTATAAGTAATTCCCACTGAATGCATGAAAGTACTGGAATTTTATTAGGGAAGGTTGAGAACCATTTAGGAATGCAGGTACTTGAGGGTTTAAGCACCAGCCAAGAAGCATGTTTCAGAACCTTAGCAGCAGCTAAATGTTTTACTGAAGGACCTAATTAAGTGCCTTTGTGCAAAGCTATAATCTTAGATATGTTTTTAAGCGTTTTCTAAGAACATCTAAATAATGCATACCTGGCAAATGCTGACTTGCATAAAAGTTGAACTTCTCTTAAAATGGAAATTTTAAGCAACCTAACCTCAGCTTAAATACTTGTACCTATAAATAGGAGAGCAATATTAAATAATACAAGCCTATGATGATCTTCTAGCAGTTTATGCATCTTCATCTCCAAAAATGTTGGGGACAAAAGAAGAACATGTGGTGTGTAATACAGAAGCTTAAAATTACAGAAGTTGTGCTTATCTTCACAGCCAGTGTCTTTTTCTTCATTTTTAACGATTTCTCTTTCAACTTTCTCCTCAAACTCAGTTACTTTTCCTTGCCTATCTGCTTTGTACATTCTCTTCCTGTCACCCCACCCCACCCCATCCCCATTTATTTCTTTTCTTTGCCTGGCATTATTCTTGCTGTGTAAAATGCCAGAATAAATAGAGGTCACTTAAAGCACAGTACAATTTAGACCATTTTATTTATTTTATACTTTTATTCTTACTTTTTAGGTTTGTCTGATGTGCTTTGTAAGCTCGTTAGATGGATGCTAATCTCTCTGCTGTTCTCACAATGTTTTGATTTAGTTCAAATTAACTGCAGTGGTCTTACTACTTATATAAAGTAATGTCAAATTAAAAATTATGCTCAGTGTTACCATTTCACTTCTCTAAGGCACTGTTTTGTTGCTGTGTTGAATGGCAACTTAAAAGTTTGCAGCTGTGGACAGTCATTGAATTTTACTAGTGACAAGTTGGTGCATATGAGATCGGAAGCAAGGCTAGTCTAGAGTGACTGTAGACAACAAAAAAATTTGAATTTACTTCTTAACTATGGCAAAGATATTTAATTAGGATTTTTTTTTTATTTACTGGCATAACTTCCAAAAAAATAGCACTGAAATACAGGAAAATTGCAATAAAATGTTATGCAAGTGAAGTGTTTATACATAACTCATCTTTTGCAAGCAAATAGAAATAACTGCAAACTGTTTCAATGTTCAGATTTAACTCTTTGATTTTTTTAATACATTTTAGTCCATAAATACAGAATATAACCATATTAAAATAGAAAGTTTAAACACAGCATTTTCCAATTACAAATTGTCAACGAAATCCTTGAGAATGAAATGAGCTGACAGCTGTAGTCGGAGCAGATTCGTAAAGTACTGTTATAGCACATTGCACCATCAATTATGTGTCAAGCATGCTGCCAAATAGTAAGTGTTCTGACCTTTGTTATTAATAATGGAGGCAGACACTGGGGACATGTGGAAGACAAATAATGTATATAGATCTGATTTTGTTAATGGATATAGAGCCCATTTGGTATCCTGCCCCTCCCTTTGCAAGCTATAATTTTATGAAAAAAATGGACAAACAAAGTAGTGGAAAGCAGCATTGTCAAAAATATACTCTGATAGGAAAAAAATGTTCCTAAGTTAAATAATAGCAAGAAAGCTCTTGTCATCAAGCTTTACTGCTTTATTTATATATATATTTGTCATTTCCCCTGTTTCTTGGAAAATAACCTGGAAGAAGTGAAATGGAGCAACTTGTCTTTACTGTGTTCTCCATTCATTCTTGTATTTTTAAATTGTTACTTTGCTCAGTATCATCCATCATCTTGTAGAAATTGGCTAGTCAAAGGTCTAGTCAATGTCTTTGTCTAGAATATAGCTTCTAGTGATTTTAGGTGATCATGCAAGACAACACTGATAATAGGTAAAAGTGGCGATAATAGTAGAATAGCCAACGAAAGGACAGAGAGAAACACTGTTTTGTGGTATTACTAAAAAAAAAAAAAAAAGGGCCCAAGACCCAGCAAAGATAAAGACCCAGCAAAGATAATCAAAAATGTGGGGCAGAGAAAACTCCTTCCTCTACAAGCACTGATGGCACTGTTTCCTGCGTCATTCTCGATGCAGAATATAGATCCCAGAATGTCTTGCCAGTAAGACGTTAAATAATTGGGTCAGGATTTCGTGTGGAGCACGCTGCAACTGATTACATGAAAACCAGTGGACTGTTTGCATTAGCAAAAAGCTCACTTTGGTCCTAAAAGTTGTAGAATTTCTCTTATCACAACCTTTGTTAATGTTATATTACTTTCAGACAGTAGAACAATTTTTTAACATTATTTTTTAAACTTAAAATTACATTTAGGAATTGAAACTAATTGCATCTACAGACCCTCTCTAAACTTCACTAATCTGGGCTTGCATAAGATTAATGAAAAATTAGAGCTCCTCTGATTTGTAGTACTTTTTTTAATGTTACTTTATTGGTGTCTTGCCATAAATTCTAAGTATGTGTTGAAGTCTGGGTTTCCGTTGCAAAGCCGTTTTGAGTTTTTAATTTTTTTCAGTTGCCTACACTAAAAGACAGTGCACAACTAAGAAAGAGCAAAGAATTTGGAATAAAAGGTAGGGACTGAGACAGTATATTTCTGTGAAATTAACCAAAATTTGCACGAAGTCAAGAATGTTGCCAGACAACTGTTACTTTTACGGAAGCAGTTGCATTCCTCTCTTAAAAATTTAGAAACTCTTTTTACCAGTCCTTAATGATCTGATGTTTTTACTGTATACAGACACACTCTTCTAATCAACCAGAATTTAAGATTTCATTTGAAGTTCATGTCAACAATAAATGTTGACTGTTGTAGAACCCTCCACCAGCTCCTTACACATGTTTTTAAATAGTCTGATAGAGATGAAGAATTTGCTGCAGTTAAAAAAATACAGACTTACAATGAATATACCAAGAGGAGATCGCTGAACTTGTGTCAAGGTAATACTGGTAACTTACTGGAAAAATCAACATATTTTTTTCTATTCCTTTTTTTTTCCTAACTCTGGGCACTGTGTGTACTTTATTTACTATACATGTATGGATTTCTTTCTCCATTTCTTGCTGAATTGGAAGAGGGGAGAGAACAAAAGCCCTCTAATGGTCAAGTTGGTTGTCCACAGTGTATTTGTAAATTTGAGTTGAAGCCATCTTTATAAGCAAATGGTTTTCTTAAACTAAGCACAAAATAATTCAGATGCAATAATGATTTGGATTTTTAATAAAACTGGTTTTATATATCTGCTCCAGAAATTGTTTTCCTTTAGTTCCTGTTAAGTGAGCACTTTGTGTTGTAGGCACATGGCACTCCGGCTCATGGAATAGCCAGGAAGAAATGCAGTTGAAAACATTAATTTATTAAATTTTATACAATACTTTGTTAAAGCCACTAATTTCTTCATGTTTTGACTTTTGTTCATACATGCTTTATACATGTGTACCGAATTTTCTGTCCAGATGGAGAGACATATATACCCTGATCAAAGAGGCTGTCATCAACACACCTTATTTCTAACAAATATAACCTCTTTCCAACTGCATACCCCTGGCTTCTTATCAGCTAGGTAATTTTGAGTTTCAGTACTTATTTTTCTGATGATCTAGGCCTGTGCCTTGAATATCTGAAACAGCAATAGCCAACATTTTGTCTACAGTGGCTGCACAGGCTTTTAAGGGATTCATCAAAGGCTGGTGAACCTTTGGTTGGATTCTTTTCCCGTATAACCCCCGTGAACTGCTAGAACCTCTTGGGATCAGTTACTAGATGACGTAGTTTCCATTCTTGAGGCTTTTACCTAATGGACTGGTGTCCAGCCTCGTGACAGGCTATGCGTGTTGCCTCCGTGCGGTGACCTCCCGTGCCAGGTGTATTCCCATCGCGTGGCAGGCATGCACCCGCGACGCTGGCGTTTACGGCACTGCTGCCCTGAGCTGTTCCCCGTTAATTAAGGGGCGTGTGCTGCAGCACCCTCAGGAAAACTGTCTGGCAGGAATCAGGTTTCTCAAACCCTGCTCTTTTCACCCCTCGGGGGAGACAGACGCGAGGAGGCAGCGGCCTAGGGGTTCGTTCGGCTTGGCTTTTCGTCCGTGACCTGCTGGTTGGGAACCTGTGTGGTGTCCTGCGAGGAGACCAGGGGTGGTGGGGAGCGAGATAAGCCTCGTGATGCCAACGAATTTGAAGGCAAGGCCCCAATACTGCTTGCTGGGTGGCTTGGGTTGGAGATGACCCTTTCTATGGAGGTAAGGAAGGAGATGAAGTCCTGAATGAGCGCGTGTCTGAGGCTGATCGTTTGATGAATGAAGTCTCCGAGCACAGAGTGGTCTGTTACTGTAGTAGTAGTGAAAACATTGTTGATTAACTTCGTAATGCCTTGACATGTAAAGTGGTGTTGAAATCTGTGTGAATTGCCTTCTGTATTTCGCTGTATTTACGGAAACGGGTTCTGTGAATCTGCCTGACCCCGCGGCATTTCTCTGTAAGTGACACCTGCCTTAGGAGGAGGGGGATCCGACAGCACGTGCCGTTGTGTGCCCTTCTCGTGGTTTGTGAGACAAGGCGCGCCTGCGAGTCAGCCGAGCTCGCTCAGAACGGGGGCTTTGCTTGCGTAACGTTCAAAATCACTGAACTGAAATAGCTTCTTTTTTTGTTAGTAGCGGCGTTTGACAAGAACTCCTAAATTTCAATTACTATAGTTTCAGATCTCTGGTTGTAGATGCTCTTTACACTGTTGCAGCCTGGTGTTTCTTGGATGAGAGCAGTGGTTCTGTAGTAAACTGTACAGAGTCTGCAGCCTTTTGCTACACACTTTGTAAAAAGCGTACCTCTGTATTTCGTGTCTCACACTGCCATCTAAGGGCCGTGTAGGCTGAGAAGGTGGCTGAAGGGTCTTCAGGACTTTGCTTCTTGCTGCCCTTCCCTTTGAGAAGTCAGCAATTCATGGATGAGAGGGGTGGGCAGGAATAACGGCAAGCCTTTGCAAGGTGATGTTTCGTCTGAAAGGATAGAGGAATCTTGCAGGTGAGTGAGAAATTGGAATGTAAATTGGAGCCGTAGTCTTTTAGGAAAATGCAATGAGTTTGTGTAAAAGCCAGCAAATGAGAAAGGGAGATTACAGGATCTGAGGCTGCTCTTGGGACAAGGAGGTAGTGCTTAGAGCCCTGAAGGGTTTCAGTTGAAACTCTCAGCAGTGAGGGGGTGGGCAGTTCAGATTCCTAAAGGTACCAAAGTGCTTGACTCCTACTGGTTCAAGGATTAGTGGTCTTTAATAGAATTTGTTTATTAAGATTTTACCTAAAAAGACACAAAGTAACATGAATTATTTTCCTCTTTTTTTTCTAATGTAACATGTTTTGAATTTCTGGGTGTTCTGATTTTCCTGGACTAAGGGAAACAGGGAAAAATCTGGTGTTACTTTACAAGTATGTGACATGTAACATGATCATCATTTAAATATTTTGGTGTTTAAGCAATGAGAATTTTATCATGAAAACTTTTATTTCCAGGATAAAAACACATTATTTTTTTTTTTTTTTAATCTGCAAACTCTACTTGTATAGGCTTAATTCTATAGCTCCTTTCTCGCTGAGATGTTTTGAACTACAAGTACGGTGAAGAGTTAGTGGCAGAAGCAAAACATTTCAGTATTTGTCAACATAGTACTGTTGGCACGGACCTACAGAAGCGGTTTTTCTAATGAGGACCCCTTCGAGTACAACTTCATTTTACACTGTATGCATTGTTTTTCAGGCTAGTTTCCAGCAAACTTTGTGTAATAGAGAAAGTAATTAATCTTGCATGTTACTTTGACAGGCTCATGCAAGCAAAGACCTGGAAGAGCAGTTGCGGTCTGTGTCCAGTGTGGATGAACTCATGACGGTACTTTACCCAGAATACTGGAAAATGTTCAAATGTCAGTTGAGGAAAGGAGGTTGGCAACACAACAGGGGACACTCCAGCTTTGACACAAGATCAGATGATTCCCTGAAATTTGCTGCAGCACACTATAATGCAGAGATCCTGAAAAGTAAGTACAGGACGCAAAACACATTCTAACACGCAATGAATCAAAATCTGAAGGCTTCTCAGTTGTGTCAAAAATATTTTAAAACCTAAGCATTGTCAGGAAACCAACCTCTGCAGTTTGATTTGATGCCATGTCTATAATCTAAAATACTTGAAAATCAGCCTTCCCTAATGAAATAAATTGCTCTGCAGACATATTTTTGGTACATCCGTTGTAAGAGAGGTGCTTCTACAGACTGCTTCTCGGCTCAATGGGTAGAGGAAGTTAAGTGTTTGTCTTCAGGTATAAGCAATCTTGCTTTGCAGAGGCTGTAACAATTTTGAGAAAGGAAAGAGGGCACTGACAGTTGGATTCATGGAACTGTTTCTGCTTGTTTTCTGCAATCACGTCACGGCTGGTAGTGCCTTCTTCTCTCATGCATTATTGCTTTAGGATGCTAAAGAATCCACCTGTAGCTTTTTCCTGTAACATGAGCACAGTTGTCACGTTGTTATGCTCAAACCAGAAAAAAACCAGCTTTCAGACAAATATGTCAATACCCTTTAGTGATTTAGATGGCCTAGATAAAAATATATTAGCTTACAGTTTAAGCAAGTGCTTGCAGGCAAACACAGGATTTATAGCAGGAGGTGTGTTTTTTTGACATGATATTGGAAATCATGTATTTTAATGGAGACATTAAGGTACACGTGAGGAGAAATTTCCATTTTTGCTGAATAGCCTAACAAAAACTGTTGCCAAGAGAGAATGAAGAGGCCTTTATTGTATAGCTGCAAGTTCCACGGCTGTTTAGTGTAAGGTTGTATCTGGTAAAAGTCTGTATAACATGGTGTAAAATGTTTGCCCAAATTTGCATAGGTAACCTGGGCAGGGCACAAATATTGCCTTTCAGATTAATTTCTATGGTGTATAGAACAGATAATAATAATCTTTTGCTTTGAATTATACTCTTTGAGTTTAAAAAGTAAACGTGTTCAAATTAATTTCACGTTAAGTGTGTAAGTATAGAATTTAATGTTTCTAATATATAGTATCCAAGTGAAGTGCTGTGTGGGACCAGCTATGCTTACCTGGGGGAGATGTGCAGTACTTCAGGCTTCACTCATGGTGAGACTCACCCCAGCCATAGGGGTAGGAGGGACATGTACAGCTGTATCTGCTGGCCAGCAGGTTGAGGGAGGTGATTCTGCCCCTTTGCTCGGCTCTGGTGGGACCCCACCTGGAGCGCTGTGTCCAGCTCTGGAGCCCTCAGCACAGGAAAGACATGGACCTGTTGGAGTGGGTCCAGAGGAGGCCCCAAAAGTGATCAGAGGGGTGGAGCACCTGTCCTGTGAGGAACGGCCAAGAGAGTTGGGGTTGTTCAGCCTGGAGAAGGGAAGGCTCTGGAGAAACTCTATTGCAGCCTTTCAGTACTTAGAGGGGACTTATGAGAAAGATGGGGACAAACTTCTTAGTAGGAACTTGTGATAGGACAAGGGATAATAAAGAAGAGAATTTTCATAATGAGGGTGGTGAAACACCGGAACATGTGGCCCAGAGAGGTGGCAGGTGCCCCGTCCCTGGAAACATTCAAGGTTGGGTTGGATGGGGCTCCAAGCAACCTGATCTAGTTGAAGGTGTCCCTGCGTATTGCAGGGGGGTTGGACTAGATGGCCTTTAAAAGTTTCTTCCAATCCAAACTATTCTATAATTCCATGATTCTATGTCATATGATCTACCCAATCTTGTTAGGTTCCCCTTGTAGCTCTGCTGTGACTTTCCTTCTGCTCTATGATAATATGCCGCATACCTATGAAGAAGAAAAATTAATTAGAAGTTAACATAGAGAGATGTGTACTGAATAAAAGGTGTGACTAGCAATTACATTTTCGGTTCTAAATAAAAAAAAAAAAAAATCCTACTAATTTACTGCAGGAAAGTATTGTTTTTAAACAGTTACTTTATAACACATGAAATTCCCTGTAACTTGGCAGGTATTGATACTGAATGGAGAAAAACTCAGTGCATGCCACGTGAAGTGTGTGTGGATGTGGGAAAAGAGTTTGGAGCAACTACAAACACCTTCTTTAAACCCCCATGTGTATCCATCTACAGATGTGGAGGTTGCTGCAATAGCGAAGGACTCCAGTGTATGAATGTCAGCACAAATTACATCAGCAAGACAGTAAGTTCTCACTCTTACTACAGTCCAAGTGCTCCTTGCAAATCCATTTGTGATCGTGCATATTTTAAACCTTCTTACTTACTACACGGAAGGAAAAGAATCAATTCCAGAATACATAGGAAAAACAGCTGAAGAGACTGCTGCCCAGAAGAAAGTGTTCTCTTTTCCCCCAAATATATTCTCTTCTCTCCTCTCCCTCTCCTCTCCCTCTCCTCTCCCTCTCGGGGGGTGGGGGGTGGGGTGGGGAGCAGGGGAATAAAAAAATTATGATGCCTTGTTCTCAGTTTTGAGATTATCCATGAAACATAATTCTGTCCTTTTTTTTTTACATCTACCATTTGCCTGCTGTATGAGGCAAGCAATCTGGAAAACTAACCTTTAATTTTATTAGTGAAGACTGCTTTAGGACGTGTGCAGACACAATGCATGTTGCAAATAAACCTTTTAGGAACCCAAATTTACTATATTAAGAGATATTAGTGTAACATACCCGTTCTTTTTGTTTTAGTGCACCTTCCTCAGGTATATGCGCAGATTTTATTCTTCAAGTTCAGGGCTAGTGATCAGGTAGGAGTGTGCAGAGATTAAGCATTGAGCCTGTGGGCTGCCTTTAAAGGATGAGCATACATGCGTTATTCTGTTTCAAGTAGCTATCACAGTTATCACAGTTATCTTAAAACAACATTTCTCTGAAAAATCACATAAAAATAATCATGCTTCAGAATGTTTGCTAGGATAGTTTGCTTTTGTTACAGTATTTGGTAGGAGTTTTGTTGGTCGTGGGCCTTTTACCTCATCTTTCTGATACTTTGATGAAAACTAATTTTAGTGTAAATCTTGCTTCCTTTTTCAACTAGATTCATCGAGCTGAAGATGCAGTACATATTAATAAGGAAGATACACAACTGCATAGCTAACTAGGAGACTGTAGCCCCTGGAAATGTCACTACTTTATTGCAAAACTTCTTAGGGCTCTGAGCCTTCTTGAGGCCAAAAGGGGAACATAAAAAAAACAGCTTTTTTTTATATAAAATAATTTTTTTGTCCTCATTTCTCACCAAATCTGTCTGTCTGAAGTGGCGTATTCTAGCAAGAATTTTCAATCCTAAATTTAAGCTAGTGGTAGACAGCCACACAAAGCAGGAATAATGCTAACTCAAAATAGCTTGAACAAGGAAAACTACAACGCTGATTTCGTTCAGGCCCATAGCTATTCCCACAGACAGCTGTCCTAATTCCATTTGCTTGAAAGATGCAAATATAATTTTCATGTTATAAACCAAGAAATAGGACTTCTTTTTTTTTTTTTTTTTTCATGGATTTATGAAGTTCAGCTTATTGGAATGATCTAGTTACAGAGAGAGTTGTTCCACTTAGCACAGATTTCCTGGTCTTTGAGCACCTTATCAGTTTGGGGTAAATAATCCCTTTCTATTCATCTTTCTGTTCTTATCTATTGAGTGAAGTAATTTATTTTTGCTAGTAGGAAATGTTTAGTGCTGAGTTTCTTTTTTAAGTTCTTGATGTCATTGGTGATTATATGATATGGAAGTAGTTAAAGATTTGAGAGATTCTGAAAAAGAAAATGTTAAAGGACTTGTCAGAAAGAAGAAAGAGGCAACAACATTGTTTTGTTTTCTTACCTATACTGTAAAAGCAAGCAATTTAATCTCTGAGTTTTCTGTCTTGCTTCTGCTTTCCAGTTTTATCTGGTCCTTGACAGAATGCAGTTTTAAAAAACCCCTTAATAAAGGAAGAGAGCTATAGCTATATCTCTTCATCTGTCATCATCTCAAATCTTTTTAAAGTTATGTGACCACAGCTTACCCTATATCAGATGAGAATTAGGAAGAAAAAAGTATTGGATTCAAGACCCTTCTGTGGAATTCAGGTACCCTACACACCTATTTTCACTACTGTTTTCCTTTTGTTTCCTGAATGAAATCAGAACAAATGGTTAGTAACCAGGCATCTTCTGTTTTTTCATCTCACCATTTTTGTAGTTTTGTTTTTGGTGCGTAAATTCCAAAAGATAACTTCATGCTGTTCAGCCTGCAGAAGAAGTCTTAATGGGAAATTAACTTTTCAGCTGGAGGTCTTACTGTGAGGGCAAGCTCTAGCATCGGTTCCAGACATTAAAGAAAGTTGATATCAGCTTTCATCAAAATTAATCAAAAAGAAAAGAGCTAAGCATAGTAATTATTTTTATGGGGAGCAAATAATTGATCGCCAGGAGAATGGACTAGGTCAGATGTTCCCAGATTGGCTTGTGGAACACTGTGGTGGTTCAGAGAGAGGTCAATAGTTCTGTAGTTCGGGCTGTGTTCCCCCTTTCTAGCCACTTTATTAAGAGAAAAACAGAAAAGTATCCCGCTTTGCTTTTAATGCCATTTTTTCCACAAAGATCATTCCAGTAGTTGCTAAGGGGTGTTTATACATGATGAGGACATGAGACCATTTCTTAATTAAGCTATAGTACGAGGTTTGAGAACCCCCTAGGCTAATTCATAAAATGCAGTAGATCTTTTTCTTCCTTTACCTGTGACACTGCAATAGCCCAACTTTGCAGGTGGCGGCTTGTTTAAGGTCTGTGGGGAAGGTGGTTGGTTGGTTTTTCGTTTCGTGGTGTGGTTGTGTTGTTTATTTCTCTAATTGTTATTAATCAAACAACTGTTCTTTTTCACATGGCACAGCTAGTTCAACAGCAGTTGAAAAGGTTTGGACCTACCTGGTGCAACAACAGCCTGTCCCTCAGCTGTACATTTTTTATGCCGCACCTATAGGTACTTGCGTATAGGTTGAAGGGCAGCAGTGAGCGGATGTCAAAGAGCCAGCTCATTCCAGTCTTCCTCTTGGCTGGCAGGGTGGACAGTTTTTTGGCTTCTTTCAGATCATTTGATAGAAAGGTCCTAAATCTTCTTGTTTCATGGTCACAGTAAAAGTCCCTCAAGGGAAAACATCTTTCCAAACGGTTTCAAATTAGATGTAGGGGAGCTTTTCTCACAGGAAAGAAGTTAACAGCTTAAAATTGCTTGCCATATTTGAGATGTACATGGTGTTCCTTTACACAGTTTGGAGATGCATATGTCATAAGAATTTTCAGTTGTTTTGAACTTTACCACTTATGCCTTTTCCCATGCATTTTTCTGTTAGGCTGATGATTGTAATGATATAGTAAGTACTATTAATAGTGGGAGATACAGCAGTATAATTTCCAAATGTTTTTTATTAGAATTTCTGGGAGGAATAAAGTGATTCGAATATAAAAAGATAAAATAAGGAACCCGAGCATATCAAACAGATATGAAATGTATTATATCACGTAAGTTACCTGTTGTTGTATCACACATAAGCCTTGAAATACTGTTTTTTAAAAAAAGTTAGTGAAATAAATAACGATTGTGTACCATTTTTCTGATAGCTTCTGTTCATTCTTTCCAGTCTTGTATCCTTAGCTTAAAAATCTCTCTAGATACATTGTGCTTTGTTACACTGGTTATACTTGGCCAGCCTTACTGACACTTTAGGCAGTGCAAAGATCACAAGTGATGGAAACCGAGAGTCAACCAGTTTAAGGGAAACTTGCCAAAATAAACCACAGTCTATCGGACAAACATAGAGTAGTTCCTGTAAATCTGGGGGGAAAATCATACATAAATCCTATATTTGAAAAGTTTCTAGAATGATAAGCTTCCCTTGTCTGATACGAAAGTAACTGTTTTGATTATTTTATATTTTGGAAGTCATTGATCATCATAGTAATTGTATTTGTGCTGATACAATGGATATTGGTGCATATGACAATAGTGCTGAACAATTTATTTTAGCTGCTGAAGCAAAGAAATACTAAGTATAAAAATCAACAGTTCTTCTGGAAAGTATGGTATGAAGTCCTTCTAGTCTGAAGAAGGAGTTATCAATGCAGTGAATCAACAATACATGCCTTTCTAAGGATCATTGAGGAGGAATATATGAGAATATTTTTTTTCCGGAATTCCGATAGCAGTTTTGGTCAAGCATGCAGAGATTCCTGTCTGCTGTTAGATATAATTTTTTAAAAAATTAATATTAAAGTCATGGTGAGCTCTAGGTCACGGACCAGACTCTGGTCCCACCCTCATTTCAGTTCTCCCCCGCGGCTCTAAAAGTGGCCGACAGAAGAGCGTGGCCCGTTCGGGAACTGAAAAGAAGCCGCTACAGGGCTGTTGTGGGATGGAGCACACAGGTCTGCCCTGGAAGCTCTTGCAAGGACGACTGAAGAAATAACAAGGATGGGAAGAAGGGGGACTGGTGCACTTGGCTTCATAGTAATTGCAGGTTTTGGAGTGCCAAAGGCCAGGTCTGGTTAGGGAGAACAATTCAGAGACACCTTTGCCCGGTGTACTCTTGCTGTGCTTCTCACTTGAGGAGTAAAGAGCATATGCACCCATCTTCAAGGATTTAAAAAAATGACGTGTAAAAGAATGAAAATTCAGGGGAAAAAATTGTTTGTAGTTGCACACAGGATTGTAAAAGTGATCTAATTATTCACTTAACTTTGTATTAGTCTGAAAAGTTCTTTAATTATTTACCTGTCTCTACTGGAAGGCAGAAAATAGAAGTATATGAAGCTGACGTTCAGGTCAGCTGACCATAGGATATGCTGCCTTTTAATTTTGTCTGGTGCAGTGGAATGAAAGTAAGGTATTAAGCCTAGAATATACCTTACTACAGATAGTGTAATCCAAATGTATGAAGAAAAATGACCTTCCTTCATTTTTGAAAATGAACATTTCAAGTTATGCTAGGTTGAAAGACAGTTATCAAGTCATCTTGGTAATTGTCAATGGGAACTACAGAAAATACATATCCTCAAATAATAATAACAAAAGATGTCTTGCAACCAAAGTTCTTTTTTAAAATCCATATAGTACCAATTACTGTCAGAGTTTTAGCACAGTTTCTATTTAAGTCATTTACTATACATTTCTCTAGAGCTTTTTCATGACAGAGAAGAATGGGGAAAAAACCATTTATAGTCACGCATAATCTTGTTCCACGGTAAACAACTCTAGCTTAAGTAGCCTAATATTAAGATTATCCATCATACTCCGTTATAAACTGTATTGGCATCCTTAGCCTAACTTCGCTATTCTTTAACAATAGAGGTTGACATTTTTCTGCCAGATGTGCTGGGTTTGCTTTTAGTTTTTTGCTTCAAAACCTCAGCAAAAGTGGTGGTTCTGCTTTTTCTTAGACCGGAGTAAGAAAAAGTGCATATGGCTTTATCAGTAAAAACAAAAAATGATGGGTTTTTTTAATCTAAAAAAATGTTCATGTTTCCTTGTTTTAGGTAAAGGATACGAGATTTGTTTGCTTGTATTAGGAATGTGTGTTTCGTTGTCTTTGAGACAATCTGCATACATTTAAGTGTTAAAAAAAAAGAAAAAAGAAAGAGCTAGGAGGCAAATGGAATTGTTAGGAGACTTGGCTTTCTTCGTAACTAGAACACTTTATAACCTGGAGCTGAACAAAAAATCTGATGCAGTTTCAGATCTAGGAACCTAAATCCCATCATCTAGGGAGAATCTGTCATTGGTAGACCCACCTTTTGTTGGGAAGGAATGAACCTGGTTGATCCAAAAGCAGCTGAGCCAAGATATATGTGTGCCAGAACACTAAAAATTATGCTAAGGAACCCAAAAAGAGGGAAGGGAAATCAAGCTTCATGGGCTGGCTGAAAGGGAAATTTTAGGTGGGCTGAAATGAGAGGAGGTTGGCACAGAGGTGAAGACCTTAGGACACAAGGGCTGAGCACAGTACTTTGAAGAGAAATATTAGAAAATACAAGAAAGACTGGAAGACCTGCCATGAGGCTTTCAGTGACAAAACAGCCTTGGACTTGGCTGAATGGCATGTATTCGGTTCTTGTGAAATTCGTTAACTACGTATGGTTTTCAACTGTTCTTCAGTTATGTAGAGCTTCCATTAGTATGTGTTACACACTAAGATTAACAGTATGTTATTGATACATGTTTATGATACTAGCTTCTGTGGAAGAGGTCAGAGCTTTGACTGCGATTTTGTGTGATTTAATTTGTTTTGTTTTGTTGTATGGAATGCTCCATAGCTGTGCTATCGCATACTGCTTCAGTGGGTATTTTCCACTGCTTTCTTGACAATGCGGCGTTAGTAGCACAAACGTGCAAGACAACATGGGCAAGTTGAGTCTAATATTTTTCTTTTAACTTGTATTTGCATCCAACTCTAGCAATACTTACGGAATGTACTTTGATTTGCTGTTTAATGTGCTATAATTATAATTTTTTTTTCTGAAAACTGCAAGCAATAAATGCTTTGAAAACACTGCTGTAATCGCTACTGCTGTCAGATCTCATGTTCTAGGGACTGAACCGCATTTTTTGTAGTCTTTAGTCCTAAATGTCTGGGTTTAGGCATTGGTCCCTGAAGAACAGACCTGAAGGATATGTCTTTTACCTATTGCCTGTAGTGTGAATTAATCCAATTTTTACTATGATACGAAGATGGGAAGGAAGAGAAGATTTGGGCCTCTAAGAATACTGTAAAACCAATCCTTTACCAAGTGAGAAGTCAGACAGAAATATAAGCCATCTGATCTCCAAGAAGAGGTACCCATTTGGGCAATATGGGTACCAGCAATAGTAGCCACAACCAGTAGTGTTGCCAGCAAAGAAGGGAGTCAAGAACCAGCCTTATACACTATTGTTACGGTGCATTTCTCGTAGAAATATCCTTTCTAGATATTGGCATTTGGCTGTGACGTGTTGCCCAGCATGCCCTGTAGTGACAATAGATGTTGAACTTATTGTTCTGGTGGATGAAGATGAGAAAGAAATAAATTAGAGATGTTAGCAAAACCAGAAAGCATTACACAATGTCCGATCTTACCTAATTTGAAGTGATTTATTAAGATGGTAATTCAAACCCAGCTTATGTATATTGAGAGTTTACTCACACTTAAGCAGCTTAATTGGATTTAGAGATGCTGCTATCACAGCTGAGAGCAGAATATACATTTTTTTTTAGAGTGGGTCTTCTTTAAAATGCCAGAGATTGTTTAAACTGAATTATTCTGAGTATTAAATGCGTTTTCTGTAACAGACTACTTTTCAAGAATGTATTTCTTGTGAAATCTCTTCTTGATACAGTTTCATTATCAGAAGATAAGAATAAATACCTCATTTTTCAGTATGCATCAGAATATAGTATCCTGATAGCGTTTGCAGAAAAGTGAAGAAAGAACAAATCAGTATTTCCAGCCCCAGTATTTCACATCCATCAGTCCCGTTAATGAAAATAGATCTGGTTTATGTTCTTCAAAATGCTAGTTCGTGTATCATCTTAAGCACTTGCCAAAAGTGAGGACTAGAAGTGTAATACCAAATGTAATATAATACAGTATCTAATATAAATAGTTGTCTTAAGTTTTTTACTTTATATATGAACAGTAGCTGCTATTAGGTGATGTAAAATACATTGCTGTTAAGAGAATTTAGTTGAACAAACTGAAGGAGATTCAGTGAAGTTAAGGAAGCTAGTCTACCTTTACATTGTTTAACTAGGGGTGTTTTGCATTGCACCACTGAAATGTTTATGGGAATAGTTGTTAGCAATACTTACCTCTAAACTGATAACCTTTCATAGTTTAGATGGAAGGATAAATGTAGATTAAGACAATGTTCACCATCATTTCCACTCACAATTGGTATGTCTCAGGTGTTCCAGTGAAATCTCTCTCGGTGCACTCGGGATGCCAAACAGGAGGACAGTTAGCCTGCCAGGGACCTCTTTTAGCTGGTTTGGAATTGTAGCAATAGTCCTACACTGCCGTCTCCAGGAGTCTGGAGTCTGCTGTGCTTTGCAGCGTGACAAACCGATCTCCAAGAACAGAGGAAGAACAGACCATGCCCTTTTTTCTAGTCACCTGAAGTTCAGTCCATGCAAAGAATCATGCGTCTTCAGTTTCAAAGTTTTATCAGTTCTCCCTATAGTGGGTTTTTACTTCACCTTTGGAAAAAGAAGTTCATACTGTGATAAGAAAGCAGAGAGAACAAGATTCTCTTTACATGTGTAGTATTGTAATTAAGTCCATACTCTTTCTTCTGCCTCTCAATTCATAAATGTCTTTTAAGAATCAGTTTTCTTATATTTAGTATAGTAAAGGCTTTTGCATCTGTAGATTCTTAGCTATCCAGATTTTTAGAGGTCCAAACCTGTTGTGCTGTCCTTCTGAAAACACAAATTGTTTAAAAAAAAGGTACTCCCGCATATATAGATGTTTTGTCATTTGATTAAAGATCAGTATTTAAAAAACAGAAGCCCAAAGAACTCAGCATGTATTTTCTCAAATGTGTACTGTATGCAGAAATGAAAGCTATTTTTCATAAACACAGTCCTCTCTGTCTACATCTACACCACCACCTTCATCCTTTCTAATTTCCTCGTTTGTGCATTATAACAAAACCTATGATGGCCTTCACGTAGGTGCCTATTTTTAAAATAAATTAGTAAGTACATAAAGCGACATTACATCAGTATGAGAATTATATCTCTGGGTTATGATTATTGCTCTATTTGGACGAGGCATCTTGGTAGGAATTCCTTTTGTGATTAATTTAAAGGCACTTTTATAATAGATAAGGGTAAATATTGGTTTTGGATGCCAAAAAGGATTGTAAATATAATAAAAAGTTGATCAGAAAGTCTCTTTCCAGAAGTCTGTGTTGAACTTTGTCAAAACCCTGGAGGTATGTCTGGTGAGAAATAGGCATTCATTTTATTGGTACCAAACTTTAAACTAGACGTGGACTTGTGCCCTTATCTTACTAATAACTCAAGACCAAAATTTTAAGAAGTGTTACTTATTTTGCAGCTGGAGCAAGAATCCAAGTGGTAATATGCTTTGGCTGGAAGTCTGTCTAACAAGAGAAGCTCTTCATGGTAGCTCCCTAGAAAGACAGAGTTTTTTCATCAGTATTTAAAAGATGAAGGAAACAATTTTCTGGTTTGGATTTCCTTCTACATAAGTAAATACATACCAGCTTGCATTTCTAGACTCTAGTGGGGGAAAAAAGCACATTTAAAACTAACGGAAGGGATGTGGTGCTTTTGCAGCAAAAATAATAGCATTGTAATCTTCTGTTAACAGAATCTAATACAAATATAATACTTTTGCAGTTTTAGTTCTTGTACGATGACATTCGGAGTGTTAGACTTTTTTAAAGTTGCAGTCACTAAATGATGTCAAAATTTGTTGTGTGAAACAGGTAATACCTATCAGACTTAATGATGCTTTATACAATTCAGGTGTAAGTTCTATGATTCAGGTTTATTAATAGTACAAGCTTTATCGTTGGCTGCACAAGTGCCCTTTTACCTGTGAGTACTTGGTGAATACATCCCATACTGCTGTACCCGCATGCTTGTTAGTACTCAGGCTCTCTTGCATACTTCAATGCCAAGGTACTCTTTTCAGGACATCTTGTAAATGTACTTCATACTCTCAATCATTTAAAATTACCAGTATTTTGATTACATTTGCATGCTGCCTATATGCCATACTATAAAGTTATTGATTATAAAAAATCATTGCAAATAGATCTCAGCTAAAAAAATAAAATCTAGTTATACATTCTCATCAACTGAAACTGGAATAATAACCAATTACCATGTTTTTAAATGCAGTGAAATCCCCAAAAGGTGCAGAAATATATTTGGAAAAGCAACTATGTACCTAAAAGGCAACAGTGCACTATTATCCTATTAAAAATAATATAAAAAAAAAAAAAGAGTTTGTAAGGCTTTGACCTAAAGTATTTGTCCCAACTAATTTTCAGGAGGCTATTGAAATCCGTGTTTCAACAGTGAAACCTTCTTAATTTGATGAAGTAGGTGTCCTGAATTAAATACTGAAATGAGCCTCACTGTTTGTCTGTTATCACATGTTCTCTTTTTCCACAAGGTATCACTGAAGCTGTTCTCTTCCACCAGCTGAACTAATTTCCTGCTAAAATTAGAATTTTATTCATTCACATACATGATTATTTTATTAATAGTGGATATTTCTTAATATCTTGAGAAAAAAATAGTTCAAGATGCATTCTGTTAGGGAAACCATATAATTTGCGTTGATACAAATACTGGAAAATCTAAAATACAGCATGCTACAGTTCAAAACTTGTTCATCCAAAAATGTTTTGATCTAAGTCCAATGTATTGCTGTTTTACACAATGTTTTTGTAATTGTGCAACTGATGTATTAGGCTGTAGCTTACCCCCTTTTAAAATTGTTCTGGTTTTCCAACTTTTTGAAGCACCTTCCAAATATTACGGTTTAGGATTTTTTAAAAGGCTGCCAATTTGAAGTCATTTTGTCTAGAAAAATGTGTTGTTTGTACGTTTTCCTCTTTGAATGTCAAATGTTACAGTAAGCAAACAGGCACGTAACACGGTTTAACACTAAAACATGAATTGCCGTACCACAGCGATTGTACTCATTTTGCACATAACGATTTTTTAGCGGTACAATTGACTATGCCACTGAAGGATGGCAGAGAACAAAAACCTAAAACTGAAATTCCGTATAGGTTTTTTGTATGTCCTTATGTTATTTTTAGTTGCACTGTTGCTGATCTATAAAAACATGCTTTCCTTTCCTTTCCTTTCCCTTTTCTAGTTGTTTGAGATCACAGTGCCTCTCTCTCACGGCCCCAAACCGGTAACCGTCAGCTTTGCCAACCACACGTCCTGCCGATGCATGTCCAAGCTGGATGTTTACAGACAAGTTCATTCTATCATAAGACGTTCCTTGCCAGCAACACAAACTCCGTGAGTATGAGACCTTGTCTTTTCTTTTGCATTATGAGCAAGCCTATATAATTAGATTTAAAACGTTGCTGGAAGCTTTCACAATTAAGATAGGTGAACTACACAGCAGTGGTAGCAGAGTGCATTTTGCAAAGGAGCTAGTACTGTTTTACACGAAGGGAATGTTACTTTAGTAACATTAGCTTTTTACCCAGTGGATTAACTGGGGCTAGCTGATTTTAAAATGAAGAATAATGTTGTTTGTGGGGTTTGTTTCATGGAAAGAGCTGCAATGCAATTGAGGCTTGAAGGGAACATTAAAATCAACTTCTTTATCTGTTCTTGATTACCTTTTTTTTTTAAAAAAAACACTTTTTCAAATAAGGAGTGCACAGCATCTCTGTCTCTTAAATATTTTCCTATTTAAAATGTTGTTGAAAAAAAAGGCCTGGGAATCTTTAACTCCAGATCTTTTTGGAGATCTTCATATGCCAGAAGCGAAAATAAAACAGAATGGGAAGGGGAAATAAAGGATTAATTGACAGTTCACAGAATTAGCATATTGATTTGTTTGGTGATTTTGAATGAGAAAGAAGAAATCTGGCACTGAAGCAACTGTTACTAAAATACTTGAAGAACTCCTTCCCTTCATTTTAGAGGACTGAGTGATGATTTCATTATGTATAAGTATTTAGGAGACAAAACATACGTAATGGACTAACAGTTGCTTCATGGAAGGACCAATAACTGCAAGCTGAACTGGAATCAATTGTAGACATTTTTAATATGGCAAGTGAATAGTGTAAAATGCCCATAAGTGTAAGTTAGGTTGTTTTCTCTCTCTTTTCAGTCAGTTGAAGTCTGGATGTTTTCTGACACGTTCCAACCAAACACAGATTATGTTCTATTTGTATTCTAATTGTTGAATTTGTTCATCAAAACATGAATCATAAACAGTGGATTAGAAAAATATTAGGAAATAAATCTATCAATAGTTAAATAATCGCATAATTAACACATTAGAAAAAAATCAAAAGCCAGAAGTCATTAGTGAAGTCAAATTATGCTCACTGTTGGCAGCTTCTCGGTGCTTCCAGATTAAGAGCAGTTAGAATTATTAGTGCAAGACTTTATTTTAGCCAGGAACCTGTAGTTAGAGGGAAGTAAGCATACAGATACAGGACTTTGACCAGCGCTCACAGGCTGGCTGTGCTGTGAGTAAGGGAATCACGCTTCAAGAAAGGTAAGTGTCCTGGTTTCCACCAGGATAGAATTAACTTTCTTCTCAGTCGCTGGCATGGTGCTGCGTTTTGGATTTAGTATGAGAATGATGTTGACGACACACCGATGGTGGAGTACTGTCCATACAAAGTCAAGGGCGCTTCAGTTTCCCCTGCTCTGCCGGTGAGCGGGGGCACGAGAAGCTGGGAGGGAGCAGAGCAGGGACAGAGCTGGACTTCCCAAAGGGATATTCTAGACCATAGAACGTCACGCTGAGTATGTCACGGGGGGGGGGGGGGGATATCACCGGCTCGGAGGGGCTGAGCGCTGCTCGGGGCTGGCTGGGCACCCGTCAGCAGGTGGTGAGCGGTGGGTTTTATTCCTCTCTCTCCCTTTCCTCTTCATTACATTCACTGTTGTTGTTGGTGGTGCTTTATTTAAATTACTAAACTGTTCTCACCTCAACCCATGGGTTCTACCTTGTCCCAATTCTCCCCATCCCACCAGGCTGGGAGGGAGTCGGCAAGTGGCTGCGTGGTATTTAGTTGCTGGCTGGGGTTAAACCACAACAGTAAGACAGAGCAGCACTACATCAGAATACATACAGGCCTCCTCTGCTGCCAAGTACTGTCTGTAAGTTTAAAATCTATGGGTTTTTACAATAAAATAGAAGAAAAAAAACCCAAGCTGAGTGCTTCTAGATTTGCATGTTCCTGGTGGGTGCCTGGTTGCTTTTCAGAATCCCAGTGGGGCTTTTTAGTTCGTACTATATTTCCCAATTTCGTTTCAACTTGCTATTTTTCCTTAACATTTTTAGTTACAGGTTTGAACGCCAGTAAAACTGCATTAAAGCCAAAACTTGGAAACGTACTTTCTTGTCACAGTGGCAGATCTGCATGTGTGCACGTACTTAGCTACTTGCTCATTTTAACAGAAATATAGTAATGACTTTCTTACGCATTACTGAAAAGCCTAAGAGCATAATCTCTGGGTTTAGGGCAGCAACACTTGGGATCTAATATGAATTCAAGGCTGGATTATGCCCTAATGCACAGGCATGTGTTAGAAAGAAGAGATAAATTACATGTAAGATAGAATACAAATAATATATTTTCTCTACATCTCTATCCTGAGAATTAAGGTCTCGGTCTTTGCCTGTTCTCCCACTTTTTTGCTTTTTTTTCTTTCTAAAATGTAGTAGCTACTCCTACACGCTTGCAGAGCTGAGGCATGTCAGTTCATGTTAACCAGTGTTTCAGGACTCCTCCTGGATCAATGGTATTTGAAGTTGTACTCTTCTCTCTTTATATAGAATGTCATCGAGGTGTGTGACTGAGTTAGGATATTATCACTCTCAGAAGTTTGGTGATTTGGGGTGAGCGGGAGCAGAGGGGCCTGCAATACACCTAGTTCGGACCAAGTCTCTGTGATGACCTTCTTTTCCCATGATTTGTGGGTGGGGGCTTACAGAGCAGATAAGCGTATTTTAGATGTGGGTTTAGACGTATGTTGTACACATTTAATGTTTCCTCCTCTTGTGTATTATCTGTCCTGACACTGACAGCTAACGAGTTAGCATGCTGATATTTTTTTGTTATTGTTCCTTTTTCTTTTAGTTGAGTTGAGAGTGGTTTGGAAGGAGGTAGTGAAATTTTCTGCAAAGTGGTTTTACCCCCCAATTTTTTTTCCTAGCCTTTCTGAACTTTTTTAAAGTGTTAAAATGAGTCATTTTAAAATTTCAGCTATATCTCCCAATAATTTTCTGTACTAGCAACCAGGGTAGAAATGGTAAAGAAACAGTTCCAGTTCCTTTTGCTGGGTGTCTCCAACCCTGATGCTGAAATATGTATTGTTCTCTTCAGGTTCTGGTAACTTGGGTTGTGTATCAACATCGTCTTCTCGTGGATTCATATGCACTTGGTGTTTTCTTCGTACTGTCACCCTAGCTTCCTTCTGTAGGTAGCTGGTTAGACCCAGGCTGCTGCGGGTTGTTTTTTGGAAAAAAAAAAAAAAAACAAAAACAGAATACAATAATATGTCTGTAAATTATCCATACTGGTTTTTAAGCAGAATCAGGAGGCAGGCGAAAGGACATATGTGCCAAGTGAGGGAGCAAGAGTGAGATCATTAGTGGAATGAAATCAGGAAACACCAGCTTGATAAAGTATGAGGTGATGCAGGGTGATGTTAAACTACAGCAGTCTTTACAAGCAAGGAGTTGTTTAATGTGGTGAAGGGGAGTGGTATACTGGAACGACGATCGTGGAAGAATGTCCCAGCACCTGCATTTTTGAATGCATGAGTAATGATCCTCGGGGGAATGAAAAGTGCTTAAAATTTGTAATGTATGTGCTGCCTTAACAGATGAGGATTTTAGAAGTACTACAGAAGTGATGAATAAATGACACAGCCTGGATGCACGAAGTTAGGCACAACTTGTTAAAAGTTGTAATGTCACCTGCCGTGATAAAGAAATTGCAGGCAAGGAAGATGAGATATCACACATAAATATTCTGTCTGTGGTGCACCTACTAGCCAAGTGCAGTCCTCCTTTAAAAGGCACCAGCTGCTGTTAGGATTTTTTGTTTTCTTTAGTCCACTACCTTGGCTGCAAAATTAGCAGGTAAAGAGCACTAAACTGTTAATTTTTTTGTTTTCTTTCATTTCTAAAGTGAAGAGCATCACTGCTGAAGTCCAACTCTTTAGATGCAAGAAACCTGTCCAGGATTTGAGTGGCTGACGAGGAGGAGTCAGTTAATGACACCTAAATTCCATGTAAAGGGGAAAGAAATCTGATAAACCGATTTTGTTTTAGAAATTAGATTTTTGTGTACCGCGTTCATCCAGAAACTATTAACAGCTGTCTTTTGACATCTATACATGTGAAAACATTTTTGTATTTCAAAAAACAATGTGGAAAAGTATGCTTCTTACGCCCTATGTGTATTTGGCATGCAAATATTTTTTATGCTGGTCTATTTTCTATATAAAGCTTACATTCAAGGCTTAGATTTGTTTCCAGACTACACTAGGAAAGTACAGATATCGGCTTCTAGAAGTTAGAGCTAAAACTTGAAACATGAGAAGGTACCTTCAACAAATGGTTGAAGATTCCTATACTGGGGAGAACCTCAATTAGTAACAGATTTGATAGGAGTTAAAAATAAGATTATGAATGAGCTGAAGCTCTTAGAAAGGTTTTTGTAGCGGAGGGAAACAAAAGTAGTCAGAACCTAAAATGCTTTTTTTTTTTTCTCCTGAGTTCCTATGGTGGTAATTCAGCAGTATATTTCATTCCACAGGTGTCATGTGGCAAACAAGACTTGTCCAAAAAATCATATTTGGAATAATCAAATTTGCAGATGTTTGGCACAGCATGATTTTGGTTTCTCTTCTCAGCTTGGAGATTCTGGTAAGCAGTTTTGCTTAAAGGATTAACTGTCATTCCATGTTTTGATTTACCTAAAGGAGAAGTTAAAAACCTAAAAAAGTGAATAGTTAAATATTTTTCTCTATTGATACTATTACTGGTTGTTGCCTGTTTTTTGATGTATACTTAAAAGACCTTAAAAGGTATGGATTTGCTATCATTTCTTCACTTATATAGGTGAATGGGTAGACACAAAATATTGATAGTGGTGCAACGTCTCTGCTGTATTTCTAGATGCATCTGAAGGTTTCCATATCTGTGGACCAAGCAAAGAGCTGGATGAAGAAACCTGTCAGTGTGTCTGCAGAGGAGGCATACGGCCCTCAAGCTGTGGACCTTACAAAGAACTAGACAGATCATCGTGTCAGTGCATGTGCAAAAACAAACTGCTCCCTGCTTCCTGTGGGCCCAACAAGGAGTTCGATGACGATAAGTGCCAGTGTGTGTGTAAAAAGATCTGTCCTAAACATCAGCCACTAAATCCTGCAAAATGCAGCTGTGAATGTATAGAATCTCCCAATAAATGCTTCTTAAAAGGAAAGAGATTCCACCACCAGACGTGCAGGTAAAAACTCAGTGTTTACTCCTTCTGTTGTGTTTACGGTACATTTTCGTTGTGTCGTTAGCTGTCTTGTTGCGTTGCTTTGTACTCTTAAGTAAAAAGTAAGCCTCTCTTCAATTTGATTTTATCTTCTATGACTTTGATCATCTCCAAGGGGAAACTACTAGTCAGAATGAGTATTTCAAAGCATGTTTAGTTTCTTGTACTCTTATTACTACTTCGTATGATTATTTTTTTTATTTTGATGAAAATGAGCTGTAAGATCAAGCTCCCCGGGGATTTTTTTAATGCTACTTAAAACCCCGCTCTGTTTTTCCCCAAGAACTGAACATTGAAATTCAAATAACTCAAGTATTCCTAATTGGATCTCAGAGGCTAGTTCTGGAGATACCATAATTCATTTTCGCTTCCTAAATTTTTGCATAGCCTTAATTTCACTCAACAGATATTAAAGATTTATGAGTGCATGAAAAGTATTATAGCTCTGGGTGATTTCTGTGAAAAGTAGACATACGTAACTATAAAAGAGACCACCCACATTCATCATTTAAAATGGGATTTGGTCAGGAAGAAAACTCTGCAATTTCTTCATATATCACTGGAGCTTTTCCTTCCACGACTACTACATCTATAGTGGTAGCAGTCTATATACAAAAATATGAATGACTTCAGGTTCTGAGAAACAAACAATTTAATTTCTGCTTTATGTATTTTTTGAGGAACGTTTTTCTGTGAAGTTAATTTCTTAGAAACAATGCCATTTGGAACACAAAGATCACTTATGAATATATGGAAATTATTTCTGTTATATTAATGACAAATAACAGTTCCAGAAATGTTCAGACACTGGAAAAGGAAAATGGCAAAGTGAGACATTTTAAATGGTTGTGGTTATTTGTTGCTTATCAAAGGTAAAAAATATGTATTTTAATATAACATGTAATTATATTACCATATATACATAAAGAAAAAATGTCTAATATTAGGAATGACACCTGTGCTGAAATCTCTAAAATAGGGGAAAATATTAATAGTAACTGGCAGTACCTGGTTTGTTATGTTTGGCCTTTTGAGTGGAATAGAA
This sequence comes from Falco naumanni, assembly GCF_017639655.2. Lineage (NCBI taxonomy): Eukaryota > Metazoa > Chordata > Aves > Falconiformes > Falconidae > Falco > Falco naumanni. The sequence continues at coordinate 1,100,734 of NC_054054.1, read as the reverse complement.
GAGAGGAATAACGAAACATAAGAAATAACTGTCATTCAGGTTTTATTTCAATTTTATGTTTGCAGAGTTAAAGAAACCAACGTGATTACATGAGCTTTAACATGCTACAGAGCCTTATCACTGCTCCAGTGTGCACTGCCAGTAGTGCTACACATAAACCATGTGTATTTTAAAAGAACGTTCACAACTGGAGAAGTCAGGCATTCAAAAAGCTAAGAAATGCCACAATAAATAGCTGATGCCATCTCTGTTTATTTAAAGACTTAGTATTTGAAGGAGGGAATAGAGCCCCGCTTTTCTCTGTGGTGTTGTCGTTGAAAACAATACAGTTTGAATCACTTTCTCACTTCCAAGGGCAATGTGATACAGGATGCTTTTAGCTGTTTCTCTTTTCTAAGCAGTTCATCTTTGTGTGGAGAAAGATTGATTTGTGTATGGTGTTACTCTGGAGCTCTACAACTGATAGATGGTAGCTGGTAGGACCATCAAGGGAAAAACAGAGGATGCAATCTCTCCTTCTTAAAAAAAGGACTTACCGTAGGTTTCTCATATTTTGGCTCTGTCCACCACAAGATTTCTCTAAAAGAAGTAAAAAAACCCTGCAACATCCTGTTTGTCTTTGAAAAAAGATCCCTTGCTGTTACAAGACCATAATGTAAATGGAGGAGGTACCACTCTGTAACTTGGTGCAAGATGCCTGAGACCTAGACATGGACAGGATCCTGTGGCCATGTCCTAGACAGCTTTCCATGCTGTTGTCCTTGTAGCTTCTGGTTTCGAAGCACCTCTGCTGCTGATGTTATCCCCTGCTCCAGAGGAAAGGAATACAAAGTCATTTACAAAGGGCAGCATAGAAAGGAAAAAGGAAAAGGAAAGAAAGAAAAAGCCCACTGTAAAATATACTGGCTTTTAAGTTGATGATGATGAAAGTAGCATTTTCTGCTAAGTCGATAACGCGAGTGAAAGTAGCGGTTTCTGCTTCATTTTCATCTGTGAAGTGAGACTGCCCCACACGGCAAACCTGGGCGTTCAGCAGCAACAGCTGCAATTACTGACCATAAAGAGAAAGTTGCCACTGGCTGACCCAGCACTATACGCACTGCCTGAACATCTGTCTCACCTCCAGTATGCTCAGATACTATCCTCAACAAAACAGACATCTATCACATGAAAGCGTTACGTAAACAATATCCAGCCCAAACCTTTTGAAAGACCTGGTCTATTGTTCAGCAGAGTTTCCTAAGGAAACCACGTTTCTGTAGTTACAATGACTCTGCTGCTATTCACCCTGTGCTATCACCTCAAAAATTTATTTTGGTCAGTTTTGGCAGGGCCAGATAGCTAGGCACCTCAGCTGCAAAGCCTTTTAGAGGAGGAGAGGCTTTCGTGCTCTGTTGCCATGTCCCAGATAAGGGTAGGACTGCACTAGCCCGACCTTGACTGCTGCTGGACACAAGCTCCCGTGGGAATGGTGCTTTACAGCGCTCTCAACTGTAAGTTGAAGTTCACAGTTCACTAGGAGGCATGAATCCTAAACAAAGGGAGCTCCTCATATCGAGTGATTATGTGACTGCTTTTCGTTTTGTACAGCGTGTTGTAGAGTGGGTGGAAGAGTTTGGCTTTGCTTTTTTTTTTTTTTTTTTCTTATTTCATTTTACGGTCCTTCAGTACATGAAATAGTCTAACTTTGGTGTCAGAGAGAGGCAAAAAGGCAAGTTCAGTGGTTCAGTCTCATCTCCGTGGAGCACCTTTTTCCCAGAGCAGGCCTACTGCTGGTTGCCCATTTGCTCAGATTGGATCTGAGTGCTAGGTCGTTTGGCAAACATTTTCGTTGCCTTTTACGACCGTTTCCAAACTCTGTTGGGCAAAAGATCAGTAGGGTTTTGAGAAATTCCAATGAGCTGTTACACTGATCTCAAATATCTTTATGAAGTGGCACAAAATAATGTTACTCCCTTAATTACAGAGACCACACTGATGAACTAATCTGGGATTAATGACACTGAAAACACTGAACAAGACGTGACTAGTTAATAAATGTCACGTTTGCAGTCTTCCTCATTCCTTGATGTTTTCCTCATAGCCAGGTTCACTGGTTGAACTAGCTGGTGTAAGTTAATGTAACTGTAATCCAGACCTCAGATCATAAAAAAATTACAGCAGAGTAGTAACCTGGTATCCAAAACAAGCACACAGCGTATTAACTTATCTGCAACAATAATAAGAGTAGCCACAAGCCTGAAACAAGAATTACATAGGGAAGAGGGTAGCAACATTGCCTTAATATAGTGTACTTAGTGTCTTTGAACTGAAGTAAGTATGAATTATAGTAATAGCTCATAATACCAGTGTTTCACAAACAGGCACACATTATTTAAATGCAGGTTTTAAGTATAACTGTGTTGAAATTCAAAACGTATACTTTTGTCTTTTGACTCATTGCCAGCGTCTGAAAAAAAACACCCAGACTTGTACTTTGTCTCCATTATACACCAGAAAGTATTTAGCATTGTTATTGTAAGGTTATTTTAGGTCAAGTTCTTGTTTTAATAGAAAAATAAAATAGGAAAAGGAAGAGTTCAGGAACAACCACAGATACTATCTTTGTCCAAGTTCTATTTTTCAGTCAAGGAATCTGTGAAGAAAAGTTCTGCTGCTTCTTAGGTAGATGTGACTTGTAGTTTAATGCTCGATTTTGTTAAACTTACTTTAATCAAATAGGACCTATTTCAGTTCTTTTTCCTTGAAGATTTATCGTAAACATGCAGGCTTTGATCTTACTTCAGAATGGACATAGATGCAATTTGAAACGTAGATACATTCCCACTCACCTCAGAGTGACTGTAGGAGTCTGCGACTTGAAAGGAAGTATGTTCTCATTTTCAAGACTAATCTCTCTTAGGCTTATTGCATTAGTGATTAAGGTGAGAAACAGTCCTGTGTAAGAAGATGGTAGATTTGATTATCACCTGAAATGCAGATTGCCACCTCAAACCGGCAGCATGCAGTAGGTCATAACAAGCCAATTTGAGTACAAAAAAAACCCTATTGTCTTTGCAAAATTAGATTTCAAACAATGCTACTCGAGATTAGAATGCAATTACAACCAGGCAATATGTTAAAAATATTCATGAGTATCTGTTGCAATAGAATAATTTCTCTTCAATAGCATCCATTGTTCTTTCATTGTCTTTTGTGAAGAACAGTCCAATTGAAGGTAGTTGCAAAAACATAAACAGAAGTTAAAGGATAAGTTTTTGTAGGAATTAAATGTTCCGTTCAGAAATGGCAATCTGAATGCTCAGAAATTTCTACTTCAGGTTAATATAAATGATCATATTATATTAATGCTTGCTTTTTTTCATTTCTTTAGTTGTTACAGACCACCCTGTACAGTCCGAACAAAACGTTGTGATGCTGGATTTTATTTTAGTGAAGAAGTGTGCCGCTGTGTACCCACATATTGGAAAAGACCACTTATGAATTAGTGATGAGAGTGCTACTTGCTATTTGGGTGTACATTTTTCCATTAGAACAAAAGAACAACAGAAACTCCTAATATTTGGAATTAAATGTTCACCAGAGACCCTGTGGGGCTTTCAGAGACAGACTCATTGTGCTTTTCTCAAGATGTGGAAAGCAAATGTAGGAAATAACTGGGGTTCATGTTTTGTAAAGAACTCAATAAGGACTTATTTTCTGCCAATGACCAAACAGCCTAGGTTCTCCTTCTTGTGATTTTTTTTTTTTTTTAAAGAGATAATGACTATATAATTTATTTCCACTAAAACCATTGTGCAGCATTTCTGTTTATAGCAGTAACAATTGTTAAAGCTCACTGTGATCAATATTTTTATATCATGCAAAGTATGTTTAAAATAAAATGGAAATTGTATTATATAATGGTGAGAATGTTTAATCATCTGCTTAAGGAAAGGGTCTATAATTCAGCTTTATTGTTAGGGTTCTTAAAAGGGAGAAAGGCGACTAAGAGAAGGCAGTTTTATGAAAGGAAGACTACAGACCTTGTCTCGTGCTTGTGTATATGTAATTTGAAATAGAAAGAGCTATACTTAGTGTTTCATGGCCAGTGATATTTCTGTCTCTAGAATGAAACTAGCATGGCAGGAATTAATAAGTAATGAAAACACTGGAGATCCTGGGTGTTACCCAGGGATAAGGACTATGTTTAAAGGACAGCAGCAACCACTCACATTCCAATATATTCACCTTCTATTTTATTCTTTGTCAGCATTCCTAATGAATAATGTTAAATAATGACTATTGAAAGTTATATAGTATGAAAGCGGAAATGCCAACTGTGGTTTTTTATTTAGTATTACAGGCTATATTGTAAAATCTACAACTAAACAATTCAGAATGCTTTGGTGCACTTTACTTTTTCATATAGTCAATCACGTATCTTGAGCAACAGTGCATGTGTGTGCAAAAATACTTTGCAGGAAAGAAATACGATTTGTATTCCAGTGAAAGGACTTCTACCAGTCTGGTATGGATTGACATAATTTCTACATTAAAAATTGTCTTTTTGTTAAAGAGAATGTGAAATCAAACATCTGCAACACTAAAAAGAGGTAAGATTTTTAACTTTCATGGAAAGAACAATGTGCATAAAACAGCCTGTTGAAAATTAAAATATTTTAGAAGTTGGAAAGAAGTTGTTAAATTACGTAAACGTTATGGGGTGCAGAAGTGAGGCAAAGCTGCAAAGCAAGATTTTTTGTGACAGGAGTGGGCAGATCTGTAAAAATAATTTGAGATATCAATGCTGGTTCTAAGCAGCTGTTCTTAAGAGTTATTAATGAAGTCTATTTATTTCCTAGAAGGTTGGTGGGAGAGGGTTGCTTTTCTAGATTCTTGCATATTTAGATACCCGAGTTCCTAGAACTGAGTGAAAGCTACTTTTAATTAGTCAGTCCCCAGTGCGGGTTGAGACAATCTAACAAGGAGGCAGTTTGAGAGTTCACACTTCCCACTGTACTTCTAGTGTCCTCAATGTTCTTCCAAAGAGCCCAGCTATTTATTTTCCAAATAGGATAATAGGATTAAGTTTAGGCATACAGATACTGAGGAGTGTCTTTATTACTGTATTTCCTCAGTAGTCAAATGCAGGTCGAGCTCTGGGTGACAATTTAACATCGACACACAGCTTAACCTAGTATAGCAACACACAATTCCCGTTGATTGGATTAGTAGTCATGCACATCATCAGTGTCTAAACCGGCAATATCAGTCCAATAGGAAGAGGTTAATAGTCAGAATTGGATTCAGTATTACTAAAGGTCCAGGCATTCTGTGTGTCAGCTGCTTGAAGGAAGCATAAACACTCTAAGAAATCAATTAAAGAGCAAACTTAAATGAAGACTTGGGACAACAAAGTGTTGGTGAAGCTCCCAAAATTAGCGTTAATTTCTATCTAAGCCCAATACGGAACAGAGGCAGTAGGGGAAGGACAAACCAAATCTGAAACCAGGAATGGAGAATGGATATTAAGTAAGCCAGTATCTAACAGATAAAATATGTACTTGTGGTTTAAAAGGAGGAGGGCACAAGTGAAGACAGAGCAAAACTGCATTCCTACAAGTAATTCTATGTAGATTATAAAAACTGCATGTTACAATACTGTGCAAATAAAAATGCTACTAAACTGAGCGATGCTCACTTTACATGTCTAAATTATTTGAAGAGTTCATGAAAACAGAGCTCATAAAACTATTCTGGCTAAGCAGATATTTGGATTTCTACTGAGCATGCTACACTCCAAAATGATAAAACCCGTCAGGGCAGGGAGTTTGAAACCGAGAGCACTGAGCAGGAAGCTCCAACTTGATTACAAAAAAAAAAAAAAAAAAAAAAAAATCAAAATTCAGTAAGGATTACTTTCTTGAATGCCTTTTTTTTCAGTTTCTTAACTTTCCAAATATTGAGACTCTTGGACATAAATTATGTAAATCACTAGGTAAAACTAAGATTTAGAGAAAGCAAAGAGTTGACTTCTGAGAATTACCACAAATCAGATTTATGTCTGAGTAAAATGACTGGTCAGCCGTTCTCAAAGGTATGCAGATGATTACGCAAGCAGTTGATAGCATTTTCTGGTAATCAGGGTCTCCAATTCTGCTTTGTATAAAAATAATGTGTGTTTTAAAAACGCATTATACATAAGAACTTAATAAGAATCACAATTATTATCATTAGTATAGGCTACAGATTTCCCATTCTGTGATAAAATCTGTCTATCTCAGTACTGTCACAAAATCATCAGTATTTTAGCAAGTGTTTCTCTGTAGAGAAGTATAGAGTGGTGGCATAATCTGCACAGCAAATCTTCCTTGCATCTATTATATAAAGTAGCTGACAGATTTACACCGTTTTGAGTGTTACTTGATTATAATCTCCTTGCAATTTTCATCTTCATTTCAAATCTTAATTTAGTATTTGTAAAATACATTTAAAAGACTGTACAGCTTAAAAGAAGATTAAAAATATAGGTGATAATTCTGTATACAAGTTCTGGACTAACTCTGATTAAAAAGCTTATTATTGTTATCTGTCTAAAATCCCTGTACCTTCTACAAAAAATACAAGCAGGGGGAGAGAGGGCACGTGTAACTCTGCAATAAATCACATTTACTAGTAAACAGAGTTATGCTTGCATTTCATCAGGAATTTAGAATGGTTTCTGTACACTTTCAATATTACATTGTATGGCGACCATAAATTATGCAGAACAACTCTTTGCTACCTTTATTAACAGAAGGACATACTGTTTACAGTATGAATGTTGTTAGTCCGCTGACATGTTTGTTTAATTCATGTTGAACAAGTTGATAGTAAATCAGTTCTCCTAGTTCTATTTCAAAGACCAGCATGAAATCTTGCATATGTAGTGTATCATCTTGAAAGGCTTAGTGTTGGGCTTGCTTTCAGTATTCTCATTTTCAGTCTTCAGATTGCTGTGACAACTCCAGATGCCCTTGAATTTTAACATCGCGCGCGCGCTCTCTCTCTCTCTCTCTCTGATTTTCTGGAAGTATAACTAGCAACCACATCTATGTCAAAAGGTGAGAATGGGATAATTTATGCAGCCAACAAGCTCATCAACAGATTAAGCTGGGGAATAGACTATGTTCTTTTAAATATTATTTAATTTAAGAATACATTCTTTAAACATTATTTAATACATTAAATAAGCCTTAATTTTGCATTAATTGGGGGTACAAAAGGTTGCCCTCAAGTAGAAAAGTTGAAAGGGGATCAAATCAATTTTCAGAACTTCTGTAATTTAGTCAATATGATCTAGTAATAACTTCTAATATTACAGGATTTTTACTTCATTGAAAAAATGAAAATAACAGTTGAAAATTTTTTTAATAGCTTCCTTTTGTTTGCCTTCTCTTTTCCTTTCCCATTTCAGATAAAACTTCTGGGAAAGAACACAGGACAGACAATCTTCTGATTGAGATGGAATACTAAGATCAAATGGACCAGGTATTTGATTTTTTTAAAATGTAATAAATATGAGGGACTAACAAGGATTAGGCCAGTTCAATGCAGGTTTAAGACTCCAGATTACACTAGAATTCTTAAAAGCTCTGGATAGATCAGAACATTTTTATAGAGTAACATATCTGGACTCATTTCATCTACGTTTTCATGCCCAAATGTTGTAACGGAATCTGAACAGTACCAACCATTAAGAGGTCACCAATTTTATGATAGCACAGTTTCTAAAATTTCAGTAATTTATCATTATAAAATTGTGTATTTTATCAATAGTCTGAAGCTATGAATCAGAGGACCGTACTTCAGCTTTAAGAATGTGTTGAATTTTAAAACACAGCACATTCCAGAAAAAAAAAAAAATCTTAAAACACAATGCTTTGCTCTTTTGTATAAGCATTGCTACTTGTGGCAAACTGCTATGGAAATCTCTGAAAATTGTGTATTACCATTTATTCCCTTTGCTTTTCAGCAAAACATTGTCATGAAAATAACCTCTCATAGAATCATATGTTTTTCCTGGGTAAGGGTGCTGTATACATTCCTGACCTTTCAACTGAGTTCCAGCAAACTCTTTATCCATTTTCTACATTTGTATGTGGTCATTGAACTCTTCCCCTTTGGGCCTCCTTTCTCAAATTACTTCTCTTAGATTTCTGGACCATATCTCAATCTGCTCGTAAGAACAGCCCTTTTATATCCAGTATCTCACTAAGAATGGCATTGCTTTCTTCTCTATTATCATTAACACCGCTTCCCCCTCTCTACTTTAAATAATCACGCCAGCGCGGGGATTAATTTGTTTTTATATGTCTAGTGATACTCTTAAGTATACATACATGAAAGAAGAAAGTGTTAAAAAGAAGTCTGAAACTTCGCATTCCAAGTGTGCAAATCCAGTCTGCCCAAGAAAATAATAAAAATTATCACAGTTGAGAACCTCCCAAAGCAAACTTGCAAATAAAAATAACAGGTGCAGAATTCACCCTAGCAGATTACGTTTGAAACACAAAAGACAATATTCATTCCGTGGGTGCTGCTTCTGCAGTCTAACATTGCACTCGTACAGCCTCGACAATGTCCAGCACAGCATTTTGCAACTAAATTCAGCCTTGTAATTGAGTTCATGTTCATCTCATTCACACTGTGGAAAAAATCCAGGGCGCAAGGGTAGCTAAGGAGACTTCTCAAACGTGCCACAACAGACCTGAGGCCTCTGCTCTTCCATAGCACAGATGTACCCACCTCTGTGCTTTACGCCACTGTGAAGACAGATGAAATGTGATCACAGGATCCCTTCCAGAAGGAGAATGCCATATGTAAAGATAGGTAATATGTACAGTCAGGTTGGCTCATAAGATGAATGTTCTTTTCACCACCCTGCACTCTGTCCAGTTATTTGGATGAGAGCTACCAGGTCACAGAACACTTGAGGTTCAGCTTAGTCCAGGAGTTAACACCTTGTTTCATTTGCTCCATTCAGTTTTCAGTAAACCATTTAAGATATACTTAATTTAAAATATAGCAAATAACCTGTTAATGAATCACTAAAATACCTTGGACTTGTATTGTTTTCAGAAAATAAAAATCTAAACATATGAGCAAACATGGTCCCTGGAATTAAACTTAAGTAAAATTAAGGTAAGTTTAAAAAAAGCAAAGACTGAAAATTTTTTCTGAGGCTAAATCAAGTCAGTTGCATCCATTAGAGTAAGATACTGTGCTAATATTTACTTTCATTTCCAGACTGTGAAAAAATACAAATATGTGCTTTATGTAGAGATTAAGAATTTATCAAAGGTAATTTCCAAAAATGAGAGACTTGAGTTTTCAATCCATATTAAGTACGTATTAGTGTCATTTGTGGGGGAACTATAAAACTGTCTGACAGCACTTTCATGTATTTATTTGCAGTAGTTGACAGTGCAGCAACAAGATGTTTTAATATTGCTGCAAGTGTGTGTGTATATATGTATAACATACATATATAAATATATATTTTTTATATATATACAAGTGTGTTATTCTTTTGGAAGATTAATACTCAATCATTCAGTATATTACTGCGTTACATTTATACTGCACTAAGTTTACAAACATTCAGATTTTACAGATCTTTACAATCACACGTCTTTAGCTGTTGAAAATCTACCAGTTAACATTTCCCTTTATTAATTACTTGTCATTGTTCTTTAAAACATACAGGAAGTATGTCTTATATTCTTTAACTGTAGTTTATTTTGAAAAATACTTCCGAAATAACTATTTTTATTTTAGTAACCCTAGCAACGATATGACAAAAAGCCCATAAACAACCAGCAGGTTAAAACTTGGCTTTTCACAGCCCCCAGTCCCACTTCAGTTATTGACTGTTTCCACCAGCCAGGGTCCTGCCGAGGTGCGTACGCGGGTTCCTACCCCAACATACTCTCTGGGTGGTTTCAAACCGGGCATGCAACTGCAGCCACCAGTGCTGCCGAGATCCTGGCTTCTCCTGTGACTTACACAAAGGACAGCTTCTTGGAGCTGCTTTTAGCTTAGACGGAAGATTATCTGTATTAGGAGGCTGCTTAAACTCCCAGGAAGAAAAGTCAATGCTCACGAAAGCAAAAATAAATAAACGACTAAATAAATAATTCTCTTGGCCCCTGAGGAGAACATCAAGAGGTTAGCTGAAGACAAGTCAGAACCATCACATCTGCAGGAGGCAGCTTGTCCCTGATGTCACTGATTCTTCTGATTTAAGTGGTATTACTCATTTTAATGGCATCACGGTAAGACTGTGATCAGTCTTCGGAGTAGGAAGGCCTGGCGAATGTCATCAGGCACTGCCGTTCTTCACAGGTTGCTCTAACATCATTGATTTCTGAAGGAGGGAAGAGCTACACATACCCAAGAATATTCTACCTGAAAACTCTTTGCATTTACCAGATAGGTAACTATAGCTGTTAGAACACCGTAGCTTGAGAAGACATCATCCATAACTTTCATTACTGTTTTTACACAAAATGAAACAATAGATATCTACTACAATTCTTGCTAGGTTTTCAAGAGAGGGAGCAACACTGCAAAGCTCAAAGCACACTTCATGGAAAAGGACTGAAAAAGTAAGAGAAAACTAAATATCCCACCATTACTGAAGCGTTCATTAAGATTAACTGCATTCAACACAACACCCACTGACAGAAAAACTGTTTTATATAAGATTCGGGAAGTTTTAAAAGACATAGTTTAGACCAAATTGTGGTCTCTTAACTACATTGTTCCTGCTGTGGGAGTTTGCAACGTAGTGAAATGCCATGCCAAAAAACTAGGTAAGTCTTACAAATACTCATGAGTCAGCACTTGAAATTTCCTTGTCACCGATGAATTTTTAAAGAGGAAAACCAAGGAACACATAAAAATACATAAAGGATTAGATCCACAGTTGCCTTCATAATCACTGAGAGCAGTATCTAAATCCTAAACTTAAACCCTAAAAATCCTCATTCCTTTGCCCCCAATCCACAGAAGGCAGCTTTCCAAAGTAATTTCCCTAACCTGAAGATGCATTTTTGCAAATGCCTATGGTGCAGCACAACTATATGCCTAAACTCCATCAAGATAGATAGACTGATGACATCTCTGTTTACCCTGTGAAGTAAAATCTGGTAGATGTTCAGAAGGTACTAACATCGTCTTTATGCCCGAAACATATGGAAAAGGTTCTCTCAGATCCCTTCTGTTTGAGTTGTTATACCTTGTGTGAAATATTAAATAAAATTCAAGTCAGAAAGGGAGAATATATGAACTATTGCTGTTGATTTTTTAAAATGGAAGACCCGGATTCCAGTACTATTTAACTGACTATTCATGTTCTTGTAACGTGCCAGCAGATGTTCGAGAAGGAACTAAACTGTCCAGGATATTATCAGTTGCTGTTAGTTTGTAGTTCTTGACAAGTATTGGAATAAATATCCTTCATCTAGTTCATGTCACTAATTCCCATTTCTCACTTTTGCCATGCTTCTCTTATGTGGGATGTGACATGTTTTGTTTTCTTGTTGCAGTTGTTCTACAGTATACAAAAAAACTCCACATTTTTTTGTATTTTTGCTGTGGTTTCATTAATTCATAGGGTAAATTGACACAGTTAGAAATGTAAGTATAAACAAGTTCTATCTGCCTTGTTCAGCCTTGCCTGGTGTGCACTTGATTCTTTTAGAGCCTTTCTTGGTTTACAGTGCTAACTGTTGATATGATTACTTAATATTTTATATACTTCATTGAAAGCAATAAATTTCCATTTCCTAAGCCATCATCTTCATGTTTTGTCAGGTATAACTACTGAAAGAATTCAGAAAAGAAAAACATTTGGAACAAAAAAAGCCTCTTTACTTTAAACTTCAGTGGTTTAAAATCTATTAAAGAGGTAAATAAGACAGTAGTAATTCCTCTTACGTCAGTAATAAAGGTCTGATTTTTTCCTTCAAGCCATCCAGGAAAATCAGGTATCTTAAAGGCCGAAATGGGTTATTTCTACCCATGAAGAGTCTGTCAAGCATTCATCCCCAGGATTATCGGTAGTGTCATAGTGGAAGCCAGGGTGAGTTCCAGTTTGACATCAGTCCAGTGACATATATTAGTCCTTGGCTGATTGTGATAACCTCCCTTTGAGTCCAGCTCCTAATTGCCCTCCGTGCAGCAAAACTGCTGGAAGCCACTGCAAAGCCCGGTGGTAGAGCTGCCATTTTTTCTGGACATTTTGGCCAATTTGCATGGTGAGCACTGTATCTACTGCTAATGATCCAAAATCAGCTTTCTTGAAATGACTTCCACAAGGGTTTATACATGCTCGTGCAAACCAAGAGCACGTTTTATTGTAGTGCTTGATGTGAAAGAATGAAACGCTCATATTCACAGTGCTTACAGCAATACCATTGACACATGTCATTCAGGTGGGATGTTTTGAGGTGATGAATAATTAACTTGTTACTCCAGATGTGAGAAAAAGATTCAAAATCCATCTTCATCCTTTTATTTCTCATCACACACTTTGAATACTAAACAAAATACAGGATTCTCAGGGAACTGGGGAGAGCTGGAGTCACAGGAGCTAGCAATTTGCTTAGTGGGCTTCAAAAAATACTTAACCTGACTTTGTGTAAGATATGAGGGATACACACATGGCCCATGAATCTACTTTAAGGCTTCTTTGCATTGTTTCTGATAAAGCTGTCTGCTAAATGAGAAAGCTGTTTAATCTGATACTATTTTGCAGTAAAAGCCATCATTGCAACCATCAGAGAACATTCTGCTTGCCTACCTTCAAACCCACATGTGCATTGATACTTAGCACTCACATGTCCAAATTATCTTAGCTGAAATGAAGAAAAATGTATTTGTCTTTCAAAATCAAAAACATTCTGAAGCTGATGACAGCTGATCCATTCTACCTCTAAAGCCTTGAAAGTACGGGTTTTTTCCCTGTGTAAATTTTGCTTATTTATTACTTGCGTTGTATACATGCTGTTTTGTCTTTACACCAGAGAAAACAATCATTGACCTAAACTGTCATCTGCTGAGTAGAAAACATTTTCATTAGCAAAGAAAGTTACTCAGCTGGATCCTTCCATTTACTGAGACACACCATGTATGAGAACATCAAATATACCATTAATGCGCATTAAAAAATACTACTACGATAACTAAGTTTTTTCTTCAGTTAGAATCCTCATAAAGCCTGGTTTACTTCCAGAGTATGCCAAATACTATGCGTTTCTAACAGACAACTAATCTCCCTCTCATACCAAAACAGAAGAAAAAAACCTATGTCAAATATTCTCTAGAGATGCTTAACTACAAATAAGAAAGAAATAACTAAAAAAAAACCAAAAACCATGAGGTTTTCGTGTAACTCAATAAATTCATGGTTCCAGTGCTTATTCATATATTTCGTAAGTTTTCCACAAATGAAAACAAGTATTTCATGACAGATGCATCGAAAAGCGAAAACAACAGAAATGGCTTTTTGCTCTTGCATAAGCCTTTCCAGACCAGCATTAAGCTGTTTTCTAGACAGTCCATAAGCAGTAGACTAATTCCCATGACAAGATGCAAATGACATATTGTCTCATACTGCAAACTGATGGGAATTAAAAATGCTTGGAAGTGTTGCGTGACCAGGTGTAAGGTCTGGTATCCAACACTAGCGGAACCAGTAGTCTCACTATATATCATATATAGCTTATATATAATGGACAACTTAAGTATAAGCTGATCCCCTACAACATAAACTATGCAGCCTCTGGCCAACTTTTCTGATCCATTCCTATCCTTTTCCCTCAGCTACGCTTTCCCTGAGGAACACCACTGTCTTCACAAGAACAAAGCAACAGTCTCCTCTCTGGCCCAGTTGGGTTCATGCATCCGTCCATATGGAATCTCAAACCCCCACATCTGTACACGTCCTACTGAGAAGCAAAGTTCTTCCCTTCTTACAAAACCTTACAAACTCGAATGCCTGACTAGTTTCCTACACGATCCCAACTGAATGCAGGATAGTACCCACATCCAACAAACCCTGTGTCACGGTCCAATTCGTGAGAAAGGGGGAATGGTTATCTTTGAAATACATCAGGAAAGACGGTGAGAAAAATAATGCGTAGCAGTCCCAGATCAGTAGTAAAACCCTCTTTTCCCCTTTTCCACGAGAGTACCAGAATTGTAGCTCAGGAAAGTGGGTTGGGTTGGGTTTTTTCCTTCCCACTGCTTTCTGTTGAAATCATTGATTTCAGTGAAAGCACACAGGAATCGGGCTTAAGATTTTGACATGCTTTAAATGGGAAATGCTTCATAGGCAAAATTCAGGTACCAGCATCCAAGTCAAACTAAAAGACACTTGATTCCTCTCTAGATCTGTGGCTAAAAAATGGTATCATTGTGAGAGGTCTCCAAAAAGTATAATATATTTCATGTTCTTACTGTTTAAAAAAAATAAAATTAATATTCCCTTTAAAGTATAGAGTATAAATGTTTTTCTAAATCTTAACAAAACCTAGTAAATAACAAAACCTAGTAAATTCCTGCAGGGACCTATTTGGATAACAAAGGAAGATTCTATAATATATAGATATAAATATGATGTTTGTATAAATGTGTATATATAAATGAAGTATATATATGTAATACACGTGTGTATATATAGGTAGATATGATTCAAAAACCAGAGATTTTAATTTCACACTGAAATCTGGGGAAGAACTGTTGTTTTGAACTGCTTCCTATTTTGTTAGATAAAATAAAATTACAGATAGGAAAAAAATAAAGTTTACCAGGAACAGAAAGTATCTCTTTCCAAATACCATAATTTCCTTATAATAAGGATGACGGGATTTTACCCTGAGCAAAGAAACAAGCCCTGTACTAGGTCTTTGAGATTACTAGTCTTGCTGTAACACTGCAGCAATTCCCAAACCTTTTCAAGTGTGTCCCAGGATGCACAACCTCCTCCCAGTAGATATTATGAAGGATTTAGAGAAGACAGATTTTTTTTTTTACCTACTATTTAACAACCAGCAAGAGAACTATATATTTAGCTTTTTCTAAGTACATTTTATGTAGTATTAGTGGAAATTAATTTTATGTGAAATGTTACATCAAGTCTCCCTGAGTTTCACCTTTCAGCTTCAGCACCTGATCTCATACACAATCACCATGCAGTGATTTTTGTCCCACCATTGTCTCTTCGTCATTGCCTGATTCCCTGTTCAAGGTAATCTCCCCGCTTCCAAAACTGGGACGGATTGCTCTTTGCGCCGGGATCGTACCACAGACAGTGTCATGGCACCCAACCTCTCGTGTATTTCTGTCTTACGTAGTAGTAAGCTGGTCATGAAGAAGGCCCAAATGTGGCATCACACATTTGCACTCCTAATAAAGCAGCACAGTCCCGAAATTGAGCTTAGTGATTCAGAACTTCAGAGACTTACATTGCAGGACTGATACTTAGTATCTCCCTTCATTAGACTCACCTTCTTTTTGAAAAGCTGTGATAATGAAAATATTAATCTTCATACTACTCTACATACAGCTTCTCCCAGTTTAGTTACTGAGCAACAGAGATCAAACTCTCAGTACTGGTTTCTTAATAATAACGTTCTAAATTCAGGCAGGTGCATGAGAAGAAGTGCTCTGCTGAATGTCGTTTCACCTTTCCAATTTCATTTTAGGTACTAGTTGCACATTAGTTACAACTGAAAACGGAAAGTTACGCCATTGGGCATAAAATTCTCATTAAAATGGCTGAATTATATGTTATATAGGGCATAGATATATTGACAAGTAAGTAGTTTCAGTTCTTTTCAGCAAATGGCAGCCTGTAAAAATATTTCCGAGCTCATTTACTTCCCAAGTACAAACTTGTATAGTATATAATTCCAGCTGTCTTTCCACACAACATGGTAAAACTGTACAACTGGTGGATGAAAACAGAAACATGATTACTTTGGATCAAAGCCCTCAACATTCTTTTTCTCTGTGGTAGGAATGTAGGAAAATTACGTGATGTTATACTCCATTCATTAGTATAACATTTGCACAGAAGTCAAGTAAGCACTTATTCCCAACGGAATGACTGGGCCAACAGCATTTTTTTAACATTAAGAGGAGCAAAAGAAGGCTACATCTTAATTTTTCAAATGCAACACACTAATCCACGAGTCGCATGCCCAAATCTTCACATTGCTGAGAGCCACAACTCACCAGGTTCCCAAATGAGCTGAAAGATGCCAAAGCCCTGCAGTGGTGCAGAAGCTGGAGGGGACAACTGCTCCTCCAGTGCCACTGGACAACAGGTCCAGACACGTACTAAGGGCGACCTCAGCCTTGTGCAGCCTCTGCCACCACCTTTTGCGTGTGCCATTCATATGCTGCATTAAGGCCAGGGGAGCTTCCCTTAAAATCCAGGACTCCCAAGGGTCACATCTGGACCGTTCCAACAGTAATTGATTCAAATATAAATTGGGAATTAACAAGAAGAGATGACGTACTTATTATGTTACTCCTTCTAACAAGAGTTACGCTGCTTGGCATGGAAATGTACATGGCGTGTAGAATGGCCACATAGCTTCTAATACATATAGAATACGTAATGTAACAATAATAATCCTTCTATTTTAAAACTAAGAACAAATCTGTTAAATGCTGTATGTTTATCATACAAAAGCTTTTTCATTATTTTGAAGTATGAATTAAATGCATATTTGACACTTAATTACACTTTCCTAAAATGATTTCCAGAAATATTTTACATAGTAAGTCTAGGAATGCTATTTATGCATCATTCACCATTACGAAACATTTTCCTGCAATTATGGTGTTTAAATATTTAATCCAGTTTTACCCTATATTTGGAATAGAAAATAACTGCACAATCTCATTTTCTGCTTCATAGTATTGGCAAACATTGACTTCTTAAAAAATCTGCCAGTAAGATCTCATAGGGCAATAGCAGTCCAACCCAGATAGCGCCAAGTTGGCTCCAGAGAAACCTTCTAATTGGTCAAAGAGTTTAAAAAAAAAAATCAATGGGAAATCCAGATCAGACATCCAAAACCTCAGTTTGTGATTTTACAGAATTTATTCATTTTCACTGTTCCACTCTAGAATACTCAATCCACTAACACTACAGGCAGTCTTTGGTATTATTGGGTAAAGTCAGCTTTTCTTTTTATGTTTTATGAATAATGATATTTTTCCACGTCATACATTGTCCTAACAGGACAACAGCAAGAGAGGCCAACCTATCAGACTCAAGTACAAAGTTTTTGTCCATGTAGCCTGAAAATAAAAACTCATTATGAACCACACGCAAGTCTGTGCTGCTTAGGTGACCTGAATGGCTTTACCAAAGGCGAAGTGCACCTGACTAACCACATTTTGTTCTACATCAGATGACTGGCTCTGGGGACAATGGGAGAGCAATGGGTGCCATTTAGCTTTATTTTAACAAGGCTTTTGACACAATGTCCCATAGCATCCAGGTGAAAAAACTCAGCTTGCCAGCTCAGTTGCCAAGTTTGAAGACTAGCTGTTGGTAGTTTAAAGTCTGGGTGGATGACAGTTACCAGTGGCATTCCTCAGGGTCAGCAGCTGTCAGGCAAATATTATTGAACACTTTCACCAATAGCTTGGATGATGGAGCAGAACATAACATTACTGATAAAGTTCAGGAATGACACCAATCTAGGGGCAGTGGTCAGTGTCATGTAGGGTAGAGCTGGCATTCAGAGGGATATTGATAAGCTGAAGGAGAAGGTTTGACTGAAGCCTCGAAGTACAAATACAAACCCCCCCACTTTGGATGGAATAAGCCCGTGCAACACTGAGGGCAGACAGTCTAAAAAAGCAAAGTACAAAAGAATCTGAAGATCGAGGTGAGCAACAAGTTGAACATGATCCAGAAAAGTGCCCTCGCAGCAATAAAGCAGGGCTGTGTGAGAGAGATAGCCAGAAGGAAAACAGAAGAGATTGTTTCCCTCTGATCAGCACCTGCAGGATAGTATTTGACATGTTGTACCCGGTTTGGGGCTCCCCAGTTCAACAGCAACCCGGGAAAACTGGAGGCAATCAAGTGGCAGGCTGGCCACTGAGATGGTGGTGGTACACAAAGCATGGAAGGAGAGGCTGAAGGAGCTGGGCTTGTTCTGCCCGTAGAAGGTTAAGGGGGTGTCTGACCACTCTCTTCCACTACCTAGTGGGTGATTGTAGAGAGGAGAGATTCAGTCAGACCCTTCTTGCAGGTCCATGGAGAGAACAAGACAGAACCATCATCATCACAAGTTGCAGCAAGGGAAATTCTGACTATCTAAAAGGAAAAAAAAATAAATTCACAATTAGTTTCATTTTGGTACTGGAACAGCCTGTCCAGGGAGATTTTGGTATCTCTGTTGTCAGAAGTTTTCAAAACTTGGCTAGACAAAGGCCTGAGCAACCCCAGGCTGCCCCTGCTTTCAGCAGGTTGCGTTAGGTTAGATGAGCTCCAGGAGCTCCAGACTAAGTTCTTCTGTGATTCTAGGAAAAATAACGGCAGGAGGAAAGAGATAGAACAAGGCTCACTAGAGATAAGCCTGGCGGTGACACGCCAGTGTTTGAGGGACAGTGTGCTGGCAAGGTCCTTGGTCTATCATCTCAGTGGAAGCAAGGGATGGTATGTGGCAGCAAAGACACAAAGGTTATTGATGTGTTAGAAACCATGAAAGCACCTGAGGATGGTCACATAGGAATTAGGTGTTCTTAAAAAGATGGTGGGGTCAATAGCCAAACTGGAGTGCGTCAACAGCAATACACGTAGCATGGGCACCAAACGGGAGCTGGAAGCCATTGTGCAGCTGAGAAACTATGATATAGTTGCAATCAGGGAAACAGTTTTGGGCCCCTCACAACAAGAAAGACACGGAGGTGCTGGAGCATCTCCAAAGAAGGGTGGCAAAGGTAGTGAAGTGTCTAGACAACAACACTTACAAGTAGCAGCAGAGAGAAATTACACCCAGCTGTGGCCAAAACTGCCTAAGGTAGAAGGATACATTAAATCTCAGATGTTTAGCAGTTCTGTTGAACTACCCGGACCGGGTTTTATTCATCCTGTTTTATTAACTAAGAGACAATACTTTATTGCTGACCAGGTAAATAAATATATATGTATACACTAATACTATTGAATACTTAGTAGACTATTAGAAGGTGATTTCTGAGACTAAGCATAGCTATTTCTTGCCATTTTGGACACCAAGCATATCTGATGCTTCCATTCAGGCTTGTCAAGTATAAACACAAGGCCTGCAGGAGACAAGGATTCACTTGGACACCCAAAATGCCACTGGACATACCTTGCTGTATGTTTCACCACTTGGATTGAACCCTGAACTGTTACTGTCTTAAGTAACCATTTTTATTATTTTAGTTTCTTTTTTTTTTTCTGAGATATTTAATTATTCAACGACATTACTTAGCTAATTTAGATTTTACTAAAATTTCAGTATGTCTTTATCCTGAGCTGGGTTCAGTAAGTAGTTCTAGTACTGTTTGACCTGCATAGTACTTGCTAAGTTTCCCAATTGCTGCATAGTCTAAGCAACCACATTAGTATTTCTGTACATATGTAAAGGCACCCCTTGTGAGAATCCTTATTCTAAGAATATTCTCCTGTACAACTTATCATATTAACAACCTTCCCTGCAACTGAGTCTAATCCCATGACTAACAATATTTTGAGTCAATTCCATCATTGTTTGTATCTCCTGTTACACCTGAGAAGGCATTTGATCTCATACAATATGCAGCAGTTGCTATTGTTCTAAAAATTGCCTCTATTAGCTTTTCTGTGTGAACGGTTTCTGAAAATTATGATGGTTGAGTTTGTGGTCAAGTCAGTCATTCTGAGAAAGCTCATAAAATCCCAAGAGACTTGCAAAGAACAATTAATCCCTACATCAGGAAGCAAAAGGGAAGTGCCAACCCAGTGGAAATTTATTTATTACGCGTTTGAAGTCTGCTGAAATAACAAAACGCTGGACTTAACAGTCAAACAGGGCATGTACAAAGGCAATGGAATTAAATCTTATTTTCAATGAGGGAATGGTATTCAAGTAACTATTAAAATTTGATTTTTTTTAAAGTCACTCCTATAAAAGTTAAAAGAAAAATAAAATGCGATCATATAAATTACATTAGGCATCGGTGAGAAACTTTCCTTGAACTATATCCTTGCAGGAAATTGGCTAAATGTAGCCCCTTGGCGCCAAGGAGGTCATGAGCTCTGCGTCAGTGCTAATTCATTTTTCGTGACTACATTGTGTTGGGAAATCCCGATTCCCAGTGCTGAAGTGTAAAACAAGACTTTGAACTCTATGTGATTATGCATATGATACACCAAACATGAATGAAATTTCATTTCCTTAAACCTGTAAATACTGTACGGACACAGAAAATGTTCCATATATGAGTAATTTTCTTTTGCAAAAGTTCCAGGCAGTTTTCCCTTCTGAAATGAAAATTACATTTGGAATGAATATGCCTCATGCAATTTTCTCTTTTTTTTTGTTTCTGGAGATGTAACACAAACTAAAACATTCTTAAAGCAAAAATAACATATAACCACCTTTCAAAAATCTGTCAATGGCTAACAGGTATTCACAAAAAAAAAACCCTGATTCATATTTACAAGGAGACTACAAACATAATCTAATCCAAGTATGAGCACAATAGAGACCAAAACCACTCAAACAACAGGCTTTGCCTCCAAGTCAAAATTTCCATTTAAGCCATAACTTCTGCTAAATAAATTACAATCTTGAATGTAAGTCATCAGCTGTTGAAAAATATAAAGATATTCCAGCAATTAAGTGATACTGTCAAAAATCCGCCATTTGTGTTCTCCAGATAAATCAGTCAAAGAGTAAATGTGACAAAGGAATAATATGGTAACATATTCTCAAAGGTAAAGGTTCAGCATGTTTACAGCATGCTTACCTGCGTAGGAAAACTGCAGCACTCTCTACGGTCATTTGCTTCTGAGTGTGCCAGGCTTTAGGTTATGTAACACGTTGCAGCTGTGTTTAATAACATCAGGGATCATTTTGGAGTGTTTCATTTCAGAGAGAAAAGATAATGCTATTTTCACCCATTACACAAGTACTATGTGCATAGATACAGACTAGAAGTCAGGACTGCATAAACTTGCTTTACAGATTTTCAATCTTTGCAAACCCTCCTTGGAGAATTTTACTAGCTCTTCCAGTGCTTCGCCTGTTCCATGCATCAGTGTTATTTGTCTAGCCAGAGCTGTGCTACGCTACTTCTAAACTAAGCTCAGCTTCCTCTCTAAAAGAGACTAAGAAGGGCATGACCCAAGAAGCCACTAAACAAGTCACGAGAGTCACTTTTTTTCTGTGTAGGCACTGCAGGTGGAGAGTTTTGGGGAGTCACGCCTGAAATGGCGTACCAGGCTTACTCCTCCTGCATCCACTGCCATCTACAAAGCAGCCTCTTGACATGACTCTTGCAGAATTTGGAGAAAAAGTTGACTTAAGCAGCAGAGCACAGAGAGGTTTAGAGGAGATAGCATCTTTACCTAGTACTGAAATGCTGTGGCAGGGAGCACAGTGGGACACACAGGAGTTCTTAGGGTTAGGACATGCAGGGTGAAGATTAGAGAGGCAAAAGCCCAGCTAGAACTCAAGCTGGCCACAGCCGTAAAAGAGAAAAAAAATGTTTTTACGAATACATTATAAACAAAAGGAGGGCCAAGGATCATCTGCATCCTTTACTGCATGTTGGGGGGAACATTGCCACAAAGGATGAGGAGAAGGCTGAGGTGCTTAATACTTTCTTTGTGTCAGTCTCTAATAGTCAAACCAGTTACCGTCAGGGTACCCAGCCCCCTGAGCTGGAAGACAGGGACGAGGAGCAGAACCAAGTCCCCACAGTCCAAGAGGACAGTGACCTTCTGCTCCGCTTAGACACGCACAAGTCTACGAGGCCAGGTGGGATCCACCCTGAAGGTACTGAGGGAGCTGGTGGAGGAGCTCACCAAGCCACTCTCCATCATTTATCTGCAGTCCTGGCTAACTGGGGAGGTCCCAGAAGACTGGAGGTTGGCCAGTGTGACACATAACTGCAAGAAGTGCGGGAAGGAGGATCCAGGGAACTACAGGCCTGTCAGCCTGACCTCGGTGCCGGGGAAGGTCACGGAGCAGATCATCCTGAGTGCCCTCACATGGCACGTGCAGGACAACCAGGGGATCAGGCCCAGCCAGCAGGGGTTCATGAAGGGCAGGTCCTGCTTGACTAACCCGAGCTCCTTCTGTGCCAAGATGATCTGCCTGGTGGATGAGGTAAAGGCTGTGGATGTTACTGCCTGGACCTCAGTAAAGCCTTTGACACCATCTCCCACAGCATTCTCCTGGGGAAACTGGCCGCTCATGGCTTGGATGGGTGTGCTCTGTGCAGGGTAAAAAGCTGGCTGGATGGCTGGGGCCAAGGAGTGGTGGTGACTGGAGTTGTACCCAGCTGGCAGCCAGTCACACGTGGTGTTCCCCAGGGCTCAGTACTGGGGCCAGTTCTGTTCAGTGTCTTTATGGATGATCTGGACGAGGGAGTCGAGCACACTCTCAGTCAGTTCGCAGGTAGCACCAGGCTGGGTGGCAGTGTTGATCTGCTGGAGGTCAGGAAGGGTCTGCAGAGGGGTCTGGACAGGCTGGACTGATGGGCCGAGGCCAGCTGTATGAGGTTGAACACGGGTCAGTGCCGGGTCCTGCCCCTGGGTGACACCAGCCCCCCGCAGCGCTACAGGCTGGGGGAGAGCGGCTGGGAAGGGCCTGGGGGAAAGGGCCTGGGGGGCTGGTCAGCAGCCGGCTGGGCATGAGCCAGCTGTGTGCCCAGGTGGCCAAGGCAGCCAACAGCATCCTGGCTCGTGTCAGAAATACTGTGGCCAGCAGGACCAGGACAGCAATCGTCCCCCTGTACTGGGCACTGGTGAGGCCGCACCTCGAACCCTGTGTTCAGCGTTGGGCCCCTCACTGCAAGAGGGACGCTGAGGTGCTGGAGCGTGTCCAGAGAAGAAGGGTCTGGAGCACAAGTCTTATGAGGAACGGCTGAGGGAACCGGGGGTGTTCAGCCTGGAGAGGAGGAGGCTCAGGGGGGACCTTATTGCTCTTTACAGCTGCCTGACAGGGGCTGTAGGCAGGTGGGGGTCGGTCTCTTTTCCCAGGTAACAAGTGACAGGACAAGAGGAAACAGCCTCAAGTTATACCAGGGGAGGTTTAGATTGGATATTAGGAAGATTCTTTTCACTGAAAGGGTGGTCAAGCATTGGAACAGGCTGCCCAGGGAGGTGGTGGAATCGCCATCCCTGGAGGCGTTAAAAAACCCACGCAGATGGATGCGGTGCTTAGGGACATGGTTTAAGTGAGGGATTTGGCAGTGCTGGGTTAACGGTTGGACTTGATGATCTTAAAGGTCTTTTCCAACCTAAATGATTCTATGATTCTATGATATATGAATCACTAGCAATGGGGCAGGTTAATCCCCAAAACGTGTTTACTGTCCAATTTACTTGAGGGGGACAAAGTACATTTCTCATCTATGGCAAAAAATATAATTTTGTGTGATATTAGGGAAGAGATTGGCTGCTAATCACATACAGGAGGTGATTTCTTTCTCCCCCTTACGTGGTATTTCCATACTGACAGGCAGATAATTATCTGGATTGCCACAGTTTGGGGACAGACTGAACATTAATTCCCGCAACCTCAGGGCTTTCCCTGTATGAAATCACTCTGGAGTCAGTGCAAAATTGTGCTTGAATGCAACCAAACCAAACTCCTCCACTGAAAACTTGACAACAATTAGGTTTTAACACAAACCTTTCTACCCAAGTACAGCACCAGTGGAGATACAAGTTCTTTCCTTTCACCTAATTGCTGGGTCTGTGCTTATTCCCCATTTTCTTTGTCTCTTCTGGTTTCATGCCCTGCCACCACATACGTATTAAGAAGGGAGAATTTTATTACAGCCTATTGGCACTGGCTTTATATTTTTATTTGCTTTCCATACAAAATCCACATTACGGCAGTCTGGATTCCAAAAAAGCAATCAGGTTTACAAGAGGTTTTAAGCTAATATCTGTCAGAGAGAAGATTATGATATAGCCTGTGTGGCAGTGAAAATGATTCAAGACAATGTCTGCCAAGAAGAATTTGACAAAGTCTACTAGCACATGATTATGGTATCAGTACAGATTCCTTTTAAAAGTGGAAATAGGCTAAATGATCGTTCAGAGGTTGCTTTTGCTTATCAAGATGACGCAAGACGTTTACAGTAACAAAATGTTATATCCATAAACCTTACTAGCCTTTCATCAATACTGAATGCACTTTGAAAATGTATGAGTTAGGAGAGCATCCAAGTTTACAGACTTACATGCTCATTTCAAAATACATCTATTTTCTCTTTAATACTGCAGGGCAAGTAATTTTATAACTAACTGGTAGCATAGCCAACAGAATTCCTAGTGAAAATGTCAAAGCAAACAGACCAACCAAGGGATCGTTTTGTTACTGATTGTTCTGCTTCAGTCCGCCTGAGAATGGCAAAAAGGAACTTTCAGAGAAGGCATTGTGTGTTTTTATAGAAGACTCACAATATGAATCATCCCAAGCAAGGATGCATGGCGGGGGGGGGGGGGGGGGGGGGGGGCGCGGAGAAAAAAACCAAAACCATGGGAGGCATCCCAGCTCTTAGATAAAATGTTACAAAATCTTTTGTTGGCCAGTCCTCTGTCCCCTCCTTTCTCTGAATACAGTTGGTCAACAGTAGCTAATATCTCAGTGGAAAAAAAAAATCTAATAAAATTTGTCTCCAGTTGGTGGTGAAAAAGAAATAGTAATTCAGAGCTGCTGGCTATGTTCCACAGTACCACTTGAAACAGAAGGTAAATTCTGCGTTTGGAAAGCAGATTTTCTCCAAGCTCCCCAGAGAACAAGAGTTTCCCACTGTAGTCAGTGCAGTAACTTCCATTAATAACCAGTGTTTATAATGCATTCGTAACACAGCCTTTAATCCCTCTCCAAGCCTCATTGATTAGTTCTTGCTTTAAAAGCAGTAGCAGTGCAGCTTCTATATTTTGAGGGCCAGAGACGTGCTTTCAGCCCTGCAAACGAGAACGCTGCAAAGGCAGGTTGGTTTAGCAGGCAAGGAAGAAGCCATTTGCTTTTATTTTGCATCCCATTAGTAGTCCGAGAATCACATTCAGGAGGCATTGGGTTGCAGTAGTAAAGGCAAGGCTAGCTGTTTGTGTATCTTTACACAGAACTTGTCTTTTGATGAGAGGCAAGTGAAGGAGTTTATATAGCAACCTATAGGAGGGAAGGGACGTTCCCCAGGGGGGAACTCCCTCCAGGCAACAGATTTCATCCCCAGAATCAAAGTGACTCCACAAAAGGAAGTTTGGGATTGCACAGAACAACCATTTCTGCTCCCTCAGCACAAAACAATCTGTAACCACTCCTCTACTCCAAGTTCAGAGTCTTTAATACAAAGTGCACACCACTGCAGCTGGCACAGAAGGTGTGTGCCTTATGCTTGAACAGCATTAGATAGGGAGATTAGAGAATACTTAATCACGTTACCAGAATTAGAAGTTACCTTATCAGAGGTTATATTAGTTTAGGAAGCTGTATCTTTGATGAACTTAAGTTGTACCTTATTCTGGTTTTCTACTTTCTTTTTTTCTTTTCTTTTACTCCTCTTCCCATTTTCTTAACACTTGCTACCAGACCTGAAATGTCAAAACTCTTGAAAGCACCTATCCAATTCCCACCCATAATCCTTTTGGAGTATGTTACATTCTGAGCTTTGTTACCATTATTAAGGAGGTGATTTCCATTGCCACATGTTCATAACCATTAGCCATCTGGCTTTTGCAGATTTTTTGTATCACTTTTTAAAAGTGAATCAAAATACTACTTCTCTTTGGAGCCAATACAGGTTACCTGATGCAAACAGATCTTGTTCTCTTCTTACTTTTATGTCTAAAGAATCTTTCTGTTTGTTTATTTAAATTCCTTGCAATGATTGCTTCAGCTTGACTTCTGGCAATTGTAACCTCTTCCTACTTTCTCTGACCTACAAGATCCAGCTCTCTTTCCCGCTGTCTTTAGGGCAGGAGGGAAGAGATTCTTTCTCAGAATTTATCCAGATAAGCCCGGAGACGTTTCCTACAAGAGTGAAGGTGGGGGGATCTTTTTACATTTTGACTTGCTGTCCTTTTCTGCATTCAAGTCCTTGACCTATTTAGTTCAAAGTAATTAAAACAGTACTTTGGAAACAAAATTATTTTACACCATTTTGCTCTTTTTGTATTTTTTACCAATAATCATATTGTTTGGTTTAGCATCTGGAAATATATTTGAAGAACGCATACTTAGTAATTCTTATGATTTCTTGCTATACATTGGATATGTATGCATTGGCTTGTGTCACTTATAGACCCAATAAATATTTTATAAATGCGAGCGTTATTAGACATATACACATTCACACACTGAAGAAATAACAAACGAACACACATTTTGTAAGGGGCATTTAAACATACATCAGTACTGCAATGCTCCACGAATTCAGATTATGTTTTGATCCCGCTGACCTACAGTAAAATGTTTATTCTCCTTTAAGTAGTATATACAATTTGAAACCTAAGCATAATATCCCTCTTAAGTTGATGACTGCGCTCAAGGGCTGCCACACACACATATAGTTGGTCAGACAAAACGCACATTAGGTGTTGTCCCACATCCCGAAGACATTATCTGATGTGTCAACATTACAGTTTTTCTTTTTATTAGTCCCTGGAGTTGCACTAATTTTCACAGCTGCTAAACTCATTTTCCTGCATTTTAACTGCTCTAAGACAATCATCATAAAGGGACCAGTAAAGGGACCAATCCTGCATGGCTTCATCAGGGAGAAGGGCTTTGCGCAAGCCTTTTAAAACATGATGAAAAGAAAGTGATTGTTAAGACTTAATGGCTTGTTTGGGTTTGTCTTTCTGTTCAAGGCAAGGCAAAGTACCTACACAGTGATCTCTGTCCCTCTTCCCCCCCCCGGCCCCCCCCCCCCCCCCCCCCCCCCCCGCAACATGTAGAAGGCAACTACCTAAGCACTGACCTTTAAAGTTACATATGCTGACAGCTGCTAAACTGTAAGGATAAGCTAATAAGTATTTGTTTAATGAACCATCTTCTGAAGACCACAACAGAATCAAATCTCTAAAGTATTTAAACAAATCTCTTCTGAGGTAATCTCTTACCCTTAAATTTTAATTTATATTTACAGTTTAATATAAAGTTAATTTATATTAAATTTTATATAAAAGTTAATAGAAGTATATATTTTAAAGGGAAGTGGGAGCTGTTTTATGCTGCTGCTTCTCCAAATTCTGCATCGTCTTACCGTCTTGTCTTTCCCATATGCCTCCTACATACTATGTGATAGATGTTGGAAAAGCCCCAAGAAGAATGTAGAAAATCCAGCAGCAGACCTTTTTTTTTTTTTTTTTTTTTTTGAAAGTGAATAAAATGAGAAGAGCAGGAACGAAGAATTACTTCAAAGTGTACTGTCATTGCAAGAAAAGGATCAGTACATTTAGCCAAGACTACCTGCGATATGCATCTCAAAGGCGGAAGTGAGAAGACATGACATTCACCCTTCTGGAGGAACCACCATCCTTTCAGTTAAAGCAGCAAGTAGGGATTGTGGTCTAGAATGTGGTTAATGAAATTAAGCACCCAAACTACTATCATAAGCAAAGCTGTACACTGTTTGACATTAATTTCTTTCAGGTAAAGGATTCTTTCGGTATATTATCTGGAAGGAAGTCTAGAAGGAATTCTAGAAGTGAGTTTCACAAGCCAGAAGCTAAAGTTGTTGCATATGCCATCAGAGATCTTACTTCCCCTCCCATTTTCACCCCAAGGATCTATTCAAAGTTCGGATATACACATGTGAACTCATCCATCATGCTGGTTTCACAGAAAATACAATCCTGCTTATGACTAATCTCTACATGAAATGCACCTTAGAAAGCTTGCAGACATTCTGAGAACAGTTTTCATTACAGAGTCTCTTTCTTCCAGCTTCTTAATGTCCAGGAATGCAAATTATCCATGTAGGATTGGCGAAAAAGGACACAATTCCATCTACCATATTGTATTTGGTTTGTGTGGCAAGGATTTTGTAGCGGGGGGCTACAGGGGTGGCTTCTGTGAGAGGCTGCTGGAAGCTTCCCCTGTGTCGCATGGAGCCAATGCCAGCTGGCTCCAAGATGGACCCAGTGTTGGCCAAGGCTGAGCCCATCAGTGATGGGTTAGCACCTCTCTGATAACATATTTAAGAAGGGCGGGGGGGGTGGGGGGAACCCTGCTGTGCTAGTTGTTGGAGCAAGAACATGTGAGAGCAACAGCCCTGCAGACCGCCAGGTCAGTGAGGAAGGAGGGGCAGGAGGTGTCCAGGTGCTGGAGCAGAGATTCCCCCACAGCCTGTGGTGAAGCCCACGGTGAGGCAGCCTGTGCCCTGCAGCCTGGGGAGGTTAGTGGTGGAGCAGGTACCCGCCTGCAGCCTGGGGAGGACCCCACACCAGAGCAGGCCGGTGCCCGAAGGAGGCTGTGGCCCCCTGGGAAGCCCACAGCAGAGCAGGTTTGCTGGCAGGGCCTGTGACACCATGGGGGACCCACCCCAGAGCAGCCCCTTGCGGAAGCACCGCACCCTGTGGAAGGGACCCAGGCTGGAGCAGTGTGTGAGGAGCTGCAGCTCATGAAAGGACTGACAGGGGAGAAGTTCGTGGAGAACTGTCTCCCATGGGAGGGATCCCGTGCTGGAGCAGGTGAAGTGTCGGGGGCCCTCCCTGTGAGGAGGAAGGAGCAGCAGAGACAACGTGATGAACTGACCCCACAGCCCCCATTCCCCATCCCCCTGCACTGCTCAGGGGGAGAAGGTAGAGAAAATCAGGAGTAAAGTTAAGCCCAAGAAGAAGAGAGGAGTGGTGGGGGGAAGATGTTGTGAAGATTTGGGTTTATTTCTCATTATCCTACTCTGATTTGGTGGGTAATAAATTATATTTTTTTTTCCCCCAGGTGTGTTTTGCTGGTGATGGTAATTGGTGAATGATCTCTCCCTCTCCTTATCTCGACCTGTGAGATTTTTGTTGTATTTTTCTCTCCCCTGTCTAGCCAAGGGAGTGAAAGAGCAGCTTTGGTGGGACCTTGGCGTTCAGCCAGGGTCAACCCACCACATTTATTTTCAGTAAGTGAAACTTCATATGCTTCCTAAGCTGTAACAAATACATCGAGTTGCCTTCCTTGCCTTGTAGCAATCTGTTCTTTGAGGAGCAAAAAAAGAATCTCAAAAAGCCTGTCAGAGGGGCAAAATTAAACAAGAAAATGCTCCCAAATCTTTGCACGTACATATTCTACAGAGTAAAAATGTTGAGACCTTCAACAGCCCTGTTTGTTAATGGTAGTGAGTGAAATTATTGTTTAAAGCTTCCCAGAAGAGGGGAGGAAGGAGTTACAAAAAACATGGGCGAAAGGTTATGTACGGCAATTTGATCATACACAGACTGATGAGCTGCTGTTCAATTCTGACAAAAGCCAATTCATTTTCTATTTTTACTTCATAGAGGCTACTTTCCAAAACTCACATAAATTATCATTTCACCTACCATCTAAATTATGGGTTTAGTTGCAGACTGAAACACTGTGATGGCATCAAGTTAGTGTCACTAAAAAAAAAGCTGTGTAGAGAAGTTATCTGTAGGTGACACTGCCTCATGCCAACAGCATAATTAACGGGGTTAACAGGAAGAGACACCTACTGCCTTTGTTGCTCTGTCTAGGCTTATTTCTGACCCCATAGCTGACTTCCATTGAAACAAAGTCTCAAGGCAAATATCTGATTTTATTTCACTCTTAATGGGACTCAGAAACATGGGCTAGAATTGCCCTCTTCACCTCCATGACTTCATGAAGAAGCAATTCTGCATGCCTCCCTGCAAAATAGTTATTCTTAGTTCACACTTTTATCTAACGTTACACCATAGCCTTACTGATCATTCACATACAAAACCCCTCAACACCGTAACAGTCACGTCCTGAGATACTGTCATCTTGTGGCAGAACTAAAGGCAGAGTCAAAAAAGACTTAGTGGCTATTTTAAAAGGCTTTTCTTTAACAGCTCCCTGAAAGGCATTTCCTTCTATTGTCTTTTGGAAGCTATGTCAACTGTCCATTGTTCTTCAGGGGCTGGGCTGACATAATTTTTAAATGTGCCCAAATTTGAGTGTTACCTTCCATTTTCAATGGCATTTAGGTTCCAAAGTGTTTAAATACATAACATTCAGAACTGGGATTTCAGGTCTTCTATGACTTTGAAACTGTTTTTGTGGAGCGTTACATAGCACAAAGCATAAGCCAGTGCTGAAGAACAAATGACCTGTTTTCCAGGGGTCAGCAACCTAATGCAGCATTTTAGTAGGTTCAGGTCATTTTTCTCAGCTCCATAGTATAGCTCCATGCACATACATTTTTCACAGCTAAAACTTCATCACTTACTTCGGTACTTGTATTGAGCTAGACTAGCATCTTTACAAATTTGGATTATTTCTCCATACTTTCTAATTAGGAAAATATATTTCAGCTCCAGCACATGTCATACTGAAAGATCATGTTGCATTACAATTTTTATAAAGGACGTTGAGATATTCAAAATAATCAAAGTCACTTTAAAAAAGCACTAACTTTATGTAAAAAAAAAAAGTTGCTTGGGCTCCTGAGGACTGCAAGCTTGGTTTTAATGACTCAAGGATGGTTTCTCTTTAATTAATATGTGAGGAATTACATACACCACCGATTGTTCATACGCTCACAATCTCTCAAGCAACATGTCCACATTTTTTGAGACTTGGACTGAATCTATCTTAACTATTTTTAACCAAAGAAATGCATGAAACATACACAATGCACAGCAGTCAGGAGAATCTGAAGTCAACCAAAGCTGCTCTATTATTTCATTTTTCAGGCCTTGCACAGTTTTTCTCATCTTTGTGCCTCTCCCCTCCTCTTTCTGCTCAGAGGAACATGTACCTGCTAGTTTATAATGACTTCTGTATCACCGGGGATTAAATTGAATTTAGCTGTTTTCAGCTGGGAACCTAAGAGTAGATGCATGTTGCCTTATTAAATAACCAGTTCTTCTATTGTTTAGTCCTAGAAAATACTAGTTTGATATCTGGTTACAGCATTACTCTGCATATATCACCCACAGTGTTATTCTGCATGGAACCGCTTATACATCTGAAGCGGTATATACCATCATATTCTAGACATGGTGGTTGATCCACAAAATGAGGATACCTTTTTTACTTTGTCACAATTTGCCTTATGCTTTTTTAAACAGACTACACATTTTCTCATATATACCACCATGGCCATTTAAGGATTGGTTGGGTTGTTTTTTTTTTCTTTTTAAACATAGAAATGCTTGGGTTTTCACTCTTATTTGTATGCCATCTAATATCAACCTCAGATGCTTATAATTTGCCATACTTTACTTGATCTGCAGTGTAATCATGCCAGGGATTCCTTTCAAAGCATCTATAAATGTCTTTAAGTTTTGGTGCTACTGCCAGCCACTGATTTTATGGTTAGCTTGACGCCTGTCATCCTCCCTGACACCACTTTGCAATTCAATACAACTTGTAATTTCTTATTTTATTTTTACAATCCAATGTTCATCAAAGACTCAGTGAACAGTTGGCAACATAATATTCACAGCACACAAGAATATCTGGCAATATTCTTCCTCATTTCCATGTGATAAATTATTTTGTTCTTTTTTTAATATCTTGAGGCGCTTTTTTCTACGTACAGGAGCAAAATATCTCAGTTCTATCCCACTCTGTTTAAACTGGCAATATGCACTTACAAAACATCATATGCAAGAAGACAGACTATATATATTATGTAGCTGAAAATACAAGGAGAAAAAAGGAAAAAGAATAGTAGTAGAAAGATTGTGTAAGTGCCCTCAAGGAAGCCTCCAGTACATTCTCATCTGTTAAGGTGTGGACCACCCACTCACATAATTCTCAAACAGAAAAGCTTAAAAATATAAAGAAATGTTTAAATAATCAACAATATAGATTCAATAACCTTCAGCAGTCTATTCATCTGCTCTTACCATTGATAATTTTCTGTATTGCCTTATTTTTCCTTATTGCAATTTGAAGCTAATTGATTTCTATGTTACCAACTCTGAATACAAGAAGAAAGTATTATTTTCAGGCAGCTTTTTCTCATATTTATTGGAACACCATTTAACCCACTATTTCTCTTGGTTTTTATTCTAAATAAACTGAAGTCCTTCCATTTTTCTTCATGGAATTGTGTCTTCCAAGAACATCTTTACATCTTTCTAACTCAGTTTAAAGCAAAAAGACTATCTGACATATTTTGTATGTAATCCTTCTCTTATTTCCCAGTAGGCCAACATGAAGTTTTGCATTCCACCAACTACATATTTTTTTCATTCAAGTGTACAACTCCTCCTTCTAGCATATATTTCTGAAAGGCTTTCCTCCATTTTCAAAAACCATTCTGATCTCTCATCCTGTATGCTTTATGGCTTACTTTTAGGTTAGAGTTATCTGCAAATTCAC
Source organism: Falco naumanni (assembly GCF_017639655.2). Classification (NCBI taxonomy): domain Eukaryota; kingdom Metazoa; phylum Chordata; class Aves; order Falconiformes; family Falconidae; genus Falco; species Falco naumanni. Next base: position 1,067,960 of record NC_054054.1, on the reverse strand, counting down.
TATATAGCCTTTTTATTCCATTACTCAAGCCATTAATTAATATCAAGTAGCACCAGATTGAAGGATACCACTCAATACACCCTCCTTGCAGCAGTGAACTATTTCATCTCCTAATGCTAGGAAATCAAGGTGTTGGGGGTTTTTTTGTTATTTGCTTATCACTACATGTTTTTTTATGAAATAATACTCATGATTCTAAGTAATTACAAGTCGTAAATCTAAACCAATCTACACTGATTCTGAAAGCAAATACTAAAATTGCATATGTCTGCCAGTAGTCATTAATATATTCCTTATTTTCACTTTAAGGTTTAATTTCTATTATGTACCCTGTAAGAAGAAGGAAATTTCAATGGAAAATTGAAGAATCACCACAGAAACACAGTCTGAAACAGCAAACACTGAAAGAATGAGTATGATCCTTATAGGTCCCTTCCAAGGCCAGATATACTCGGATAATTATTTTGTATCTTGTGGAAACAATTAGCTTTTATTTCTCAGATCTGCAGTATAAGGATAATAAAGACCAAGATTTTTAAATGAGTTTATGGATTTGTGACATTTTGTCACACATTTAAAGGTATCTCAAAAAAGCTCTCTAAACGAGATATTCCAAAATCTCTTCATACATACAGAAGTAATTTTAAATTTTAAAACAGAACATTCAAGGACCAGAATCACCTAAACCACTCTACCCACAACATAAAAAGTTGCTTACCTTTATTTTACAGTTTTGACCTAATATGACTGCTAGGGGGTTTTGTAAATAAATTTCTTTTGGATTCCAACCTATTTTCTCCACCTTAAAGAGCCTCATTTCCTCAGCAGGAAATCAAGTAAGAGATGGAATAGCCAAGTAATGCAGGTGTACTTTGATTTTCACTTTATTATTTCCTTAATTAATATAATGACTAATTTTCAGTTCAGCAAAACCAAGGAAGAAGATATATAGTATGGAGTACACAAGAGTTACGTATTTCCTACAATGCAATGCAGTCATTCAAAATATTTGTTTTGTAAAAGGAGTTCTTTTCCTCACAATCCGGGTTTCTTCTATTTGATCCCATAGGAGAAGGTACAGACCTTTTGTTTATGAACAAATCTGTGAGTGGAGAGGACTGTACTATCATAAAATTATCATAAAAATATCAAATAAATTTCCCTGCAGGAATGTGTAAGACAGCATATCAGGATAAATCAGCTTTGGTAGCAAGCAACAGAGTTGGGAACTGATAAAATCAAGCAAGAAAAATAAAAAAAGTACAGTCAAGTGAAGAACTGTTTTTAAGAAACGAATCATTACATGTGTATGATTATATTTCAGAACAATTTAAAAAGACAACTGCTCTGATTCATTCTTATGGATGATGAGGTGAAAGTGATCAAGAAAACGTGTGCTGCTCTCTTCTTCCTATTCCCTGAGGACCTTCTAACAATACTAAATCCCACTAAAAGCAAGAACTAAAATATAAAAAGTAAATCTAAAACACCCTCAGATTCAAGTCTTCTTTGGGATCCAAAACTGAGGTAGGCACCAACAAATCAAAAACTTTTATAACTGCCCAGAAGAGAAATCCTCTCGAAACAGTTCCCGCTGAAGGGCACAGGCTTTCTGAACCGAGCCCTAAAGCCAGCTCACAAGTGAAAGGTAGGCCTAAATAAACTCAAACTGTTCCCCCTTTCCATGGAGGGGGAAAAAAAAAAATCCCTCAGAAAAAGGAAAAAGTGCATACAACTTTGCTGAAAGCAGACCACTGCTAAGTAAACCTTCGGAGCCACTTTGTAAACAGCCAGAAACATCCAGTCAGTTTTCTGTAAACAGCCAAGTCTCGCACCAGCTGAAGACAGCAGCCTTCCGCGGAAGCATTTGGTTGATATTTAACAGGGTTACATTTTAAACCAGCAAATAGTCACAGCTATTATCATTGCCGTTTGATTGCACAAACCAGAAAACTCTTCAAAAAGTGAGCCACAAGCCTATTCCAATTTGGTGACGCTGCTGAAGAGCTTGAGAGGACAGACTAATTCAGCGAGAAAAATCAATAGATCTCCTCCTAAAATATGAGAGTCCAATTCATGCAAAATCCACCCCTTAACTGTCACAAATAACCAGAATAATTTTAATTCACCTTAAGTTTACAAGTTTCAACTCAATGTGACAGACATAAATACAAATATTTATGCCTTCCTTGTTTGCTTTTTTCCTACTTTACACTTACCCCCATTAACACACTTTGAGAAGGAATTAAACTGATCATGCCAGTGATTTCCCTGTCTTTTCAGAGCTTGAAAGATTTAAGATTTGTATTTACTCAAAGCAATATTACATGTTTTATCCAAATAAATTCTCCTCTCACTTTTGATGAGCCTTGTTATTTTTCTTTAAGAAGTGAATGTGTGACCGCCACTGCCACAGGAATATGATTTAGTTTAACAGTTGAGTCTTTTAATCCTGTCCCTCTGACTGCACCTTAACAAATAAACTAAATTACTGTAAAATACTCAAAGTGCCACAAAAATAGAGATATTGCAAACTGACAACAATTCAGATCTAAGTTGCCATTACAAATTGCTCCATGAAACTTTTAAAACTCCTAAGCTCTTTTAGGTGGGAAGGGAATTTAAAAATGAAAATCGTTAACAGAAAGAGCGCATTTGCCCGTTTCCTGTACACTGTATATTTTCTGTAGAAATAAATTCCTTAGAGCCTTTTCTCAGTTTCACTGATGTAAACCCAAAGTGACATTGTAGGACTGCTGTATGAAGGGCTTTTGAATGTTCATTTTTAGTCTTTACAAATGTAAAATCAATAAATATCACATAGCCTACCTATTGGTGTTTTGCAGTATTGATGACTATTTTTGATAGTGTACATCGCCTAAATGCTGAGTTTAAATAGACCCCTGAACTCTCTTTTTTTTAAAGAATTCAAGTTCTAGTTTTCCAAAACCTGAGAACTACTAAGGAAAATTGAAGACACTCAAATAGAAAAGCAAAAACTTAACACAATCCTGCAATACTAACGCAAGTTTCTCAGTAACTCCGGTAAAGCATGTACCTAAAAGGAGTAAGATAAAACTTCCAAATACCTATAAGCTAGAGGATAAGTCTGGCTAGTGTATTTAAGGCACCTAGATATCCACGGTTAGCACGCAAAAAATGTTAGGAATTTTGTTATGGCGTGGATTCTGAACACAGTTTCCCAAGTCTAAATTCAACATATTTCTATAAAACTTCAGATTGGTTCCCAGAGTTAAACCTGTAATTCCTTTTTTTATGTAACCATTATCTTATATTAATTGTAAATTGAAGAGATGTAATGTCACCAGGTACTCTGACAAAAAACAACCGAGTAGGTCATTAAAGATTACTCTTAGATGGAAATAATATTGTTTGCATATCTGGAATGTTGCTAGACAAGCTAATCACTGATCTGTTAAGTTACGAGTTATACATAGTAAGGTCCTAAGGTTTTTATTTGCTTTAAAACCAGCATTAGAACATAACTAATATGAACTTCTACATACCTGAGCATTTTCAAAATGTTATGTCTTAGAGTCACAAAAGCAATCTTTGTTTTTATCTTATTAATCCTGGGGGTAGGGGAGGGGGCAGACAGGAGAGGCAGAATACAGGCTGCACCTAGTTTCTCTGGTTTTGCTTGCTTGTACCCTTGGCAGGTTTTTCTCCATGTATGCCAAGGAAATAATCAAAAGCACATTTGGTAGTTTTTACTGAAGGTTGCCAATCGCTGAGCATCATCATCTTTGGCAGGAGGAATTCCATAATTTTGGTCAAACTCCTCTAACAGTTAGGTCTTCCCAAACCTCACTGTAATAACTAACAGCTAATTTTTTACCAGCAGATTAGTATCATGACAGATATCAGAGATGCACTGGAGGGGATGAAGGCTGAGGGAACCTACAGATTTAGCCTTTGAACTACTGGAGTGGTATCTGCTTCTGACAATCTGTATTCAGCCTCTGTTTTGAAGAAAAAATGTAAGAGAAAACCCCTATACTGGCCTAACTTTTGTCCTGCCTTTGGACATGAAAGAAAGATTAAGTGTGGATCTGTTTTACTTCTTAAGCAAACAGAAAAAAACTTTCACCTTGTGTCAACTGAGAGGAAAGTACATAGAGGATGTAAAACTAAAGCAAAAAAGGTTTTGGCAAAAATCACATTCTGCAGAGTACAGTTATGAAACAAGGAAGGATGCAATATGAACCCTTCCAAATTGCTCACAGAGATTTGTTTGAACATTGCTTCATTAAGCTGCTAGCAGTGTACCAGAAGAAAGTACTATCTACAAAATCCTTTTCTATCTTCAATTCTATTTATTGTGTAATCATAAAATTATGAGATATTATGATCTTTTGTCTACATAAACTGATAGCATCTTTCTCATCTCAAAATAGGTGTTCATTGTTTTAATTTCCTATGGGGAAATGGCATTTCCTTACCCTGGCATGCTATATGTCATGATGTAACAATCCAGCTCATTCAAATTATTACAAGTTATCTAATTTTCCTCATCTACTGAAATTAGCCTGAAGATGTAATAATAAAATAAAAAAAGAAGAAGAAACTTTTATAGTTACTGGATACAACTCATAACTGTAAAGGAATTCTTTCAGAAGAATTCTCATAGAGTGGGAAGACAAGAAGTCTGTGTTCCTGCTATTGAAATTGGATGTATGTATTTTTGGTCTGGAAATCTGGAACCTTATACAAATTCTACTTGACAAGAAGAGGGGGGGAAGAATGCACAAGGATTTTGTACAGTCTTGTAACTAACAGTGCTCAAGAAGTTCACCTAACAGACTACAGTTCTTGGTGCCACTGCAACCTTCCCCTTGCCTGAGTCACTGTAAGGAAGCATCTTCATCACAATCGTGGTGAGCCACAGAATACGTAGCCTAGAGGGGAAGCACGGCAAATGGCTACAATGAAAGCATGAGATACGTGACCTCAACTCGCATGAAGCACCACAATACCTTAAAGCAAGCAGATTTTAAACTGATTCAAAAGAAAGACATTAGGTTTTGGTGGTACACTGCAAGTAAACATTTGGTTTCAGAGATGCTGGTTTAAAGATTTTACAGTTTCGAGCAGAAGCAACTTTGCAGGTACAAAAGAACATGAAGGGAAAAATATTTGCTTTCTATTTATTTATTATTACACAATCTTATTTATCTCACACACACGCACAGTGGAATGTAAAAAAATAATCCCTGGCATGCTGCTGGAACTTTCACAAAAACAGTGGAACTCAAGATACTTAGATTTTTACGGTCTTCTGGGTAGATGCTTAGGTGTCTAGTGAGTTGAAGCTTTTCCCAACAAATGTATCAACTCAAAAGCCCACATATTTCTACACCTAACCTCATCTACCACAGCATTTCACTCAGGAAGCATCACACATGCATGAGATTCAGATTCATTTTCATGAACCCATATGGGCGTACTAACATACTAGCCCAGAGACTTCTATTACTCTTTCAAAACCAGTTGAAGTAGGCCAACCAATTCAAAATTTATCAAAAAGAGAGCAAGATTGACTGGATTTTTATTTTTTTTTAATATGGAGTCTGAAGTAACAGAAAATATAATGGTGTTTGATTACTTTCCAATTAGAGTGGAAACGAATAAAATTAAGTACTTGTCTCCATTTTGGTTTGTTCAATTTTGAACACAGACATCTATTTTGAGTTAACTGTTTACAGTTTTGCACTTAAAAAAAAACATTTTTTTCAGAAATTTCAAAGTACCGTTAGAAAGGCAAATCAAAATGTACCCTAATAAATAAGGGTAACAGATAAAACACTGGATAAAACAAGTTTTCAGATAGAGAACTGAAAAGCAAAAGTAGGAGCAAAGATTTTCCTGATGTGGAGGTTGGCAGTTTTCGTGTTAAAATCAACTTAAAGACAGCATGCCAAGTACTTTTAAAAGCATTCTATTAGTTCTTCAATATTTTAGATTTAATTAAGAAGGCTTAATTTCTGCAATATTTCCCTACCCAAAGCAAAGCCCTTCTGATGTGATAGTAAACATCTAATGAAACATTTCCTTCTCAGTGGATATCAACATATAACTATAGTTTAATACAAGACACTTGACATGACGAGAACTCTTATTTACATAACCTAAACAAAAGCTGATGCAGTTAAATAATACAGGGCTTGTGTAGAACTAATAAAAATATGTAGCTCTTTTGATTTGCTTCTGGGGTATGGGCTCAAACTGTAAAAAAGTTCATCTAACTGTTGAACTGGAGTGCTGTCACATCTCACTGTTCCCAAATCACATCATGACGAGAGAGTTTTTCTAGCTGTTACTGATATGTTAATAGGACCACTGTAAATGCATACTATTTTTTTAAGCCATATATATAAAAGGGAGTATGGGTAATATTTCCAAGATAATTTCTTTCAGCTCTACAATGTCTTTTTTTCTTTTAAAGTTGTACTCATTTTTCACTCTTCTTACTAACAATGAGTAGAGAAGTTGCCACATTAGGCATGGCAACAGTACCCTACTAATGTTTGCTTAAATACACACACTTGGATTACAGAAGAGTGAGAAAGTGCTATGGAAGAGTTATTAAACATTACATCATCTGAAAACATACATAGGATGTATGAAGTCTCATTCTCTCATCCTGCCACTTCCAAATATTTTTCTTATCTTCTTTCCCCTGCTCATACAATGATCCCCAAGAGGGGGAAGTAAAACACAGTGCTGCCAAAATGCTGGAGACGATGCATCCAGATTACAATCTAAGACGTCCATCAGTGTGTTGAGCTACAACTTGTGCAGTTTACATGAGCTAAAGAGACACCTTACAGGCTAAAAAATTACAAGTAATTTTTATTAATCTCAAATCATAGCAGCCTAATCAAGGGATTATTATTAGCCCAGATCTGCTTATTACAGAGTGGGGAGGGAAAGAAAAAAAAAAAAAAGAAAGGCAAATCAAAGGAAGAATATTATTATCAAAAAAGCTTCCAAAATACTAGTTAAAATAGAATCAACACATTTCCTAGCACCTACACCCTAATTTTGGTGTTATCTCCCCCTTCTTTTGGGAGAGGACGAAGGCTTAAATTGGAAGCTGATGACTACTCTTCTCTAGTAGGAGTGTGATGCTGCCTTCTGAGGTCAGTTTAGCACTATTTTTGATGTGCTTTCTAATATGCTATACACGTTGTTTATATCACTCATTTACAACTCCACACTGCAACCAAATTTGCTATATATAAATCCTGTTTTAACAAATCGGATATTTCTTCTCTGTTCCCTTTGCACTCCCTAACACTGACTTCGACCGATCCCAAGGCTGCATTTCTCTGGTGACCAGTGACCAGCCACATAGCACACTGGGGCCTCTAGCATAATTCAAAAGGTTTCCATTGCCATCCCCTGTCACCTCTACTCTGCATTTTATTCTAGGGTCACACATACTTCATTCTACATAGTATAACTTTATGATATTATGACCTATTATTAAAATATATATATAACAGCAAGCACCCTACCACAAAAATGCACCAAGCTAAGCAAAAGAGAGAACAAATCGTTCATGGTCGTCTTGTCATTAGCTAATTGCCCTAACAGCTAAACAAGAAGTTTGTTTAACTTCTGTGAAGACTGAGACAAGGTCCAGACAGAGCCTGAAAAACCTGAGGCTCGTGCCATTCACTTAACACAAAGACCTGGGGCATTTTTGTAGCAATGCCAACACCTTATACACGGGGCTACACGACTACATGACGGTAACATGAATGGTATGGGGAAGCTAAGTCAAATATGTTCTCCTGCCCTTCTGATATGCCTATTCCAGACTATATGCAAGTGCAATTCACTGTCACTGATGTTGGTGAAGTGGCAGTACAGATGCAGGCGGAGATCAATATTTTCATGGTTAGTTTTTTGGCATGACATCCAGAATTTTCCTGAAAGTATACAGCAGAAGGAAAACTCATCCTCAAAACCCGGGTCCTAAGCACGATGAGAATGAAAATCTATTGGATTTTATTCCACTAGACCAAAAATCAAAACATGAAAACTAAAAGCGTTCAGTGTTGTTCCTACCAAATAAAAGATCGGTGACAGCATCTTAAAATACACAGGAAATATTTAAAATTTCACAAGTATTAGAAAATGTACAAAAGGCTAACTGCAACAATTTACACCTTGTCAGTAGGAAAACACAACTAAAGCATGTTCAGCAACTGCTGTTTGGTTTACAGCACCACCTAGTGTGTTCTGGAACTGCTCCTAACAGAAGGGGGGGTATTTTTGACTTATGTTTGCCTTTGGAATTGAAATCAAGTCACTACCTTTTTGTTTTTCATAATTCTTATAACTTGTATTATAAAATTGAAGCCTGAGTTTCATTAAATTTATGGATTTTGACTCCACAAGAACATTACTGGAGGAAGTGTTACATATTATTACACTCATTCCAAATCTGGTGCCAAGACAGGACTCATTCCATCACCTAATGAAAGGGTCTAAAAGACCTTCTTTTCCTCTGACCCTCTTTTTCAGGAAATGAACATAATTTTCTTCAAGCATAGAAGGATGACCCTGTCTGCAGGAACTAAGATAACTCAGCAGTAGGACTGGCTACCCTCATAAGCACCCTTACATGGGGTCTACAGGTTTTCAGATTCATCAAGAAGGGGAAAGACACCCTCTTCTTTCTATTACCCTGAGTATTCTGAGAAACTATGGAACAAAACCCTCACTGAGTAATTAGGCTTTTTCCCCTGCAGAATGGGATAATCCTAGATAACCCTGGGCACAATTTGATAACGATACTTGATAGTGATAAATTACCTTTCAAATCTTTCTCTCTGATTACAATGCATATACAAGGGAGGACAGTGGAAGGTCTGGATCAGGAAGGTGGGTCATTAATTTACGTACTTATCAGGAAGGAAAAACAGTACTGAAATTAAAAAAGAAGAACAGATCCAGTGACTGAGCAAGCCTCTAAGTTTTCACATATTTTTGAGGTCACAGTTGAGTTTTACCACCCAACTACATCCAGATTTGAAACGGATGTATTGGTGGGGTTTTTTGGTTTGTTTTCCATAAGAAAGAATATCATAAGGAGTGGAGAACCACAGTCTTTTCAAGCATTCCATGGCATATTCGTATATGTGCAATTTTAATACACTTCAAAGTTTAGAAGCTGAAAAAAACTCATTGAATTCTAGTATGTAAATGCTAGTTTGAAGTTGTCTAGGCTAATCCGTGCCTTTGCAAAGGGGACTATGCATATGGCTGCGTGAGACCTCCTCTTCATTGTACTGTCTCATGCAGTGAACTTATTGCTGCACATAAGTGCTGCTCAAAAAATGACTATTTCTCCTGTCATTCTTTATGCAGAGTTTTGCTCTGCTAGTGTATGTTATTCAAACTCAATAGTGAAGACAAAGGTAGCTGGGTTTCTAGATTAGGGGGTTTGCCTTGAAGAAGGGCAAAACCAGTTGCAACTGGTAAGAAGTACTTGTCTTTGTACGATCATCTTCTGATTTGAGCACCTTTCCAAGAAATAGTATATCCTCCTAACTGATAAGCTTTGAGTGGGCTATAACGGGACCAGTCTCCTTCCTCTCTGTGGTAAATGGGTCTCTGTGCTGAAAAGATTCAAATTTTTAATGCACAAGAGACAGCCTGATTGTGTGTCCTAACAAGAAAGACATTTCCCATGGGAAGCTCTCAGGTCTTGCTTTTGTTCAGTGTCCCTTGGGCGCTTATTTTCGATGCCTCTAAGCAAATTGCTCCCAGGGCAGTTTATGAAGGAACTAGAGATGTGGTCTCCTCTGTCCAATGGAATTCACTTCATCACAAAGCTACAAAGCTGAAGCTCTTTGACTTTCTCAAGAATAAACATATGTTATTTACTAAATTTTAAATAAAGACCAAAGATAGCCCAAATACGTAAGGCAAAAATTGAAAACCTGACTGTAATTGCATTGACCAGAATCAGCTTTACCTGCATTACTTATTTCTCATCACTGAACACAAATTTCTGGAGGAACAATATTCCACCACACTGTTAGATGCTTTAATATAAAATTTTTCATACGTTTGCAATGTTTATATTAGCAAGCTAAAACAAGCCTGAGCTTCATAACCTAGCAGGAACACAGAATGAGTTTTATGATCATAGTACTCCTAATTCAGATTTTAAGACAGGAATTTAAGAAGTTCATGAAGACTTGCCCTTGTTTTTCTATTGGAGAAGCAGTCTGGCAGGTCAAGAAAATGTAATTAAATATAAAAACAAAATCTAATTAAGTTTTACTCTGACCAATAAAATAGAACCCTGTATTATTTATGCAGAGTAGTATATACTCACATCTGGCTTCAATTACACGCTGTACATACGGGTAGCTGAGCGGTGATCTCTCCCAGCCCTGTAGACAGCAACACAACAGCCTGGCTATACCTGAGCGAGTTGCCTTTGTGTCCTTTCACAGACAATGGAGAGCACGGAAAGGCTGTGTTTGCTCTTCCCGATTTTAGAATGAGGTTAGTCACGCCACAGAAATACCTATTTCTTTCTCCTGCCTATAAATGAACCCAGGTGATTAATTCTAATGATGGTATCTGTATTACAGATGTCAATATTGGTCAGGTAAATTCCAAACCAACTGTCTTTCCTCCTTGTGCCATTCTTACAGCAGGAATAGCAATTTTTCTGGCTTGAAAATACACATAACTTAACATCTGTGACTTAGGAGAAAAATACCTTAACCGTAACATTTACCTTACACATTATTAGTGTGCCTTAGGAACCTCAGTTTGAATCTGGAGTGGCAGTTGTCAATAGAAGTGCTATTTCTATGGGCTTTCTTATTAATTTTATAATAATCAGTCTCTGGGAACTGTATACAACATGTTTTATTGACAATATTATTGGCACGTAACTTTGTGCTACCACGATTCATTTAAATGATCACGTGATGAAATAAATGACAGTATCTGGTTCTCAGTAAAAGATAAGTAAATACATAAAAGTTAAGAGATCAGTCGACTTCAAGAGTCCATCAGTATTGAATCTCTGAGTCGCCAAATATTTTTTAAACTAATATGTTCAAACATGGAGGAACATTGTGTCCCCACCCCCCCAAAAAAAAACAACCAAAAAAACCACCAAAAAAACCCACAGCCACCCCAACAACAAGAAGTCAAAACATTTAGGGAAATTGGATGAAACTCATCCTTAAGTTTTAAAGCTGATATATACAGGGGTTTCGAACAACAATATTGTGTCAAATATGGCAATGTTTAAGAAAAGTAGCTCAGGGGATATAATTATATTAAATATTAAAAGACAAAAATTTTCTTTCATCTAAACTACTATCCAAATTCTAACTAAATTAAGGATTTGGAGAAAAAGAGTGGTCTAAAGTGAGTACTAAGTGTAAAAGGCCAGATGTTTAGAAGTTGATAGGCAGTAATTTATAAATCATCAGACAGTATCTTTCATTGAGTATGTGAAGTAGGAGTTCTTAAGGTGTAGGAGGAATGGAGTGATAAGAAAAAAAATGCTGTTATACTCAATTGGAAATCCTTATTTAAATTAACATGTATGTGATGATATAAAAGGGTGGAACAAGACCATATCCTAATCTATACTAAACACTTTTTTTTTTTTAATGGGTTTAGAAATATCTGGCTTGTGGCAAGGCACCAAATAAAGAAAAGCAATGAATCAATGAAAGGAAACTGAAGTAAACACTAAAAACAGTTGTACAATCAAAATTAAATCTAGCAGCGATTTTATCATGCATAAATGAGATGCATACATACAATAAGCCCGAGAGAACACATTCATCAGACAGAAAACAAAAACAAAGAAACAGACGCAAAGTGCAAGATAACATTTAGAGTTATTTGTGATATTGTGATGATAAAATATTATCTTAAGTTAAAAGAAAATTATATCCTCCAAGGAAACAGGCCTTCCTATTTATATGTCATCATATGGCATGAAATCAATATTTTTTTTCCATGAAGCCATGAGTACAAAGAGCACTTGGCAGCTCAGAAACTTGGCAATATTCAGTAGTAGTGTGTTACAGTGACATATTTTAAGAACAACTAAGGTCCCAATTTTTCTTCAATTGTATTCATGAAAGATAAATTAAGCATGAAATGTAATAACCCCTTTCTATGACCTTCTTCCATCTTTGAATTTCAATTAAACTTTTCAAGAGGAACAAATCAAGTTTAAAGAGAGACTGTCTTTGCTTGTATACTACTAAAAATATTTGAATAAAAAATGAACTTCTCTGCTTAAACTGTTCTTCAGTGCTTCACAGACATGAGAGCTGGGGACAGTAACCTTCTGGAGCAGAAAGAGGATAGGCTGCAATTGCCACATTGCAGCAGCTTTCACTGTGAATGTGCAAAAGCTGCTTTATTCATCTATTCAATAGTTTTTCTAATCATTGCTATAATTATTCACATGATTATCTCAGTTCCAATAGGAAATTCAGTATGTGAAATTCATAGAGTTGTTTAACAGAGAAGTTCAATAACATATTTCCCTTACAGCACTCCTTTATGCAGCAAAGTTGCATCACGACAAACTCACCTAGTCTATAAATTCACCATCCTCCAATTTACCAGCACCCAGCAGCTCAGAAACTAGTGATGTTTTTTGAAGACGTCATGAATAAAATGAAGCCTCCCAACACTAGCACAGGTAAAAAACATTAAGTCCTTCCCCCTGATTTTCTCATATAACAGAAAATGCTGGAGAAGTTGCCTGATGTAAATGCCTGCTATAAATGTCCTAGGTCTTACTTTCTTTTCATGTATGACAAAGCAAAATCAGCAAACTGCAAGTAAGAAGTAAAATCCTAAACAAAACCATATCACAGATTTATTTACTCATAATAAATTGACCATTCCTCCAAAGGACCTTATAATGATAATACACTACTTGTTCATCGAAAGCCCTTTCCATTTTAGCACAAGGATCCTGCTGATGCCCTTGAGGTTTCAGATTTCTCCAATGTACCACCAGTACATTTTCTCTGTGTAACACTTGCTCTGTCTTGACTTGATCTTTTAGTGATCTCCATTAAACTATGAGCGCTTCCAGTTCCCTGGTATAGAGTATTTAAAATGTCTACTCTGTCTCCCCTTGCATACCTTTCTATTGAATCATTTGATACAGTCTTCACTCACATGACTAGTATATTCATTTGAGTCAGGTCTACAGGCACAGACCTTATGTATAAGCACAGAAAATCAGACAGTAGGGCAGGAATAAAAAGTCTGTGGGGAGTATTTAAATTCCTTACAGATGTCTTTTTTTTCTAGCATATCCATATGTATGTCTTACAATTTTCCCTCTTAGAAGTTAAAAAGCAAGCTGAGTCGCCTTAGAGACAGGTTAGCTATAGTATCAACGGAAATATAACATACTACAGAGAATTTACAGGAAAAATGCACTTAATAAAAGAGTTCAGGATTACTTGTGCCAATAGCCCACCCAGTATAAACATATGCTGGCAACTGAAGATGTTATCATTTCTCTGCCTTTACTATATAACCTATTTTTTTCCCTGAAGTCTTGTGTTTTTTTAAATTGTTTGGCTGTGTTGCTGAAAGATGGATTATCTGTAAAGACTTGTTAAGTACCTGCTAAAACATATTGTTACATGCACATCATGATCATTATTTGTAAAGAAGCTAAGTATTGATTTGGAGATGAAGCCTGAAATCATAACACTGGGAAGTGTATTTGATCTTCTGGACAGTGAATATTGCTGTGAAAAGTTTCTCTAGGGCTGAAGTTTCATAGAAAACAAGAACATTTAAAAATTCAAAACCTAAAAAGTATAATTTTAATCAAGAACTACATGAATAATACTTAAGCTTACTAAAACCGAAATCAATCGAGAAGCAGCAACAAATTATTAAAACCAAATAGCAATGCAAACATCATTCAAAACTGGGCTGATTCTTATGAAACATGAACCTCATGAAAATAAGGAGCACAGTTTTCTTCCCAAGAGCTTAAGTTAATTCCCTCAAGGATGCTATTTACTGAATGATTTATTCAGTTATGTCTTATTTTACCTAAATATCACACATATTTTGCAATGGTCAAGTTCTCTTTGATGGACTATTAAGCTTCTGCTGAAGTCACTGTCTTCTTGGGTTGTAAAAGTATTGACAAAGACTTAGATATAGAAACACCACATAAAAATAAATCTATTTTTATATATTAAAATTATGAATGCAAAACAATAATGGAAATTGATATAGTCAACTAAGTCCTCAGGCCCTCAAAGTGAGACTGTGCAGTTCAGAGATCAGATAAAGTTGTTGCTGGTCTTTGTCTTTATCCCAGCCACATGAGGATTTTTGTTTAGTCAGATGATGTAGCTTGTGAATTTCTCAGGGATATGTGAGTGAAGCCAGCTTGGAGACAGCTATCATTACTAAATATTAGGCTAGGCATTAACATCTGGTTGGTGTAGCACCAGAATTCAACACGAGGACAGTTAATAAAGGAGAAAATTGCCTACGGCCTTGCTACTGTCCACAGACTACCATTATCCTTTTCATAAGAGTAAAAGTAAAAAAACCCAGGGCATTTATGGTTTTGGTGGTTTTTTTCTTTCACAGTTGGAAGCCAAGATTAGGTAAGAGTGTTACAACCACACCTTGGTGATACATCACTTGCTATTCTTCTATGCAGGCACGTGTCAAGCCCTTTCAGGAAATCAACAATTCTAACACCATTTTAGGTAAGCAGAACCTGGTGTCGTGTATGTAGATGGAAACCAAAAGCTTGTATTTTACCCTGTAAGGCATTGCACAATAATACTTAATATCAAAGTCCAGGACAGTTATAACTGTCTCTTCTCAAGAGAGGAGACTCCAGCAGTATTTCACACCTGTCTTGGCTTTCTTCCATAACTCCTCCAGAAAACATCTCTTTTCCCCTCTTCTGAATTCATGGGTTATTCCCTAAATCTTTCATCTGCAACTCCTCTGTTCCTAAAGATACTTTCATAAACAAGCATAAACTCTGTTGTCATCATCTTTAAACAGACACGTAAGAGATCTGCATCTCTACTCCAACTTCATCTTCTTCTGTGTTAAGTAAAATAAGTTCATTCTTATTCTAGTGGTTGATTGCCCACAAAAAGCTGGTGGAGAACTCACCTAAGGCTTAAACTCTCTTATTAATCAGGAGTTACAAATCACCATACAACTAAAACCAAAAACAAACAAACAAACAAACAAAAATGGGGGGGGAAAGCACTGTATTTCAAGTAAGGAGAAAATAATGACATTGAAAAGGTTTGAACTACTGTAAGCCAGTTTGACCAGATTTCAGGCAGACATTCTCAATGGAGGGAGCAGCTACAGATTTTGACATTTGCTCAAAAGAGTCTTCCTTGCCAACCTTATCTGGGTTACAACTGAGCCAGCTGGCCTTAGTCCAGGGCTTGTAGTCAGCCAAATGTAAAGGAAGGCAGCAGTTCCAGCTGAAGAGGAAATAAAACAAAACAAACTTCAGAAATACTAATGAAAACCCATGGTAATGGTAACCCATATCCACCCACAGATCTGCTGTAGCAATTGAAAAGATTAAAAAAACAAAAACCAAACCAACCAAACAAAAAGAAATTACGTCTGTTGTTCTGAACATTTCTGAGGTGGTGGCTTTTGGAAGTAGAAGAGTAACTGCTTATAAACCATCTTCTATGATGTCTCAAAGAAGAGCAAAGTGACTATATTACAATCTTTCCTTCTGTTACCAAAACTCCTCCAAAGTGGAAATGTCCATTTCAAAACTAAAAAGACTACTGCTTTATCCCAAGAATAAATTGAATGAAAATTTGTATTTTGTGGTTTTCTCCCTATCTTTAAGTGTCACCTGAATTTCTTGAGCTGCTTCCTATAAAATGTTGAAGAGCAACTCTCTTTAGATTCCATAAGCCAGAGAATCTAGTTACTCTGTCTGATGCCATAAGGAGACAGGAAACTGACCACTACAAATATGATCCCATTGCAGATTTAAATACATTTAATTCTTTTCTAAAGATTTCAATTTTTTTCCTATTACATAAAGTCTAGTTAGTAAGTAATACCTGATAGCTATCAGTAATTGACTGGATGTATTTTAAGGAGGTGTGCTTTTTAATTTTCCCCTCAATAAACCATGTATAAATTTGATGGAAACTAAGTCCAGAGTAGGTTCAGCTATTTTTCATCATTTGTCATCAGCCACATAAGGGATAGAGCTGGTTAATATTTGGTAACGTCCATTTTTCCAAAGAGGATCTAGAACATTCAACCATCAAGGAAGTTTCCTTCTACTCTGATAAACTACCACAGGTTTTATTTCAGATTATACCCACATACTTATCTGTCAAGTAGACCAAAACACACTGTCATTTAAAAAAGTTATAAAAAAAAAAAACCACACACACACACACAAAAAAAAAAAACCAAAACAAAAAAAAAAAAAACAAAGAAAAAGCAGAAACATGGCTTTGATTCATACTCGTACCGCTGAAAATGTAGGAAGAATACTTCTGAAAGTCTTGCAGATCAATTTTCATTAGTTCTAATGCCACAAAATCAACGGATCAAATGCTTTCCACAAACTTGTTTCTTGAATGCAAGCCCAGACTTGCATTCATATGTGTACCTGATATTTCAGCTACAATGTAAACACGTAAACAGCGCAGCAAACTGTTAATCTCAGAGAAGTTTTCCTAAATCAATACACGCTTTTTAAATATTTTCTGCAACTCAGAAGGAAGTAACATGCTAAAAAAAAAACTTGTCTTTGAATAGGTTCTTGTCTTTACAGCACAAAAATGTGAAAAGATTTACTCTTGCATTCACCACCAGAAAGACAATTTCTGTATCTTCTGTTTCAACAGATTTATTTAAAAAAAAAAAAAAAAAAAAAAAAAACAAAAAACCATTATAAGATATATTTCACATCTATTTTAAACCATAGACCAAATCCTACATCCTTAACTGAAGTAAAATATTTTTTGTTGAAGTCAAATAAACTTTGATCAAGTAAGGAAGTCAATGCTTGAAGTATTTCACAATTTCTATATAAGCAGAAAAGTGTTGTTTTCATAAAAACTTGATTTTCCATGAAAATTTTTCTCACTTCTAGGCTTCGACTGTACCCCTCCTTCTGACCTGCCCCGAACCACCCAGCTTCTCTCTGCCTGCCTTGCCTTTTTACCCCCTGGGCCATCATTTGCTTTCTCTCCCCTTTCTGGGTAAGTTTCAGCAACAGATTCCCAACAAGCCAAATGGAGTCTCTCCATTTCACATGGAGATAGCAACAATATTGACATTCCAGGGTAGAACTGGGTAGAATGTCTTCAGTGCTATAACAAGCATCAATAATAGAAAGCATCACTTTGCACCAAGTATCCCTTTAGTTTCTTGTTTCACGTACTTTTCCAAGATGTAAATATCTGGTCACGGGCGTGCAGATGGTTAGCAGAAGTTCATGTCTTTCTACTTTTGTTACACACAGAATTTTATGAGGGACTGTCCCAAATGTTATTGCCACTGATACACATCTATTTAAACTAGAAGGTACATTACACCTTGGAAGATCAACATCTTTAGGGAAAATTTCCAGTCCAGCATTTCGCATTTCCCCATAACTATACCCAGCCAGTCAATCCATTACAAAAGTCCAAGTGTATAAAAATCGCAGCTTACCAGCTTGGGCTTGGAATTGATCAAGGAACAACACACCCTTTCCCTTTCTTATTTATTTATTTTTGAAGCACTAAACACCCCACCCTCTAATTCCCAGGAAAAGAATTTGACAATAGACTTTCAAACACTGTAGAAGTTTTACAGATACATAGAGCCAACTCTGTGCATTTATGATTACCTATAATTTCTCAATTTATTCATAGATAAAGTTAGTTAACACCCTAGCGGGGAATGAGCTGCTCAATTCAAGTGTCACAATAGCCAGAGAGTGCTGCCAAGTTCCAGCACAATATTCCAGAGCCAAGATTATTTTAAAATTATTTTCTACTACAGTGCAGGCTACTTAGATATTATATTAACTATATCCAATCTCAGTGTTAAAACTTGATACAGCATTTTCTGAATATGAAACTATTAAATTACTTGAGGATTTGGATCAAGTCCATATATACAAAAGTATCTTTTTTTTCATGTTTTCACTCAGTTGCCTCTGTAATTAATGGCAGGTTTTGTCTATTAAATAATTTCTGAATCTTAAATTATCGTCTTTGTTGACAAAATTTTCTGATGCAACAACACCAAATTTCAGCATTATAGTGCTTTAGTTATTATATATATATAGTTATTATATATATAGTATTATTTCATTATCATCATCATCAGGGAGAAAAGCCTAGTAGAATATAATGCTCTTGCATTACTTTTCTTGCTTAGCTATGAGGATGTGCATAAGAATAGCCAGGGGAAATTTTTAAATTACAAAATATTCTAAGGCAGTACCTTCCTTGCTTTTCAGTCAGAATTACTTTTATTGCCACTACTTAGATGTTTTATAAACAATAAAAGGACACCATTAGTACTTTTTGTTAAGATTCAAGAAAGGACAAAAAGCTGACTGAAAATGCATATCAAAACCAGCTTATATTTCTGGCTTTTGAAGTTTTGCTTTCACGCTGTTGATATGGAGGGGGGTGGGGGTGTGTAAGATAGTGAGGGAGAAAATGAGCCCTTCAGCCTTAGCTTGACAGCCCCTCAAACCCTGAGAGACATCCAGGAAAAGACTTTTATCGGTACATCTGGAAGTGAGCAGGAAGTACCAGCCCACTGGCCCTCCACCTATGACTTGTTTGACAGCTGTGAGTTAACGTAGGAGCAAGCGGACAATGGGTGGGCAAACACCGTGGGGTCATCCCTAACGCAGATAAATGACATCTGATAAAACACAGGATTTTACAAGGCTGCTAATGAAGGCGCTCAGGAAGTAATGGAAGGAAGACACACACCATACAGGGTTTTTTTCCCCACTTTCAAACGTCTTGCAACAGGACTTAACATTTTAGACCAAACACTTTGCAGATGAACTCCCTTCAGGCCTTGAGGACAAGAGAATACGACATCCCGTTTCCTTCGACTCTCACAAGTAAAACCCACAGCTCAGTTCCTGAGGTCTACAGGAATACAAAGGAAATGAAGTGAGATCTCAGCCAATTTAGTTACTAAGCCTTAGTTTTCTTAATAATTAACTTAGTGCAGTCAGTTAACCGGTGCAGTATTCTTTGGGACTGTCTCATTCGGACACACCACCTCAAAAAAACAACCAGCCAAGCAAAACCCCCACCAAACACTCACTATTTCACTATTTCAGGTGCCATAAAGTGACCAGACAAGCTTATCCATCTTCAGTGATGATGACTGACTTTGAGAAGCTGCTCTAATATTGGCCAGTAGAAAAAAAGAAGAAAAAAAAATCTTCAGGAAAAATACTTTTCCTTCAATAAATTGCTTATAAAAACCCAGGAAAGCAATGAAGGGCACTTAGTTATCTGCACACATACTAATCAAAGAATAATTTCCTAAGCGGGCATGGGAGTTAGACTGCTATGTGCCTCAAGAAAAGGTCATAAGCCAGTGTTGTGTAATCAATAGTTTCCAATACTACAAAAATATTCTACAGCAATAGTGGTTATTAAAATATTTTGGCATTTTTTTCAGTGATGAGGAGAGTAAACTAAAATAACAAAACAGGACTAAGAATTTTTGTATCTAACAAGTCACATACACTGGAGCAGCATAGAGTTTGTCTTTATTTGGGATGGGACAAAACAAATATTGGAGAATATATCGAATGTATGTATATAAACATATACATATATATTAACTTACATATAGTAGTATTTACTATACACTATACGTGTATTTATTATATGCGTGCAATTACATCTACATTTTCAATGGTTTTTTTATTATTTTAACAGAATGTCTGTCTTGTTTTTTACATTTGTGAAACCAAAGAAACTGGAGAAACCAAACATCATCAACTACTTCAATCCATTGAAGCTGTTAGGGTGAAAGATCCTAATAAAATAAAAATATAAAAAAAAAAACCAACTCTGAACTGAAATTAAAAATTACTGTAATTAACTTCTGGTTATTAGCTGCTATATATCCTATGAAAGCCTACAAGATCAGGAAATACTAACAGAAAAAGTAGAAATTTGTGAGTTGTAACACTATATAAACATACATATGCACATAAGTATACAATACTGTTAGTGTGGTACATATAATATAGTGTATATATAACAACGATTTCAGAAAGGGTGTCCAAGCAAGGTTGAGAGAAAGCACAGATAAGGGCACAGTAAATAATAAAAAGACCTAATTGTTTAGGGTTTCTAATTAAATTAAGTTAGGAAGACTTTAAAACATATCCGTATGCACCAATCTGAAGTCACTTATTTGTTCAACAGAAATGAAATTGTAAGTGAAGTCTAAATCAACCCTAAATCAACATTACATATTGGTATTCCTGTCATGTGTGATTTCCAGCTGATTTTTGCCCCCCTAGATTCATCTCCTGCCTTGGAATCTGCCATTTCAGAATTGGTTTATTGATACGCTTCGATTTTATTTTCATTTATATACAACTGACTACTGTTCTTTGTTGACCTAGAAAAGCAACATTTTTTATGCCATTTTTGAGCTGTAACTGATTAAATGCTATTTTTCTTTGGAAAAGTCTTGAAGTCTGAGTTTTATTGCAATCTGCTGTTTATTTGCAAACAGACATACACTCTAAAAGAGCATTTGATTTTTCTATACATTCACATTTGATTATACTCAAGTTTTAGCTTTCATCTATTAGTCTCTGGCTGATCAGGCATTAGAAGACACAGCTGGTTTTGATTAAATAATTATTTAAAAAATAAACCCGATTTATACTGAATCTCTATAGTAACTTATTGCTTCATATTTTTATGTAATAAATTCAGCCTTGATAAATGTCAGCTCACAGCTGGTTGTAAAACAGGATCATCCAGTCAGAAAATATTTATGTTTTATAAGAAATACGGGGGGTGGAAGTATGTGTGGGGTGCTTTTAAAAAAATGCGTAAAATTTCTGTGAAAGTGACTAGGGTTTGCTAACATATATTGTTCTGGAAAAAAAAAATGCATTTCTATAAAAATAAGCCTGAGTGAAAGAAAAGTCACAGAGTTAAAAATATTTTTATATGATTAATATAGGAAAACATATACAAGGACACATCTGACATTCAAACATAAATTATGTTTCCGCTGTTGAGCCAACCCTATATTTTTGCTGTTTCTTGACAAAGGAAGCGATCAAAGAAGAAAGCCTTTCTCCTATAGAAATCTACAAGATCAACTTGCAGTGACTGGTTGCACCAACAGGAGTACCTGTGTTCTTCTCAAATAAATGAGAATTCTATATTAAAAAGATAAGCAACAGAATTATTCAGACCATTGCTGTACCTTTCCAGACCAGGCTTATGAACATTGCCTGTTCTCCCCTGTCTGTGCCATTACTCTGGTGCCAATGGCATGACAATTTCTAAAACTCCGGGCACTTTGAAGAAGTAATTCTGTAGTAATTTCCACTTTACTTATAACTTCAGCAACAACGGTAGAAATGAGCTGGAGAAAGAACCAACATGGAAAAAAGTAACCAAAATTAAGAACAGGGGAAAGAAAAAAAAAAAAAAAAAACAGCCAACCATGACACAAAGAAAAGGACTGCAGTCTACAAAGGAGAATGTGAAGTGCACCAATATTAATGCAACGAGACAAAACATTTCCAGAAAATAACTCAGGCCAGGTCCTTTCACAAATTCGGTTACGTATCTTCTATCAGTTTCAGAATAATATTCTTAAGTACTGGTAAGGATCTCAGTATTAAGGCCAAATAAAATAAATTCCAGATATCTAAATAGATACCTAAGGTACCAATTAAGTATAGTTCTATTGCTGTTAGAGACTACAGGTATTTGTCAGGTACATATGAAGAACTTGCATAGAAACTTTGAGTTTAAAATTGTCTTCACAGGTTTGCCTTAAAGATGCATCTGATAATGTTTTTACTTCACTGCTTTTGAAAAAGAAAAATTATTTTTGCATTCTGAGAATACAGTGTATTAACAATTATCTCCATGCATCTTTTTAGGGCTACTCAAACTTCCACTAATTTTAAGTACAATAATTTACTTTGAAAGACCAGGTGAGTAAATGGTATTATTACCTGTTGATTCTTTCTGCTACCACCACAGAATTATTTTTTTATTCCCAGTTTTGAAACTATACCTCTTCTTCTTCCCAAAATTTATCGGTTCTGGGACTCCTGCATTCAGCTGAGTCCCATCTTTGTGTGTGAGCAATTCTCTACTCTGGTCCACTCACAACTTAGGCTGGTGTCTCCAAATACAGGCACTAGGTTCAGCCGGTCGACAGAAGACAATACCAATCAATACAATACTGTACCATCTCTCACATATTACTAATCTCTGTATAAAGGATAGCTGGAGCAACAAATAATTAAAGTATTCATGCAGGCAGGCGTCAGTGTCTATTGGAGCAGGCGTCTCTGGCTGAAGCACTCCCCGGCCACACGGTGTCCAGGAAACAGGACAGAGACCCTCAGAGTGACACTCCATGCTGATCTGAAGAGTAGTGAGATCTTAATAAACTTCACAGCTATCTCTGAGCATTTTGCCCTTTTATGCACTCCAGAAACGCGAGGAAGCTCCATTTAATTTCAGCCAGTTTTTTCTTCGGTGACCATAGAAACTGCAGAGGACTTCAGGACCCTGTATCTCATAAATAAGAGTTTCATGTCACGCGCAGTCAGCAAGTATGCTGGAAGTTACTCAAGTCGAGACTGCAAAAGCGGTAGTATAGCTATAATGTACGGCTCAGAGCAGATAGCCAAGACTTCCAGATTTCTGATTGCAGATAGGACTAATTAGAACAGGATTTGGAGAAAACCAGTAAAAGCCTTTTTCATCTCATCATGGCTCAAAGGAATAAATTTAAGAAAATATTCTGTGCACATGAATTCCGGTACTCCTTTTCAAACTAGTTGGGCCTTTGCAACACATACAAAGATAACAGTGTTAGACTAACCACTGCAGGAGTTTAGACTGCATAAAGAGTACTACCAACTTAGGTGGATGCACAAGGGAAAAGAAAAGCGCACACCAAAAGAAAAGTGCACGCAAAAATGCTGATTAGGGCTCATAATTATAGAGGAAAAATTTATGATGATTAGGATATCCTGCCTCCACCCTATCACGTAACTCTGCCTGCCCACCTAAACAAATAAAGTGTTGTATGATTTACACTCCTTAATGTTAACTAACCTTCTTTTCATGTTTCCTTTCAAACTAAAATAAGTATTCTAAAACATCTAAAGTGTTGATTTTTTTGTTTGGTTTTTTAGAAATACTAAGTGAAACAACTCTTTATAAACTTTGACATTAAGAAAATGTATCAAAGATTTAGTACTTTATATTTGGCTATAGTAGCCAGAATATTGTTGAATCTTGAAATAGTGTTTTAAGGGTATGGACTAATGCTTTATATAAATTGTACTGCAATATCCACAAGTGACATCTTATCCAATAAATACAATGAAAAGCATGTGTATGGGTGTGTGTGTGAGAGAGAGATAAGGAGTTAGTTATAAAAAATGCAGTTCTTAAATAAAATATATTGTAATTGATATGAATTTGGCAATACTTAACATGCTGATGTCAGTCTGAAAATTATTAATTGGTCTGATCTAAGATCAGAGATTCCCATACAGGCCAGGTTGCAAAGAGTCCCCCTAAAGAAGGAAAACAACTACTTTCACATGAAACTTTGGGGATGAGTGCTGATAAAGACGTTTCCTTGCATTATATTCAATGTGTTTCTGGCTTCATTACCAACTGCCTCAAAAGCCAGAAAATACATGAGGATCTTAAGGAGCAGGCTGAAGAGCCAGGTTCTTTGCAACATGATGTTATGCTTCAAAAGTTTCTCAAAATTGTTTCCTTGGTAACTATTGACAACATGGGCCTGGGGTACACATTCGCCAAACTATCACACAGCTTACTGATAATGGTGAGTCAGTAGTGGCTTCTTTGTAAAATAGTGGTTAGCTGCTCCCCAGCATGAATAAGATACCATGTATTCCTACTTAATAGAGAAAGGAATTCCTCAGAAACCTCATGAAATTTTCATTTTAATAAATAAATTTGTGTCTGTTGCAGAAAGTAGTCATTTGAAAAGGTTAAGGTCAGAAGCAAACAGAGGAGTTTAAATGATCTAACCCTGGCTAGAGATTTTACTGTTCACAATTTTCTTGGTGACTTGTTACACAGGCTGTCAGTGGGTAGAGGAGACTTAGCAGGTTCAAATCCTCAGTATCAAATTTAGACTTTACAGTATCATGGTTTCCAGCTACTGTTTGGATGTAAAAGAAATGAAGGAATTTTCAGCATCTACTCAAATGCAAGATATTGACACATCTCACTACTAGGTAGATGAATATGACATAATACTCATCAGGAGTATCCTGATGTCCTGACAAAAAGATCATCTTTCATCCAGCGCTTCTTAGCCTGAACAACAACTTATTTTGATAAACATTTAAAACAGAAATAATGGTAATTCTTAGTTACAGCAAATAAAAATTTGTATCTTTACAAGCTCCAGTTTGATTTCAGGCTGCCAAATACCACCCTGCTGTAATGATTTTGCATTACATTATTCTTGAATTCTAGTAACAAACTCTAGCTAGCCTGCAAATGATTGTTTCAGGAATAGAGAAAGCTCCTGTGAACCCAAACACTTTTAATCCAGTAACATACTGCCTTCATTTTTTTATACTTGGAAACAGTTTAAGTTGCTCTTCAAAGACTCCTAAATTTAGATCCCATTTCTGAAGTTAAAATTTCAAATTAAAACCTTGTATTTATCAGCTAATGGCAACTGTACTTTGAACATTCCAGACTTTTTTCATTTGGAAAGGAATTGTCCTAGAAATCCATTGAGCTTCATCAGTGCAAAGTGAGAGAAGATGCCTCAAGAAACAGTTAATTAATATAATAAATTATATTCCAGAACAGGACAGCAGTGACTTTCTGGGCATGATGTAAGAATCAGTCACCTTATACTTTCCACACGGTGTCACTAATATTGTTAAATATATTTGTGAAATATCCAAAGAGCAATATAGCATCATGTAAAACATTTTGTATTACTAAACTAGTAAGTTTTTGGTTTGCTATCTGTCTGAGAAAGAGATAACTAGTTGAATATCAAAACACAGCTACTACTTCATAATGTGCAAAGATGGCTGATTACAATAGTCTGCTGCACATACCAAAATTAATTACTGGATTGAACATTTAAGGAAACAACTACTGTACTGTGTTCAAGTAGAAATAAGACTTAGCTGTTCCTGTGTTTTGATCTTTATGGGTATCCAAGTTGTGATTTAATCAGAACACTGGCAAAGCATTTAAAGCCAGTACACCCTCATCAAAGGCATAGTGTGAATAAAACATTAAAACAGATTAAAATTAATTAATCAGTGAAATTAAAGCTTCTTTCCAATAGAGGAATGTAGTAGTTTAAGGTCTGGTGATGTGATTATCTTGTTGTCTTTCTGGCCTCATTTCAACAATTTATTATCTCAGTTTCAGATGAAATAAATCTGAAGAGGAATAGACATCCGTTTTAACTTAGTTTGTTTTGGCATAGCATTCAATAAAAGACTTTCATTTACTTACCATATGATTTGATAAAAGGGGTTGCAATTACTGCACAAAATATGCCGTCGTTCTCACTCATTAAATCCAGGCAATAATTTTTGCCTTTCATAAATCCACAGATTCTTTTCCTCCCCTGTGCATTTGCTTCCTAATCATTCACTCATTAGTGAAAAGACAATTGCTATAGAAATCACAATTTCTGAAAACCTCTAATATAGCACATATTAGGCATTTTATTTTACAAGAAATAGGAAGAGGATTTAAACTCAGACTGGTTTTAGGGATTAAAAATAAAACTAGATACACAATAATTGCATTTTACAGGACTACAATATAGTCAACGACTCACTCAAAAAATACTTACTTCAAGCAACAGTAAAAAACCTTTCAATTTAGATATAATTTTGGAGATCTAGTCAAGTATATATTATTTTAAGATCAAGGTGCTGAACATGACTGTGACACAGACTATATTTGGAACAATCCACAGAAGCAAGTGTCTGTATGGCATGGTTTTCTGAAACTTTACTAATAAAATAACTGCAAAATGAAGTTATAGAAAATCTTACTATAAAGTATACAAGAAATACCTTCTTACTACCTGTCTGTTGATGCAAAAGGAGAATCCAGGGAAAAGAATGCTTTGGTTTTTATTATTCTATCCAAACAATGAATTTTATCCACTTTGCCTCTTTGGAAAACAGATTCTTAGCTAATAATGCGAAGACCTTTAAAGGATCATCCTTAACAAAAGTGGCCTGATAAATAGTACACAAACTGCTGACATGCTTTGAAGGCATACTTCCTATGTTCTTCTGTGTTTTCTGTTACAGAACAAATTTCTTAAAAAAGAAAAAATAAAAAGCGCTTCTGACTCAGTTGCAAGAATCAGAAAAATATAAGATATACCGAAGTAATGAATCAACTTTACTTCTGCAGAAGTTACTTGGGTTCACCCCTGGATGTCCGTTTCTCAGATTCTTTGTCTAGGTTTGTGTATCATGTCCATTTGCACCATTTCAAACACATAAACTCTGAAAGCAACACAGTTTCCTGAGGGGAGCTCTAAGTCTCTGGCAACACTTAGATATATCTTCTGTTACCTTCTAGAGAATATTGTCAATCAAAAAAAAACATAAAGTATCTGCTTTTTATATATAAACTGTTGCTAATAAATGAGCTCACTTCCCCTCAGTGATCAGACAAGGTCTGAGACAATACTCTTACTCTACATTCATTTACTTCAATGAATTCAATTGAACAAATTTGTACTAACTATAATTGCAGAATTCAAATTTTATTTTTATTTCTGTTGATTGCTGACTGAAAATTTAAACAGCATTAAACCAATACAACAAAAAAAAAAACCCTATAATTTCAATATTTCAACATAAATTCTTTTCTGGAGGAATGATAAGTTTAACAGCGTGCATCAGCAATTACAAGAGAAATAAAAATGTTATATGGATGTGAAATTACTTCAAAATCTATGACAAAGCAAAAAAATTCAAAGTAAAATTTACACTGAGAAAGGAAAGACATACACAGTAAGGCACTAAACTTCTGGATCATGATCACACAACTGTTCTGTACTGCAATTGTATTAGAGTGTTCTTTTAATTCAGTTTCTGTTTTCTATAGATATTTTCTTCTTTTTATTTTACTTTGCCCAACTGAAAGATCCTAATTTTCCCTACATTTAACAGAATAGATTATAAACCAATTTATCAAAGTCAAAAAGAAATTGAAATCAACATTTGAATTGTATATAAAACTATACCAAATAGTAGTGCTAATATATTAATCTTCATAAAACCATACGTTGTTGGGTAAGAAGTCTGTTCATATTCCACAATAACAACCAGAGGTATACACAGGCTAAACGACTTGCCAGTAGCAGAACTCAGAAAACCTCAAAACAGAACTAGGAGGGGAATTGCTTACTTCTAGTTTACTTTCTTGTACAATTTACATATAACAATCAATTTTGGTAATGATTATCCTCTTTCCTTTATTAGTAGTACATAAGTTAAGCACCTTTATTATCAACAAATCATTAAGATTAACCTAACTGAAAAGATTATATTTTATAAAAGACTGTCCAAGTATGTCCACATGGGATCCGAAATTCAGAAGAAAACGATCTTTACGTGTCATCTACAAGAATAAGCTTCTGTGTTGACTCCTATTTGCCAATATCACATTTCATAACAAAATATACAAAACATACTAAGTAACTATTGACATTGCATCTCTTAATTTTCTTTAAAGTACCATAGTTAGCTAAGTGTGGCTTTGGATACACTGACTGGAGACTCAAGGTTTCATTCAAGGTTTATTAAACTCGGTGGCAAACTGTTCTTGGATCACCAATATAGATATCAGGACTAGTTCCAAGATCCTCATCCAAAATTTAAAATGAAGGCTTTAATTTTCTGTCACTATTCACAGCCTTTACGACACCACAGATGGCTTTAAAGTATCACTTACAAGATGAAACACAGAACATCTGTTGAAGGCACTTAAGGGACATGAAAGAAAACAATTTCTTAAACCTAGAACAAGTTACCTAAAAAAACCTGAGGAATTATCATACGACCAAACTATACATTTTTCCCATGTTCAATACATGTTTTTTCCATTAAATCTGTGTTTGGTATTGTAATTTGTCTTTAAACAGTGCTTACACAGATAACATTAAAAGTTGCTATGCAACAAATGAGATTTCCTCTTATTGTGAAGAAGAAAACACTCCCTCTTAGTCACAGTTAGTGGAGAAGAGGGGGGAACACAGTTTCAAGACCATTTCTTTATTTAGTTATGGTTGCCAAATTGGACCATATTCACATTCATCAAGTATTTCAAGCAAGTTCCTTTCTTAAATTGTTTCAAATAACTCATTTTTTGAGTAAAGGTTAATTACGAGAGGGAGATTAACACTCAAAAGTTAATGGCAGCACGGAGCTGAAAGCTCTGCTTTAACAGAATACCAACTTTTAAACAATCAGCACAGGTTTTTTACTATGAAAATTAAAATATACAATATTCTGACAATATGAAATTATATTAATTTAGAAAGAAACTTTAAAACCCATATATAGTCCTAAAAGTTCACCTAGAAAAGAGACCATCTTACACTGTAGTTAAATATTCCAAACAGAAGCCCCCACTATAGTCTGTTAGAAACATCAGCACTGCAATGTTTCACTGGTTGAAGGCAACTTACAACATAATATTGGTTTAACTCTCAAAAGGCAACTTCATGTTCTTCTCTGTTCTTTCCACCATACAAGTCCAAATTTTGATAAGGATAAAAGAACCACCTAAACTTCATAGGACAGCAGCAAAATGACACTTATCTTTACCACGCCAGGAAAAAATGCAGTGTATGACAGATTTATACTAACAAGTTTCTGGGAAAAACAAAGTTCAGTGTTGTCTTTATACACTTGCTGAAACTCGTAATATCAAGTTCAATTCTAATTCAAGTAAGAAATATCGATATCTCAGTTCTAAGTATTCTCATCACCATGCACAATCACCAGGGTTGTATAGGGAAAATACATAGTGTCCAATACAAATGTCCTCATATGTCACCTCTCATTATTTCCTCACTTGTCTAAGCATTAAACTACCTGTACCCGATTTGGGGGGTAAACAAGCTGTGCCCCCTCCCTTTTAACTCACACATACACAATATCATTTTCTCTCCACTCGTCTGCCTGACTACCACAACTCACCTCAGAGAAATTGCTTCCAACCTGCTCTTAAACTGAAATTTGCAAACTCATCTTGGATTACGAATAAAGACTTTTATGCCAAAAAGTTGGAAGAAAAAAATGGTACTTTTTATCGATTGGACTCATAAAAGCAGCAGCTTCCCCCAGCTCCTATAACTCACATGTTTACAAAGTTTTACAATTTCATCATATTCCTTCCTAAAGGTCTACCAATATTTTCTTGGCATGTTTCAGAAAGGAAGCACCTTTTTTGGAGGGGATGCTGTGATTTGGGATTTTTTGTTTGGTTTTGTTTTTTATTAAACCAACTATGTTTACATTCCTGTGATGAATCCACTTTTTGGCTTTCATTGAGAAATTATTTACCTTGTCTATTTTGGCCAGTAAGGGGCTGAAAGGCAGTACCATAAATACATAATGTGCTAGCAAAAGATGCAAAAATCACACTTCTGATCATTTCTGATGGCCCAGCAAAGAAAAAACAAACACATGGCACTTTTATTTGACTCTGAGACAAGCCAATATTTTCAAAGCTTTCCTGTCCCTGACTCCTGCCAGGACCCCACTTTGAAAGGTCAGCTTTGACTTCTGGAGTAACATCAAGGAAAAGTCAAGCCCTGGCTAAAGGCAAGGAGGGCTATAAACCTGATGGAGGGCAGCCTGCTCTGGGAACCTTTGATCATATTGTACCACCAGGCACCAGGTATTTAACAAGAAGACGTCACTGTGAGCCATTTTTACGTATCCTTTTCCCTATCTTACAATTTCTGCTGAAGGAACAATGGCAGCACAGAGGAGTCCAAAGATGAAATAGAATAAAGGAGTAATATGTTGTTATGTCTGTACAGCTCACACCTCACCATAAACCTAATCCAAAGCCTCTTTAATTTGATTAAAATAATTTTATTTACTCTTCTGTAAACCCCATAACTGGAATTACCATTGCCAATTTTTGGGGGTCATTTTCTTAAAGTGAATAAAATACACACAGAGAAGAAACAAACAGTTCAGAGTGGAAGAGCCTCACAGGATTAATAAAATTATTATTAATAAGCTCATCAAAAAATGCCAAGTTATTTGCAGCTCTGAGCTTAACATGCTACACTGGTATGTCACCTTGCACTGGTGGACCACTTCCTAGTTTTCCCAACATGCTTTCTCATTGCGATCTCTCCTAGATACTATACCCTCTTCTTGTGAATAGTTAAACTTGAATGCATTCCAAACTAAAAATAATGATTTTTCCTCTTACGGAAAAAGCCATAATGCTGCTCATACTTCCAACAGTCAGAGTCAAACCAGGCTGCTACAATCTGTTTAAATAATGTAATTATTTATATATTTTAATATATATATATACATAATGTATTATTTATATAGAAAATTTTATATATTCAATTTCATATAAAATTATAGCTAATTAAAACAAAATCCTTTCTAAATGGCAGCATCTACCACATTAGCCAAACAAATTATAACATAAGCACTGAACAACATGAAACCACAAAGCTTTATGAAATATGCTTGGATACCAGAATATCATATTAAGTTTCCAGTTTGACAGCTAGTTTGCATTCAGCTTCTCATTTGGAGGCTGGTTTTCATCAATATATGACAAAATCAAAATGATCCCTCAAGCTTTCCCAACAATATCATGAATAGTCTAACACATTTATCATGGTATAGTTTTAACCAAATCAGACAACAGCGTGTGGATTTGCTTTGCTTTTTGATAGATAACTAGTATTTGAAGGACCTAGTATTTATGAAGAATATGAAGTGAGTGAACAGGGAAGCAAACATAGAATCATAAAATAGTTTGGGTTGGAAGGGAACTTTAAGGGTCATCTAGTCCAACACTCCTACAATGAGCAGGGACATCTTCAACCAGATCACGTCACTCAGAGCCCCATCCAACCTGACCTTGAATGTTTCCAGGAACAGGGCATCTACCACCTCTCTGGGCGACATGTTCCAGTGTTTCATCACCCTCATTCTAAAATACTTCTTCCTCATATCTAAGCTAAATCTAGCCTCTTTTAGTTTAAAATCATTCCCTGTTGTCCTACTGTAACAGGCCCTGCTAAACAGTTTGTCCCCATCTTTCTTGTAAGTCCCCTCTAAGTACTGAAAGGCTGCAATAGAGTTTCTCCAGAGCCTTCCCTTCTCCAGGCTGAACAACCCCAACTCTCTTGGCCGTTCCTCACAGGACAGGTGCTCCACCCCTCTGATCACTTTTGGGGCCTCCTCTGGACCCACTCCAACAGGTCCATGTCTTTCCTGTGCTGAGGGCTCCAGAGCTGGACGCAGCGCTCCAGGTGGGGTCCCACCATGATAGAGTACAGGGGCAGAACCACCTCCCTCAGCTGACTGGCCACGCTTCTTTTGATGCAGCCCAGGAGACAGTTGGCTTTCTGTGGGCACACATTGCTGGCTCATGTCCAGCTTTACATCCACTAGTACCCCCAAGTCTTTCTCTGCAGGGTTGCTCTCAATTCCTCCGTCCCCCAGCCTGTCTAGGCGTTGCCCTGACCCATGTATAGGACCTTGCACTTGGCTCTGTTGAGCCTCATGAACATGTCATGTGAAGGCTGAAAATACCTGAAGCGAAGTTTCTAATTCACCCATATTTCTTGTCACCATCTGCACCCCAGCAACGAAATTGATCTAAGTCCCGTTGTTAAGGACAATGCACTGAATACAAAGCTCTAAAATCTAAACATGTGAAACCTTTCATCAGTTCTGAAAGAGATGCAGATAAACTGCATTTCTGCAAGTGCAGCAGTAAAAGTTTCAGTGATATTTTTGTGATGTCTTTGCTTTAGATGCAATCTTGTTCTTCTGCAGTGAACTAATCTACATTTGTAATTTCAAAACTAGCTAAAGGAAATATTTTTCTTTCAGTAAGCTGGTAAAATTGTGTGAATGAGACTCAGTAAAACTTGACAGAGTGAAAAAAGTGTATATTTTTATGGGTACCAAAAATATCCAGTCCATTAGACATCAGAGTTTTCCACCTTTTGTAGTGTTTCACCCCGCTTATTTCACTTATAAGAGAATTCAACCATGAGTTGAGCTAATTGCCTTAAATATACATACCTCAGCACTTTTCAGCATAAGGTAAATGAACTGATTATCTTTAAATGAGTTTGGCTATCAGAAAGAGTCACAATAGCAGATATCAGGAACTGCATGGTGTTCACGTGAGTCTAAACCTTCCCTTACTAATCTTCCCTTAACACTCCTTCAGTCCAGCAACACTGCCAACTTTTCTAGTTCTTTCTTCACTTTCTTGTGTTCATTGTTTTTTTCATGCACAGGAGTGAGTCCAGAATGACCAAAAATAAAGACTTCAGGATCAAAAGGTCAATCTCACAGTTCCAATGTAATTCCCATTAGAGAAGCTGTAACTTCTAACCCACATATTGATGGTGCAAACAGGCTGAGCCTACCTGTATGACAAACAAAACCCCACAAAACCAGCTTTTATAGCTATTTCCTTCATACAGGTCTGAAAAATACATTCCAGCACAAGTACCTTCATAGAACATCACAGTACTGTACAGCTGGTTTTCAGAAGATTAATTTTAACATTGTTAGAGAAAATTTTTCTAATGAAATAAAGAGATTCTATTCTATTATACCGTTTCATATGCTTCACCCAATATGTAAACTAGACTGAACGCAGCAGTGTGTACGTTATTATGTGCCTGAGTTGTTCAGTCATCTATTATTTCTAACAACCAGAGAGAACCCCTTCAAGGCTTTCATCGATTGGAAAGCCTGTTGTTTTCTTTGGAATCAGATTCAAGGGACATCACTTGACACATAACCCATGACAAGCACTGGCTAATCCGTCAACATGACAAGAAAATGAAATCGAAGCCCTACTGTCTTCACCATTGCACTACAAAACCCGCAGGTTAGAACCAGATGATGTTCTATTACACTTTATGTGTGTTCAGTTAAATATAATGAGTAGTGGCCTCTGATTTCAGAAAAGATGAAAGCAGTGGGTGGAATTCAAAGCACATTTCTAAACCTTGGAAAGTAACAATTTCCTTTAAATTGTATCACAATGTTGTATGGGCACACAATAATAATGTTTTATATATGATCAAGTATTTGATTAATTAAACTATATTGTACTGGAGTCTAGTAGAAAAAAAACACACAAGGGGATATATGGCATTAAATCATATGGTTCCCTGGTAAGGGAACCTTGTTCTGAAATTTGTGGAAGTGATTTGCGTTATATCACTTATACCTCATGGTATAGATTTCTGCATGCTTCTAACATCTGGTATATAGGAAGATCTAGGAAAAGAGATTGTAATGGGGGAAATTACCTATTTTATTTTTTTTAATCATGTGTGTTGGTTTTGTCTGCTGGAACTAAAAGGCAATTTTTTTCTAGATTACATGTATTCACGAACAAGCTTCATTTTCCAGTTTCTAAACTGTAGAAATCCCTCTGTGTTCCAGAATGTGCGCCCTAAACTGAAAAAAAAAAAAAAAAATAACAGACAAAATGATAGAGATCTTTTGTGACACATAAAAAGCCATTTTACTTCTGTTTGCAAAAAAAATTCATTTCATCAATGGAATAATTTCACCTGTGACAGCTGTGCATCAGACAAAACTTCACTCAGGCTTTCAGATCATCAGGTGGTGCATTCAGCTGGTGAACTATTCAATGTGCAAACTTGTCTGCAGCCACACTGTTCAGCTGGGATCAGACACCTGAATTATATGAAGAATGAGCTAGAAAATGCCTTTCCTTTCTAGTGACTGGGAGGAGGAGTTTCCAGCTGATTCTTTTTTTATATACTTTAAATTGTGTGGTGTGCTCCTAAAGATCAAAGATCTACAAGGTATCTATGAAGAACCCTATATATTTTAATTTTTTTTTTCTTCTTTGGTATGATCTACAGCTGTAACTCAACACTTTATATGATAAACAGAGGGTTCTGTAGTATGGCAAAAATTAGCATATATTAAGCATAAGGATACAAAGTATTTGAATGTCACTGGTTAATAAGTATACCAACATGCTGCTTCTGTTCTGTTGCTTCTGGTTTGCCTCTTTCTGATGTTGATAATTTTTGTGATAATCTGAGCAAAATCAACTCTCCTCTGAGACTGTGATTTGGTTACTTTTTCTTTCCAGCGTTGTTTTGGTCACTTCCTTAAGAAAAAAAAGGCTATGAATGATCGTCTTCAAGTATACAGATGTGCACTTATGCAACATACAAAAGCATTTATTTTGTTAGCACCTCAAACCTGCAAATTTGGCAAATCTAAAGACTACTGTCAGATTTTCTAATTCCTTGAGCTAAACCATAGAAGATTGCATCCTTCCTGCTTCTAGTATATAAAAATCTACTCTATCAACATTTTTTTTAGTATACCTTATTTTTATTTGCAAAGAGTTTGGATTTCCCTCTCCCTTCAACTTTGTTAAATATATTTTCTTCACAGTCATCAGATTGTATCTTTCTATTGCTGATAGTTAAACAAGCCGTTCCAATGGCCAGGCATCTGGTCAAGTTATCAGACTCAAGTTCTCACCCAGTCACTTCTACCCTGCCGCTTCCTCCGCTTTAGAACCATAACCATTTGTCCAACTGCTCTCTAAAACACGACCATTAAGTGATTTCGTTAAAAAGACATACAAAAAAAGCAAGTATATCACTTCTACCTCTGTTTTTGTGACTTTATCGTTATAGCAGATATTTTTGGTCTTTAACTTTTCAAATTTACTTTTTCTAAGAACCCTTGTAATTTACTTAAAGAAATATAGCTCAAGCCCCACTAATTAGTGTTCAGCTTCTGGAATGTTGGGTTTTGTCTGTTTGTTTTTAATGCCTTTCATTCTGACAGATCATTTACCTTGCCCAGTAGTCTTTACTGAACATATTTTGTAATCTCATTTTCCCATGCAGGACTTGACAAAACTTCCAGTGGTAGTAGCAGCAGCTACATTTGCAACAACTACCAGCATTGGTAGTTGACACCCTTAACTCCTTACATTGCCAGATTTCACTTCAATACATTTAGTGATATACATACCACAGTTTAGAAGATCTGCTCTAACCTGAATTCTCTGAGGGTTCCCCCAAAATTATTACTTTTGCTTAAATGTACAATGGGCCATTTTTCTTAGTAAATTACATTTTCCGCTGAGTCTTGCAGCAGAGGATGCAGGAACCAATACTTAGTTTGGATTAGTATTTCAAACACCTCTCATTTAAGATTACATTGTTTTAAAGTTTGAAAGCATTTGCCTGACTTAATATAACGTGAAAGCACAGGCGCTATGACTAGTTTCTGTGCCCATGTTTGTTTTACATTAAATCCAAACCAACTGACAGAATTAATCTTGGCTTACATGTGTGTATTCATTAATGAAGGAATAAAGTATAACCTATCTGTATTTCAGTTGGCAAATAACAGTTTTCACCTAAACATAGTGAAGTTTCTGGGGAGGTCCCCAGTTTGTTCAAAAGCTTTCATTGTTTTTGCAGCTGACACTACTTCTTTCTACTCATATAAAGAAATTTCCCATATTAAGGGATTTCAGATTTGGCACAAGAAAAGAGGGCTTGCATTAGTTTCTATACTTGGGCTCTTTCTCCCTCCGTACAAAGTTCATAAATCTATAAATTTTAACCTACAATGTAGTGTCAAAATTCTAGCAACCTTATGAAAATGGAACACACAAGCTTTTAATTGACATACAATGCTGCGGCGGGCTGACCCCTGCCATCAGCTAAACCCCCATCCAGTTGCTTGCTTGCTCCCTCCCAGGGAGATGGGGGAGAGAATTGGTAGGGCAAAATCAAGAAAAATTTGTGGGTGAAGGTAGAGACAGATCGAGAAATGAAAACCAAGAACAAATTTAAAAAAAACAAGTGATATAAAGTCACTCACCAGCCCCCACGAGCACACCAGTGCCCAGCCAATCCCTCAGCAAAGGCTACCTTGGAAAAGCTCTCTGCTGCCAATGTTACTGCTAAGTATGACATTATATGACATGGAATATCTCATTTTGGGTCAGTTTTCCCAGTGCTGTCCCCTCCCAACCTCCTGCCCATCCTCAACCTACTCCCTGGGTGGACAGAGTGAGAAACAGAGAAAGCCTTGGTGGTATGCAAGTGATAAGCAATAGCAAAAATGTTGGTGTCATGAACACCATTTTGGTCACAAATCTAAAACATAATACCATATGGGCAGCTATGAAGAAAAGTAATTCCATCCCATGAGACCCAGTACAGACACTAAGAAGGAACAAAAGGCACGTTTAACCGCAACAAGAAATAACATGGTTTTAATTTAGAAAACAGACTGGCAGTACATTTGTCTTAATATTGTTCAAAATTAAGCTACAAGTGTCTTCAAAAAGTATTTCGCTATTGATACACCTGCAAGAATGAGGTTCCGTATACAACCATTTAAGAAATACAGCTCTTCTAAAGTCAACATATTTAGTAGGCTCACCTCAAGCCTTTTCTAAAGGCTGGCTTGGGAGCTACGATTTTGTTTTTTGTTAACAGGAAAAATCAGTTAATGTGGTGGTTAGAGTTAGGATGAAAATGACTCAAGCCCTAACATATAAAGCTACTCCAGTGGAATGTTTAATCTAAACCAGTCACAGAATTAGTTCACTTTGTTTCAAATGACATTTGTATACTTCATCAAGGGAAGTGTTTATAATGTACAATGATTTTTATTTTAACATTTAATGCCTATAAAAAGTAAATGACTGGCAGCAGGAAAAGAGGACACAATACAAACCTCCTGTCCCACCAGTGACCTCTATCATGAGTTACAGCTACTGCCTTGTGCAAACGTCAGAGAGTTGATTATTCATGCTCCTTCATCCCAAGGCACTGCCCAAATGCAGAATACGAAGGGGGAAAACATGAGTGGCTGTACTACAGGCACTGGAGTCTGTAAACCTCTGAGCCAGCTGAAACCAGCTACAATCCCATTTTGGTAAGATCTAAACTGTTCTTCACTTCAACTTAAAACAGGTTTGGGGCAAGGACATTGCCTTTATCAAAGCAAGAAAAAACATAGCTCCACCACAAGCAAGAAAATTTAAATAAAAAATGAGACTTTCTTGAAGGAAAAGGGATTTGTCTATATAACTCACATTTTTCAGAAAAAAAAAATCTTGAAGGTAAACTGGGTTTGGCTACTAATGTTCTTGACATTACAAGCAACCATTTCTGATCAGTAGTGGGTCAGGTTTCTTCCTGTTTCATAAATGTAACAGAGAACATGTGCAGGCACAGCTGGCTCCTGACAGAAAAACCGACCAGGTTCCACGTCAAACCGGGAAGGTAGGCGCCATCCGGAAGGACACAGTAATCTCGCCAAAGCTAACAAAACGGAGTGAGGTACATACAGCCACTGAACATATCAGCATTTTCATCACAACCAGAAAATAGGCAGAAATTTCAAATCCATGACAGCTCTAAAATCATTGTTACAATGTGTCCTTTTTTTTTGGTGGCTTTTTTTCTTTGAGTTAAAAATCTTCAGAAAGCAAATAACTTTATATCAGCCTCAATAATTCTGAGTAATGAATACAGAGCTGTGTTATATCTAGATGCTGATGCTCATCTTTTACGTAGACCTGCTGTTTTCCTCCACGAGGAGGCTTTGAATTTGGTAAATTTGATACACCTAAACATATCAAATAAAACTGGAAGTTTGAAAGGGTGGCACAACATAAGACAAGCCTCAAAAAACCGAGACCTACTTCAGTGGCCAGCTGGTTGACCACAGAATAAAAAATAATCTTGAAATGAAAACGGTAGGCAATCCAACTGAAGCACACACTGGAACAAACTTATACGTATTTCCCTTCAGGCTTCTAAAACTACAGAACTGTAACAATTAAAATATTGACCCAGAGGTGCAAACATGTCTCCTTTCCCAGGTCGACACAAAGGCTTTTGCTCTCCTTAACCTTGTTCTGTCCTCAAACTAGCTCCAGGGCCTCTCATATAATTCAGAGATACCAAAAATACTTAGTTATATAACTCTTTCTGCCAAAAGGCTTCAGCTTGCCTCCTATCACAGGGTGCAACCCACAGGAAATGGGAGCAAGACTCTGCTGAGGTCAGTAGCAGGACCCCAGTGAACTGAAACAAAACGAGAATTCAATCATTTCATCCTTTTTTTGTTCCAGACATCAGTCATGAGAATGTCGTTCATTGCTTTCCTGTAGGTTTTCCC
Organism: Falco naumanni; assembly: GCF_017639655.2. Taxonomy (NCBI): domain Eukaryota; kingdom Metazoa; phylum Chordata; class Aves; order Falconiformes; family Falconidae; genus Falco; species Falco naumanni. The sequence goes on along the minus strand of NC_054054.1, from coordinate 1,029,160 downwards.
ACACAATTGTCAAGAAGCAAATAAAGGAAAGGTTTTTACATTATTCAATCATTTCCTATAAATTTTTAAAATACTCATTTAGAGGATTAAGCTGTGCTACTCCTGTTTAGCACTACAAGCGTCAGCTTCCTTAAAAAATGCAAATGGACTGTGCCGAGGTAGATAGCAAGTATCTGTAGCAGAAGAATATAGCCAAAGTATAGGAACAATTTATCATCCTGTGTAAAACTCCTGACCAAAGCACAGAAGACATTAATCATGCTTCTGGTTGGGATGTGTGTGTGAATATTGTCATATTTAGCTAATGCTAAGTCCATAATTTAAAAAAAAAAAAAAAAAACAAACAAAAAACCCCACACTTCTTTTTCTTATGAGCAGGAATAGAGATGACCAAATTAGATCCAAACAGATATCAATAATATTAGGTACAGACTTGGATATACTGTATAACCAAGGCATTTTATTTTCAAAGAGGACTGTTTATTACACTTGGACAGGAAAATCTAGATCTCAACAGTTCTTACGGCACACTTTTATGGAGCCCTCTAAGTAAACAAGCCAAATAATTAAATGGTACTGTGGCAGCAGAATGTGTGTTTAATTCATCTCCAGCCAGAGGTGGCCAAACCTTCTCTCCCTTTCTACTGCTTTCTCGCTGTAAAGGAGGAAGCGAACATCTCAGCCTCCTATTCCTTTACACTAGCTTTCTTCCTTGATTCTTTCATCTAGATTTACTTAACTACCACTTAATCTCTTAACAGAAATAATGCAGTCATTCCTATGGCAAGGACTGATTATTTTGCATTTCTCTACATAATTATGTATCTTCAGTGTTGATCATGTTAGCTCTGTCCAGTTTGTATTGTATTTTTATTTCTAGAGAAAAAGTTCACCCAACTGTAAAAAAAAAACAAACAACACAACAAAACAGCAAAAAAACAACCCAAAACAAACCAAACAAAAAAAAAGGAAGAAAGCATACATACATATTCTGAACAAGTATCTCTGGGAAGGGATTTTAGAAGACCATTACTGTAACATAACTGAGGTAGTAAGCTTTTAATTTCATGCTTCTAATAGGTCTTGTAGCATTAATCCTTGTCTTACCCATTTTCCACAATTGCTTGCAAACTACCTCATCTTCCCACTTTCAGAAGACAGATGTTTGCACCTAATGCCATCCCACTCAAACTTTTAATTATAAAAGTGATAACTTATTGTAGTTACCAGGGTCAATATGGAGCAGTGAGTCACACAAATAAATAGTCTTAGCAATACTACCCATTTGAAATGCATCAGGTATGTGAATGATCCCTCAATAGGCAGGCACTTCCAGGAAGAGGTTATTATCAGGAATAACAGCTATGAAGCACAATAGCTGATAATGTTTACATAATAATAGTTCTTCTGCCCCCAGCATGTCTTGTCTGGCATCTATGGGAAAAGGAAAATATTCTTTAACACCAGGATATCCCAGTACAACACAGTAATACAAAACACAGTTGCTTTGAACACATCCAGTGCCAAAAAGTGAAAAGGCTTTCAAAGGATTGCTGTGAAAAACCACAGTAGGATTATTTTAAAGATGGGGAAATAAACTTTTCTACTTTTCTATAGAAATTATGTTGCAATTTTGTTTAGTTTTTCACTTTTTTTTTTTCCTGCAGCGCTGCGGTCAAGTAACCCCACAGCACTGCTCCCATTCTCCTGAATAAAAAAAAAAAAAAGAAAAAGCATTTTGTAAGAAAAAGAAGAGGGTAAAAAAAAAAGGACATCGCAACTCAAAAAAAAAAAGCTGAAAGCCAGTCCATGCCAGCTGACATTCAGCTGCTCTAATTTTGAATTATGTGTTACTCCCAGCACTGATTTATTACGAGTAGATTTGTTGCAAGCAACTATTCAAGACTGTGCTGTGTTTTCCACTTACTTCAGATACAGCCCCAAACATTTACAAAAACACAGTCTGCACAAATGTTTATTCATCCCTTTTTTACAATGTGCCATAATAAAAGCATTCTATTGCAGTTTCCAGAGTCATGACGTTTTCTGTTAGATTTGCAAAAGCAGACAAATTCAGGTTGTAGCCTAGAAATACCCAGAACAACTACTTCTTGCTGAATTATGTCACTTCTCCACCCAGGTTCTTGAGACAAGAGGGCGCAGGCTCAGGCCAAAGGATCCTGTGGACGAGCACGCTCTTTTTCAGCGTTAACGAAATGACAGCAAAGAGTAAATAAAGCAAGTACATAGTGATACTTCCCCTGAATACTCTCCCAATCACTAGCTATACTTGCAACTTGGTGACTTCCTGAGCCAGTGTATCATCTTTGCCTTTGACAGATTTTTCTGGAGTGAACTTAGTCAGCCTGCCCTTCAGCCTACATAGATTTGTTTCATGAAAAAAAATTACAGGTAGCTCAAAGTGTGAGGCATAACCAACCAAAATTTCCTACTGTTTATTTTGGTTTGTTTTTTTTTTTGTCTAAACCTTGATGCTGACACAATACAGGAATTACTTTTTTTTAGATTTCACGTATTACTTGGTACAAGTGATACACTTTGTTATTACAAAAATATGATTTAGTAAAAACAAGTTATAGTGTAGCAGTTGCAATATATTACCATCTTAAAAAAAATACTGGAATTAGTACGTTCATGTTATTGCAGTACCTCCAACTCGTGTTCTTCAAAATACCTTTGGCAAGAGTTCTTCTATGTCTTACTTCACCCCCCTGCAAAACTTTTGAATGAAAACCTCTCTACTTTGAGATAAAGTATTGATCCAACTAATTCAGTGGTAAAACAATGTGTGCACACACACTAGAGTTTTGATACAGGACACAAGACATTATAAACTTTTCTCTCTTTTTTTCTGTATTGCCTGTTTTCTAAAATTATTGACTAGCACATAGAACTTGTAAGTATATTCAGTGCGTGGAAAGCATCACTAATAAGTACAAAGCATATAATTTTTGAAGTGTGCCATATTGCACAAGTGAAAGAGACTGTGAGCTGCAATCTGTAGGCTTGTACATAGGGCTTTTATCAGTCAGACAGCAAAGCACTTCTGTCGGTGAAGAAGTGGTCCCTCTTGAATGCCTTCCCCTTTCTAGCCCCTCTCTCCCCAGCAGAGGGGAGCTACAAGACCACACCATTCCACCACTTCCAGCAATGGAAGAGCTTTTGAAGACAGAACTACTGGCGTCATTGAACCAGGCCTCACAGCTAGTCTCTGGAAAAAAAAACATTCTTATTCTGTAAACTGGACAACATTTATTTCTTAGAACAAAGCACACCCATTGTGAGTAAGAGAAAGAAAGGGGTTGCTTTCACAGTCAAAACTTTTGAAAGGAAAACACAGCTGCACCTGCAAGCTTTCTTTACTGCAGCACAAGCATTGCCCTACCCCTTCTTGAGGACTGCCTAGAAGCCAAAAGTGCAAAATAGGCTGAAACCTTGTTACTCCAAGTACAATTTATTTTGCCTCGGGGTTTTGTTTGGTTTGTTGTGTGTTTTTTTTAAAGGGCAAAACCGATGTAGAGAATCCTGGGTGCTATTTCTATCCCAACTTCTTTTGGTTCCAGTCAGGCAAAAAAACACAGGCCATCTATAAAACCCATAGGCAACAGAAAAGGGTCTGGATTAACAAAAGTTGTTTAGAAAATATTATAACGAAGGTACTGTTGCAGGAGAGTAAGAGACTGAGTACAATACTGGTGTGCCCCTCTCTGCTTATGCTATAGCCATTCCGCCTCCACCATGTGGCTAAATCCTGTACTTTGCCTGAAAAGATTCTTGGCAAACTATTTGAAGTTGGTTTAGATTACTGTGGTCTCTGCAGCCACAAAGGTCTAATGATGTAAAGGCCTCAAAAAACTCTGGCCTAGAGAAGGGAAGTAGTTTAAAAAGCCAGGTTAGAACTTTAAAAAAAAAAAAAATCACACCCGAAGTGGCCAGAATCCATGTAGAAGTATCTGGGACTCCATGTTCAAGCAGCAGGTCAGTTCAGAAGATAATGGTATATTCACAAAGAATTCCTGGGCAATCTAAGCTGTAGTGAAATTCCATTCTTTCCTGCCAGAATCCTTAAGGAAAGAAATAATGCAGCTACCAGCTACCCTCCTGAAATGCAGCAGGATCATGCAAATGTGAGCTCCCCTACACCAGCAAAGATTAACCAAGCCCAATAAATGTCACATGTTCTAGATCAACCTGTATAAACACAGCTGACAGGATGCATTTGAAGTCTGGATAGCATGAAGTTTATACCTGCACTTGAGGCCGGTTAATACTTTTTGCTGTGGCTGTTTTGTAGGATGCTGCATTTCAAAGGCAGCCAGAATTTTAAGCAAAGGTTAGACTCACTTGTCCTCCCCATGGGTGGTCCTCTTCCCCTTCAGGCTGACACACAGAGCTAACATTCAGTAGCTTGTGTGATTTCATTCTCCCTCCTCTCCCCCCCTTCCCTGGACTAGTTTCTTTTCTTCCTTCTCCTCCTCCTGCTTTTCCTTCCATTCTCTTCTGCCCCAAAATCAGCTGTATCCGGCTATAAACATTAATTCTTACAAACAGTGTACATTGCTCAGGGTACATTGTAAGCTTTCTGTGTTCTTACTGGCTGTTACTCTAAATGCTAGCCAAACAGCTTAATTTAAGAATTACAACATCTGCATTTGTATACTGAAGGACTTTCTAAAAAGATAAAGCAGGAGGCCAAATTCTGATCTCACTGATGTCACCGAATAACTTCACTGACACTAAAAAGAATTGCTACAGACTTTCCTCCAGGATCGCCGAGATCAGGATTTGACCATTTGCTTTAGTTATGTGCTTGATATTTGCTTCAAACAGGTCATGAGAAAAAGGAAAATAATTGATGCTGGCATTCCAAATATTTGCTCCCTGTGAATGCTCAGAGTGTGAATTCCATCTATAGTGTGCCTTAATTTCTATGAAAAACTGCATTTTATTGTTTCTCCATTCTCAAATCTACATCTTTAATAGATGGGAAATTGCATGAATATCTCCCTACACTGGCCTTTTCAATTTACAAGAATAGTATTTACAATTCAAAAGAATAGCAGGAAATGTCTGATAGACTTAGCACTTGGTCTCTAGGAAACGAGAAATACCATGCTAATCACTGAAGGCTGCACCTTAACTATATTAAAAGTGTTTAAGCAAGCATGAGAAAGTGTACTTTTCTGTGGGCTGTAGTACTCTGGACCGACAAAATACAGATATTAAAAGAAAAACAGATCTAAAATCATTAATTTATCAGGAGGAAATCATATTCTTCTGTTGTAGACTTCAAAAGAAGGACCAGTAAGCTTAATTTACACAAAATTTCTAAGAATTATCTTGGACATCTTGAAAATATTTCTGATCTTTAAAAAAAAATTCCATATAAAATAGGAAGTTTACAGGTTAAATGCCAAAAAATGTTAAACTTCAGCCCTGCAAAACCTAGTGAAGTTAACTTTATAAATTGTAAGTATTCAGGCAAATTGTAGTCCACTGTTGTTTATTTGATTTTTAAAGAGCAGTAACCTTGATTTGCAGGACAAAAATTCTGAAAGTGATTTTACAAATCCTAAAGCTCTCTAAGATTTTTTTGTTAAAAAGTTTTCGTATCAACTATATAGTTTACAAGTAAAATAAAGAACATTAAACTTCAGCCTCACAAATCCAAGTAAAAACTAAAAGCCAGATCACATGCTGTCATTTTCATACACTTTTACCAACACTAACATGTGTTTAACCAACTTAATCCCAGAAATGTACCTCTGCAGTCTTATTTTCTTCTGCTTGCCCTTAATGGCACATACATAACAGCATTAGCCTTCCACAGATGTAATGGATTAGTATAAACAGAAAATATAATCCTCAGTCTGAATGAGAAATGAAAACATTCTTCATTTACTTGCTTTGGCAAACAAGAATAAAAAAAGGATATTTTAATTACCAAGACAAAAAAATTCACTGTTGAACACATGCGTTGAGAGGACCCACCTAACACCACAGGCATGCCATCTTTACAGGGCTAGGCTACATGATCAGCAACTTTCCAGCGAAAATTATGAACAGAATTGGGAGATAATGCAAATTTAAATAGATAACGTTTTACAAAAGTAAAGCATTTAACACTAAAGATAACAAAAGAGACAACTACAATTATCATTATCTCTTCTGAAAGTTTTCCAGAAAAAAAAATCCAAAGCATGGACAATGCATTTGATACTGGTGTACAGATACTGATAACACAGGAATCATTAGTATATTCCATGGTTCTACAGACCAAAACTACATCTTTCACCCTGGACAGACCCATGGCTGTATGAAGTGAAATAGTGGAAGAAAATAGAGTATTTCACAAGAGCTTGCCGATGTTGATATGCTCACATACCCTCTTTAAGTCTCTAAAAGTAAAATACAGATCACATTGTTTCTTTCATCAGTGCCTGGCTGACACTATCAGAAGTTTCAAGCTTCTTCATAGACTTCCTTTGGAGCGTATCAGGTATGTAGGAGGAAAAAGTTGCCAGAATTGGCAGTTTCAAGCCATAGTCCCTGCATAAGGATGGCACTTCTGTCCCTTAGTAGCCATCTCACCTTGCTTTGATTACAAGTCACTGTTAAGCCTTTCAGGATTTTTAACAACTTTAACTATTCTTTTCATTTCCAACACATGCACTAAATTTCTTTTTTTTTTTTTTTTTTTTTTCATGTTGGTTAATTTTTTGTTTGGTTTTGGCATTGCCATATCAGCCTCCTTCCTTCATGGTGAGTCACCACAACTCCACAGCATAATTAATCACAGCAACCTGTGGGAGTAGCAAAGAGGGAAAGGACTTCTAATAAGAAAATATATGACTGATGTGGGCTACAAAACAGCCAAATAAGTGAAAGAATGGCTGTCTTGCACACAATTTACATCACAAGTCCTCCCTCATCTCTTCAGGGGTGACTAAGTGGCAAATACCATATGGAAAGAGATTAAGAAAAACTGTGGGATAGACATAGTCACTAACCAAATTGCTAAAGCCAGCCCGAAATTACAATTCATGATATGTACACCAACACAGGCAGGAAACAGAAATCTCTTGGAGGAACTATACCATTTTCACTTCAGCCACAAGAACCTGATGCACTAAAACTGAGTCTGTATTCAATATAATAAAATCTTAAAGATTTAGAGTATTACAGTCCAAACTAAAGACAGATCAACCAGTCAGAGACTGAAGGTATTGTGCACGTAACCACTATTACTGTAATTTTAGCTTAAACAGAAAATTTCGGCTTTCATTTCAAGAAAACCAGCCCAAATACAAACAAGCTTGAACCACACAATTTTGTAATGAGAAAACTCTTGAATTTGAGATCAAGCCCTATTTAATAGTTCACAGCATCACGTTAAGCAGTACCTTTGATGTAGACAGGTGACGTGCTTACAATTTGGCAATATCTTGCAGCCTGAAAATCTTCTTTTAAAAGGTGTTTGTGAAGAGTGGCCACCTAAAGTCAGCCAGCGCCATGCAGATGCAGACAAGGGGTGCCACCAAGGTTGTGGAGCCTCCTTGAAAGTACCAGAACCTGGGCAAGCTGAGCAAGACCCCTGCTGGGGCCCTGAGCACCTCACTCCAGCTGCCAACCCAGGGTGGACCACCAAGCATAGCCGAGGGGAAGCTGTGACAGGACCAGTCCCAGCCGCCATCAGGCGTTTTGGGCCAAGGCCCACAAGTGACCACTATCACGGAGCCGCTGGGGACTGCAGACCTTGACCCAGTGGGGCACCTGTCGTGGCCCTGTGTCTGACACTGGTTCCCCTCATGAGGCCTGACCCTGACCCCCACCCATGGGCTGACATCCAGGCCTGGCCTTGGCCTGGGAGGTGCCCGATGCCTGAGGCTGGCGCAAAGGGATGTCCCTGGCTGGTAGGGCCCAGCCCTGTCCTGCATGGGACACCCTGAACTACACAATCTAAAGTTAAAGGTGGCCCTACTTTGGACCTCCTGAGGTCTCCTTCTCCTTGAATTATTCAGGGTTTCCATGACTTAAAGGTAACATATTTTATTATTGCATCAACACAAAGCTCCTAAGGTACAGGAATTACAGGACCTTCTCAGATGGAAGGGACCTCTTGAGATTGTCTAGTCCAGGCCAAGAAAATTTATTTCTAGCAGTTTTAACAATGCAGGCATTATTTACAGATTATTATTAAAATAAATAATTAAAACATTATTTACATTATGGTTTACTGTTAGTAGAAAGCTTTAAAAATTGAAGTATCTCAACAGCAACGCACTTTTTTCCACCTTTCTCATAAGTACCTGGACTATTTCTAAAGCAAAGTCAGTGAATTTCTGGTCTTAATGGGTGTATTTAAGAAAAGTCTATTCACAGATACAGTACATAACTAAACACTTCTAATTCCTAATTACACCATAAGCTACATACTCTTTGAGGGCTTATTCTATTAGTAAATGAGATTCAAGTTTGCACTCAGAAGATTAGTCCTGATTAATACATGTTACAGTAATTATACAAACACATTTACATGTTACAGTAATTATTAAAAAAAAATGTTTTCTTAAATAAAGCAGTAAATCCTGAGCTGCTTATCTGCTTTATTTCTAGCTGACTCAAAAAAGAAGGAAACAGAGTTAGGTACCAAACCCTACAGCATTACCAGACTCTGTAAAATTCTGAAAGCTATGAAATATCACATGCGTTCTAGAAAGAAATTCAACCCACACGACCATAACTGAAATAGACTTTTAAACCGTGGCATTTATCATTTTGACTTTTGGTATAAAATTATAGTTAACCCATGGCCTTGTGGTTATTTTATTACAAAAGAGAAATGTCTGAGCAATTACTTGCAAAAAAAATGTGACGTTTCTGGGTGGTTTATTTTGTTTGTCCTCTGCAATGAGAGTATGAAGCTAATACAACTTGAGCAAACTGCATTGTATTTCTTTATAAGATAGCAGTAAAAAACAACACTACTATTTTGTTCTTATACATAATTTTTCATTAAGGGATCTCAATATATTTTCAAAAAGGAAGGAAACGTCACTAACCCATTTTACAGGTAGATAAATTTCACAGATTTCAGTTTTTCTCTGCCTATTCCACATCCTCCTATGCAAGGAGGAACAATGGATACTATATTTAGCAACAGCTTCCAAACTGTGGTCTGTGAGAATTCAGTAATTCCCAGAACCATATTCAAGAGTGCTTTTAGGGTACCCTTTAAAAAGTATGTATTGATCCAGAAGTTCTGAAATTTGATAGCTGTTAATTGGGCCTCAAAATTTTGCAAGCCACTGATCATTTATGCACATCCCCATGTACTATAAAGTGTCAACGTACAGAAAATTAGATCCTCAACTCCAATATCATAATACTTAAGGCCTACCCATTAATAATAGTTACCCAATTTAGGCTGAAGTCAAGCTGAAATTTTTTCTGTCTGAGGAAATATTTCCTATCTCCAAAACTGTTTTCCTTTTACAAATCAAAGACAAAAATGAAAGTCATAAAAATTTGTGGAAAGAAGTATTCCAATGTAATTGAATACTTTGGTTTTATTCTAACAGAAATTTTGTTGAAACAGTGGGTGTGAATTGAAAATAAGAGCTTTTAAATTGAAACTTCCAAGAAAGAACTCCATTTTTTTTAAAATGAGAAATTCATCATCATTTAATTTGGGGTGGTGGGTGATGGGATAAATCTGACAAATTGCATTTCTGCATTGTGTGGGGAGGAGTAAATTTTTTTAGTAAACATCTTTAGAACTCCCTAGGACAGTAATGCTGAGTATCTCCATTTTTTTTATGATGGTCTCTTAGTATTCATGATCCCAAAGAATGGCCTGGGGTTCACAAAACCCAGTCCCAGAGTCATGTATGCCTTATTAGCTGTCTCAGGCTATATATGAAGGTCTGTAGTTTTAGCAATTAATTCAGCAACAAGTATAAATAACTATGTATACAAACCCAAACTTCATTCAAGTTCCCAAACTATCTTAAATGCAGGACTGGAAGACTAACTTTAGAAATTTCAGAAATGAAAAAAAGAAGAATCTTGAATTTGTAGGGTTTGTTGTTTTTTTTCTTGCCTCCATCCATTCATTTATCAAGCTAAATAGCAACACCAGCAAATTATACTAACTTCAGATTCTGGCCACTTTTCTTTAATCATCAGAACAAGTGACTGATAGTTATGGATTATTTGGAATATATGGAATATAACAAGTTTCATATCTAAAAGCTCAGTGCTGTGTCAAGGGAAATCTTTGCACACCCAACCATCTCCTAAATGCTTCTTGGCAGTAGTTGATCAGGCTCTCACTGAAAGATTGAGGTCACCTCAGGAAACAAAGTGGAACTAAATGTTTCCACATTAACATTTGCAAGAGTTTAGGTCGTCAGAAAGATGTTTTTCATGGCTATTGCAAAAGTCTGTAATACACATCTTCCATAAGAAAATAACAGAATAAGTATCCTTCCTGCACTCCAGTGTCACCTTCTCTGCGTACAATTTAAGATGCTGAAGCACTGAAATTATTCACCTGTATCAATCCACCAAAATCCACAGAGATGGAAGTCTGTTCCCAGTGTGCTACAGGGCTTAGTTCCCCCAAGCTGTATATCAGAGAGGAAAACCATACCCCATGGATGTAGGTTTGGAGAGCTGAATGTCGGCTGTTGTGCAGCAAATGCCTCTAGACATCAGCTCACTTCTCATACTAGAAAGATGAAAAAGTTCTTAGATTCACAAACAGCTTGCAGCTCCCACCGTCTCTACCAGTGAAGTTGCCATAATTCAGTTGTAAATTTTCTTACTGGGAGACTGCAGCTGTTCCCAGCCCCTGGTACCTGCACCCCCACGCAGCCAGCTGTGGCTAGGTCTGCCCTACTGGTCCTGTCAGGGGAGCAAGAGATAGCAGGAGCGCAGAGTTGGAAGTTGGAAGTGGAAGGGCTTCTGCCAGCCCTCAGAACAGCAATGTAGCTCTAAAGGTTCCTGGCAGCAGTTTTAGGCTGTGTCAAGTCTGAAATAATGCAACCTGTTGTCCCTCACCACCAGGGCAATTTAGCTTTTAGTTATACAGCTTTATTATTGATAAAAACATTGGATACTCTAGGTTATGGAATTTTTTGCTCCATGGCAAACTTCTGAATATCTCAGGAATAAATATAACAATAGATAAATTTGATTTATTATGAAACACAGAACTTTTAAATGATGAAGCTCAAGAGTTACAAGAGATGAGGGAATTTAGCCACACTATTTGTAACAAAAAGAATAGCTGTAAGTTTAAATCCCTAGCTACAAGTGACAAAAAAAAAAAAAAAAAAAAAAAAAAAAAAAGACAACACAGAAAACAAGTAATCACATGAGTACTTGCTAGTATTATGTTAATCTATGTCATTTTTAAATACTAATACTTTTAGCATGTCTACACAGATGGAACCAGGGCCAGAAGAAAGACAATATTGTTTTGTGCAAATCTTTGTTATAATCTTTTTCAGGATGAAAAGGTCTTCAGGAGTCCACTCAGCATTGAAACACAATCTGCCTTAGAATTTAAAAGAGAAAAGGAAGAACATTTAAAAAAAAATCCCTCTTCTACCACTCTCACAAAAACTTTGGGTTATGAAGATGATGCTATAAAATTCCTAAGATTATGTTCTTTCTGTAATTACAGTTTGCAGTTTAAACTTTGGCTATTACATCAAAGACAGAACTGTGTAGTAGGTGACTGTATGTATTTTTATCCCAGAATGTAATGCATACACATAAAAATTAAAACTGTTTCATCCATTATGATCTTCATTATTCTGTACAGAAGTGAACCTCAACATATCTAATACAGGAAAAGGACATGGTCAATGTGAATAACAAAAAAAATAAATCCTGACCACTTACTTCCTGTAAATACTATGAAATATCAAACCTAATGTCAACAAGTAACTTAGCCATGAAAGCCTTTAAAAGTATTTTCTAGTGATTAAGAAAAGGAGGTATTTTACTTATATGCTAACTTTCTCCAATATTGAATGTTGTTACTTGCACTGCCAAAGTGTTTTCCAGCACTCAGTTTGTACGTCATAACCAGATCAAAGAGCTTGCAGGAAGTAAATCTGAAGTAAATCTAAGCCCTAACTTACCTGATGACAAAACCAAGTAGTAACAGATGTTCTACTTCTTTTTTTTAAGATGTAAGTATTCTACATACCTAACATGTGACTTGAAATCCAGGGGATTTTACATATAGTTTCTTGCTCAACTGAATGAAGTTGAATTTAAAAAAAAGATAAGTTCAAAAATATTTAGTTGCCCAAAGATCTTAAACAAATCCCCATAGCAACGATGCCCAAATTGCATGTTGCTTGACCTCCAACAAAGAGTGCTCATTTCCAATTACTATCATAAAACCCATTTCACTGCACATATTTTTAAGAAAACACCTTCATGTAGAAGAATGGGACGTTAAAGTCATAAAATCCTTTTTCAAATTTTAATGAAAAGAATGGATGGAAATTCAAATTTCATAATGCAACTGAGACTCCTGTATTTTTTAAGTATAAAAGCTTTGGCTTTATCTGAATGTTCAATATACATATAGAACTGATCCATTCATAGCATTGTGTGTATAGTATAGTGACAACATAATTGCTTTGACTGAAAAATGCACATGCTTTTTCATGTATCTACATGAATATTTAGCATCTGCTAAATATACTGCAATGTATTTTTATATATACTGCAATTATTTTTAACAAAATACGTCTTGTGAGGAAAGCAATAGTGAAGGAGTGTTATTAAAAAGCCATGCATCCCCCTAGTTAGAATGGAAACATGCTTTGTAAACTAGTTGGAGAATGTTCAGCAACCAAAGCACGAGGCAGAGGAGCCGCATGAGGCCCAAGGGACACTTCCAGGGAACACAGCACCCATCACAGGGAAGGCAAGTAAGAACCCCCTCAATTATTTTAATCTCAAAGGTTATACCAAGACTGACGTATTTTTTGTTTAGTAACCATGCATAGACCTCTTTTTCAAGTAATTAGCCCCCCTGAACTCAGGTAAACAGTTTTCATGCCATTCATTAACATAGTCCTTGTTCTGCAAATAGTTCTGGAAGCAGCTTCCAGTTGAAACAGCTCTAAAGCCTCATTGACTCCAAACTTAGAGAAAATTAATCACTGCATAAGCAAAATAAAAGTGACAGAATTATTTTGGAAAGTCAGAATATTAGGGGAAAATCTAATATTCTTTTAGGTTTCTTATAAGCATAACACTTGCATACACAGAGGAAAAAACCCTAGAATTAGGCCTTAGAGAGAAAAGGACTAATTATGAACATCTCAGAGTTAGGAAACAGTTACCATTTGCCTCTTACTGTGAAGATCTTTCTTTATTTCAAATATGCATGTGGTCGCTACAGACTCTTCTGCTCTTCTGTTATTTTCATACAAAGTAAATTGCAAATAATATCCTAAGTCTATTCCATACAGAATTGGTAGCCAGAAACTCATCACTTAAAATTTTTGTAAAATTAGGTGTATGAAAACATTGACAGTAGAAAGCTTAAGATATTATTTTCCAGGTTGGTTTTTGTAAACCATGGTTTGCGTATTTTTTTCCTGTTTTTCCTGCTACTGCTATCAAGAATATACAAATACATTCCGAATTCTTCAGAGGTGAAAAAACACATGGAAGATTCAGGTCCAGAGTGACAGAGCTGAGGCACAATTCTGCTCTCACATTTTGAAAGTAATGCTAAGACCTTATAACCCAAAGGGAAAGAAGGGTGGGGGAAGGTGGGACCTCATGTCATGTTACCTCGGCAATTGGGTCAAAGATTATGGAAGAATGAGAGAACATTTGTTTTTAGCTTTTGGATGAAAAGCTGAAGCAGTCTCTGTTGCAAGATTTTGCAATGCTCGTTCACATCTTTCTCATGTCTGGAAGAACGTAAGGGTTGCTCGAACCGAACAGGAGAATTACATTAAAACATTATCCTCTGTATATAAACATTTCAGCAGCTTTTAGCTTGTTTGTAATCACAAATATTTCGTTAAATCATCTTTATGAGACAGCCAAGTATCTGGTCCATTACGTCAGCAATAAGTAGCAATTTCTCTTATCTATCTCAAATCAGCTTCACTTTGATACCACAATTTAATCAATACTATATGTGTCATAATTTATTGCTTACTGAGACTTACATTTTTCTATATACAGGTGTATCTAATACCGTGAGGCACCTTCTGTCAATTTACTGGCAAAATTAAATGTTTAGTTAAAAGAAGAGCATTCTGGCACTGCTAAGCTGTTTGCAGCAGGACAAATACCCGTCAGCGGTTATTTTCTTACTTATAGCCTGAAGTCCTGTTTGTGAAAAGAAAAAAAGAAAACAAACCACAACCCTTACCAGATCTGCATAATGCCTAATGTTATTTCAGATCTTGTGTAACTTTGTGTATTATGAGACACAATACATGCCCATTATTTGATAAGCAAAGGCAATTGTAATTAGTAGCCTCAAAGCCTTTTGGTAATCTCTGACAAAACAAGAGCAGGCTTTTGTAAGGCATCAATGGAACTTACACATCCTACCTGCAAAAAACTCATTTCCAAGTGGCAGGCAGGCACTGGCCAGTTTGTAACTCAACACAGCTTACATTTTCACTCACACAGGCAGCGAAACAGGCCTTGTCTAGCCCTTTTTGTGATTTTCTGTTCACTTTTGCCAGAAAGTGATGCTATTATTTTTATTCTGTTAACTTCACCTCTCCACTGTTCACCTTCTTTCTACCATCGCTGGTAGCTGTCCCCTCTCTGCAAGCAGATCAAGTTTCCATGTTTTTTCCTACAAAACCTGAATCATGTTTCCTGAAAACCCCAGTTCTTTAACAGTTTCAAAAGTCATTTGGATGCTGGACCCCCCCTTCCTATAGTGATCGCAAGTCTATGTGCCCGTTTTGTTTAGTTTGGTTTTTGGGAACACTCACAAAGGATACCATGGAACAGGTTTCAGAGAGAAAAAAATGTATATAAATTTAAATATTTGAGGCAGGCATGGGGGGAAAAGATAAAATGTCTTCAAGCCAACCTTAGCTTCCCTGATGAAGAAGTGGAGACAGCTGTTTGAGCAGGGATCAGCATAACTGAGCTGCTAGGTCCTGGCCACTGGAAATTTGTGTGCATGTATGCTGGCCTGCATCAGCCGTCATGAAGCTCTTTGAAAATAAACTAATGAACCATTAAAACTTCCAGTGAGGTAAATAATTATCGTCCTTCTTTCACAGATGAGTAAATAAAGATAGTAAATAAATAGCTGGTCTGAAGCCACAGAGAGGATTCGGTAGTTCCAGAAAGAGAACAGCAGTTTCCACGTTTATGTCTTCCCTTTTAAGGGTTTCCATCCCACCCTACTTTTTGGATCAGATTACAGATTCGCCTGTCACTGCTTCCAGCTAGCACACTGAACTCAGATTCACAGAAAAGCCTCACCAGGGAACAGAATAATGTGTATATTACACAGTGTAATACAAGACAGAGATCCCTGAGCTGGATCCAGAAGGAGCAACAGGACAAGCACATGAGCACAAAGTGGTTTATTAGCAGAGAGAAGACTCAGAAAACTGTTCCCGCAGAGCTCAGTTTTTAGTCTATGACAGCATCAATCATCTTATTTGCAACACAGGCACCTTCCCCCTACACTCCACTACCTGCTACAGGCAACAAGTGACTTACTTCGTTACTTGTTTGACACCGAGCTCTATAATGAAATTCCAGCCCAAGTTATTTAAACTATAGCAGTACACTGCTTGACAGACCAGCTTTCATGCTACTTAATTACATCCACATGAACCAGAAGCTCAGCACAGGCTTCAGATAGCCTACTAATTAATCTTTTTGTAAAGAGAAGCACTGCGAGGAGCACAGAAGAGCCACTAACTGAGCTGCTGCTAGCAGGGAGCTGGGTTTAAAACACTCTGGGCTACTGTATAGGAACTGCAAACAGACTGCTTCTCTAGAGATAAAACAGAAAGCTCGGCACTCCAGGTTATTAAAGAATAGCAGCACAAAAGATGGCAGCATAAAAATGATATATTTGAGAAAGAGTACAACTCTCAGCAGCAAATCATGGCTAAAAGATAAAAATAGCCCGATCACTTCAACTATTCGTCAGTACGATATGATCAATGAAAAAAACCTTGATTGAACCACAAGAGGCTGCTTGGTAAAGATGGCTACACAATATTGTGTGTGGCATATAGAAATGGAATGGAAGGTACATCATTAAAAATAAAAACTGGGTGACACTTGAGGGCACTGCACTTAAGAACGGGGAGAAGTCCAATCTTTTATTTCATGGGGAAGCAGAAAAGTAGCTTATGTCTTACTTCATTCGTGTACTGCAGAATTAAGAATAGTGCTAGATGTTCTCTCCTTCCACATTCCATGCTTCTCTTACAATGAAAATTTGAAATGAAAACTTGCAACACATAAAAGCGGTAAATTGCAGGAAACAATGCAATTTTTCAAAGCATTAGGATTTGAATTTTTTTACAGCCGATGCATTTTAAGACTTTTATTTTCCAAATGTTTTCCTTAAAATTAGCATCTTTCTGAGAAATGTTTTGCATTTTCTACTTCATTTCTCTAATGGTGAGACATTTAGAAATTTAAGAATGACATAGCACTGTGATCCATTTATAGGTATCCATCTGAACACAGAAGCATACTGGTATGCAGAATGAAATGTTCACAGAATTCAAGCATATAGCCACTCTCTCAAACATTATCTCATTTTACTGATACACTGCATACCTAATAAATATCATCTATATCTCTATATTTAGGCAATATTGCTCTGTCAATTTGCATACATTGCCTTTCACATTTCACTACATCTGCACATGGTCTGAGGTTGTATTTTTATTAAATTGCTCACTCTACAATATATTCCAAGATCTGGAAAAGGTTTTCAGTAGACAATCACTGAAATATCTGGTAACATTAATATACCCACTAAAAAAAAAAAAAAAAGACTTAGCATGTTTTCTACTATAAAAATAAAAAGTCAGAACACGTACACAATTAGAAGCAACTCTTCAACTCTTCCAGATGACAGTTTAAAGAGTTTGCCAAACATAGTTAAGGAGCACTGATAAATTAACATGGAATTGACTGTGTATGACACAGTATGTTTTCTGTTTAGTGGATTAACAGACAACTTTAGCCTATTAGTGTTCTCAGTGCTATATACACATCAAATCACCACTAAAAATACAACTTCTGTGATTTTAAGTTCAACTCCCAGATAAACAAGACTCCTTTAATATGACAGCTACAAGCATTCATGAGAAAGTAAGTCTTCCAAGCAGTCATGTAACAGAAGCCATATGCAGAGACACATACCAGCAGCAGATAAAAATCTTACTACACTGAACTAAATTTCCCCAAGATACGATCCTGTTCTATTTCCAAACACAGAAGAACCACTATTCATAGGAGCATGTTCCTCACATGCTAAAATCAGGTACATGACTTAGTTTGATCCCAAGCGTAGTCACAACGAGGAGCATTTGGAAAACTCCAGTGGGGCTGTACACACCAGGCAGGAAAAAGACCTTTAGAGAACTTGGAGAGGGAGGGAGTTGTGTTTGAAAACGTCACTCCCTCATCACACAAGTTTAAAGCGCATAAAACTTAAAACATAAAAATCCATCACATTCTGTGGCTTATCACGTTACGACGCGTATTCTTCTTTCAGTCACTGTGTTCCAATACTGTTACACTGAATGTAATGTTTTAAAGACCTAAGCCCTTGAAGTATTAAACATATTCTACTAAACACTTCAAAAGAGAACTCCAAAGAGTGGAGTAAACACCAGAGAAAGCAGTCAGGTCTTTGCAGAATTCAACTCTTAAGTCTTCAGAGAAAGGGCAGTCTCTGAAGGCAATGATTGGGCAAGCAATTATAACACGCCATTAATCCAAAAAAAGTTCAAAACAAAAGTACAGGCAGTTGGGGTTATCTCTCTGAAAACAATACTTTGCATGCTATAGTATTTCTTCAATATAATTTTGATTTGGCTAGAACATTACTATATTTAGCAATTTGGCTATAACATTAAAGAGCTATCTTTAGCAAACCTTTTTTGAAAGGTGGGAAATTCTACAGCACAGACTTTGGTTTGAGTCACTACTATTGTTTCCTTTAAATTTTCTCACCAGCTCATCCTGCATCACTTCCCTTGTTCTCATGAATGAGCAACAGTAATGGAAACATCCATTGGTAAGAAAGACTGAGAAAACTATTGTAATAGATTTTCAAATGCCTTGTCAACAAAAAGTTAACATTTAGTTAACATTCTAGTGGTTGACTTTTCGAATTGTAGGCAGGAATTAAGAAATTTGTTTCCTTGTTTAATATGAACTTATTTAAACTTAAGTGACTTCTTAACAGCAAATAAAACGCATCCATCTTGTGCAATATTGTTTTATGATCCATTACAGTAAAAAGGAAAGGGAATATGATTTTAATCTTAAAATAATGTGCCATTTGTGTAAAGTCAATGCATCATCAAGGCTTCATTTCCCCATAGCATCTCTGTATTTCAGCACAAGGGGGAAAAAACCCACATCCTTACATACCATGAAATCTTACCTCCCTTCAAGATTAATGGGTGCTAGTCTGTACGTACATTAAGAGGTCACTTGACCCCATCTGTTGTGCAATAGCCAGGCACGCTGGGATAAGCGAAGGAGACTGAAAAGCTTAGTTTCCCCTCTATAATTCATTGCATGCAATCTTTGTGTTGTGGGCCCTTCGTGTGCTATGCCTGTGGAACTCCCTTCGATACCGGTGGAATTTCTGAGCGTGACACGGTTACAGGACCATCGCATCAGGCTCTGTCAAGTGCTGCTTTCCTGCAGCAAGTTCCACCGTTTGTTGGGTCCCTCGTAATATTGGGTCTGGAGGTTAAAAAAGAGAGAAACGAACCCCCACCAAACAAACAGAAACACACACTTACCCACCCCCACCCCCCGAAAATAAGGAGAATGATCTAGTTTTACCGAACACGTGCAAGCTTGAACAGGTTGCAGCCTGGACACAGGGTTACTCAGCTACCAAGAAAAACAGCAGATGCCAACATCTTTCAGGTTGCCCTTCCACGAAGCAGCACTCTGACACCAACTGACCAGACGTACCTAGCACAATTTCTACTCCACTGTAACTGCTGAGAGCCCTCAAACACAACTGGCCACAAACATTACTGACACTTTTCTTTCACAACTGTAAATGCATGGTTCTTAGGGAACAGCCTTGCAACGAGATTCTCTCTCTTCTCCTTTGCTGCACTTTTATCCATCTTGAGAAAGCCATCCCCAAAAGCTCTTTTCTCTCGATGTTAAAATCTTGTACAGTTAAGCCAAAAGCCCCCGATGCCGTATGTGACATTGCCATCTAGTGACATACCCCAAGGGTGTTTTCTGCCTATGAACTGTTCTCAAATCACTTTTTTTCCTAATGAAATCTAGCTCAGTATTAGTTTAATGGTCCACATAATCTTTTATTAACACTAATGTAGTTTAATAGGAAAGGAAGTTTTATTATTTGATTGATTTTAGAATATTTCTCACTGTGTGTTTGCATTTCCATGATTAGCGCTTCGGAAGCCTGGTGGGTACCTTTTGGTACTGCTAATGAAAAAGACCTTTATATTAATAGGAAGGGGAGGGTAGTATTTTCTGCTTAGGAAAGAGATCACACAGGACTGTTTGCACGGTTGCAGAGCTTGCTGTTAGTACACTGAACAGTCATACGTGGTTTTACTTCTTTTACATTTAAAACTCAAACCTTCTCCTGATGCACGTCTTACATGCCATCATCTTAATCAATACAAGATACTTTCAAAACTATATATCTAAGACCCAGGAGCCTAAGTGGAAATGCTGGAATTAAGTCAAAAATGAACGGGTTTGTGCTGAGGATCAGCGGCATCCACCCACCGCTGGGTTACAGCCTTCTTTCCTTCCCCACCAGTTACCTGGTGCTACAGAGGCATCAGCTCTTGGGCCAGGATGTAAGAGGTGGAGGAAGTTGTAAGATTTTCTTCCAAGCCTGTTACCTTTATGCAAAGTCATCCCCTGCCGTAGCTTACCCGGCAGAAGTCAGTCCCAGCAGGTCAGGGGAGCCACCGTGCCACTGGCTCACCTCGCGGACACACCGCAAACCCCCCGCAACAGGAGCACAGTCTTCCTAAAAAAATAAAAGCTCTGGGGAGTCACAGTCAAACCCCAACCCCACCGTAAGGCTGGCACGCTCCCTCCCTTAGCTTTGCAAGCCTCGTGGTGTGCACCCAGCCTGCCCAGCCCAGGGGACACCCGGCTGCGCTGCCTCTGGCCGCTGCCATGACAGGTTTATAGCTAACAGTCCCCCACACAGAGGGCATTTCCAAGGGGCTTGTCATCCTTTACACGATTTAATTGGTTGAGAAGGTTACCATTACCTGTCCCTTAATGTATTATTTGTTCCAAGCAGCCTCTGAAATACAGCCTCTTGCCAGAAGTTGTTGTGCACGTGCTGGCAGAGTGGGATGCCCTGGCTGAGTCTGTTCGTAGGCTTTGGACCAAGCCACCGAAGGTGACCATTTGGCTGATCTTCTTGCAGTTCAGAGACGAATGAATGCGGTCCAAACAAAAGAAATGGAAACCTGACCATGCTACCTGGCAAGAAAGTAATCCTGAGCACCACGAACTGCTAAGTGCAGTGTTGAGCAGATACTAATTGATTCTCTGTGCATGACTACAGAAGTAGTTACATTTTTCCTCTGAATAAATAAAGTACGTTTTATCAGTAAGCTCTTTCCTTCCCCACCAGTTACCTGGTGCTACAGAGGCATCAGCTCTTGGGCCAGGATGTAAGAGGTGGAGGAAGTTGTAAGATTTTCTTCCAAGCCTGTTACCTTTATGCAAAGTCATCCCCTGCCGTAGCTTACCCGGGCACTCTCAATGTGCAGCATGTTCAAAGCTGTCCATGAACACCACTGATCCCTATTTACAGCGGATCTAGCCTTTGTATTTCCATTCTGGTTTTGATCAAAAAGACTTTCTTAGTGCTTGTACATGAGGGGAAAACCCACAACATTCTGGAACAGGTACAAAAAAAAGCCCAATAAATGTAGTCCTCCCTCTTTCTTTCACATATATACAGAATATAATATTTTCTTATGCCAGTTATTTTGGTCCCTTTTATTTGTAGTGGCTAAAGCTGGGCAGGGAGAAGATAAAAATAGTGGGTTTGTTTCTAATACAGTGGGAACTGCCGAGGCAGCAGTTCTCATTTCATGCTCAATTCTTTCTGTTGTTTTTAACCAAGGCAGCTTTGGGACTCGTGTTCCTGCAGCAGCAGCGACTGACTTGTATCTTGTCTCCTCGGGAAGCAGCTGTTCCCACTTAGCAGGGGTAGATGCTCAGGACACAGACATTTACCTTGAAGAATGGGGTCAATGCGGTTATCTGTATAGAAATACCACCCCACTTCAAAGGACAGCTATTCGTGCTCCACTGCCCAAATATTTAGGAAAAATATTTGTATTTGGTTTCCTACAGGAAATATTTAGCAGGCAGTTATTTAAGGCAATTTTCAGTGCATTTATTATGTTCACAACAACAGTGGAGCATTAGAAAGAAGATTAATTTGTCCAGTCCTGTCATTCTCTACAGCAAACCCCCCCCCCCCCTACAAATCCAAGCTGAGAAACTTAACTTGGATTCACAATGAATTAGGTTTCAAAGTGCTTGTGAGAAAACCAACCCTTGCTCCTATATATTTTAAAAGCCTGTACCAGAGTTTTGTCATCTGAAACTTCTCCTTCAGTCCATGTAAGATCTGTAGAGGAGCCAAGAATAAGATCCCAGAGCCCTGACTTCATGATGGACTTTAACTAGAAGGATTGTTTCATTTGCAGCAGACGACTGGTCAAATCCCAGGGATAAATTAAATAGTACTCTCTTAAATGTCACCAGACATTGAGTGTCTAGAGAAGATAGATGCAAAGATGCCACTTATGTACACATGTATGTCATTCTGAATTTATTTTTTTTTTACCCTATTATATATGGCTTTCATAAATAAATCAAACATTCGGAAAGATGTCGCATTAAGATTAAGCCCACCACTGTCTAACACAAAACACCCTGCAAATTCATTCATTGATTTTAAATCTCTCAAGTTTAATGGGTAACAAGCTGCACAATAGCATTATATACCTAAATTTAAAATCAAAGCTTCTTATAGTCTACTGTGAAAATGGACACTCAGTTGTTTTGTAAAGTGAATGCCTGACATCTGCTGGTAATTATACAAACTGTATATTGTTGAATGAAACTGCCTTTAGTAGTTCAGTTTTTAGACTAAAGGAAGATGCTTTAAAAATATATAAATTATTCAAATAAATATTTAAATTATTTCAATCATGATTTAATGAGTTTTCAAAATCAGCTGCATCGATACTGCTATTACTTGTTAGATATAAGATAGTGAGTCTTAAAATTTCCTAGGAAATTTTCCAGCAGGGTTGATCAAATACAGTAGTCAGAAAAACATATTTTCCCCAACACGATTTTTGTGCACATTATTTTTAATAAATAAACAGGAGCAATTCGAGTGCTACGGTACTTCACATTGCCTTTTGTTTAGAGTCAATTTTTTTTAGAAAGCTATTTCTGTCATCTTTCAACCATGCTACCAAAAAATGCAATTGCTAACTGAAACAATAGGACAGCAGGAATGCTCGTTATTACAGAAGTCCCACCTGTGATGAAGGCTACAGGTGGGTCTTTATCCCAGAGGGCTTCTTAGCAGCCAGCGAAGACATGGGAGACGACAAAGGATATTCGACTAGAAAAAGCAGCAAATGGGGACTGCACCAAAACTGATAAACTGAAGGCTTTCAGTTTTTCACCTTTTCATGAGTTGCACAGTTCTTTTTCTAAAATTTGGGGACTTAACAGTATCAATAAGTAGGACTCAGTTTTACAAAATCTAAGCACCTGTGATTTTATGAAGCAACTGTGTAACATGGTGTCTTGGTAAAACATAACTCAGAAATTATTTTTGTGCAAGAAGGGGTCAGAAAATAATCCTGCTGGATCACAACCAGAAAGGATGAGAGAAAGAAAGAATATACAGAGGAAAATGGGAATTTTTAAAATGTTTTATGAATTCTTTAATATGGACGTAGCAAATAAAATGCTTGGTTTGACAAAGTTTAGAGGAGAAAAATCCTCAAAGCTTCCAAAGTTAACAACTGACCTTTACAGAAAGCCTATACAGATATCAAATAGCAGAGCTCCTTCAGCCACAGAAACTGATCCTCCATTCCAAACCAACAAACAGAAAATTAAGTATTTGACAAGATTGCCTCTTGCCTTGTAGAAGCATCACCGTGAACCCAATGAAATGTGTGTGTGTGGAAGCTATTGCCTCCGACCATTTTTATTTTTTCATTTTACCTCTGTACCAACAAAAACAATAAAACAGAATCAAAATCTGGTAGAACATCTGCTGAATCCCTCTATGCGTAGTTCTGGTGGTGTGCAACATAAAAGCTATTTTTCACTACTATACTGCCAAAAATAGAGCATAAAACAGTTACCTTGAATTTGATGACACATGCATATTGGTTTTCCGAATGCAAACTATGTGCAATTCACTTTGACAAAAGGAAAAAAACCAAACCCACCCCCCAAAAAAGGGGGGTGGCGGACGACAAAAAAAAAAAAAAAAAATTAAAATCAAAGTGAGAAAAAACTTTACTTCTTGGCTCCAGGAAATCAAGTCATTTACACCTTCTATAGCTCCTCAGAAACAAAAGTGTTAAATTGGTGTTGCACCCAGTAGAATCGGGCGGACAAGTCTCAGTGTTTGACACTGGTTCCCCAGACATATAAGCAGGACTGAAAACAGATTGCTAAAATTCCTGGTATTGACCAGTTCTTGAATGATTACACTGAACTCCAGATACACCTATATACACACCATACATAGTTACTGGGTGTCCCTGAAAGGGTAACAGTTTGTTATGTAAAATACAAATGGAAGTTCCACATTATTTGTTTTCTTTAACATTAAAAAATGTTAAAGTACTTGAACAATTCCTCCTTTTGGTGGAATAGGGAGAACATTTAAAAAAAAAAAAAAAAAAAAAAGAGACATGACTAATGTACTCATGACATTATTATTATGCTAAATATCCAGGAAAAAAAAACACCCAGATATACCTTATCTGAAGACATCCACTGACTTTGATGAATATTAATGGATTCCTACATGGAATTATTTGCTTTAAAGGAGTGGCCTACCATCCATTTTCAGGAAGTCAGCAGCTGTTTTTCAAATTTCTGATCAGTTACTTATAAAACTGGGGGAGAGGGGAAAATAATAGTCCTGACTATTCACCAAGTCAAAGACAATATCTTATATTTGTCTCTTATATAACTATAAATTATATATAAGTTATATATAAATAACACAAAGTTTCCTTCACTTTTTATATCAATATCTTTTTGGACAATTTAAATATTTGCAAGGAAAAATCCCATCCATCTGAAGAAAAAGAAAAACTTTAAATCTGCAAACTCTTACTTTAGAGACTTCAGACACGGTGTAGACTACTGTTATTCTGGAATAGCGTGGTAGGGAGTTGCTTTGTCAGTGTTTCTACTTATTTGTTATGCTTTTTAAACAGTAAAAAATGATAAGGTTGTCTTTTTGTATAGCAAGGAATTGCATTAAGAATCAGCTTGTTGGGATGCAAAAAACATTATAACCCACAAACATATATCCTGTATCTGGGTCAAAGATGTTATTTTGAATTTTAAAACCAAGTGGCAGGACATCCTTGACGCAGCACAGACTACTGCTTTTAGTCTTTCCAAGCAAGCTTTTTAGAGACACACTTCAAGGTCTTGCAAAATCAACTTCACATGCTGTCATAGAGCTGCTCTCCAAATACACAACAATTACAAACTGTATCACAGAGTCAAGGGTTTAAGCAACTTTCTAGATACAAGGATTTTTTTTTTCTTTTTTTTTCCCCCCTTCTCCTTTTGACAGAAAGATAGCAACTCCAGATTCCAGAGCATCAAAGAACCATTGACTACTCTCTGCTTTTTCCAAGACACAGCACTACTTCGTTTGGAGCTATCCAGAACTTATATTCCATTCATCTCTTTGGATTTCTAGCAATTATAGGCAATGCATTTCTTGGTCCCAAACCCAAGGGTGAAAATCCACAACTACAAGGATGAAATATTTATTGACATTATTTATGTGGATTTCTGCCTGTACGGAACCGTTTTCAGTGACATATGCTAAATTGCATGTAATGAATTCTCCAACCACTTTCAGCTTGAAAGCAGAAATTTCCTTTTAAATATAATTATTAGCAAGAAGCACTTGAACATCATTAGAAAGCAGCATTTGTAACACTTCTACTCAGTCCAGGACTATTACAGCATTAGCTGAAATTCAGTTTCAGATCTGTATTTAAGATTATGCAGATACAATTGTTCCTACTCTTATATTGCATGGATTTTTGCAATGGGATAGCTACAGGGAGCAAGACTAAATTAAATACAATACAGGAAACTTGCATTAAGTGTGAAGAATATAAATATCACATAATCCTACTGATTGTTAAATCATCTTACTGTTAAGATTCACAAAGGCTATAAAAATAGCCAGAGTCACATTCAAACACAAATACTTTATGAAAACAGATTCTACTCCCACCCCCAGTAGATGTAACACTTATTTTTCTTCCCACATAAAGTAATAGGCATTTCAAAACCTAGAACTCATGTACTTTTAAATGCACACCCGTGTAAGCCATATTTTGTAAAAAAGCACCCCACCGATCTCCTATTCAGCACTTCAAAATGTGGAGTGAATGTACAGCCTCTAATGGCAAAAAACACTTTTAGAGTAACCCAACTCTTATTTTTCCAGAGCCAGATACACAGGGAGAATAATTTAATATTATTTACTGACTACCTTTGCTTGCATCTCCAAACAATTACGACTTTCTACACCAACTGTAATCTCCAAGTTTCATTAGGCATACATCCTGTTCCATCACCCATCTATTGATGAGTAGTGAATAGCATGAGATCCAGGAAAAAGCAAAAGAAAGGAAAAAAAAAACCAAAAACAAATAAACACACACACATACCCCCAAAACATGAAGTCCAACACAGTTTTCCAGTCTGTTACTGAAAAACTCCTAGCTACTAACTCTGTGTAATCTTCCAAATAGTTTTACACCTATCTTCAAGCGTTTTCCCCTTTATAGTTCTTTTCCCCATAGCTCATTAATAGCACTGAAGACAGTGGCAAAAGCCTTATTTCAATCAAGATCTCTTGATACAGTCTTCACTGTTTTTAGGGATGCTCCTTTGACTAATTCTCCAAATTCCCCTTTTAAATGCCTTTGAAAAGGCGAGTCCTAATGAGATACTCCATTTAGGAGTGAGACCTGACAGTACAGAGGGGTGACGGAGGCAAAGTTCAGTCTTTCTGTGGAAGTGGATCAGAGCTTGTGAAATGAGATAGTCCTTACAGAGAGCTCATATCTGATGAAATATTATGATTTTATTACAGCTTGAAATTCTACACTATTTAATCTTGACATCTGTGAACAGAAAAAATCCCAGTCCTTAAAAAGAAAAATGCTAGTGTTGCCTTGCCACATACACAGCTAGATTGCAGCTGCCAGTGTCTCTTTCTGTTTCTTACCGTGCCGATTCCTAAACCAAAAAAAAAAAAAAAAAATTAATAAATGAACAAGTAATATTTAATGAGAAATGAGGGCTGGAAGGGCAGGGAAGAAAAAGAAACTCTGACCCTCTCCTTTGCTCGGAACAGGGAGAGAGAAGAAGAAATATAACAGGAGGAAAATTACCTTATAGAATTAAAATTGAAAAAAAAAAAAAGAAAAAAAGAAAAGACTTCAACAGCCCCAATCTCAGAAGAATACCAGCACCTTTCTGGAAATAAATACAGATTTTTCTTGTAAAGCACTTGGAAATCATTGGATTCTAACTGCCAAATGCATGACAATTACTGCTAACAAAGTTAGGGGCGTAATATAAATATGTCTTCACATTAGAAAACACTATCCTAGAAAATTATCATAGTCCTGTAGCGCTGGAAACGGGTATATTCCCTCGAATCCATTTCTGCCAGTCTTAGGACTGTAAAGGAGCATCAGCTGTTGCCCCAGACTCTGGTCTGGAGGTGACCTTGGTTGGGTCAGCAGCACCCAGCCGGGGCAGGGAGAGGGGTCAGGAGGTCTGCTAGCACTTGTGACCCTGCCCGAGTTTTGAAATATTCTCTTAATGATATATTTGGGTCTGTTGTTTTTATTTTGAATCAATAGTTTGTAAGTTTGGATAATGTAACTCTATTGATGCAGAGGGCCCTTTTTCTTTTTTTGTTTTGTTTTCCCAATAGCTTATGCACAGAGGTTTTAGAATTTCGTTATTAGACCATCTCAGTTTGGAAAAATAAATCATAAACGCAACTTTGTTGCAGCTTGGAGGCAGTGGGGAGGGGGGGAGAGGGAATGTGTTCTGAAACTTTTTAAGTGAAAAAGCAACTTCAACAACAGAATGCCTATTTTGTCTTTACCTGTGCCTCATCTCTTCAAGAACGTGCAGAGTCACAGAAATGGCCCCAGGGAACTGGTGGACAGTGCCAGAGAAAGAACCAGCAGTGGTCTGGCTTGTTCAACCAAAGTTTTGGATTTCTTTTGTATAATAAAAATATGCCTGACGTGACTACTGTCATATGAGCATTTACCTGTGTGCTTAGAATAGGACTCGTCATGCTAGAGTATATGCCCGTTCGCTTGTTTGTCTGCATAAACAATTTGCAATATTTTAAAACCAGTTTTAAACTGTTTTTCATGGAGAAAATACCAATTTTAATCCAAAATAAAGGAGCCAAGTAAACCAGAACATTCTTTAAATACCAAAGACTTACAAATAGTTATTTTCGATGTATTTTCTGACACAGATTTGGAGTAAGATTGCTCCTCCAATACCTGCATTTTTACCTAAGTAACTTTCATTTTACAGAACTGTTCCTGCAAAACTCTCTAGAAATAATTTCCGGAAGAATAATATTTGCAACGTTTGTAATCCAAAAACAATGCAGGCACTCTACATGAACCTGGCTGTTAAGCGGTATAATAGCTAGCTTTAATTTTGCTGTTCAGAATTTGAAAGAATGAACAACCAATAGCTAGAGGCAATTTATTTTCTCAGTTTCTGTTTCCAGTATCTACAGTGCCAATCCATAAAGACCTGATGTGCAGGGGGGCAGAGCTGTAAAAGATGTTTAAGTTACGTTCTTTTCCTGTGTAGGGCTTTCCATGTTGCACTGCAGGCTCTGAACACTAAACAGAAACCCAAGGCTACTTCAAGAGTTTTTAGTTCTTAGGCAACAACTCCTGTCTCCAGGACCTCAATAAATCACTATCTGAAATGCATCAGAAGTGTTTTTCATTCAAATTTCCTACAAAAAAGGTTTCAAACCCTTTCCCATTAAGTAAATCAGTTGCTAGGGAATACATCTTTTGTACGCATCAGAAAACACCGTTATTTAGCTAGTAACACATTAAGAGAACAATCGGCTGCCAGCAATAACGGTACTTCTTTTTTAAAAGAAGTATTACAAGAGACAACAGGAATGTTTCCCTTAAAAAAAAAAAAAAAAAAAAAATAATAAAAGTGTTCTTTTTATAAATGGTTTGAGAATTGTCACAAGATGCAGTAGTCACTTTACTTTTTGAAAGGCTTTAAAGAGCCCTACTGAGGAACTTGCTTCCTTGCTCCCCGAACCAAGAGAACCAAGAGAACCGTCCTGCTCGGTGGCTGAGAAGTGAAGAGGAACCTATTACAGTATCATTGCAGTGCTCATCTACCCCGGCCTTTCCCTCAGGATAGGTTCTTCTCCCCAAGAACCTGAACATAAACTGACCGATGGTTTCTTCTTCATCTCTTTAAAATGCTCATTTAAGGGTAATTTCACTGGGAGAGGCTGGAGAAGATTCAAGCATCACGTTTGGAGCTACAGTTTTAGTGTCTTAATATTCTACCGTTTGCTGCAAGGCATATACCATTTTGGAGGAAAGAAGGTAGATTTCTCTCTGATGGTTTTTGACAGCAGATCCTCCTCTTTGTAGTTAAAGCACCTTTTTCATAGGCAGTCTTTATATTCATTGGGAGGGGACTGCCAAAGGAATGCAGGGAAGTGGTTGAATGCCAAGCCACAAGAAATAAGTTTAAGTAAACATTTCAGGAATATGATTTACGAATAAACCAACAGCTTACTTGGCAATTAAAAAAACAACTCCACAACTTTGCCCTATTATTTAAAAAAAAATATTTTGTTTGTTTTCCTTCTATGTGACAGTATTAAGTTCTCTGTAACAGTGAAGTTTTTAGAGCAATATATATACATACACATTGGATATCAAAGCACAGGAAAAAAATATATTTGTGTGCTGATTATGCTAATCTGTGGAAAACAGCACAAGTTCAGAGAACTGAAATTCATGTAAATGTGCTGGGTACAAATGAAAAATTGTCCTAAAATATTCTTGTGAAAAATGCTCGTTTAGTTTTCACACTTGAAGAAAAATTGTTTGTAAAAAGACAAAGCGCTATTTGGAAACTTTTTCAACACCTCTGCAATTAATACACCAACATGGGGAACATACTGAAAATAATTAAAGATTTTATTTTTTTTGTTAGCAAGTTAGCTTCCTCAAAATCCATCAGCTTTTAGGTGAACTCACAACAAAGGGGGAAGACACTGCTCGTCTTTTGCATCTCTTTTGAAAGATTTGCCACACTGCAACTCTCGTAATTTTTCCTATTATTTTTTCTGATTTGCAGTATTTAAAAACTCAAAAAGCAAACACAGTCTGAAAATGAAAGTCCCCAACACATTCAGAACAGCCCATGTCTCACAATAAATTAACTTCTGCCCACCATACTTCATTTGAATATATACAGGTACATTAAGAACTAAGTCAGGAAGGTGACAGTGGCAAGCGCACTCCTCCCAAATATTTGATGACCAAGAAACACCAGCTAACTGGCATAAACCACTGCTATGGCCAAGAGGCAACCCTGACACCCTGCCTCCTCCTTCCGTCCCCTCAGCTACGACAAGCATTTGAAGCTGCAGCTGAGTGAGGGACTCAAAAAGCAGGATGGGCAGCCAGAGGCTGCTTCTTCAGCGGAGGTGCTGACTGAAATTGGTGCACACTTCTCCCTTTCCTTGATGCAAATCAGGAAGGCTTGCAGGTAGACCGTGTCCATGATCAAGCTGGCAAATCTGTCTGAATTTCTGTGTTCCCATGGGAAATCCTCTGCGCGGATTGTTATTGAGAATGTGTCCCATTCCTTGCTGTGGACGGGCCCCTCTAATAGTAGTTGTCCCAGCCCCCCCTGCAACAAGCGTTCATTCCTCCCGCTAAGCAGATCCCAATAAAAATCAAGTGCCTGCTTTGTAGACAGTCTTTCTTTACCTAAAGCTTTTATTTTTCTTAATGCCTTATGCTCAACACACTGACAAGACTTCTTTTTATTCTTACAGTTAGCTGGATTAATAGGAGTGATTAAAATGTTTTGCAATGCAGAATTGCACGTGGGCTACATCAGCGGCACTCAAGATCTACAGGCCGACTGACAGATAATGAACTATCAGTTTCAAAGTAGCTGTTGGCAGTCCTAGAAAGGACCAAGCTTACCTTACTGTGACACCCTAAACATGCATTTAACAAAATGCTGCAAAATACAGTAGCCATTTCTTTCAGGCACTCACACAAACCAACACCAGAAGGCATATCCTGGTTCCACACAGACTAGATAATTATCACAGAACCCCAAAAAAAAACACAGTAAGACTACTTCCTGGTTTAAAAACGTTTATTTAAAAGAAAAGGAAACTATACCCAGATGGCCAGGAGAAAAAAAAATTTCCTGTGTTTTCCCCCCCAAAACCATTACTCTGCAATTTACCTTTCCCTTAAGTTTCTGCTTCAATGTTTATTTATTTTTATTTATATTTTTATTTATAAAAAAAGCCACACACCTGAACTTTCATTTCCTTTTCCTCTGCTGTTAGACCTAAGGAAATTAAGTACCTTTCACTGAAGGGCTGCATGGGATGTGAGAAGAAACCGCAATAAAATTTATTCACAATATACAGTATAAAAATATCTTGCTCAGGATTCAGTATTATAATTTAATAACTTTTTGTTGTTTCATAGGTATCTGGGAAAGGTACAGACACATGTCCAGATCCTGTTACAAGAGGTAGAAGGCCAGCATTTGGTACAACATTCCAGGAGAGAGTCAAAGTGACATTCCTGTTTCCCCTGCAAAAGCAACAAAGACTATCAGCACAAATACTCAAATCCACCAATTTAGTTAGTAATTACTAATATGAAATAAATTAGATACATAAATTAATAAATTAAATACACAAGAAACAGGGCATCTCATATCACAAGGTCATCTGCTAACAATCAAACTACAAAGATGCAACAGACTGACAGAGTATGATATATAGGTACCTCACCACAGCAATAAAAACACATATAAAATGCAAAGTATGCAAGTAAATCAAAGACAGCACAAATAACATAACAAAAAAGGATTTACTTACTTAAGACCATTTCCATCATCAAAGAATAAGTACTTTGCCTGCATGTCTTTTAAGAACAGCCTTGGGTTGTCTCCTCTCAACATGACCTTATCCCAGAGGACCACCTGGTTTAGAGCCTAAAAATACAATTGTAATTAAGTCAGCAAGATACCTTACAAGATCATATTCAGTCACTGGCATTTCATAGCATTACTCATCTGAAAACCCTGAAGTATGTGCTTGCAATCCATAACCATTTTCACAAAATAATGGTTTACAGAGGGGAAATGGTTTACTACCAATACTAGTACACACCGAAGCCTGGCAC
The DNA here is from genome assembly GCF_017639655.2 of Falco naumanni. Classification (NCBI taxonomy): domain Eukaryota; kingdom Metazoa; phylum Chordata; class Aves; order Falconiformes; family Falconidae; genus Falco; species Falco naumanni. Next base: position 997,076 of record NC_054054.1, on the reverse strand, counting down.
AGAATAAATGGAAACAAAAAAAACCCCAACCAAACAAACAAAAAACCCCGAACGAGTCATCAGCTTTCTAAGACTTACAAGTATGATGGGGTTTCCTTTCGAATTGCAAAGGAAGTTACTTTTAAAGCAGTATTTAGACTTGGTTTCAAATAAAGGGCTTGAATTAAGCTATCATGACTCCGTCTAGATATTGAACATTTTTCCAACTTCCTAGGAAAAAAAAAATCTCTACTTGAATTGCAAGCGTAATCCCAAGATTTGTATGAACAACTAAACAGACTGATCCCAAATTCTGAAATATTTGAAACTTTACACTGTTAAGTAGGTAGCTGCTAAAGGGTTTTGTTTAGTACCGTATAGAACAATACTAGAAAAAAATATTTCTCAGTATTTGTGAGAACTAGTGATTTATGGAAAGAAATACGTAAAAGATGAAACAAGACAATGAAGTCCCAGATGCTAATAAAGAACCCTAAAAACTATTTTAGCACAAACACAATACCCACATATCCATCGGCATGTATAAAATAATTAAGGTACTTTAAAAGAAAAAAAAAAAAAAAAAAGAGACAGAGAAAGAAAAGTAGGGAGATTTTTTTTTAACTTGCTGCTCAAAACTAAGTCTTCACTATATCCTTGCAGTGTGACCACAATAGCTTAAATTAGAATTCAATGGTACCATGGCAGCTTGGTGTTTCATTAAAATAACTTTTCCATAGGCTGTTCCACACAGCCCCTATCAAATCAATGAAGAAAGCCTTCAGCTCCCCAAAGTGACAGGACAAAACAAGTAAAAAACCTAAATTACAGTACACTGCTGCAAGTGAACAACAAGGCACGTGTTACTTTTCTCCCACTCTGCTGGGCAGGTATCAAGTTAGGTTTCATGAGGGTGAACCTCCCACCCTGCAGTTAAACTGTCAAGAAAATAACAATCATGAAGGCCGGTAGAAACAGTCCCAGCTAGCAGGAAATACTGGTACCTTAACTTTTCCCAGCAGAACTTCAGAATGTTAAAAATAGCTGCAGTACAAAATGGGTAATCGCTTCAACTTTCTTTTTGGTACTTACATTGTTTTTCGTTGAGTATTCTGCAGACAAATATAGAAACAATTGTTTAACATTCCAGTCAAATACACTCTCCAAATGTATGCAAGTTAAGAAAAATACCATATTGTAATTACATAACCTTGTTTTATTTTTACTAGATCTAAATAGACCATGAAAATTACAATGAGTTCTTACCTTCGAACATACCTCATCTTATTTATACATCAGAGCACTCCAGGAGTTCTAATGTATATTTTAATCATATTAGAACAACAGGTTTTTCGTTTGGTTTGGGGGTTTTCTGTTTTGCTTCTTTTTTGCTATTTATGAAATTTAACAGCCATTTCCTCCATGATTTAAGAGTTCTATATTTGACACTGCAAGCTAGTAACTATAATCCACTACTAGACAATCTATTATAAAACCTTAAACATAAAAGGCAAGACAGAATTCTTCAGTAAATATATTCAAAGCAATTATTTATACTGTCAAAGAACCCTGGTATTCAACTGTGGATCAAGACAAAATAGCATTAAACAATATATAAATACAAAATTGTCGGAGAGTAGAGAGTTCAAAGAGCCTGTAACACCCACACTAGGGAAGTTAGTAGAGTTCATATTGGAAGGGACACCAGGAATTAGGATATTTACCTGATTACTACAAAGAAAGTCACCTTCTTATACTGGAACAGAACTCCGCTCAGATTTTGATCAGCAGTAAAGAACTGATGACTGCCATTTGAGACTGTCAGTATAATAAAGCTGATATTCTCAATACTTGTCTATTTAGCAATAAAACGCACCGTGTGTGATTGTTAAGCAAAAAGCTTTTTAACTCACAATAAAGATGAACCGTAACCTTTTATGTCCCAGTCCTTCTCTTTATTCTTTGAGGTAGTGGAAAATACAATAAACAGATTCCCCCGCCAGCCTCAAAAATCTGTTCTGTTTTGTCCCACTCATCCTGAGACTGAACCATGGTTTTAAGCTGCTAATTCAAAGGGCAAGTAAGGAAAGAATTAAATAATTAACTGTTGTTGCTGCAAGAACAGCTGGAGCTATTTTACTTGAACACTTTTAACCATCTAACTCAAAACAACAAAAAAGATTCTGAGATCTCTTTTGTAGGATTTCTTAACACTTGCTAAAGTTACTCACGAATTAAGTAAGGTAAAAAGTGGTTTTGAAAACTGCCTCCTCCCCCTTTTTCCTTTCCCCAGTTTCTTTTTCTAACTGTCATTTTATTTACTTCCTTCTAGGACTAACAACTTGTGTCTGTTAGTTAAGAGAGCCCATGCACCAGTACCTCTTTACAAATTTTGTCCAAAAAAAGCCTCCCAGAAAATTTCATACTGCAAGGTTTGTTTATGCTGGGCATGAACAATTAAGTAAAAGTTTTTATAAAAATAAACGTAAAACTACCGCTCCTATTAGAAGTTATTAATACACTGAATCTTTATGTCCACGTACTGCAAACTAATCCTTGTATAAGAACGTATCTTTGAGAGGTCCTGTACTGACCTGCTCTGCCTCCCCCTGTATACACTACATACAATTCAATTAACCTGCTTTAGAATTTTAGTTTCTGGTCATCATACATATAGGCATTTCAGAGGTAAAACTCAAGACTTGGGAGTTCACCTCTTCTGCTTCCAGCTAATAAAAATAAATCTCCCTTATTCCTGCGCAACACACTCCTGCAAAATCCGATTAACCTGTTTATCCAGTGTTCACATGCATTCAAGAGTAGTATTTTGCTTAGTTTGCTTACACAATGTAGCATTCTCCAAAACAGGGAAACAAACACAGAGGTAATCAGTCTCTTGCCTAACACAGTGACAAAAAACAGCAGACAGGGAAAAATTCCAGGTGTATCAGCCCAGTTGCATAGCAAGACTTAGCGTAATCAGCTGAGGTAAAGCATGCTGCCTTGTATTTGGTACTGACTTCTGCAGAAAAACAGATCTATATTTTGATGTCAAGACCCCTATGAATGATTCCCTGTCAAAAACCTACCCCAAACAAAATGTAACGAACCCACCCACACACAACCCTCTTTGACCCATAAATATCAACTAACAATAGGAAAGTTGCAGTAAAGAGGCCCCAAAATAACGCAATACATTTTGTAGCACCTCATATGCTTCCAACCAATGTCATCCTATGTTAAAGATTACATAGTTTAAAAATCTAAGCAAGTAAAGGATTACAATGTCTTTTTATTTTTAAATGGAGACAGGTACTGGTATGCAACTACATGGCCAGAACTTTGAAAGCCTCACAACTATTTTAGTTTGAAAGGTGTATTGGGAGTGTCTCTAGATTCAGTATGACAGTCAAAATAGTATGTCATATAAATCCTACAGTTAATTAACATCTCAAACCATCAATACAAACTTCAGTTAACCATAATACTGTCCAGATGTTAAACCACACTCCCTATTACTAGATACAGTGCACTTCACTACAGTTTGATGTTAAAAACAGGCCTTAAAGAGAGAAAACAACTTGTCCTCTGTCATCTACTAGAGGCAGAAGGTTATTCCAAGTTCCATTTTACTGCCCTAGCTAAGTAAAATACTACTTTTCACTGCTTTAAATTTGTATTTTGAGACAAATTGCTAGTTTTCCTCAAGTCCCGAATATCTGAAGATTATAAGTAACAAAAGTAGATGTCAAGATGTTCTTATTTCATCATGTGCACAATTAAGGATATCTGCAGTAATGTCAAATGTGACGAATCCCAAATCACTTCTTTCTCTAGGTCCAGTGAAATCTTCTACATTTTTTCTAAGACAAAACAAAACACAAGATTATCCTCTCATCATTTCTCTTTCATGCATTACATAAATTATTATTAATACGTATTTCCCTCATCCATTTTCTGTACTTTCTTTTAAATACTTCTGGCTAAAATATAATCAACATTACAAAACAAAACCTGCCTTCCAGAAATTATGGAGCCCCAGTTTTGAACAACAGGCCTTGCCACCATAGTAGTCTAAGTTACACAAATAGCCTACAGACTTTCTCCTGGTAACAAAAATTTGTATCTCTCTCTTCCTAAACTGCACTGCATTTCATTTTAGTAAAACACGTGTTAGCCATCCCCAAATATATAAAGCTGACTGGAACACCAGAGCATAGCTGTCCACTGGCAACCACTTGCAATATCATTTCTCAACTTTCCATAAAAAAATAAAAAGCCTCTAGTGGTCAGTCTTATACAGGACACTCCGATCATTCTGATAAAACAGAGTTGATGTCCGTAGTTCGCTCAGCTTACAAGATTTCATCCTGGAATGCATTTAGGTAGTGGTATAAAGAAAACGCTTAATGTCTTCTACATTATGGGATGTCACGTAGTTTTTTAAGACTATTACAAATCCATATTTGGAGGATTATGTGGCATGGCACACTAAACCGTATTAGAAAAAGAGACTGGAAAATTACAGAGACAGCAGCTATTTTCACGCATATTCATAAAGCTTATCAATTTACCAAACCTACCCTCTACAAAGAGGAATACCATAAGCAGGTGGCAATCAGCTATGAACCTTAAATCCTCATGCTACAAAAATTTCTTGCTACATCTCATGTATGATCTTGTGTTACAAATGAATTTCTTAATTACATTTACTCCAGTTTCAAAAATAGTCCATTAAAACATCACACCGTTAAAACTAAGCTTAGTAATCTCAAAGACAAAAAAGTTTACCAGCAGATCAAATACTGTTGGAGACAGTAACTAAGAAAAACACCACCAAAACTTCCCAATTTAAGCCTTGTTATGAATTTTCATTCCTCTGCAAAAAGCAACATCTTTTTAGTAACCCGTAGCAAGCACCTGACTTCGTTTCTGAACCACTGCCAATCTGGTGGAATAACAGATTGGGGTCTGCAGAACTTCTTAGGACATCCAAGAAAAGCAATTAAGGTATAACGCCTCTCGTTAATACCAGATCTCTGCTTCATGGAAGGGAGGCAGTATAAATTTCATCCACTCAAAAATATGCTTTTATGCCAGTTTTACGCTGTTTGCAATCCTCAAGTCTAGCATAACCATGGGGTTTCCTTTCCTGAGGTATTAAACCAAACAGCGCTGGCCACTCTTTATTTAGATTCACCTTCCCTTTCAAACCCTGCTGTTAGCCATCTATTTGAGCCTCTTGCAGCTCATGGAGCTTCAGAGCATCCTGAGATGTCAGCTCACCGACTCGGCCCAAACTAAAGTCATTAGTTGAGTAAAAGCAGCTCAGTAAAGCATCCTATGCGCCCGATTCCCCTGTGCAGCTCCAGTAAAGCCCCATGTGTATAGGGGCAGGTGCGAGGACCACCACTTCAATTGCTCGTGGAACTACAGCCCTTCGCATCATACATACTTAACTGGATGAAAGTTTTCTGTGATAAAATTTCCTTCATGGAGAGAAAATAAAAAACAAACTAACCAACAAAAAAAAAAAAAACAAAACAAAAACCAAAATTGAAAAAAGGTTGCCCTAGTGCAAGCCTGCATCAGCACACCGTGTCTTGTGGGCAGCACACTTCTGAAGCGGCGTTACGTGTTCGACACCCGGGGCGTTCCACGGGAAGGTAAGCCATCCCGGGCAGTCTGCTGTCACAGAGCTCGCAAGAAAAGGCATAAAAATACATTACCAGTGGGGAAAAAAAAAAATCTAAGGGAACCACTGATAACTAAAAGAAGGTACCAGGGAGCCAAGTCGTGCGTTCACTGAGGTCCCCGCACGCCCCAAACCCGCCAAAGCCGTTCGCTCGGCTCCCCCGCCGGCCACCACCGCGGTGCTGGCCAGCGAGGCGGCCCGCGCCCACCGGCGGCGCACCGAGCCGAGCGGCAGCGCAGCGCCCAGCGCGGGCGGCACCGCCCCTCCCGCCCGGCGGCGGAGCGCCGTCGTGGGGCTCCCTCATTGGGCCGGGCGGGCAGGAAGCAGCGAGCCCCGCGGGCCCGGCCCGTGCAGCCGCCCCGCAACGGCGGGCCTGCCCTCGCGTCCGCGGCGCCCCCCGCCGGCCCGTACCGTCCCCTCACGCACCGCGGGCGCTGCTCGCCACGCAGCGGCTCCGCGGCGGCAGCTGCCAGGCAAAGCCTTCCCCTCCCCGGCCCGCAGCCGCCGCCCGGCACGGCCCGGCCCGGCCCTCCCCCGCCGCTCCCTCCCCTCGCCCGCCCGCACTCACAGCGTGACGCGGGAAACGGCGATGCTGACGGGCACGCTGCGCCCCTTGAAGGCGGTGGTGATGAAGCAGCCGAAGGTGAGCGCCGCCATCACGCTCAAAGAGAAGGCGAAGAGCGAGTTGGCCCGGGACAGCACCGTGTTCATCTCCCCGCTCGGCCCGGCCGCCGCGCCGCGCAGGCTCCCAGGCTGCAGCCGTTGCTCGGCGGGAGGGGCGCGGCTCCGGCGGGCCCGGCGGCGCTGGGAGGCGGCACGGAGCGGGCGGCGGCGCCGTCGCGAGGGCCGCTGAGGAAGGGGCGCGCGCGCGGCCGGTGGGGAGGGGCGCGGCCTCGCCCAGAGCCCGCCCAACCAGGGCGGGGCCACAAGCCTCCCGCACCGCGCCTGCGCCCGCGGCTGGGCCGGGCCCCGCCCACCCCCGGCACCCGCCGGCACCGCCCCTGTCCGCCGGGGAGGGGGGGCCGCGGCTCGGGGCCTCCCGGCTGGGCTGCGCTTGGCGTCGCCGCGCCTTTTGCGGGCCGCACCCTGCCGAGCACCGCTCACACGGGGGAGTCCGGAGGAAGAAGGTCCTTGTGCCCTTTGGCTGTCGCGTACCAAAGGTGACTGACTCCCAAGGGAGCCTGTACAGTGCTTCTGCCGCGGGCTGCTTTACCGGCGAAAAAGCCCCCGAAGGCCGGGCGGCCCGCTCGGCTGCGCCCCGTTCGGCTGCGGGCGCTTTGCTTTCCTTTCGTGAGGAGCCGGTGCCGCCGCGGCCTGTCCGCCCTCTGCGTGGCCGTGGAGGGGTCCCCGGGGCTCCCTCACAGCCGGGGCCCCTCAGCAGCGCCCGGTGGCGGCACATCGGTGTCCCCTGGGGGCGACCCCCGGGGCAGGGCTTCTCGGGGCTGCTGCTGGGCGCTTTCACCGTTAGCGCTCCCAGTATGTGTGCCTGTCCCGGTCCGTTAACAGCTGGGGGGGGGTGAGAGGGTTGTTACATGGTGGAGCGTATTTTTGTGAATTACTTGTTGCCACGGTGTTTCTAAGGCATTCGGGTTTAGAGGGAAGTTGGTATTTGTAGCTCTGGTGGATTTTTGCATTTATATAATAAAACGTGAATAATATTTGAGGTGAAGGCTGTTTCTTTTCACTTGATATCCGTATCTTGCTTTCATTGTGCTTTGCTACTCACTACTTTGTTTCCTATGGGATGTTCCTGTTAGTATCCACTTTGTTACATACACGCTCACTATGTAAATCATCTTGCCAGTACGCAAACTGTCATTAGGTAAGCCTAATCATTTAGTAGCTGGGCATGGCGTTGGAATCCTTTTCTTTACCAGATGGCTCAGTGATTCCACACCATTTGCAGGCTAAGGCAGTCTCTCACCCTCCTTCTCCACTTAAAATAAGGTGTGCTAGCACCAATTTGATGTGGCGAAGCGGTTTCGAAGTCCTCTTCCCGGGCCCCTGCTCCCCGGACCTGCAACATTATGAATCTGAGAACTGGGGGAAGACAGAGCCTGTACAATGTTTTTTTCCCCCATATTTCACTGTATCGAGTACAGCAGGCCGGATTAACACAGATTTCTCAGGGCGGACAACAGGTGTCAGCAGTGGCTCAATTAAATATAACTCCCTCTTTCCAGTCCTAAGATTCCAATGGTGTAAATATGGGGAGTAGGAACAGGAGCTCAGACACAGGGGTCTGAAAAGGTGGGAAGCCCCATGGTGATTGAAGGGATAGGGAGGAGAAGGTGTAGACTGTCAGGTTATTCTGAAATATGTGTGTTCTGTGCTGATGGTGCTCTTTCTTTTCCTCCCCTGTAACTGAGAGTCAGTTCTGTGCTTCAGGGAAGAAAAATCTTTGCAGATGAAGGTAGGGAATGGAAGAGGAAAAAGCTCATACTCACGCTCTGTGTTTTCACCCAGCTTGAGCAACTGTAGCACATCTCTGTTTAGAACTGTTATTAAATGTAGGATGTGAAAGTACCTACGGGCACGTTCCTTGTAGTTGGAAACCTCTTTTTCACGATGCTGTTGGTTTCTGTGTGCCTGTGCATTTGCCATAATGAAGCCAGTCGCAGGCCCGTGGAGGATAATAGGTTCTTCAGCAATGTTTCGATGAGAAATGCTTTGCCATTTTCCGTTTGGTAATTCTCCATCTTCCTGATACTCCAGAAGAGTTCCAGAAACACAGAGAGTTTCTTGTGTAAAGGTTTTTGTCGGCTTGTTATTATGTTATGTTTTGATTTGCTATTGAAAACATTAATTGTTGTGAGGTAAAGGGGTTTGATTTATGGTCTGTAATGTGGTGTTACTGAAACCTTGGATAGCTGTTACTGAAAAGTGGGTACTTTCCCCGCAATATTTGAAGACTTAGAAGCAACAAGGAAGCTTTTACTGCGGACTGAGGAACCTAAAGGTTTCAGAAGTTGTGAAATCTCTGCTGTAATCAAAAATATAGTTATAAATGTGAATGCAATCCTTTTCTTGTTTCTACAAACAAAAGGTTCATTTGCCTTTGGTCTTGTGTTCAGTTCTTGTTTTTGCAGTTTGGAGTTTTTCATTAGATATTAAGGAAATCTGCTGTTGGGGATAACTTAAATAACTAAGGCAGAACTTACAGGAGTAAAGTAGTGAAATTTCCCAAGCAGCAGTTAAGTACCTGAAGAAGACCAAAAATCAAAAGGTTTAGCCAAATTCATGTTAGCATGTGTTTTTAAGAAAAATGAATAAAAGTGGCTGTTGCTCATGTGGTTTGGGGTTTGAATAGAAGTGGCTGTTGCTCATGTGGTTTTGGGTTTATTTTAGTAGAACCCTTCAATAAATGTCACTTAAAAGCACAGTGTGCAGGGGAACACAGATGGTGCAGTTTATTCAAGGATTGATCCGTTACTGTTTCAGAACAAAGAACCCTATAGCTTTTTTATGACTGGAATCTTGCAAAATCAAAAGAGGAGAAAACTTTTGAAAAAAGCAGCCAGTTGTGAAGGAAGAAGGGAAGATGATTATTCACAGCAGCTGTTTGTTGGTAAATTCCAAATTGTTCTGTGAAATATATTAAATCTGGGTTTTTTTAAAGAATAGTGGCATAAGTTACTGTCAGCTAAAGAAGTTGTATTAGCCTGAATGGATCAAATACTATCATTATGAAAGCAAATTTATAGAATCTTGGGGAGGCAGGAAATTTTCGGTGACCGTTTCCAAGACGCAGTGGTATAAGATATTCAGTGTGCCTGAGCACAGGCTCAGACCAGCAGAGTGCTTAAGGCATGGCAGTGCTCAGGCTGATTCTTACTTCGAGAAATTTCATAATTTTTCATTACAGACTAATTGAACGAAACGCAGAGATGAGGTCGGGAGCAAGTCTGAAATGTAGAATTCTCCTTTCTTCTGTTCCTCCCCAGAATTATCCAACTTTGGAATTGTGTTCTTATGCACTCTTTGATCTATTAATCATGTGTTCTTTTTTTATAGTGTCAGCACTTCAACAGGATCGATCCCAGTCAGCAGTTGATGATTTGATGATCTCTCAGAGAGAGCAGCTTGCTTGCTTTGGCTGGTATGTTTCTAGTTTGATGGTCAAGTTAGTGAGTGATTCCTTTAATCTGTAAATAAAATGGCAAGTGTTGACATTGACCGTGAACAGAGATTGCTGTGAGTTCTTTATTTTTCTGCTGGAGTCAGATTAGTTCTAACATGGTACACATAGATAGCAGCTTCGAGATGGCTGACAGTCTGGGGTGTATGGTTTGTGAATTCCAGGTGAAGGAGAGGTGTTAACTTCAGCCCAGGTGGTGGAACCTTTGACCTTGGGGCTTAAATTTCTGACTGATTTTACAGGTGAAAGTTCAGGTGCCTGTGGCATCTTCGGTACCTAGCTAGTTAGACAAGGGCTGTATAGATAACTTTTTTTGGTCTAGAGCCATTTATATACTTCCTAGATTTTACCATAAATATCAAAATCCTTTACTGAATTTGTCTTTTATTGTTGAAATGTTGTAGCAACACACAACCTCTTAGGCAGTTCTCAAAATGCAAATAAAGATTAAAATAAACATGGCCGTGAGCAACTTGAGGAATTTTTGTCTCTGTTGCAACAGCTCCCTTTCACTTCGCACCTCTTCTGGGTGGGCCTTTTTTACAACTGGTGTGGAAAGGCTGTGGCTAAGAGAAGCAGTCTTTCTGGACCACATTGAAGGGTTTCTGCTTCTAACCTCATGACCTCCTTTTTTTGCTTTGTATCTTTAAAGTATGGAGAATAAGAAGATAAGTAAACAGTTTTCACTTGCCTCTGTATTCTTATTGCTAGAAATTCTTGCTATAAATTCTTATAGCAAGAAAATCTCAGGGAATTTTAAATTTCTGATTTCAGAATGAACTTGATATTTTATAACGCTGTCTCATTTAGCGGCGTAAGAATGCTGCGTTGGAGAGGGAACCAAGTATTCTTGGCTCCAAAACAAACTCTAAGTATGTTTTGGAGCCCAACACAATTCATTTTTGGCTCCTGTCGGATCTGTTGTTGCCCGTTCCATGGCATACAAAGCCATGTTAGGTAAGGTCCTCTCATACATCGCTGATTCCACTGAAGCTTTCACACTTCATTGTGCTTTGCATTCTGTGGCAAGAAGCCTGTGTGCTACTGATCCACCTCACTCCAGTTTTACCTCATTCCCTAAGTCAGTTCGAAGTTCTTCATCATGAAGTATTTTTATGTCTCTTGTAAAAGCACCAAGCAGAGACTGTCATGCCTCGGCTTGAGGAAAAGAATGTTTTGCAAGCTCTGTCATGATGATATCACTTAACTGATACCATTTTTAGTGGATGGAAAAAACCTTTCTGATAGGAACGCTAGCCATGGGAGTCAGCATATAGTGACATACGCGGGCAGAATAAATCTTTTAACTCTCGTCTCTACCAAGTCATGAAATTGACTTTATAATTTCCTTTTATTAATAACATTCATGGCCACCAAAAGATACTTTACACAGAAAGGAGACTAATGAAACCACTTTTACTTAGGCCAGAAGAAAACCTGGAAAAACTTTGAAGAGAGGGTGTGTGAAGTTAAAGGAAACAGATGATTTCACTGGTTTTAGAAACAGTTTGTCATGAAATAAAATCATCAGTTAAATGACAAAAGACAGACTAATGTAGAATAAAATTAAAAATTTTGAAGGGAATTCAAATTGGTGACAAAACATTCACAACAGATATTATTTTGAGCAGACTTTTAACTTCAGAATGATTCACGATTGTTTCATCTTTTTGGCATAATTTAAAGGTCTTACACATAAATAAGTAATTACTATGAATCCCAAATTGTTTCGTAGGTCCAGATAGTATTAATTCAAACAGCTGAAGAGGTCTGTGTAAGTTTCAAAATGGCAGAGGTATTACTTAAAGGTGCAAATACGGTCTTCTGAAAACTGTCAGTTGAAATAGAAAATTTCTGTCAAATTCATTTCTCACATACTAACTGTATATGTGATGAAAACCAAATCTGCATGTCATGGCTCCTTTAGGATTTGAGTGTTACCGATTTGGTTTTTTATTTTTTATTTAGAGAGAGCTACTTAATAAGAACACGTGATATTTTTGCAGTTCGTTAAAGAAAAGTTTTAACTGTAAAAACTGCAAAAGTACCAGGTTTGGTTACGTGAATTTAGATTAATAGGGTGGTTGCACTGCCTGCTAAGCTAGTTTAACTATCAAAAGCACAGTAGCCCTAGTACCAGGTGCCTAAGGAAGAGGGTGAGTGAGTTGCTGAAGAATAGTGAAGTTCTGTAGACATGTGGTTGGCAATGAAAACATTTGTCTGGACCCAAGAAAGGAACTGTACAAAGGGAAGGAGATGCAAAATGAGGAGACTCTTCAAAGTTTCACTGATACAGCTGTATCAGTGCATTGAACCATCAAAAATTACAGCTAAGTGTCCTTATTAAGAGGCAGTTTGCACGTGCATTTTGGTATTACACTCTCCTCATAGTTTGCTACTACTTTTTAGTAGGTTACTATCTCCGTAGGAGAATGGGTGGTAAGGGGTGTGAGTGTTTTTTTCAATGTGCAATCCAGCAGGTTAGTTTAAACTCATCAGCAGTTTAAACTGCCCGATTTTGAACTGAAGAGGCTGAATACCAATACAGATTCCTTCCTGTTGATTTCCAGGAAGGGAGAAGGAGGGGCAGGAACCTTTAGCTGAGGAATGGAATGGGCAGCTGGAGGTGGTAACTTTTGAAACTCTTGGGGGGCAAATTTGCTAGAGTTTGTCTGTCAGCAGGCTGTGTGTGCCTGCTGTCTGACATGTTTCTGAGTTTAGTAATGTCTCCAAGTACACACATGACTTATTTTGGAATCTTCTATAATACTTTTAATAATTGGGCTGTGTTAGGTATCCAAAGAGGATTGCAACAAACAGTGTAGGACAAACTTACCGTGTTTCTTAGCAGCACTCAGATTGAATTTACTTGTAAGCTGGTCAGTTATACCTGCTTCCCTTCTGTGTACAACTTTACTGTAAGTGATTAAATGGACTGGTTAAGCAGATCAAGCATGCTAATATGATAATGTTGCTGATAGAAGGGATCATTTGATATTAGACTTGTAGGTGAAGTGGCATCTATCACCATTGTGAGAAGCAGCTATCCGGTGGGTGTCTAACAAAGTGATACAGTTTTAAAATTAGTTTATTCCTTCAAAGAACTGAGAAAGTTAGAAAACTGGAATTTCATCATTGCTTACATACCTGAGTTACTTTTTATCTTTTTAAAGTACATACGGCAGTATGTCTGTTATGTCTAAAGATACTGATTGATATTTAAATTCTTGACCAGGAAGTGGAAATCCAGATATGCAAACCTATATCTGTTTTCTATGATAGGAGTAGGAAAGACAAAACACCTGAATAATACCAATGTAAAGTCAGTAAAAGTTAGCAGAATAAGCAAACTTCACATGATGTGACAAATGAAAAGTTGCATCATTCATGTACCAGAAGAACTTGACTTGTGTAGAACCGGAACTGTATCAGAGCACTGATTTTAATACAGTGGAGGAAAAAAACCCAAACATATTACTGTATCTATCCAAAGGCATGAATTTGGACTTTCTGGAGCAGTTTGAGAACTCTTTGGAAATGATGTGCTACACCAAAATACAGAGGGAAATTATATATATGTAATAGAACTTGTGTAAGATGAATTTTTTGTGTGTTAAAGCTTTTTAAATTAACTGGTGTGTTTCATAGTCTTCTGCAAGGAGAGGAATAGTATCTAAATACATGGGTGTTCAGTAGAATGAGTGTCAAAAGTGAGAGCACAGCTACTAAGAGGAGGAGAGTGACATGTTATATGATACTTGGATTTTCCCTCTTAAGACACTTAAGATGTCATTGCACTGCATTTTGAAAGAGATTTTTGGTGTTTAGTTGGGTGATCAGGAGACTAGCATGAATTATGAGAACTGCAGAAATCCAAATGAAACATAATTTTGGGTATCAGCTGTAACTTCATGCTGCATTGTTTGCGTAGATTCTGGATAGACATGGCATTAAGGTACTTCAGGAAGAAAAACTGTAAAAAGGAGATGTAGGCCTTTCATTTATTTTTTTTTAAATGTTGTGTTTACTTCAGGTGGCAACACAACTCTCAGGTTTTTGTGCTGTGAATATGGCTTTGTCATGCGGCCAAGTAAGTCTGTAGAATTTTTAAGGAAAACATCAGGGTGCAATGAAAAAGCTGTTCAGATCTGAACCAGGCTTGGTCTTTTCTGAACCAAAGTTTGTGTTCTCTCACTTTTGTCTCTTCAGTCCCCCAAAACTAGCACGATGTCTGTATTTTGGCCAGCTCTTTTCATATTTTGCAAAGAATGAGTAATGTCTGGGTTGTGCTAATGGCTTGAATTTGGAAAGAGAGCTGTTTGATGTCTTCCAGTCACTCCAATTTCTGAATTTCTTGCAGTTACCAAATAATTTTTTTGTTTGTTTTTCTATGCCTCACCATGGATGCATAATATTCTTAACTTATGAAAGATATTACTGGAAAGAATGTTTAATATTTTTTGAAGATTGTTCTGTAGGATGTCTGTCATTTTTTGAGGTACATCTGTCTTTTTTTGTCTTGCCTTCAATGTTAGCTTAAGGTAACATTTTGCATAACGACATATGTGAGCAAATGAATTTAAAAATGGTTGGTCTGTGTCTAGATTTATTCAGTTCAAATGCCTCAAATAAGAAACAATAGAAAAAATTGCTTAACGTACACCAAGGAGGAAATGACATAAGTAACATTCAGTAAGTTTAGATGAGTCAGATAAAATTTTAAGTATTGAGGATTAGCAGCCCATACACCTATTAAAATACAAGTCAGCAGATCACTAAGCAGGTCATTTTTCATGCTGAATTAGACATTGCCTTTTTAGTAGCTCAGGCTTCTCAGCATATTTTAGTTCTTCATCAGGCATTGTATGCTTACATCAGAAACTCAGTACTAGAACTAGTGGCTTCTTACTGATTTTATTTTAAACTCTTTCTGTTTCAAGGTCATTGTTTTCAAAGTTTCTCCTGGTGGCTTGTCTATAATGTATAAAATAATGTATTCCTCAAAGCACCTAAGAGCTCCCATTCCTCTGCCTGGCATCCTTTTTCATTGAATTATCTTCTATTGTATTTGTTATTAGGCAGAAGTTTCAAAAGCAGGACGACTATCTTACCTTCTTGTGTATTTTTAGCCAAATATATTATAGGTGGAGAAAGACATGCAGGTGAAGTGTCATACAAATAATTCCTTATACTGTATTGCATATCTGGTCTTTAAAAAAAAAAATTCACTTTCAGACATTTAGATGCATCTGCAAAATACTGAAGTAAACTATTAAAACTAACTGTAATAGGATTTATGCCATGAATATAATTACTCCTTTACAGCATATATAAATTTAACTTAAGGGTATTACTTAAAAAGATTTATTTAGAAGTAAGTGTATTTTCTAGAACCAAAGACAGTATACGCTATAAAGAAGTTGTGTTGCTAAGGGTTTAACAGTCTTTAGTATTAAAAAATGCCTCGAAAGACTAAATATTGTATCAGTTGTGTTACTTTTCTTGTGTATCTTGCTTTACTGAAAATTAAACACACTGGCCTTCTGAAGCATCGAGGAAACATTGCTGGAACAAAATAAAGAGTTTATTAATGTGGTTATGTAATTTAGCATAGAAGGTAAAGCATACTTTTTTTCTAAAAGTTACTCTGGATGTGGGTATGTCACACTAGATTTCACAAACAGTTTGAATTAGCATAAACAGGTGCTGCTGCTGAATACTTTCTTCCTGTCGTTGGCCACTACGCTGTGAGGCATTGAAGGGCAGGCTACTTTGAGCACTGGAGTTTGAAATTAACTACTTTTATAGTCGTTACAAATGGGAATATTGTTGTCTTGAATATAGTGGTTATGTACTTTAGAAATTATAACTGACCAAGCTACATTAAAAGGGAATTTAAGACCATAAATTCCAGTATTTGAAGCTTTTAAAATGCTTTTAAAATTAAAATAGTTAATTGCCAGAAATGAGGAAAGCGTATCAGAGAAATGATTACATTGCTCTTGTTTTATTTACCATGAATATGCTAGTATGTCAAGCTAGGGGGATTCTTGTCTGTCACAGCATTACTATGTTCTTAAAACAAAACAAAAATCCTAATATTGTTTATCTGCAGTATAGCTTGGTGCCAGTTTCCTGTGTGCTATGATAAAACCTTAAATGTTACAAAAATTTGACATGCTATCCCTTTTGTAGCCATTAAGTGAATGAACAAACACTATTTCGTTTTATTTAGGTTTGTTATCCAAATTTTGTGTTAAAAGGAAAATTAGTAGATACCTAATTAGTTTCAGTATTATTTTCACCAGAATATTGGAATCTTTTGTTAACGGTAATGAGGTCATCTTCAGGGTACTCCATTGAGTGGCCCTTTTAAACCCATTTTACAAGTGAGGAAATTAGGCAAGAGACATTTAATTTCCAAAAGTCAAAACTATCCAGGAAATGCAAATGTCCAGTGTAAACCACTGCTTTTCTCAAGTGCTTTGATATTTTTGTAACTTTTTATATTTGTTACGAATTGCTGGTGCATTTCTATTTGGAAGCTGTCAGTATTCTGCACTGCTGCAAGACCAGACTCCAATTGCTTCACGTTGCCGTGCAATAGAAAATGTGGAACACTTACATGCCAGCTTTTTGCACTCTTTCATGGCATCACATGGAATGTCAGAGCCTTCATTTATTTACTCATGCTTCTACTTGGTGATTGCCTTTGCAACATCTGTAGCTTTCTGTTCCTGGTTCTCCCAGTCTGCATGGGCTTGCTCTCAGCTATTTTGTGTTTGTCTAAGTATTCACATTGTTGATTCTCCCAAAATGCCATGTGAGCATTTACATCTGACCAGTTGCTCTGTTTTAATGACCGGGTGCCTGGTAGCATGGGCTTGCCAACAAGCTGTAATGGCAATTTCTGCAGAGCTTTAGTAGCCTTAGATTAGGATAAACTTGGTTGTTCTGTGCAGTTGGGAGAGTTCCCAGTTAGGCTGGCGTGTAATAAGTTGTAGAGCTTTAAAAAAGAAGAAATTTTATTAGGAGAGTAATTTTGCCAGGTGCTTGTGGGCATGTGTGAACTGAAATTCTCAACACTCATAATTTCTTTCATTTTTATGTAGTTTATAGCTGAGGAGGGAAATTTTGGAGAGGACAAAATACAAGCTTTGATACAAGAATAACCCTCCTGCTCAGTTTTCATGTCGTTCTACAGATCAGAGGATTTTTGAAAGATCACTTACAAAATATTACATGCATCCACAACCTTATTTTTTAAACGGTTTTTGTTATATTTGTTGACCCTTTACAGAAAAATTCAACCCAAAGAAGACAACGACTGAGAAATTTCTTTTTAGTGGTTTATCTACTGCAGTTAAAAAAGCAGGAAACAGTAAGGGGAAGATTAACTCTGAGCGTTGCTGTTAACTCCAGCTGTTATTTATAGTAATTGCTATTTGGATTTTCACCTCTGTAAAGACTGCTTTGTTAATTAACAAAACATGGGAGAAGTCCAGATGGGGAAGCACAGTTACTAGATGATGCAATGTGGAGTCACGTAAAACGCTATAAAGAAGAAAAATGTTTTCCATGAGATAATTATGATTCTTCGTTATTCTGTGTGGTAAATTTGCAAAACAGGTACTTTTTAAGATGGCAGGGGAATTTTTGGACTGATTGAATTGAGCTTAATAATATAGTAAAAATATGGAAGAAGTAGTAAATTCCAATACTGGATGTGTTGCTAAGGAAAATATCGGTTCTGTTAATGACTGAAACGGAAATTGGCAGTGGAGCTCAGAACATAATGCCTATTTATCCTTACGGAAAACATGACACCTCAATTCAGTGTCAGATAACAATGTGCCAAATATAAAAAGGGATTTCTCATTTGGCATTTTAAGTACACACTCCTGCTTCTAACTATGGTATGAGGAGAGCAGTTCCTATTCTGGCTGGATGAGAAAATGTCTATAAATGAAAATTAGGAGAAAATGCATATATTTTTTAACAGACTAATGTAGTCTACAGTGTAAACTGCTTTTTAATTGCCTTTTGTAGTTACTGTTTTGACTTTTATTTGGATTATTTTTTTTCAAGGAAAAAGACTGTGTTTCTCTTATTATAAGCACAATTCAGTTCATGTCTGTTAAAAATCTTGATACTTATTTCCAAGCACATTTTCTTTTATCATTGTCTTTTCTTCATTTATATAGATTTACTTGAATGTAGCTTCAGGAAAACGTTGTCGTTTCTTACTCTTAATAAATTTCTCCTGGAGGCAGATGATAAGAGGTTCTTTATTTTGCCACTTTCCTTTCAGAAATATGATTTTGTATCATATCCTTAACGCCTGCTATGCTGTTCATTGAAGTCAGAGGGATCTGTGGGCACAGTGACATTTGGATCATACCCTCTGTTCCTGATGGACAGTTGCCAACATTCTAAAATGTTTTCTTCTGACCATCAAACAAGAGAATTCAGGGTAGAATAGAAAAAGTGGTTTAGTTTAAAATTACTGTGGGTAGAGTATTTTAAACTATAGTTCAAGACACTATTTCTTGTACTTAAAAAGAAATATAAAAGTTTAGAACAAGAGTTTTTCCTATGCTGCCGTGATTCTTTATTTTAGGGTTATCACCTAGTTAGGAATCTAGTACTGTCCTGCAGCTCCTCAGTCTGTGTCATGTTGTGACACCATTATTTACTCAGCGATTACTCACACTAATAGAACAACTTGTGTGTAACTCCTGATGACTCTGAGTAATAACTTTATGGTATATAAGCAAATTAATTCTTAAAAAACCCGAGGAATGTATAGATTCCTCTCTCTAAAACTGGCCAAGAAATAAAGTCTGTCATGTCATAGGTTTAAAATAATACAATGCAGCGCAATGAAATGTGTATCATAAGCGTTAGAAATTTTCCATGCTGTATATATTTACCATTGCATTTATTTAATTTTAATTACGTTTTAGATGCCCCATGATCTTATTTATAAAAATATCTAGGAGTTTGATTCCTAAAATTTGCTCTGAATACTGTTTTTTGTATAATGCTGTAAGCCTTGTATACTAGGTATTTTCATTCAGCCAGAACAAAATAGTAAGAGGCTGTCAAAGCTAGTATATATTAAATCTATTTCTTTATTAATGTGCATTTCAAGTATTTACTGATGTGTTTTTAGTTTTGTAAAGAAAAAAATATTAGTCTAACATGAGATGAAGTAGCACAAAAGACCAATTGCACTTAAGAAGCAGGAGAACTTATTTTAGCAAAAACTGATTACCTGACTTACCTGGTTTAATAACATTAAATTGTAGTTCTTAATAATACTTTTGACAGTGTGTTTTTACACATGTATTAATAGGGTAAATAAATTAATTAGAAATGCAGAATTTGAAACAAAACAGACCTTTTAAGTGGAACAAGTACGAGCTGGGGTCTTGAAACCTATTTCTGTTATATTCTGCCCCACTTGAATATCACCAGGCTAGCAGGAGCAGTAGTGAACTCAATACTATGTACAGTATAAATAATCGTCATATTTTGAGCAGCAGGCATCATGACCAGCTGATATTTTCTTTTCTCAGGACCAGTTGTTCCCAAGAGTGCATGGCTGGAGCCATATGATCTTATCAACACATTTGAGAGCCCTACCCAAACACTGAGAGCGCTTTTGCTGCAGCAATGACTGTCATAGAAGAAAGTCGCCCTTTTGCCCAGCAGCTATCCAATGTCTACTTTACTATACTTTCACTTTTTTGTTTTAAACTTTTTGTGAAGATCAGCCTTGCTATACTTAGTCATTTCTACATTGTGAAAGGAAACCGTAAGGAAGCAGCAAGGATAGCTGCTGAATTTTACGGAGTTCCTCAAGGACAAGGTATATTTGTACTTACTATATTATCACTACTGTTTGGGGGGTTTGTGTAACTTTTTTTTTTTTTTTTCCCCAGGCAATTACTTACCTGCTAGCCTCATTTATATCCAGTTTGTCAGCTAGTATGTGTGAGTGTTTTGTTTTTTTTCCCTGTAGTTCTTCTTGTGGTTTTTTTTAACAAAATTTATCTGAATGAGTGTTGTCAGGTTATTTAAGATTTGGTTTTGGTTTTGTTTTTTAAAGTTAATATTAAGGTTACTATTAAGTTCAGAATAAAACTGAAGTATTACAGCCAATGTAGTGTTAGGAGAGAGGCCTGTACTTAAGATGGCTATATTTAAGATTGACAAATACTTCCCAATCTAAGACTATTTTCCCAATTGCTTCTAAGGTTCCTCAGCTTACTGATGTGTGGTTGAAATTTTCCACGCTTGGCATGTGATTATTTTGCGACACTTTAGTGAAACTAGTCCAAATTTTTTCTGAGAATTATTTGTTGATTAAATTAAAATTTTCTTCTAATAATTTATTTGAGAAGATATAGTCCTACCGTACTGCTGGTGTCTTGGTACACATCAGGAAGGTAACTTACTGATTGTCAGGGCGAGCTGTTGGACATCAGTGTGGAAACCCATCAAATTTTACTGCCTTGAAAGCTTTTGTGAAAATTCTTTTTTTTTCTTCGCTCAAGCAGAACTTTCCCCCAAGCTCATCTGTGGTGAGCCAGTGCCATTTTCATGCAGTTCTTTTTCTGGTTCGCGGAACACAGAAAACTCGCTCTTCTCAATTGTAGTATCCTAGGGCATGCCCGAGCCATGGTTTTGCTCAACTTGAGATCCCTGCCGCCTCACTTGTCTTTATCGTTCCTTGTATTCTGGGATGGCATTTAGGCAATGGAACAGGAAGACTTGTCTTGCATCTTATCACCTTCACCCCTCATCTGTAGGTACTACTGTGAGCAAGAAGAAAAAACCTGAGTTAAATGCAAAGGGAGAAACTCTAGAAATGAGACAGAAATGGTTTCAAACCTAAAGATCTTTTCAGTCTTCAATGCTGGGACAAAAGCTAGACATTTTCTGTATATGTATATGTGGTTAAATGTGCAAACCAGAAAGAGAGGCTCACATCCTAAAGCAGGAATTGGCTTGCTTGGCAGAAGATTTACTTGAGATGGGTTTATATCATATATTCTCTGCGCAATTTAGAAAGTTCTGAAATCCAGGGGTTTTACATCTGATTATGTTAATGACAGAATTAGAACTATTACGCATGTGTGTTTGTGTGTGAGTATATGTACAGATATAGATGTATGCGGGAGTGTGTGTATGTATGGGTACACTACTGGTAGGAAGGGAAGGTCTATCCTACTGGCAGAAATACTCGCAGAGAATGTGGCAGACCTCACTTGAAATCAAGAATTTTTTGTTGGAAATTGCTGTGTAGCTCTAAGGCAGCTCATTCTGGGAAGATCCGAGTAAGGAAGGAAACAGACTGGGGGAGAAGCTAGGAGGAAAGGAATAATATACATCAAGTTGGAAAGTAAAATAGTCTACAATGTTACCTGTTGCTGAATCCAGGAAACATGGTCATTCATCAAATCTCTGAGCTATTATATCTAAATAAATATATATTCAGCCTTCTAGTAGCTGGCCCATGCAAAAGATGAAACTCTTGCAGGCTACTGTTTTGCTCGGGTGGCAGAGGTTTATATTGATTTAAAGGCTCAAACATATGGTAGAGTTTCTGTGTTTGTTTGGTTTGTTAAAAGAAAATAATTAATGCAAATGTTTTGTGCTTAACTGTATTTTTTACAACTGCGCATCAGCGTGTCTTAATTTTTCACTGCCCAGCTCGCAGTGCTTTGGTCTGGATTTGTAACAGTCCCAAACACATGTTCAATTAATGTTACATAATCTGCAAATTCAGCCATTTGTCATGATTAACAGGACCAATCCTTATTCTTTGGGATGCAACTAAGTCTCTTCAAGATTACTGTTTTATCTCATCTTTTCTATTCCTTTGTTCTGTGTTTGTAAAGAGGGCACGTTACTGTCTCAACTCACAGCATGTTGTGGGATTTGGTTTGTTTACGTTTGTGAAATACACTACAGAGATACCTCAGTAGAGTTTATACGATACTGTGTAACAAAATATCCTGTTCGAATATCAAGATGTACAATAAGTAACGTGAAGCTACAGCTTGAAACATTAAATGATAAAAATACTGAGTTTCCTCCCAGTTAGTGATCCTGTTCTGTGTTTTCTCTTACGAACAGAGAAGCCTCAGCAGAAAAAAACCCCACAAACAGAAAATTAGCCTGTCATTGCCTAGTTAAAGTTTATAGTGTTTCAAGAAGTAATTCAAATTAGAGGAAATGTTAGTTTTCATTTTCTAATTCTAACCTAATTATGTATTCTTTAAATTCTGTTAGTGTTGGTATTTTCAGTTTGCTCGTAAAAGTGCAAAATTACTTTTTGCTATTATAATGGCTTGGCTAGGATAGAGCGCTGTAATTTTGAAGAAGAAAAGAGCCTTTAGAAATAGTGTGCTACTAGGCATAGCTATTGTTTACTGAATTGAGCCCTTGAGCAAAAATAAGCCTTTCTTTCACAAAGCCTGTGTACTTGAGGACATTTTAGGTACTGAGCAGTGGTACTTGGTGGAACTCCTCTTATCAGACCGAAGGTACACAAGCCGCTACAGGATTTGAGGCCGAGGGATCACACATTTCATCGCTGGCTGACTTTGTTTTGTGGCTTGTTCTTTGTTGAATGCAAGGAGACAGCTTTACCTGTGTCATCTGCCTACTGGGATCTTGTTGCTACATGTTAGTAGTGAAACATTTCATATTTTGTTCCTTAATATTTCAGGAATATTTTCTCTCCAGTTTATATAGTCACCAAACTACTGTGTTAAACTTCTCCTTTGGACCTCATGTGCATGTGAGCTGCTGGACAGAGATAGCATCCCTATAATTAATTAGAAACTATTACACTGTGCATGTGGCGCTGAAATACAAGAACTAGATCAGTGTTCAGCATCAGCTAAGACCAGAGAAGTGCGTTTAAAAGTTCTACTAATTATAAGGCACATTAATTTGTTTATGGAGATGAAGTCTGAGTAAAACTTCTGTGTACAGCTGGAAGGCACCTTCAGAGGTAATTTGGATGCTCTAGGATCAAATATACATGGGTTGTCTGGCAAATGTTTGGATAACCTGTTTTTAAAATGCTTAGTAATAGTGATTTCTGCAGCGTCCTAATGCAGCCAATTACAGTTTTTACTATTCTCATCACTAGAATGCTTCCCACTCAACCCAAGACCTACCTAAATCTTTGTTTCTGCAAACTAAATACATAAAATATGACCAAGGTATTTACCAGTTTTTCTCCATTTATGACAAGTAATCAATTTAAAGACTATTACCATGCATCTTCCTACCTCTACTCTTTTTGCCTTTTCTAGAAGAAAGGAAAAAGGATTTAACAATCTGTCCTCTTAGCTCTTGTTTTTTTAGACTTGGAATTACTGTAGTTGTTGTCCTTTGGACTTGTGCCAGTTCATATACAGTTCGTAGACATCTATATTGATATCTGATTCTCCATGTTAGAATGCCCCAGCTGAGACTTTATTAGTACACCCAGCTGAACTATAAGTTGTATAAAAGTGGAACAGTTATCTCATATGCCATATATATGATAACCTATGTAATACCTCCTGGAATGATGCTTTTTTTTTTGTTGCCCTCCCCGCCGCCCCAACAGTAAAGTATTAAGGATACAGTCTGTAGCCTATAAACCCCATGTTGAAACAGAGTTGCTGTACTATGTGTTTGCTTTTTTTTCTCTCTAGGTGTAATACTTAATACTGGCCTTCAGCTAACTTCATGCTTTTGATATCAGATATTTTCTCCATTTTACTCGTCTGTTTTGGATTGTTTCCCTCTGAGCAGCTGCAGCACCTGCAGTTCACTGTCATCTACTGATTTTATAAAAGTATAATATTCTGTCATCCACAATATTAAAAACCTAAATAGCGCTAAATGCAGGACAGAACTCTGCAGTCTTTTACATTTGTTTAAAATGAATTAAACACCCTTGTCTTAATAAATTATCAGAATTTAATTATTTTCTCCGTGAAATCAGTGGTATTACTGCCATAAAGAATTAAATGAAAAAGGGATCCATTCTAAGGTCCCATTTACTGGATTATTTTTAACTTTGGCACTCATTTTGTAAACACTTACTCATACACACATACTTGCCCCATTGAATTGAAAGAGACGGGTTAGCTGTTCAGAGCTAAGTGCTTTGTGATCAGGGACTATAGCTGTGTTGTAAATACGTTCAGGCGCTTACCTTGTTTTGTTGTCTTGAACACATGTTTATTCATGGCACTAGAAAACTCACAAGAGTTAACATTGTAATAATTTCTTTCGTTATGCAAAAAGTCATAGTATGTATATGTTTATTCCATTTTAAAATTCTGTGCCCTACAAAATGACCTACAAAAAAGAACTTACAAATTAAATTTGGGTATAATTAGCTCTTTAGCAGGCTATCTGCAGTGACTGTGATCTGCACAGTAAGATCTCTTCTCTCACTGTGTTTTCAGACCTGTGAAGAGTTAATAACTCAGCCTTTTGTACAGCTGTTGCTGGATACAAATAGAGGATCAAAAGCGACCTTGAGACTTTTCCTACTATACCAACTAGCTGGTCGTGTCATGAAAGTGCTCTCTATATACAAGCACTCAGTTGGACCTTCAGCTGAGTTTTATAGTTCAGTTGCTTTAGGAAGAGGTAGTGGCGCTGTGGTATGAAGTGATTTCAAAGTGTAAGTGTATATCAAATCTGAAGAGTTAATTCATTGTCAGGTGGTTTTGGTCTGTAAGATATAACTATTAACAAATACTGGTATGAGCTTGGTTTGTGTGGATGAGGCCATACTTTGATGATACAGAAGACTTTATGGAAGGAGGTGTAGTTCCCATTCATAAACATTTTATAAAGTAAAAAGAGTCTACTTTATCTAAATTAAACCTGATACTCAGTAACCGTCAAAGTGCTTTTAGCCGTAAGCAGAAGGTGATATTGAGGAACTTTCTTATGAAAGAATAATTTTGCAGAAGTTAATAAAGCATAAACAACAACAACTGGTCATGGACTTATACAGATACCTGGATCTGATGCACAAGCGAAGTAGTTCTGACAACATAAAATGCTTTTTCTTTAATACCCTATTTTTTAATCATGTTAACTCTGCAAAAAAATTCATAGATTATCACTTTATGCGTAACTACACGATATTTGAAAGTTATTTGAGAGCAGAATTTGCATTTGTAGTATTTGAGCATAGCTTCTCAAAATATATTATACTATTTTTGCAAAGCTAGAGAGGTGAATATGCCCTGATTTCTTCTAAGTTGTTTTTTTTCTTTAAAAAAAGTCTATTCTTGAATGAACATAGCAACTTCTAAGCTACATGTCTTTGCTGTATCTGCCTTGGCCAGGCATGGTGGGAATGCTCAGTACACTAGTTATTCCCAATTACCCTAAATTAAGCCACCCATGGGATTGCAATAGTTCAAGACGAGTCCCCATCTCCTTTCAGGATTATGAGGCTTGTAAATAGCGTGAAGCCTTCTGTTTCCTTCTTTTTCTTGTACAGTGCTTCAGTGGACCCAAGAAACTGGCCAATTAAATACAGCTCATAAATAGGAAATAATGCTGTGTTTCCCTGTTACATATCTGCTGTTTGGAAAGCTTGATTACATTTTGAACTGTAGTGAATGATTAGAGCAAAGTTTTCCTATTATTTTATTCTAACAAGTTGCAATTGATAATGTCACTCAGCAACAGTTGTTAGGTAGGGAAGATAGGCACGAGGCATTTTCTCAACTTGCATTCCATAGAGATCACAGTTCTATTAATAAAAGCCATATAAGACCTCTAGTAGCTTCCTGGATACAATAGAGATTCATTTAGTAATGACAGGAATATTATATGGCATACCTATTCACCATACCACTTGGTGTAAGGCACCACATTTAGCATTTGCTTTTCCTATGCAGCGGGTAAGCTAATGGTGTAAAAATGCTTAAGATAGTATGAAGGTTCTTTTTTGAAAGTTCAGAAGGGAGTTGGGTTTTGTTTGGGTTTTTGTGGTTTGTTTTTTTTTTTTTTAATGGAGCTCATCACCTCTTATATGCTAAGTAACTTTGTCTAGTATGACGAATAACTGCTAAGTGAGTCATACTTCAGAATAAATCTGAAGAAGACACCTGCTTGAATGAAGCAAACGACACCACATATCAGCAAGATCCCAGAGCCATTCTCCTCTGAAGAACATAATCTACCTTGAAGGGATTTTGGTGAGAGCTATATGAGGCAAGTAGACTGGCATGGCCAGAGCTCTGACTTATTTGCAGCAACAAAACCCAAGCACATCTGCTGGCAAGCATTGACTCTTCCCTCACCTTAAAGAAAATCTTTGAGGCTACAGAAGCTTCTAGTGAATATACATGCTGGAGCCTTGTTTGCACGCTTGCTTCCCTGAAAGTGACTTGAGATCTCCTGTCATGTGGATTCCTTTGTGGGTTATTTTTTCACACCTAGCTGTA
The DNA here is from genome assembly GCF_017639655.2 of Falco naumanni. Lineage (NCBI taxonomy): Eukaryota > Metazoa > Chordata > Aves > Falconiformes > Falconidae > Falco > Falco naumanni. The sequence continues at coordinate 970,771 of NC_054054.1, read as the reverse complement.
TTTGTGTGTCAGGGCTTCCTTTAGAATAGCATTGCCACAAGCTGTACTTTAGAGTCAGTGTTGCCTGTGTGTGGCTCCCTGTAATGTGTCTTTTCTGAAGATGGGTCTTAACTTGTCACCACCCTAGGTCCTGTTGGCTTGCTTTGATGTGCACACCCTTAAGTTAGCTCACAAGGAAATCCCCTTCATCAATTGATCTCTTTATTTTTTTTCTGGATTAGATGAATAATAAGCTTTGGAGCTACAAACAAGGACAAAATGAAACCTTATGAACTCTGACGTAGCTTAAAACATGGGGTTTTAAAGGCACGTCGCAGTAAGACTGAAAGATAATCCTGGAGCAGTCCTCCTGCAAAGCCTTAAAGACAACTGTTGTTAAAGAAAAGCTGTTAGGGAACTCCAGTACTGGAGTGGGGCAAGCTCAAACACACCATCAGCGCTGGTCTTTTTTGCAGTGATGGGGTGTGAGAACACAGGGGAAGACCAAAATAGCATAGCTCCGCGAAGGTGATGTTCCTCCCCTCAGCTATAGACTTGTTATGGCCAGGGTCCTGCTGTTGACACCCCTTTCTTGTAGGGGATGTTCTCAAACATTTGCAATGCAGGCAAGCAGCGAGTGAACTTCTGCCAGGGTTAGATGATGACGGCTTCAGGGGAATGCATTGCATGCCTAAGTGCTGAGCTCTGCTCATGACCGCAGCGATGCTGGCTGGGTGGTCATAAATCCATTGTGGCATGCTGCATCTGTTGCACTAGTGGATGTTATTCCCTGCTATGTCTAGAGTCTTTCTGGCAATAGGTATGATCTCTCTCTTCATGGCTCTTCTCTCATAGCAATGGGCTGAAGATTTACTCTGTGGTGCTCTATACCTCCCCCATGGCAACCACTGGTCTCATGCCTTGTCTGTCTCCTCTGTCAGTATCTGAAGACCAGGCCTGCTTGGTAACTGATTTGGCCAGATTCATCGGTGTGACTGCTGTGATTTGTTTTACTTTGGCCCACGCTAGCAAATATTCTGTGTTACCACTGCCTGTCTGTGTGAAGAGGTCTGTTGGGTACATACTGCAAATCCACAAGCCAAGGAATGTAGTAAATGTATTGTTGTTCCGTATTTGACTTCTGTGGGGGCTGAGACAGAGGTTTTATCGTACCAGAAGTTTAAATCTTCTCTCAACCTTCCATTCTGATTCCCAGCATCCAAGGATACAAGGCCCAACTACTGTAAAAATCTCAGGAGGAGAGGTAGGAAAATCACTAGCCATCCATGCTGTTGCTACCTTAATAATAATAATTTGGATTTCCAGCTAAGACACAGTGATGATACTGTATAAAGAGTAGGAGGGTGTATTGGGTTTTTTTAGTGCTTACAGTGGCGAAGAGAAATGTCATTTTATGCTTAAATAACTAATGCCTGTTAAGTATTATCTGTGTATCTCTGGCATTTGTCAGAACTGGGAGGACAGAGAACTGGTTGGTGACACCTGGGTAATGCCTAAGCTTCTCATTGACTGCTAGTGACATAACATCATTAATTATGTTTAAAAATCTGTTTTTTAAAAAAGTTGTTCCAGTCCTTTCCCTGTCCTGCTGTTAGAGCTTTATCATTGTGCTTTTATGCTGCATTTAAGTTCCTTGGCACTGAGCCAGCACCGCAGGATGTAACAGTGGCCCCTGTGGCCTTTTAGGATGCTACGTTTTTGTCAGTAACCACCTTTCTGTAATTATTTCTGAAATTTGCTTCGTCTTGGCTTCTGCTGCAGGGAGAAATGTTCAGGGTCGCTGCTGGTTTGTTTCTGCCAATGTCAAATGATTGACAGCTCTTGGGGTACTGGCACTGAGATTCAGGGAGCCTGTCTGTCACGTCGTGGCTGTAGTCTGTGGATCGCGTCAGCAGGAAGGGGCAGTTTCTAGCCCTGTTCCAGAATGTCGTGTGGCACATTCTGTGCAGTCACTGTGACCCCTTAATAATCCAGGTCGTAAAAGTGGAGTGAATCTGAAAGTACAGAACAGCTTGAGAGCTGCGGTGGCGCCTCAGCTGGCTAGCCTGAGGAGGGTGGCGCACAAGACGCTGCTCCGTGACATTTGAAAATAGTGCAATTTTGTCAGATTTTTGATAACATAAATTGTTGTTGCTGGAGTTTGGACTGCATTGCGTTGGGCTGAACCATGTGTTGAAAGGTGTGGGGTTTTTCTTGTCCTTGTTTTCATTATCACATTTGTGTGTGTGTGTGTTATCACAATTGCATCTTTGTTGCCTTAAGAACATTCTTCAAAATAGAATGAGTTCCCCACTGAAAGGCAGGATCAACAATAGTTGTCTGTTTTCATTCCCACCTGTAAGAACTGCTGCCCCTGTAAACTCAGAGCTATTTGCTGATATAGAAATGCTGAAACTGTCCTGACATTTCTTTTTATAAAAATCTGGATAAATAAAGATCGTGAAGAAAATCACTTGACAGTTTCCTTTAATGATTTTTCCCCTGCGTTACAGAAGTCGAATAGAGCTAATTATTAGTGAAATGCAACGTAGTGCTTTATTTGAAGCTTGTCTGCTAAATTAAGTCAGAATTCCAAACTCATCAATGAAACCCTCCAGTTCCCTTACTCTCAGACTGTAGCGTCTGCCCCTTCCCTCTGGCTGCTTTTTTGCAGGTAGCTGCATTGCTTCCACGAGTAACTACAATCCAAATACTCTCCCTAATTGCTCGTGTGCCAGGGCAGGGAAAATAACGGCCTACTGTATTTTCTGTGCGCTTGGATATCTACTTAGTTTTCTGTGATAGGTTTTCTGGCAGATTTTGGAAGTACTTGAGTGTCCTTTGTAGAGAAAAGTCTGAAGAACAGCATCTGAGTACCAAGCCTAAGCAGTTTCAAATGTTAATGGTTTTATTACCTAATGAAGTTGAGAGAGACTGATTTTTGGTTTGTAGCTAACGTAACCCAGTGCATGGATGGCTGACTTGAGGAAGATCACGTAGCAGTTCCAAATCAGAGGTGACGCTGAAATACCGAGTTCTTCAGTCTTACTCCATAGCTTTACCTGTGTGTTCATCCCCTCTTGATATCAACATCTCAAGTATATTTTTAGTACGTTTCCAGCTGATACCTGATGTTGGCCTAGCTTTCACTTTTTAAAAAAAAAACCGCTTTTGCTTATGTACTGGTTTAGTAGGACTTTTAAATGGCTTTTGCCTGGAGCATCAACATATGTACCTAGCAGAATTTAGTCAAAAGGTGCTTCTAGAGTCCTGAATGGTATAAACTTTGCCTTCTTTAAAGCCTGAAAAAGGTAGTGCATATCTTTATACATTGCATTCTGATGTCCTCCGAAGTATTCAAAGTAACCTAATGAGTGGCAAGTGTCTATGGAATAGAGATACTTCTAGTACCCTTGCCTTGAGGGTGGCGGATTTTGAGGGTGGTCTAACCCTGTTGGTAGCTCATTGCTTCCTCTGCAGTTCTCTAGATGAAAGTGAGCAGGTGCTGCTGACTCCCCGGGGTCTGCCTCTGAAGCTGTGGCAGCTCTCTGCGGGGCTGCTGCCTTCCTTGCTCCTGCAAGTCACACCCCTCGGAAAAACAAGAGAGGATGGGGGCTGGAATATCTGTGGAAAGCAAGTTGTATGAACTACTTCCAGGTTTGTACCACTCCTCTAGAAGGACCCAGCTTCATTCTCAGCTGACCACCTCACCCACAAAACTCCTACAAAAACATGTAGGTCTTGTCTTCCCAGCCCACTGTCAATCCCTGCCCTCAGTGCCAGATGCTTTCCTTGATCTTGATCCTCACCACCACCTCCTGGGATTCCATTCCAAATGGAAGGGAAGTGTAAAACTGAGATGAGCCTCAGAGCCGTGGCAAGTGCAGAAATTGCCCTTGGTTATTTCTCACCTGGAGAACAGTACTGATATCTTGCTGATACAGACGCATGTATTCCTGTTAATTAATAAATACCTTCCAGTATTTATTCACTTGAAGAAAACACTGCAATTTAAAAAGTAATTCTACTATTAAAGTGATATATTTAGAATGTGCCCTTTTATAATGAGCCCTTTTGCGAAAGCTCTGTGCAAGACCCACTTGCAGAGTCTGATTGCTGAAGTGCTTATTTCAGTCTGTGAGTTATTCTGGTTCGTTCACCTGAAGAAAACCTGAAGAAAACAAGGGAAAGCAGCGAAACGTCTGGGAAATTGCAGTTTTGTTCTCTCTGGGGAGAGCAGCGTTAGCCCACCTGCTCCTGTTCTGTCAAGAGTAGTGCCGTTCCAGCAGGGCGGTTCTCCTGTGCTGTAATTTCAAGGTGAAATTTGCAGCAGCTCCTCCTTCTTCCCCTCGCCCTACCTAACGCTAAGCTTGCCTCTGGTTTTTTCTTAAAGGAAAACAAGAGGGATATAGAACATTTCATTAAATACCTGTGTATTATTTCAACATTTTAGGGATTAATTTTTCTCGGGTATCTGAAAGGAGGAGTATTAATGAAACCCAGAATTTAATTTCTGGGTTTAGTAATAGTAATATTAATTTCCTTTTAAAAACTCTACAAACGTTTTGCTTTTGTGTCAGTAGAAGAGGATAGCGAGGGAGTACTAGAAGGAGGTGACGGGAAGGTAAAGGTGGCATCTGAACATATTATTAGTACAGAGAAATCACTGTCCTCTTTATCCATACTGAAATTTTATCGTGGATTGCTTCTCCCTGCAGATTTCTGTTGTATAGTGTCAGCATGATACATAGTAACAAACAAACAAAAAAAATATTCTACCACTAGGTGGTCACCCTTGGTTTTGTTACTATTTTAAAAGAAAACTTGTGCTTTTCCTGACAAGACCACAGCCTTACTTTCATAATGGGATCAGATTCTCAAAATAACCAGTGAATTTTTATTTTGTTTGGTAGTCAAACCATGCTTTTAATTTTTTTCAGGATGTAGTTTCTAGTTGACATCTGTAGGGAACCTTGTCCCTTAATAAAAAAAAAAAAATACATCTGAAAAAAACACCGAGCCACAAAAATGCAGAAGTGCTTCATAGTCTTATGGATTCTTCTGAAGTCCAAAATCTCTCTTAACTGCAAGTTATATATGAGTAAAGCCTGAGGAAGTCATAATTATTGTTTCTATTATAAAAATAATTGCCTTTCTGACAAAACAGGTCTAGTTTTTCTGTTTTAGGTTGCTTGTTATTCAAACAACAAAGCATTGAATAGTTATGCTTTAAGAATCTGTTTCCTTTTTGGTTAAATGATTACAAATATTAACACCTTCTTTCCATTTAAATCATGTAAATAGTTAAGACTCATGCTGTAGCTAAGCTGATTCTTTCTCTGCTTTAAAAATAGAAAATGCTAGAGCAGTCCTTCCCTTCCCCCACTATGTACTCACTAGTCCAAGCTAGTAAATGTTACTGAATGGATTTCAGTGTTGTAGCCATTCTACAGTAAGTACAGCAAGATCCTTTGTGAAAAAGCGAAAGGAGGAAAAAAAGGTAGTAGAAATCCATTTGTGGACGTTCGTCAGACCAGAGTACCTGCACCAATGACAGACAGGCTGTCCTCGAGAAACAAATAATGACAACAAACACTGCTGTTCAGAGAAGCCAGAATCTCCCCAAAAGACGCCTAGAAAGTGTAGGGGAGTGTCCTGCGAAACGAAAAGCTAGCTGGGGTATTCTGACCAGCCAAGGTTGGTATAGCAGCCATTTCAGAGACCGTGTACTGAAATATGCTAAGCTGACCCAATTTGTGATGTTCGAGCTCTAAACTGCTTTTTGGGTGGTTTTCTTTTAGCTGTAATATAAATGCATGCTTATTTTAGTGGCACTTTCTTGTCTTGCATGGGTTAATACAAGGGCGTTAAAGCTATTTTTGTTCTTTCTGCGCTCTTATCAGCTGATCTAAAATACCTTTTCTTGTTTATCTGCCCTATTTGTTTTATGCAAGTGTTTAAGGCTTGACTTACCCTGACTTTTGCTGTCCTGTCACATGGTAACTGGATACTGAAGGCTAATTGTTTACGACAGGGAACTGGGAAATGAAAGGAGGGGGAGGAGTAAGCTTTACGTATAACTTTAATATAAAAAGAAATTTATAGGTAGCTGAAATAGGAGGCAATGGAGGAACTACAGGTGATAGTTATTGTCCTGTACTGAAATACTAAATACAAAATTACAATTTTAAGGGTTTGCATAGAGAAGTACTTAGGAGGTATTTAATTTGCTAGACACTGACGTTTTCAGCAATGAGGAACAAACTCTGTCATTAAGTGTTTAACAATGCTATTGTTTGTGCCGCATTTCCCTATTTTTTTCATAATTCAAGTGTGTAAAAGGGTGCTTTGAGTAACTGCAAGAGTCTAATAGCAATTTTTTCTGAGTGATCATAATTCCAATTAATATTGACCATATCATAAGGCTTAGAGTGAAACAGAAAAGAAAATAAGGAAATCAAACTTAAAATCAGTGATAATATGATACCAAATTAAAAACAAGGAAAGGAGGAGACAGGAAAGAGAGATCTGCTATATTGTGCATAAAAATAATTCTAAATTTACTATGTAAAACGTAGCTATATGTTATAGGAATCAGAGTTATTCTTAAAATACCTTGCCTAATTTCCAGCACTGCCAGTTTTAGAATTAAGCAATACTCAAGAGTTTAAGCAACAATTACCATAGCTTCTGAAGTAACTGGGTGCAATGGTACTGTAAGGTTATATTTATTCAGCAGTTTTAATATGCAGTGGATGTTTTACCTCCACATTGTTCACCGTTTGGGCTAAGGTTTCCTGACCTATAGTAACATTTCAGATCGTGAGGTCAGTAGTTCCCAAAAAACCAAGACATGCTCCCTGAGACTGAAAAGATATTTTACAGAAGTGTATCAATGTTAGCAGTAACCACTCCTTGATATGGTTCAGAGTTAAGTTCTTTTGCTGTTCTTAAAAAGAAATAGCCATAGGCAGCCAAGTTTGGAAATTTTCAAAATCACAGCAAAATATGGAAAGTAAAATTTTCTGAAGAATCCATCTTCAACATGGTCCGGCTACTTACAGCCTCTTGGTGGTAGCCAGACGGGGTGTCTGTATTTATTGATGGACATCTTGAAGTACTGAGAGGCTCCTGTTGCAGCTGAAGCTTCTGGTTGTTGCAGTTCACCTGAATAACAGGTGTATTTAATACCATCCGCGGAGGTGTCCAAACCTGACTTTGTTCCTCAGGCACCCTTGCGGAGTGAAGGAACTCACTCACACTGCAATGCCGTGTATCATTACAGATGCAGAGTGTAAAATGGACTAAAAGTGATGCAGGGGTGGAATATGTCATGATAAGATTTTGGCACAAGGGTGAAAGGGTAGAGTCAGGCTATAGGAAAAGGTCTTCAGCCCGCTGGCTTGAGGGTCCATGACCAGGGTATTTTACCAAAATCTCCTGGATGTGGCAAAAATCAGCACACAAGGCCCAGCTGCGCGGCCCAGCTGGGTGCTGCTTTTGAGGCCACACACTGCATTCGCTGCCTGGCAGGCTGGGAAAATACGGCGAATTCTGAGCACACCTTGGGGAAAATTGCTTTCAGTCTGGATTAAGGCCAAGAGCGCACTTGAGGAGCAAAATTATTCCAGGCAAAATTCCTTCAGAGTCCGAACTCAGCTCAGAATGTCCATATGCCTTTTCTGTCACCTTCTGGTAAGGTGAGGTCTGTTGAAAAGGCCACTGAAAAACCCTTACTTTGTTTTAGTGACTTGTCCGAGGAAATGACAACAGCCAAAGAGTGCTACCAGCTGCTCTGCGTACTCAAATCCAATCTGACGGGGGTCTAACAGATTAATGAATTTACAGTTGACATGATTTTACACCTTGGCGCTCCGGCCATGGCACACAGATCTTGCAAGCTCCTTGGAGCTAGAAAAGCATCCAGCCGGTTGCTTATCCTTTGAGAAGATGGAAAAAACAAACTGTACGTGAGCAACAGGCAGGGGAGTTGTGACTCTGCTTTCATGTGATGGGAGAAGGGGCCTGACCCGCTCCTTCCAGCATGTGCAAGGCTCGGCACAGAGCCAGCAGCAGCAACTGCTGCGCCCGCTGCCATCGTCATTAGCAATGCCTTCACGCAGCGTGACGTGGCTTCTCTGGGGAACCAAGCGAGCTACCTTTGGATGTTGCTGTTGTGGGGTGTTTAGGGTTTTTGATACATTTTAGTGGCTCGTGTTTCTGTGTAAAAAGTTTGCAACAATAAATTGCAACGCCAAAGTACTCAACATTTAGGACTTCTTGCAATATTGTTGCCTGTGCCTCGCTGACTTGGCCCTCCGGTGTATTACAGCCCCGTATTTGACAGCACAGTCACACGCAGTGCTTTTCCACAAAGCCCCTGCTTCCTTTGATGTGCAAGATGGATGATGGTCTGCGAATGTGTTAGGCTTATACTTAGAAAAAAATCCACCCTCTGTTTTTCTGTATGTTGCAATGGTTAGAAGACATGTAGTGTATTGTAGGGAAAAAAAAGAGTTAACGTTAACTGTCCCTAAAAGCAAATTCTGTTCTTGTTTTTTTGCTGTGGCACCTGTGTGTTTTAAGACCAGTCACCTAACCTAAAAGCTTCTTGACTGATCATAGTTATTATTATCTAAGGCTGAAATTTCAGAAGCTCAAAGCTCTCATAACCATAATTAAACTATGCTTTCAGTGTACACCCTAATGCTCACGTACTCTGGATAAAATAAGCTATTAGATTGGGTTTACAATTTAGGCATTAAAAATTTCTGTCTTGTGGTTCCTTAGTTATAAAGTAGTATGAATGGATGATGTTATGAAGATAGATTCAGCAAGGGTTTTGAAATATTCTTTTTTGGGGGGGGAAACACCATGAAAAAGGCAATATAACATTAATAATTACGGTCAGTTTATAGTTTGGTTAGCATGTCTTAAAAAATGAGAGATCTTGCTAGATACGGAGACAGACAACAATTTGAATGCTAACACATTCACTGAATTACAACAGTGCAACGGCAAAACTAATGTGTGGTGACGTAATGTTGGTGCATCGTAAACAGAGCTGTGTGGGAAGGTGGGTGTGTTTTGATGGTTTTCAAGAATAGGAAATTGTGGGCATTTGCATGAAATGAAATGAAATCCCCAAATTTTGGAAGTCTACCAATAGAAAGAATATTGGTTTGAAGGAATCAAGGTTTTGTTATTTTTCATGCATTTGTTTATATATTTATGTGTACATATTGTTACATAATTTTCAGTCAAATGAAACGAAAGATTATTTGAAATATGAAAATGCAATATTTAAATGCCACTTGAACTACGTCTTCCCTCTCAGGCATATTTTAATAATCTCTAGCCTAAATTCTGATTATTTTGGAGCTCCTCGGTAGAATTTCATTTGTTAAAAGGAAGTGGCTTCTATTTTTCTGGTCATATCTAATCAGAGTAGTGAAGTACCCCAGATGCATTTCTTAACTTTTAAATCCTTGACTTGAGATTTTTTTCAATAGTTTTTATCATCAAGTATCAATTAAGTAGTTGACACACTCCTTTATCCTGCAAGGGCTTAAGACAGATGGGTAATTTTATAGTGCCACCGTAAAAATCCGTTAGAACTTAATTACATATACAAAATATCAGCCACTTTTAACAACTGAAGTCAAGCGAGTCCATTGATCTTGGAACTATAATGTTACAGAGTTTTTCTGTTATAATTATTGATTGATTCTTCAGTTGTCACAAACTGAAATGCTCAATACATCTTCAGGAATAAAAGGTAACAGTGATGAGCTTCATACATAGCATTTGTTGGTTTGGCAGAAATAAATATTAGCTACAACACTTTCCAAATGACCTGTGTTTCTCCTCTCCCACTAATGAAACTGTGGTGGCTTCTACTTCCAGTTCTTCTTTGATGCTGCTGCTTCCTCTGAGCACTGGGACACCACCTGTTTACTCTTCGAGCGGTATTTTTCTAAAGTGCTAAGCCTCGGCATAAATCTTCTCCTGGTGAAGTCAGTGAGAAGACTTCCATTCATTTCCACTCCTCCTTGTTTTGAAAATCCATTTTTTTAAAAATTATTTTTGGTTGGGTGTGTGTGGGGGTTCTTTGTTTTTGTTTTTGGTTGTGGTGTTTTGGGTTTTTTTTTTTTTGAAGACAACACAACTTTTTAGAAATAGAAAGAAAGGGATGGGATGTCTGGAGTTAATGACTTATGAAAATATTTTTACTTACTATTTCACTACTATGATCATCACTGCAGGAATGACTTACAGGTAATTGCAGGTAGATGTAAAAGAGTGTAGTCTGTAGGAAAACATGAAAAAAAGAACATTGATGACTTAGGGATCAAAGTCAGAATTGCAAATCCCCAGTTTGGGGAATTTTCACTGCTGAGAATAGTTGTCAAAACCCCTGTTTTACAGCCAAAGAATTGTTTAGAAGGCAATTGAGGCAGTCAAATAGCATTTGAAACATTTCAGGGTATCTGTGCTTTTTTTTTTTTTTCTAAGTATATTATAAATAAGTAGTAAAACAACACAGGAGCATTTGGCAGTGCTTCCCTTACAAATCTATATACTAATACCGGTTTTTGAAGGTACAAAACTATGTGTCTTGTTGCATGAGGTTAAGTAAGGGAGAGTTTGTCCTGCAGTTCTTATTCAGCTTGTGGTTCTCCTGATTTCACTGAGGTCCTCTTGAGTTGAAATTCCAGTTAATCTGTCTTGGAAAGCAAATGCACAGATACTGGCACTTTGAAAAATTGTTCTGTTAAAAAAAAAAAAAATATGTGAAAAATGAACAAGAAGGGCCACAGTCCTTTATCATAAGAACCTGGCAGCTTGTATATGTTCGTATCTTCAAAGCTGTGTTTGCTGAAGGGTGAAAGTTCATATTACAGTGAGCTGCTGATCTCCTTCCAAACATAGCTCGAGCGCATTAAGACCAGGTCCGACTAGCATAAACAGATATTTTTTGTAAATTTTTTTTTTATTTTCCAGATTGAAAGAAATGAGTAGGATTTGTAATTGCAATTGGCTGGAAGTGCCATGGGGAGATGGAGATTTAGGTATTGTATGATACTTTGTAATTTTATTTTTTTTTTTAATTTTGCCTGTTAATGCAGCGAATATATTTATTCTTTCACGTTAGTTTTTACACAGCAATGCAGGCTGCCCTTCCTGGTAAACCATACACTAGAGAACTTGGAACTAATGTGGCTTCTAAATATAGTTAGAGATAGTTTGTATTTAGCATCTGTCAGAGGCGACATCGGTAGGGAATTATTGCATTAACAGTTTTGGAATAGACTATGTTTGCTAATACTGCTGTTACAGGCAACAATTAATGAAAAAAATGTCCTCGTTTGTATGCTTGTTAATGCTTTCCAAGTGAGAGACATAGCGAGTTTGTAGATTAGCAACAATCTAGACAATTTATTTTAAGACACCCTTGATGTTTAGTTATGGTACATATTTGTTTTGAATATATTCTTGTCCCTGTGGTATTTAATGATGAATTACGATGTTTACTGATAAATCAGTTGGAATGTGGAGGGGTTTTTCCAAACTTTGTTTGCATAAAATATTTCTGCAGCGTTTTGCTTATAGATTTTATTTCTAGTAGAGAATGATAGAAGCGTTTTGTATTTAATGGGTTTAGCAGAAGCAGCTAGCTGCTGGATGCCTTTACATGAAGACAGGGAGATAAGGTGTGCCTAGGTGCAAAACAGAGCTCACGGTGGTATATGGCATCATATGATTCTCAAATGTCACTGGAGTAATGACATTAACAGACATCCTTCTGAGCAGTCTAACAGGGAAGGAGGTGAAGGAAAGAAAGGTGGGGAAAAAATGTTGCTTTGCACCTGCATCTTTGTCTTGTTTAGAGACACAGCTACAAAAATGTCCAAAGTGTGAATGTATTTAACAGGCACAAAAAATTTATGACACAATTTTATTAGATGTTTTTCTATGTAATAGTTGGGTTTTTTTCCCCTCTTAATTTAGGAGTAGGATAAACTGTTGAGAGAGAAGTTCTCATCTGTAGAGACAGGGGAACAAAATTTCAAAAGTAGCTACTAAATGCAGCTTTTAATTATTTTTGAAGAATCCTTTGCAGCTGCCAGCAGGAGAACTTAACCTAACTCGTTTGAATTAAACGACTCACATGCTTGTTCAGACTACTACCGAAGAAGGAAAACATTGAGCAAAATTCTCATAGTAATTGCACACATCCAACCTGCAATAGGATAAATATACCTGAGCTTACTGGGAAGACAGAGAAAAAATTATGTTTTATCAAAATCAGGTCACTTTAAGATTTCTGAGCTCAGATTTTGTAGTATAATACCTCTCAAAATCCCAGTCGCTTTGTGTGTGGCTTTCTTTTAGCTGTAATTCTGACGAGCAATAAGAATTGTGAAGTATTACATTTAATAAACCTCAAGTATAAATTATAGGGAATGATGTGTGTGCACGTACATAAATGTGCACATACAGATGATCAGAGCTTAGTGCAAACAGTTCTGAAAGAGTTTTGGAAGCCGAGTTTTGCTTATGGTTCATCTGCTCCCACAGATGAAAGAGTACAAGTTGCTTCACAGATACTGCATACCCTGACATAACAGAAATCTCCATGCATTTTTAAGATCAGGTTTACAAATCTTTAATCTCCTGTTTTTTTTAACTTCTGCGATCAGTTTTATGTAGGCTCATGATAATTTAAATACTCAGATGTGCTTTTGTTTTGCTGGGTTTGATCTCAATAGCATCCAGTAGTACTGAGTCCCATAGTGGAGTTAGATGTTCTGTGAGAAGATGCAGTCTTACATCTGAGTAAGTTTCATTCACTAATACCTCAAGGAAAATGGAGGGTTTACCTCAATTTCCGTATTGTGCACTATTTCATGTTTTTAACTACGGCCCGATTTCTCTTCGGGCTGAGCAGTCTTCATCTTTTTGGTCATTCTTTGTGTGATTGCAGGGTGCTGGTAATTGTAACTCAAAGTGTACTTTCAGAAACAGGCTAGTGGACGGAAAAGGGCTCCAATATGAAGCAGAAACGGTCTGTTTCTACTGAGTAGTTTCCTTCGAGCTTAGGCTGATGGCTGCCAGTGACTGTGCGATAGCTTTCCCCTTCACAATTCCCCGCTTTGTCTCTCAGACGCGGGACCTGGCGCTGCAGGCAGTCCTAGTCCGTTGCAACCCACAGTGTCAAACACGGGAGGTTCATCTGCCGTTGATACTGAGTCATCGTGCTCGGCTAATTCTCTTCGCATTTTTTCAGGGATTTTGGGGGCCTTGCTAGAACTCACGAGTGATTGTGTTAGCATTGTACAGTCCCACTGATATTCTTCTTACAGGAATAAATACCGGTGATTCATAATATCTTTTGACGCTAGTTCTTCCTTGCGCAGTCTCTCAAAACTTGATTTGCAAGAGTCATACAACGGGCATCGGCCGAGCCTGCAGCCCCGTCTGGCGAGAAGGGATCTGATCAAATCAAAAAGGGATCAAAGAGTGTCCGTGGCCAGCCTTCCAGAGGGAAGGGCAGGCTGCTCCGCGAGAGCCGCAGGGTGACGCTGGGGCCTGGCTGGGGGATAGGGCAGGAGGGGAAGGCAGGGCGGTTGTTGGGTTTCTTCCCTCCCCTTTCTTTTTTTGGGGTGATAAATAAATGAAAGTAAATGCCAAACCTTTAGCCCTAAGAGCCTAGTAAATGGGAAGTTAGATTTAATACCGCATTTCTATGACAGCTACCTTTTTTAGTGTAATTCTCACTGTATTTCTCTCCTTGCAGTTTGTAGTAGCTTATCCTACATAAGGATTTCCATATTGATCTTCATATACATCAGCTTTTTAAGGACTTTTTCGGGCAGGTTTATGTCTGGTTTAAGTTCAAATATCATTTTCCTTAAGAAGAATATAAATTTCTATATGCCAACTGTAAAAATAAATGGGGTTTGTGTTTTGTTGGGGTTTTTTTAATGAACAATGCAAGAATAGAAGTGGGAAATATGGTAATTGATGAATTTATTAAATCAGATTACTGAAATCAATATATCGGTATTTTGTTCTCTGTATCACATAATAATTTATTAGAGATGTTTACAGTTAATAATAAAACGGGTTTTATTTTCTAGAAACTGATCATTTGATATACAGTCTCTAAAGAGAAAAAAAATTGATTTCATGGGACAGTTGACTTCATTCTGTGTGTTGTATTTCTGATTCGTTCTATGCATTCCAAAACCCTGCTAATTCTTATGGTTTACTCAATAAATGTTGTTATTATATAGGTTCTTGGGCAGATCGCTCACCTCTGCATGAGGCAGCCAGTCAAGGACGTCTTCTTTCTCTAAAGACTTTATTGTCACAGGTGAAGGCTGTATTCTTAAAATTGCTTTCATTTTTTACCTAATTTCATTTCTCAGCACAGATTATTAATGCAGATTTAGTATGTTTTGCTTTGCTTTTTTTCAGAATTTTTCAGATCAATACACATTTAGGAATTTTTTATATGTTAAGATTTAAGTTTAAGTATTAACTTAATTTATTAAGTATTTCCTCTGTATGTTTTTAAAACTCCCCCCCGCCTAGTGTTTTTTTCCAAAGCTATATCTAAAGATGTATCAGTCTTCCACTCTTGCACGGTGTAAGTTAATGAGTTAATGTAGTTCCACTGCTTTAAGCCGTCAGGTAAATAGAGCTAGTCAGGAAGATACTTGTTGAGGGAAGATTCCCTGAAGGATTCTGGGGTTTGCATATTGATTTAAAACAATAATAATTTGTTAATAACAGAGGGAGAGACTGTAAACTGCTAAATTTTAAAATTACAGTATTGTCATATTAGCTACTACAATACTGAAAAATTATGTTATAGAATACATTTGATGAAAGCCAGTAGATGCAATTATTCATTCTTAAGAATCAAGCAACATCTACTGCAGAAAATTTCAAGGGCATGGTGATTTTCTCAATCCAAGAAGTGCATTCCTTGCTAAAATTCATGGCTTTAGATATTTCGGACCTTAAGTCAGAGACACATAGAATCACAGGACAGTATAGACTCAGGACCTTGTTGAGTTTTAAAGAGCACCAAGAGTGGAGATGCACCAACCTCCCTCTTCCAGGCTTTCGTTGTCCCCACAGTGAATTTTTTTTCCCTATAACTAATTGGAATTCACTATTTTCCAACTTATGTCTGTTACCTATTGTCTTATTGCTGTGCATCTCAACAGTCTGTTTCCATCTTCTTTTTACCCTCTATATCATATTGCTATTTCTGATTTTACGTAAAGAACGGACAACTTACTTCTATTCTGTTAGATACATTGATAGATTATTCTTTTTATGCTCACTGAAGATTTATTTATTGCAAGCAGAGTTTTAAGCCTGTTCAGAGTATTGTAAACTATTAATTTGACCAGTAGTGTGAGGAAACAACTGTTAACAGCTTTTCTATGACCTTTACATGTCATTCATGTCTTGTTTAGGGGTACAATGTAGACACACTAACAATTGACCAAGTAACTCCACTTCATGAAGCCTGCCTGGGAGATCACGTAGGATGTGCAAGAATCCTTCTTGAAGCAGGAGCAAATGTAAGGGCTGGGTTTCTTTGTTATATATGGAGTCCAGTGCTAGCCTTGGTTTAACTGAGGAGGATATGTTCCTTGATTTTTTTATTTTTATTTTTATTGTTTTTTTTCTCTACTCACCCTATGGGTTGTGTTGATCTCCTTTAATTACAATAAGCTGCCATCTGAAAGCTATCAAAGGAAAAGTGATGGTCAGACACTGAGACAGAGTAATGAATCGGAGAGAATGTTAGCAGCGTGTCACCAGCCTTCTCTGAATTTCATTACGTTATTTCTCTTCCAAAGGATGGAATGTGTTCCTCTACTGGTTTCCTCTTGCTTTGAGTGCTTGCAGGAGACTGTTCTTTTAATCTCCAGAATGTCTTTTTTAAACACTACACCTGTGTGCTCTTAAGATTCTTTGGTCTGACTACAAAAAAGCACCGGCTCTTTTCTGTATTCCTGACATAGCCTATCTGTTGTCCCAAAACAAAAACGTGACTTTACAGACCACTTTCACTAATCTCTGCTCAGAGTTCAAATGCGTAGCTGCCCAAATCTCTGATCTTTGTGATGGAAATATTTATTGTCCTTACAATTCAGTTTTGAGAATCATGTAGGAAATGTCTTTGTTATTACAGAAAAAGGAAAAATACATAGATGTTTCCAAAACCAATTTCTCTCCACTTCAGCTAGCAGGAGGATTCTAAAGATACAAACTGACAGATACTATAGACAAAACTATAAGAACGAATTTCATTTTCCTTATCTGAATTTTGTAAGTACTTTTAATTGAGTGGGTTTGGGGGTGCATGGAAAAGGCCGGAGTCCTGGAATGAGCCCTCTCTTAATCCCTGTGCTCCTTCCTTTAGTATTATTAGCCCTCACAAATTTGCCTGTTTTCTCTCCACATTCTTTCATCTTGGGAATATTCAGTTCACCAGTGAGGTGGTGAAGCTGGAATTAAAACAGCCAGCCTGTACCGTTAGCTTTGCCTCTGTTCTGTCAAGTATCGCTCCAACCTGGGGATTAAAACCACAGAAGAAAATGGCAAATAATTCTGACACGTAATACGCAGTTTGCGTCCTTGGCAGAGCTGCGGCGAGAAGGTCCCCGTTACCCCATTACTACACAGAGCGTAGATTTTCTGTATCAATGAAACAAGCTAAGCGCAATGATTTTTGAAAATTATATCCTGCTCAGTTGTTGGTGTGTGCTCTTTAGCGTTCCAGGTGTATTTTGGTTTATCCAACATAGTTTAACAAGAATAACATAAAACTAGTTTTAACTGAGGGGTGTGGTGAGAGGAAGACAGTAGCACGGGGACTGATCAGTTAAGCTACATTATTCTAACCAGTAAATTTTTTTTTGTATTTTAATGGACTTTCTAACTATATCATGTTTTCAAAAATTACCTTTCTTTCAATTCTGTTCTTAAATAGCTTTTATATATTTTAGGTGAATGCTACAACAATTGATGGAGTGACACCTTTATTTAACGCATGCTCGAGAGGCAGCGCGGCGTGCGCCGAGCTCCTGTTGGAGTATGGTGCCAAAGCTCAGTGGGAGTCCTGCCTTCCCTCACCAACTCATGAAGCAGCCAGCAGAGGTAAGAAAACTCCCTGTTGAACGAGCGCGCAGCGGTTGACAAATGTCTCGATAATAGTATTAAGAACTGTGTCTGAGTTTGTCTGTAAGACAGCTTACTGAAGCCGAGCAAACCCTGCCATGCTTTGTACCGACAGGTCACAGTGAATGTCTGGAGGTACTGATATCCTGGGGCATAGACGTGGATCAAGACCTTCCTCATTTAGGAACACCCCTGTACGTAGCCTGTGTTTCACAGCAGATCCATTGTATTCGAAAGCTTCTTTACGCAGGTATGTCGCGATTTAAATAAAAATATTACTAGTTTGTAAAATAAGCATACCTTATTATTGAGCTGTGCTCAATCAATGAAACTGGAACCCTTGCTTGCAGGGCTTCGGAGTTCATTCTGTGATGCGTGTTTTCTTATAATAACTTACTAGGTCTTTCATTTTTTTGTGGTGTAGCAAGCATGTGAGGGAAAAAGGAAGCAAAACCAGTAAGAATGGATGCTCAAAATGTTTAGCACCTCTTACAGCTTCATAGATGTTCATTTTTGGTAGGAAAAATAAAGGTAAAAAGTGAGCTTTGAGAAAGGAATTTTATATAGTAAACTCTGAGCTTTCAACAGAGCTTTTTTAGCAATGTAGTCCCACCCTTTTTCATTCTTCAGCATGTTCTGATTGATCTTTTTACAAGATGCAGAGGCTGAGTTGCAGAGAGAATAGGTAAGGTAAAAAGCATTTGCTCGTAAATTTCACATTATTTTAATTAATCAATGGGAAGGAGATGTTGGAGGCTCGCTCTGTTTCAGCACAAGTCCAGGGACACAACTGGAATAGCTGAAGCATCATTTGCTGTGTGTCAGGTAATGACATACGGGGCTTTTGTGTCCTGCAGCACAGTGAATGAAAATATATATATGAATAATTACAGGCTTGCCATCACTGCACTGGAATTGTTTTTCCAGTTAATTGCAGGTTATTTAGAAGTTAAGCAAGCAGTTAAATTGTTTCTCATTAAGTCAGTCTCCTTGTACGATTAACTATCCTATGTCATGATTTTGATTTTTAAGAACCGCAGAAGTATAATTAGCATATTCTGGGATTCAAATAGTGCCATACATTACAAACAGTAACACAAGGTCATATTCTACATGTGTTGGTGCCCTGAAGTAGAAAAGGGTATGTAAATTGAGAATATAACTAACTGCTTATGGCAATCTGATTTTTTTCATATTTGATCAGTTTATGAGAATGTATTAGAAGCTGAAAAGCAAATAGACAATGAAATAGGCAAGGGAATGGTACTGTGTATTTTCAGATTGTTAATACTGAGACCAGTGAGTTATTCAGGCTGCAAATAGGATAGGCCTGTGATATTATTAAATTATTTTACTCAAATGATAATTAAAAAGGCAAGAATTGTTGATTCAGGGAGAAACGTTGGTACAGAAGCCAATTTTTGGTCTCACAAGCTCAGTAAATCTCTCTTATGAAGTCTTAGTTTTTCTTCTGCTAGAATAGTCCAGAAAACTGTTGGGGCAAACCCAGTTTTAGGGGGACTAACAGCTTGCTCGTGAGAAACATTCTTCCATACTAGCTAGTTTTATTTAACTCTTGGTTGGATGATTTTTTCTTGAATATGAATGCATTATTGCAGATTAATTTAGTCCATTTTAATTTAAAATAAATTAGCAATTCCTTATTAATACAGAAGTGTAATAATTAGAATTCTGTGGATTGGGGGATTTAATGCTTTGAGTTTTTCCTTACTAGCTTTCATGACTGTGTATCCCACCTTAATTAAAATTAAGTCCTTTATAGAAAAATCTTTGATAAAGCTTGGATGGGATGGGAGTCTATTTCAAACCCTTTGCCAGCTTCAACACATGAAAAACTACAAAGCATCTGGGTTAGATTCCTTCCTGAATTGGTGTACTTCCAAAAATATAAATAGTAAACTTCAGCTTATTCCTTTTAAAGACTTAAATAAGGAAAGTATATTTTTTATGCAGTGCAAATTTTCTTAAACATGTACAGAATGTACTTTCTCATATAATTAGGGCAACAATGACCTAACTGGATTTTTCTTTTCCTTCTTTTTGAAAGTATTTTCCTTTAAAATCTAGTTGTACTTTGGTAATAAAACCTAGGATAAGTGTATGGGCTCAAAAAAAACCCCTGTGATATGAGTAGCTATAGTGCAATGCAATAAAATCAATAAAGTGGCCAAATTCACTGTAGCATTCTGGGACAGTGGGTTTTTTTTGTTTGTTTTGTAACATCATCTTTACTTAATGACGATGTTAATTAATCTCTTCTTACGTCTCTCTGTGTGCATCTACCCACCAGGTGCCAATGTGCAGAAAGGAAAGCATTTGGAAACTCCACTCCATGCTGCTGCCCAGCATTCTAGTACAGAGATCGTAAACCTACTCCTTGAATTTGGGGCAGACATAAATGCCAAAAATACAGATTTTGAGAGGCCTGTTGATTTAGCTGCTCCAAGCAGTTTAGTGGAGAGACTGCTCCTCCTCCATGAAGGTGAGATGCAAATACATCTGTGTTTTTGCAACAATAACCTGTATTCTTTAAAAAAAATCCCACAACAAATCACCCCACCCCACCCAAAAAAAAAGCCTTAACAGCCCAAGCAACCCATTTTACACAAGCTAACTTTATGCTTTATGAAATTAACATATTAACATTCAGGTAAATTCCTTTTAACTTATAAAAATACCCAGTAATACTTAGTCTCAGGCCAGAGGCTTTCGACCAAGCAGCACCAGAATTTATACAAGCTGAAAAGGTAACATCACATCTTTACTGGGTGATTACACAATTAGACATTAAAGCTACATTTTTATTGGCTCTTACGCACCTTGTTAAAAAGAAATGGAGTTTTTAAATCGCAGTTTAAAATTTATTTAGTTTGGGCCAGCTGTCCCAATATTTTTTAAAACATATTTTTAAGTGCATATAAAGCACTTTATTTTGATTGTTGGCAAAAAGTGTAGCAAGTTTCACTTCCTAAGTTTTCTTTACTGAATTCTAAGTACCTGAGAAGTAGGAGTCAACACTTGAGTCCCTTCAGACTCTTAAAGGTTTGTTGTCTTAGAGAGAGAGAGAGAACATCCCAAAGGGAACTGGATTTGTTCAGACTGATCCATGTACAGCATAAAAATAAGCCACAAGACAAAGGTGGGAAGTAAGCAGAGAAACTGCTGCACTAACTGCGGGCATCTGTCTTTAGAGGTGAACTGACAAGTAGCACTGATTAATGTTTTTCTCTGGAAAACATCTCTGGAGTCTGAATGCTGTTAAAAAAACCCCTCTAAAACCAATTGTTTATCACAAAATACCAAGGCTAGTAGGATTTTTAAAATCTACAGCAAAGATGTACAAAATACAATTTAATTGGCACGGGACACGTATGGTTTCACTGCCCAGAGAAACACAGCCATGTGTTCGTTCTGAGGGAGGCAGCGGGCGTAGAGGGACAAAGGCGGTATCATGAGCTAGTAAGACTACTACACCTAGTCCAGGACCTTGCGTAGTTTGCCTGCTTATTCTTGTTGCAGCGATGCATTGATAGTGCACCTCGTAGTGCCATAGCGTGCATTTCACCTGCCCTGTGAATTTAAAAAAAAAAACAAAACAACAAACAACTGACATTTTTTAAGTCGTTGAC
Source organism: Falco naumanni (assembly GCF_017639655.2). Classification (NCBI taxonomy): domain Eukaryota; kingdom Metazoa; phylum Chordata; class Aves; order Falconiformes; family Falconidae; genus Falco; species Falco naumanni. Next base: position 949,931 of record NC_054054.1, on the reverse strand, counting down.
ATCAGATATTTTCTGGGAGCGGGTTTTTAATTGAAAAACACAAATTATTTGCTGTTCTGCTCTTGCTTTTTTGAGTATTACCCTGATTATTAATAAGGTTTCAGCAGCCCCAGTCTTTATCTTTGAGGGCAAAAAGGTAATGAAGGAAAAGGAAGGAAAGAAAAGGACAAATTTGCAAAATGTGAACTCCTCCCCCCGCCCCCCCCCCGCCCGAAATCCTATTGTTGTGCAAAACTGTTGTAAAAAAAGTGCTGGCTTTTATAGTTGCATGATTAAACTCCTTTCTTTTTTGTTTGCAGCCACACCATCTTCTCTTTGTCAGCTCTGCCGACTATGTATTCGAAATTACATAGGAAGAGCTAGACTGCATCTTGTCCCACAACTCCAGTTGCCGACAATACTGAAGAATTTCTTGCAGTATAGATAACAGAGTAATTAACCTTTAGAAACTTGAATAACAAGTACTTTTTCATCTTTCTGTTTATTGTACGTTTTATCTAAAGAACTGCTGGGCGGAAAAAAAGCCTTTTGCGTATTACTTAAAAAAAAATAATATATCTTTGACACTGGTGTTGGTATGTAATAGTAATTGGAAGCCATTCAGCAACTGGCACCAAGGTGCTAATAAGGCTGAATTGAATAAGTGTGCTGATACTCTGGGAAATGATTGTGTAGCTATAGCTTAACACTTACTAAATAGCTTTAGTGCTGCTAATTTTAATTGTATTTATACTTTTAAAATCTGTTTGACATACAGAGCGTTTCTTCATTATTATTCATTATTATTTGTTGTTTGTCCATTTAGAGTCATTATTTTATGTGTTTTTGAATTTCTGTTGTTCGTGTACCTAAAAATACTTGGTGATAGGTGCACTACATACATTGATAAAAGTGAAACAAATAGATGTCAGTTTTTCTTCCTTTCCTTTAGGTGGACAATTCATTAAAGGCAGTGAGAAACTTCCTTTGTTCTTCCTCACGGCCTGTGCTGGGAATTGGAATTACGCTGCTGTGAATTTGATCATAATTTTTTTCAGCCATGCACAGATTGTAGATTCTCTGTTTATTAGTACAATTAGTAACTTTAAAAAATCCAGAGGAATATTCATCAAAAGCCTTAATGCTGAGATACTTTTGATCTCCTCTAGTAAACCACAGTTATCTGGGCTCTTATCTTTTTGTACCAATTCTGTAATCACAGCTAATGGGCATATTAAATAACTATTTGCCTCAGAGAAAGGCATATATTATTGTATAGTATCTGTGAGGTTTCTGAAGGCATATTGTGGAGATGTGGATACTGAATCTTCAACCTCAAGTCCAGAAGGGAGATGCAAGGCTCTGGAAATACATCAGTTCCCTATAGCAGCACCGGTATCACTCTGTAAAGGACACCGTTTGTCTCGCTGTCTAGTTTATAAGCAATTGCCAAGCTCCAAAAACAGTGTTGCAGAATCCCAAAATGCTTTAGCAGGCATTTCTGTGATCAGGTTGAAATTTTATTGCTCAGCTCTCTAGCCAGAGAAGGAATGCTGACACCCCCAAGAGATGTTAGAAAACCCAAAGGATTTCTGCCTTGCTCATGACTTTGCATTGTGACGATTGCCAGTCATGTCAAAAAAGGTGATCTGACTCTTCGCCAAGATACGGTGTTCCCTCTCTCAGTCTTTTCATTTGGTCTTCTTTTGAGAACGGATTACTTCCTCAGGAACCGATACCCAGTTCCTGCAAACCAAAGCATGAGACACCTGAATGTTTACCCCTTTCCCTCGATGATTCACCATCTTCCATTCCTTTTCAGTGACTCTTCAGTACTTACGTTCCTACTGGAAAGGTGTTAGCTGAGGAACTTACTAGAGAGGAAGCTTTCACAACGAAGAATGCTTACTCAGTTGCTAAAGTATATCCGCCTAATAAAAATGCAGCTCTCTGACATTTGCCCTTGTTAAAAATAATTTTAATTTGCTTCTGTTCGCTGCGAAAACGGTAGTGAGGGCCTCTTCAGGAGCCCCTGTAAAGGACAGTCAGATGCAAGTAAGAGAGCTACTTAGGAGTCCATAATGTACGTACTCTGTAATGGAGCAAGCTGGGTGGTTTGGGTTTTCATCCAGAAATAAAACTAGTAATTTGTGGGTTTATGTACCATACTGTGGTGCTGTGCTCTCCCCTCCCCTTTCTGCTTAAGCAATAGCCACTGGTGATGGTCGTGGTGGCTGCATCTAGCTTAAGTTGGAATTTGGGGAGACAGGTAACGCAGCAGTGAATGGCCATCAATCTTCTCAACGGCTGAAGGCTTGTTGAGCGTGTGCCGACTGAAATGCAGCTGGTGTGCAAATGTGACCATAAGTCAACTGTCTGACTCTATAAATAGCAACAGCCCAGGGCCGGTTGAGCTCTCCTGCACGGCAGCGGGCTGCACGCCAGGATCTCCCCTGGAGTAGGGACACCCCTCAAGGCTACTCCACGAGGCTGAGAGATCCCTTGCCACAACAGATTCTTGGTAAGTGATTAACAGCCCGCTAAACCTTGAAATCTCAGCGATGTGATACGAAGGATTGATTGCGCACATACAATGCTTTAGACGTAAACTGTTGACCAAGCCTGGGAGAAAGTCTGGATCCAGCCTCACCTGAACTCCCCTCTGAGAAGGAGTTTAGAAGGCGAGGGTCTCGCTTCTGAATGTCATGACTCGGTGGGGGGGGGGGGTCTCCCTGATGGTTTTGTCTGACTCTGTGCTCTACGCAGTAAACAATCAAGTGTACCTTGCCATCGAATCTTGTTAAACCACTGTCGCATTTACTATCAAGCTTTGTTAAATCACTTTTATATCAATAAACATATTGCTACTTCCCTCCTACGAGTGAAGTGCATAACTCATTCTGTGACAAATACCGTTACTGTGTAGTACTTCAAGAAACAAGGAAGTGCCGGGCCAACGGTGGCACCATCGAACTTCTCTATGTAGAACGAGATCATTTCGACCCTCACCCTCGGGTGTGTGCAGCGCTTTTCAGGTTTGACTCGGGGAAAGTGTCATATAAAAAAGGCGCTCTCATGTTCTATACAATGAAATTAGGTTTCAGCACGCATGGCTGTTCTGCAAAACACCTGTTGGAAGCAAAATTAGATGATGGTAGGAGTTTTTCTGAGAGTCACATCATTGCAAAGTCATCTCATTGCAAAAGGGTGTGTCCGTGCTCTCGTGGCATTTGCAATGTCTGTTCCCACCGTTCCCACTGATCCTTGCCGTCATCCAAGGAGCGAGCAAGACCATCTAGAGAGTTTACAGGTATTCAGCGCTGCTGTAATTCCACAGAATGGTACACTAGCTGGGAGAGTAATCCCCGACGAGCCTGCAGTAATACTATGACTTCAATTGTGGCAACATGCAGCTCTCGACATAATCTTTAAGATTTTGCTACCAGTTAATTATATGAAAATAGAGCCCCTTTGGCGGGCTGAGCCAGGCTGGAGGGGCATTGCTCCTGTTACCGTGTAACAGGAACAAACAAGGTAGGGCAGGGGTGTTGCTGCCCTGGCAGGACCCTGGGCTGAAACAGGCCTTTGCCACAGCAGACCATGCTAATGCCACATACCAAAACGCGGTAGTAATGACATACCTGACATTAGTCTTTGGTGAAGTTCTTTCCAAAAAACGATCCCTTGCTTGGGCGGAAACGGAAGGAAACGGGCTGGTTACAGCTCTCGTTACGTGGGGCCCTGCTGCAGTGGGGCTGTGGGGCTGTTGGCTTCTCCGTGGGGCAGAAGCGTTAAACCGCGTATTGAAACGTGAGGGGCAGGATCTGGGTGAGGATCTGGGTGAGTGAGGGGCAGGATCTGGGTGAGCGAGGGGCAGGATCTGGGTGAGGATCTGGGTGAGTGAGGGGCAGGATCTGGGTGAGCGAGGGGCAGGATCTGAGCGAGGATCTGGGTGAGTGAGGGGCAGGATCTGGCTGAGGGCAGGATCTGGGTGAGTGAGGGGCAGGATCTGGGTGAGCGAGGGGCAGGATCTGGGTGAGCGAGGGGCAGGATCTGGGTGAGCGAGGGGCAGGATCTGGGTGAGTGAGGGGCAGGATCTGGCTGAGGGCAGGATCTGGGTGAGCGAGGGGCAGGATCTGGGTGAGTGAGGGGCAGGATCTGGGTGAGTGAGGGGCAGGATCTGGGTGAGCGAGGGGCAGGATCTGGCTGAGGGCAGGATCTGGGTGAGCGAGGGGCAGGATCTGGGTGAGTGAGGGGCAGGATCTGGGTGAGCGAGGGGCAGGATCTGGGTGAGCGAGGGGCAGGATCTGGGTGAGTGAGGGGCAGGATCTGGCTGAGGGCAGGATCTGGGTAAGCGAGGGGCAGGATCTGGGTGAGCGAGGGGCAGGATCTGGCTGAGGGCAGGATCTGGGTGAGCGAGGGGCAGGATCTGGGTGAGTGAGGGGCAGGATCTGAGCCAGGATCTGGGTGAGTGAGGGGCAGGATCTGGGTGAGTGAGGGGCAGGATCTGGGTGAGCGAGGGGCAGGATCTGGCTGAGGGCAGGATCTGGGTGAGCGAGGGGCAGGATCTGGGTGAGTGAGGGGCAGGATCTGGGTGAGCGAGGGGCAGGATCTGGGTGAGCGAGGGGCAGGATCTGGGTGAGTGAGGGGCAGGATCTGGCTGAGGGCAGGATCTGGGTAAGCGAGGGGCAGGATCTGGGTGAGCGAGGGGCAGGATCTGGCTGAGGGCAGGATCTGGGTGAGCGAGGGGCAGGATCTGGGTGAGTGAGGGGCAGGATCTGAGCCAGGATCTGGGTGAGTGAGGGGCAGGATCTGGGTGAGTGAGGGGCAGGATCTGGCTGAGGGCAGGATCTGGGTGAGTGAGGGGCAGGATCTGAGCCAGGATCTGGGTGAGCGAGGGGCAGGATCTGGCTGAGGGCAGGATCTGGGTGAGTGAGGGGCAGGATCTGGGTGAGTGAGGGGCAGGATCTGGCTGAGGGCAGGATCTGGGTGAGTGAGGGGCAGGATCTGGGTGAGTGAGGGGCAGGATCTGGCTGAGGGCAGGATCTGGGTGAGTGAGGGGCAGGATCTGAGCCAGGATCTGGGTGAGCGAGGGGCAGGATCTGGGTGAGTGAGGGGCAGGATCTGAGCCAGGATCTGGGTGAGTGAGGGGCAGGATCTGGGTGAGTGAGGGGCAGGATCTGGGTGAGCGAGGGGCAGGATCTGGCTGAGGGCAGGATCTGGGTGAGCGAGGGGCAGGATCTGGCTGAGGGCAGGATCTGAAGCAGACGTTGAGCCCTGTCAGAGCCCTGTCCGGGGCTGCCGCAGCGCCCCGAGCCGCCGAGGGGCCTTCCCCGGCTGCAGTATCAGCGGTCACACGGCCGCTGCTCAGCAGATCGCGAGGCGTTGTCGGGGGGAGGGGGGGACGACGACCAACAAACGAACCCCAACCCAGCAGCGTGACACCCCAGTTCTGCCGGGGCACCCAGCCGAGCGGTCCCCGCGGTACCCCCCCCACCGGGCTGCGGACACCGCGCTCCGCCGCGCGCAGCGCCTCGGCCGCTCCCCCCGCCCCGGCTGAGCGGGAGCCGCGCCCCCTGGGGCCGCCCCGGCCGGGCTGGCGGCGGGGCCCTGCGGCGGCCCGAGCGGCCGGCGAGCTGCGGGACCGCGCGGGGTCGGGACTGGCGGCAGGGGCGGGGGCCGCGCGGGGGTGGGGCCGGCGGCGGGGGCGGGGCCTCGCCGCCCGGCGGGCGGGGCGGGGCTGCGCGCGGGCGGGCCGCTGGGGCGGGGTCACCCCCTGCGCGGGGGCGAGGCGCGTGCAGCACCGGGCCGGCGGCCGGACGGGGCGTGTGCGGGCGGGGCCTCGGGTCCGAGCCCTCCCTGGGCCGAGTAAGGGCCTTCTCGGGCAACCGGAACGCGCGGTGCGGCTAACGGAGCCGCGCGGGTGGCTCCCTCGCGCCCGTCCAGCCCCGAGTCTTGTTTTTTTTTCCTGTTGCACAAAGTCTCCGGCGGAGCAGAAGCGGCGTGGGAGCTGCGGGGGGCGGGGCCGGGCGGCGGGGCCGGGCGGGGCGGGGCCGGGCGGCGGGCACCCTAAGCTGTAGCTCAAGGGTCTCCCGTAGCTCGTCGCGCCGCGGTAGGAGGTGGCCCAGGCGGGGGGGAAGGTGCGTGTCGCGGCGGTGTGGGCTGGGAGAAGCCGTGACCCCGCTGGCGGCCTCGGGGCTCGCTCGGGCTGGTCGGGACGTTTGCGTACGGGCTCCCCCGTTTTCCAGATGAAAGTGGAACGGCAGAAGCTAGAGAACTCGTAGTTCTTTAGTGATTTTTTTTTTTTTTGTCAATGATGTAATCAATTCCTTAACACTTTTTCTTTTTTCCTTCAGAATTGAAGAACTTTAGGGCGGGGAGGCTGGTTACTGACGCTGTTAGGAGGCACCAGAGCAACAGCTCCAAAGGCTGCCGAGAGTAACAGCGTGAGGCCAACAGGAGCGATGATGGAGCCAGGTCTTAACAGAGATAGAGGGTTAATGCCATCGGCAGTATGCACAGGAGAGGGACGAGGATCCATGTGAGTTAAGTGGTTTTGTTGTTAGGTTTTTTGGAGTTTTTGGTTTGGTTTGTGTTTTGGGGTTTTTTTTCTCCTTAAAAAGCAGAGCAGCAGGACCAGAGCTTGGGACAGTCACATTCCACCGCAGCTACAGTGCTACGTGTCAGAGTGACATGCGAAGGCAGCGAGCAGCGATGAGTTGGTCACACATACAGACTTCTGAGGTTTTTCCAGTGTGTCACGGTGTTTGTTGACTGCTCTCTGGCTACGTCCAATAGTCCTTGGGTGGTACATCACTGTTACGCTGCTGGAGTAAAACTTAAATTTAATAAATAGCACTTCCACCATTAACATGTGATTGATAAATGCTCCCCTCAGCCACTCCTTATTGCTGAAAGAAGCTGCTGAGTTCCTTAGCTCTTCTTGGCTGAGTCATTACACCTACAGCAGAGAGACTATAACTTGTCACCAATATTCTTTAAAGAAGTAAATGGCTTTGGGTTCAAGGGGATAGCAGCGAGTGTGGTAGAGTGTCCTTGTAGTCAAATTACTGAGACACGAGATGATGAGGCAGATGGAACACTGGCTGGACCGTCACATTCAAAGGGCTGTGGTCACAGGGCTGTAGATGATGCCCAGCTGATGGCCATTACAAGCAGTGTCTCCTAGGGATCACCTCTTGGGCCACTATCGCTTAATGTCTTTATTAATGACCTGGAACAATGGAATGGAGGGCACACAGAGCAAATAGGGGAGTGACTGACCCGCTGAAGGTCCCTCCGGGTTCAGAGGGACTTCAGCAGGCTGGAGAAATGGGCTGACAGGACATAACAGTCAGCAAAGCCAGAGTGCACTACTGGGGATGGAGTATCCAACCCCTGCGCTGCTACAGGCAGCGGCCAGTTGGTTAGAACAGAGTGCTGCGGAAACGGACGCAGGGGCGCTTGATGGAGAACGAGGTGGATGGTGCCCTTGCAGCAGTGGGGGTCAGCAGCACCTTGGGCTGTGTCACTGAGGGTGTGATACGGTGGCACTTTTGGAAGCAATTCTGATCCTCTTTATGGCCCCCCTGTGAGACTGCACCTGGAGTACTGCATTCTGCAACCCAGTACAAATCATCCATTAACATACTGGTGCGAGTCCAAGAAAGGCCACCAAGGCAGGTGGTGGGCTGATGTACAGGGAGTGGCTGAGAGGACTGGGTTGGTTCAGCCTTAGGATGAACAGGGGAAGTCATGATGCAGTAGCTAATTTTTTCCTCCTTCTGCTAATTAGGTTAATTTAACTTATGTGGATAATGAGTGTAATGCATTGGATCCATGGTATTATCAGATGGTCTTCAAGAGTTAAAAGGACATTTTTAAATTAGTCTGAATTCATAATTCTGTTCATTTTAATGTTGTTTATTACTGCTTTCTTCTGTAAGGCAAACTATATGACCTTTTTCAGAAAAATCATACTCCTGTAGTGATCCAGTCTTGCAACTGTTTGTACATGTATCGGTCTTACTGCAACCAGTTCAGGTATTTTGAGGTCTAAAGAGGTCATTAGCCTGTCTAGTTTGACATCCTCTGTCTTGTAGGCCACAGCATTTCACTTGAATTTTCTTACATTCAACTTCCTAAGTGTGTCTTTTTTTTTTTTTTTTTTTTTTTTTTGGAAGACACTGTCTCAGTAAAAAGACATCATGGCCCTATCAATGATGCTTCCCAAATAAGATCAAGTTCTCCTGTTTGTTTTGTTTCGGAGCCCTTTTCTCCACCACTGTGAGCTCTCAGTGTCCTTCTCAAAATGCTGGTACCAACATGGAACCCCACATTCCCATACGAGTCCATTCTGTGCCCCAAGCCAAGGTAAAAAATCTCTCCTGCTTTTTAATGCACCATGTGTTGCATGTACGGGGGCAGTACTTCCAGCTTCTTGATGTCAGTGGTAGTTGCAGGAGTAAATGAAGCATATGCAATCAGAATTTAAACATTAAACTTCAGGTCAGTTGGTCTTTTAGCTGCATCTTTAAAATTTCTGAAAAGAATATAGCGATCGACAGACATTAAATGAAAATTTTGTTCAGGATCATCAGAAGGATGTGTGTGATCACAGTCTGTCAGAGGTGGTGTTTTGTGTTTTTTTTTTTATTTCATTTTCTTTAATATCGGACCTGCTTTGCCAAGCAAGATGTTTAACTAGAATGACTTAATGATTTTACTCTTCAAATAGTTAAAATTGTTCAAATCACCATATGTGGTTCCAAGACATATTGTGTAATCTCTCAACATTCAATTTCATGCTTATTTATGATGATCTCATCAATGCTGAAAGCATCTCATTTTAGTTGTTTTCAACAGATGCAAACCATTTGATTTAAAAGAAGATTTCCCGTACAACCTTTTGTTGTTTAATGTTTCCCCTTCTCTGTAGTGGGTTCGTTTCTTTTTTTGGTGTGTAATATTCATTTTATACAGCTGCCAAAGATCACCCGGGTGTCAGTCAGGTGGGGGGAAGGGTAGTAACTGCCAATAAACTAGAAAACTGAAAAACTTACTGATCAGATGCTTAACAAACTGCTGAAATGAACAACTTGTGATTTTTGCTTTACAGGGTGGTTTACCATTAGCCCAAGTTTGGGACAACATGCAGTTCACCATCTTTGTTCACCACATCCTCTGAGAATATAGCTCGTATCCCAAAGGAAAAACTGCTTGTCGGATCATGTAAGTTTGTTTCTCACATCATGTAAGTCTTCATTTTATTCTTTTCAGATTGCAATGTTACATGGTTTTGGTTTACTTTGGTTATAAAGGCAACAAAGAGATTTTGAGTTTAGAATTTGAAGACATGAGATACAATTTCTTAGAAAACAGGAGATTTGGAGGGGGTTGCCAGTATTTTTTCTTTTTAATATAAAATTGCTTTGAGCTTTTTCCTGGCATGACATCTGTAGAAATTACTCCAATATTCAAAATTGCTTCTGTTGTGTTCCTCAGAGCTTTGATTTATTCTGCGCACTTCACTATACTGAAATCGGTGTTCCTTCCTCCATTTATGTAACGGAGATCTTTACCCTGTTGATGAATGTGTGATTGGGCAGGTGTTCTTGTCCTTATTTAATCAATAATTCGCACAGCATTGACAGGTGTCTTTACTGTGTAGGGAACTGTAGGATACGGTGCCAAAGAAGTGGGATATTCATAGTCAGCTCTAGAGCAAGTCCGAGTCCTGTTCACAGGCGTGCTGCTGAATAGCTGCCAGTGTGTTTGGCTGGTTTGGACGTTGCTAGCAATACTCCCAAACTGATCGGTCAGATCAATTTTCAGGTTCTTTGTACATATTTTTCCCTTTTCCCACCACCACCAGTCTACGTTGGTTCAAATACTCGTACCCTCAGAAGACAGTAATGCTTTGGCATTATGTATGTGTAGGGCTAAAAATGCTGCTTTCATAAGGAAAGATGAAGCCTTCTTTCACTGTTGAATGATAAACTTGTACATTAAATTTAAACTAAAAGGTGATTAAAATAGCATTGTCACTTTTAAATTATGGAGTTTGAATACCTCGAATCTTCAAAAGCTGCTGTTTCTTTTAACATAATCTTCCAGTATTTCTCCCACCACATGCATCTAGAGATCTCAGAAACAAGTGGCAAAACAGGTGTTCATTTTAAAGAGGCCAGGTGAAACAAGCTGACAAATCCCGCTGGGATGGATGCATGGATAGTTGGTACCTCCCAGGAGGCCCCTGGAAGGATTACCCAGAGAGTGGGACTTTGAAACACAAACCCCATTCTGATTGCAGTAGTGTTGACTGCATGACCAACAAAAAGAATTTCAAATTTACTGTCTGTTAGGGAACAATTTACTTTTAAGCAAATAAATTGAAAACCTCTTTGAAATAATAATAAAATCTATATTTTAGAATATGGTTATTTCTTAACTTCTGCAATACTGCAATTTACTTGTTTTTGTAACATAGCCTTGTTTCCTTTTCAGCTCAGTTTTTTCCTAGAGCTGATTTAGTGTTTTATCAGTGGATTTTTCTGACATAGATGTTACTGATACACATTAGAAGCCACAATGTATAATTGTTGCATGTGAAATTTTCACTGATTCTGAAAGCGTACTTCATATCTTGACCTACTGTGCAAATGGATGCTGGTCTTCACAACTGGTTTTTTAAATCTATTTCCCATCCTCTGGTTTTAGTGATTTTTATCTACAGGAAAGGTGATCCTAGATTTCATTTGCTTCCTACATAAATATGAAAGATTAAAAAAAAATTTAAAATCCACTAATGCCTATTGTGAAAAAGGTATCTAGACTCAGTAGTTTAGTTTTCTATGTAATGAATGGAGTTTCTTGCGTTAGTGTAATCTTAAATTTTTGTAATTTTTTATTTAAATTATTTTACCCAATGAAGAAATTCAACAACATGGATTTCAAGTGTCATATCTCATTTTAAAGGCAGTCTTTGCAATAAGAAGAGTTTATAGCATGACTGATTTTTTTGGTATTGTTTTGGAACCCACCTGGGAAAGTCACACATGTGACTGCAGTCTGTAAAGCTTATAAACGTGTCAGTAATATTGGTCAGATTCTTTCAATAGAACAATTAATTTAATTTTGTAGGGATAAAGTGATGTTAAACTTAACTGAGATGTAATAGTAATTGAAAAGCACTAGCTGTATAGCTTGATAGATTTCTTCACTCAGATAGAAATATGACTTTTACAGAAGAGTCAAACAATCATTTGAAGAGGAAGGATTCTTTAATATTACGGGGAAATATTTGCATTTGACTAGCTGTGCCAGACAATGAAGTCACACATTAGCAAACAATCTCAAATTATTTTTGAAAGTGATGAATCTATAGTTTGACAGTTGCAACCACAGTTGTAGCAGCAGACACAATTACAACCTTTTCTGCATGTTCCCTGCGCTCACCACATAGGGTACAACCACCTTTAAGAAAATGCAACCTCATTTTATTCACAATTACTGTTACCTGATGGATTCTAGATATAGAAGTGCCCTTTTTGACTTGATTTTCATATTTTAGCAACGAAAGAGTTCTTAACCCTCACTGTCCAATTTAAGGAGGGAGGAGATTTGTCTAAGATCCCATGTTAAGGCACAATTTAAGCACAATCGATGCAGTTAGACTACATATCGGAAGATATTTAAACTATGAAGTATCAGTAAAAATCCTTAGGTCACAGCAAAAGATTTGAAATATAGTAGAGTGGCAGTTGAGTCAATCCTTCAGATCCCAATCCTCAGTTGTAGGACTGCATGTTCAGCTCTTACCTTTGCTCTCCAGCTCTGTATTAACAACTTCTACACGCAAGGTTTTTCAATTTATGTGCTAGAAGATAGCTAGCCTTTTATTTGACAGAAGCAACACATCAGATACTGACTGCTGGAAGATTCTTTTAAAAACTATGAATTTTTATTTCTAAAATCCAACTCTCATTCCCCAAGCTCCACAAGGTTAAACAAAGGAAAACATTTTCTAAACAACACCTGCAAAAAGGAAAACATTCTGTTCCAGCATCCAAGTATGTACAAAAATGTTTTTGTACATACAATGTATTCTTACGCTAGAAACCCTGTAATAATACTCCAGAACACTGACAGAATGAATTTAAAGAGGGGCATTAAAATTAATAAAAAAAAAAAAAAAACAAACCCGAGGGTGGGGAAGTATTTTTTATTTTAATCTCCATCCCACCTTTCCAGCAAAGTGGCATTGTTATTTCTAGTTAAACGAGGGCATTGCTTACCTATATATTGACGATTTTATTCAATAGGGTCTGCTAAAAGATACCTTGTGTTATTTCCAGTTGTACAAGTTTCTCTAGAAATAGTTCTGCCAATTTTTAATCGGAACTTCTTTACATTTTATGTAACTATCAGGATTTAAATATTTATTTTAAAGCAGCAGCAAAAAACTGTAACAGATAAAGTAGATTTCTGATTGTATGACATTAATTAAGCTAATAAAGAATACTATAACCAAGGCATCTTTTCTACAGGTGATTAATTTAAGAATTATTAATAAGAATAATTAATTAGAGTTGCCTTATGATTAAATTCCATACTATACATAGCTTTAAAATTTAAATACTCTTGGTATTCTATTACCATATTTTTCTTTCCATTTGAGCATAGCTTTAGTGAATAAAAATATATGCAGAAGTATTTACTTCTGGTCTGTCATACTATATGTATATTTATAACTAATACAAAATATAAAAAGAAAACAAATATTTTAAATGTACATAACATATTTAAATAATTGTAATACATTTGCTGTTTGTTCCTTACAAATCCTTTGTGTTTTTTTTAAAAAAGTTTTATAAATACATTTTAATTTCCATGAAAGTGTAAGGGGGACAGCTGCCAAAGATTAATTTATTAGAAAATAGAGTTTTATAATCTAGATATTCAAACCTATCTAAACAAAACATTAGTAAACATCTTTGTACTGCTGTTAAAGCACAATAATCAATGTATGAAACAAAAAACCTAAGCACTTTTTAGATTTTACTTTTGCTGTAGAATCCTGTACGTAAATTTTAGTGAAAATTAAAAAGGGGGCCACAAATGTGTGAAACCGCCACAGGATTTCATTCATTCTAAAACCAGGTTGCAGTGGCTATCAATAAAGTAATTCTATTATTATGCATTTGAAAGCATGTTGATGGATTTCACAGTTTGTTATCAATATCTTGACAACGTGCAGATAGTTGCTTACTTCCTTTACAAAGCATCTGTTTACACAGAGTTGACTGAAGTATGTCTGTATTGTCTGACAACACTACTCTTATTTAAAGAGAAAAAAAAAAAAAGACATGGCTGTCTATGAAGTTAGGACTTTTTTCTTTGGATTCTCAAATAACTTCTTCTTTGGATTCTCAACAAGCATTTGTATAGAAATCCTTTTCTTGTTCTCATTTTACAGTTTTTGAAGTCCAAGTGATTGCCCTTCAGGAGGAATCAACTGCCATCTTTCTGTCCTTTGACAATCAAGGTTAAATCGGTATTAACCCCCAGAGTGTTATTTTAAGCACTACAAAGTACAGAGGAAAATACCTCATCAAAATGGGTTAAGTCGTATTCCTGTTCCTAGTGGTGAAAAAGGATTCACTTTCGCCCACATCAAAGCATCATTCAGTGAAATAGCAGATTTTCCGTCTTCAAGGAAGAACACTGGACCCTGTACAGCAAAAAAGTTTGGGGAGGGAAAGAAAAAGAAGTACACGTAACGTGTAAAGCTACTGCAACGGGACACACATTTTGTTCTGAGAAGAACGTGAAAACCTGACAACTATCATCTGTGTTTGTGCAAGACTTGTACCCCACCGACTTCAAGCTTTGATAACAGTTATACATTATAAATTAGTTGACCTTGCCATGTTCCAAGATCTGGAGACCCAACATTTAGTAACCCTTAAATTTTTAGTTTCATTTTTAGTAATGGTGGTGTTTTGTGTATGTTTGTCAATTAGTCTAGAATTAAATTTAACCTGAATTAGAAACTGAGGTAACAAGGGGTTTTTCCTTCAGAATACCATACATATTTCATTGTGTCTGACGTTACCTGTGCTGATTTGTGTGCTTCCCCATATGCAAAACCCCCCAATATAATGCCTCCAATGAATTGTTTGAAAACATGGAGTCTGCATGCAGTCTGCAGAATAATTTCACATGTTCACTGTAAAAAGGACAAAATACTAATTTATCTGATGGAAGAGGAGCTATTTGCTAATTACTTCCACTTGACAAAATGTGGTCTCAAAGCTGCAGTTCAGATAAGGAGTGCTTTCTTGAAGAGTTAAGCTCTCCAGACTTGCTACTTAAGGCTTACAAAACACAATTTGTAAACTGCAGTTCAGCTACTATACCTTAGTTAATAAATACTAAGTGATTAGTGAGCTGATCTGCATGCCTAAGGCAATGACTCCTAATGTTCACTAATCCAGAAATATGTAGATGACACGGATAGCGTAGATGACGAGCCGGTGACACCATGTTTGCTATTCTTGTTGGATGGATCGTAACAAAGGTGGCTGTACGTGGCTGTTCGCAGATGTTGAGAGTAAAGCCATAGCCGGGGACCACTGGTCTAACATGGAAGTGTTGGCAGCAAGTTTTTTTAGACTTGATGGTGTGCAGTTGTGAATTTTGTTCATCTCTGAAGTCCCACTAGCATTTTCCAATCTCCAGTTTCCGACACAAAACTCTCCCTGTTAATCCCTGAACAAGCCCGTTACTTTTCGGGCTGGGATGTTGCACTGGACAGAAGAAACAGAGTCAGCCTCCTACAAGGGAGCAAATTCACACTGAGGCACTGCCTGGAGACAGGAGCCCGAGAGTAGTGTTTCCAGGCTCTGTGACTCTTCCCTTTATGGAAATAACAACATATACCAAGAAGTACGGTATATACTTATATATGGCATATATTAGGACTAGTATGTTTTGATCATAAATTCTATGCAAGTAATGATCGCATATAGTAAGGAATCACTATATTTGATCTTCTAATATCTGACTTTGATTAATCATGATTTACAAGTTTTATAGTATACATTTCCCTAATGATGAATACTAACAGAATAATGTTACTATGTGGTTGAAGATAACTAATTTCCTGGTTTTTATTCAAGCTGTGGTGAGGTAGTAGATAAGAAGCTACATGCACTTTAGACAGAATATTTGGCAAAGGAAATCTGTCTTTCCCATGGAAATTAAAAAGTTTCGGATTGGGAAGCTGGGCAATTATTTGATTGGACAATTCTTCATATGGCCTTTCTTGTATAACAGATGTCAGCGCTTGGCCTCTTTCACTTCTGCTACTATGAGAACAGGGAAAACATTTTTCCTCCCCAGTGATACGCCAACCTCACCACTGGTCAATACCATCACTGAGAAAGAACACGTCAGCGCTCTGAAACCGTACCTGTATCCTCAGCCCTGTCAAACAAGAAACGTGAACATCTGAATGACTAGGCAGATTTGATCCCGTGACGTAGTCGGGCCCAACCATTCCTTTCAGAGGCTCCTCCTGTATTCGTGACACCAGCACTGAATACACCGTCCTCTGCCATTCAGACGGCGGGGTGCACTGCAATTCACCGGTAGGCCTGTGAGCAAAAGACACCTGTTTCTCAACGATATCTCTTCATTTGTGTTAAAAATGAAGACACAAAGTACTCATTTTTTTACATTCCTATTCAGATTTTACAAAGGAAATACTGTACTTGCAACTAAACAGTGAAATACCAATAGTCTCATTGATGGTAATTTTATATTTTTCCACCTACTTGTTTAATTGAGTACAAGCTCTCCATGCATCTAGTTCCTCAGAAAGCTGTTCAATTTTCAAAGGTACAGATACTTCCCGTCTTTTTAAAAGCTGACTGAAAAGGAATGCAAGTAATTGAAGTCCAAATCATTTCTAATAGTGATTATTTTCTTAGAAGTAAAACAAGACAGACAGTAGTAATACAAAACTAATTTTTTAATTGGATATGGAAATAACTTTATGGAAATATATTGATCCTTCACAATAATCACTATATTAAACCTTAGAAATATTAAATTACTACACATAAAAGTATACATTTTTATTTAAGTTTGGGTTTAGTTATCCCTATTTACACCACCTTATTAAAACTGTCTTCAACTAGCTCTATTTTTTTTTTTCTTTGAGGCCATTCTATATTTTAGGAATATATGCATTCTTATTTCTTAATAATGACAACTTTACTAAAAATAAGGACCCATTTTGCCTATATACAGTAGATATGATAAAAACACAGTTAG
Organism: Falco naumanni; assembly: GCF_017639655.2. Lineage (NCBI taxonomy): Eukaryota > Metazoa > Chordata > Aves > Falconiformes > Falconidae > Falco > Falco naumanni. The sequence goes on along the minus strand of NC_054054.1, from coordinate 933,611 downwards.
AGTAACATGGTTCAACACATGCTCTGGGACAGCCTTGTTTCACCTGATTACTTGTGGAAAAGAGTTTCAAAAATTTTGCCATGGATGCATTTTTTATTTATCAAAATATAATACAAGGGTCAGTTATTACCTGACCTAATTCAGCAAACTTCCATTTGTGTTGGGATGCCTTAAAAATGTCCAATTTAAGCATGTAAGTGTCCAGTTTAAATGGGATGAAATCTAATAATCTACGAATCCTGAAAATATTGGGGGCAATCTGAGAAAAAGAAAATTAAAGCAGTATCGTTCTGTGGTTCTTTAAACCCCAGGAAAACATGAAGCTTGACAAGCCAAAGTATCACAAACTGAGTCTCAAATATAGCTTGTTACTAGTCTATTAATTTCCATATCAGAATAGCCCTTCTGGAAAAGGTTATATTTCATCTTCTTGTTTTCCATACATTAAGTCTGACTGCTCCGGAAAAAAAACCACAAACAAACAAAAAACCAAAACCACCAAACAGTTCTTTTCCCTTTTCCCTACCTCTCACCATGTTTCAGAGATGAGGATGACTAAGAGGAAAGGAGTGCTGTTGAGACATCTGCTGAAGAGGACTCAAAGAAAAGGGGCAAATGCACAATTCTAAGATGTGTTAAATTTATGTTGTTTAATTATCTTTGGCAGGCAATTCTGATAAAGTGTCAGGAGGTGCAGGAAAGCTCAGAATTCAAATAAGGTGGGAAAGGACTGGACAACATACATGTAACATTTATTTTTGATGCAGAGATAAATGAGCTGATATAGCAAAGCTACAGTGGTCAGTTAGAGCAGCTAGGGGAGAAGTAACAGCTAGAAAAATACTAACACAGCTTTCACTATGAAATCAGTGACAACCTGGTGTGACACCCAGCAAGTCAGGTGACAAACCCAAAAGGATCTGACAGTCCCAAATTGTAAGAGAGAAATGGACATGAGTCAGCTGGATGGTAGTACCGTAACCAAACCAGACAGGAAGCCTAAACAATTGTGGTTGTACTCTGAGGAAGGAATACTAAAGTATTGCATGCAAGCCTGTTTTATTTACCAGATAACATAAAGATTACTGATCTTCATCAAGTCTACTGATCAAGTCTAAGTTGGTTGGTTCAAGTCCAAGTGGGTGAAGCCAAGCCTGGTCAAGTCAAGTGGGCTTGGTCAAGTGAAGCCGAGTCTAGTCAAGTCAAGTGGACCAAGTCAGGTCACTTAGTGGGTTGGGTAAAGTCAAGGCAAGTCCAGTCACGTCAAGTGAGCCAAGGTAGGACATGTGAAGTCATTGAGGTCAAATCAAGTCAATTGGTTTGGGCTGAGCTGTTTCAAGTTAGTCAAGTCTAGTCAGGTGGGCCTAGCTGGGTCAGGTAAGTCAGGTGACTGGTTGGGGTTGAGGTGGGCCAAGCAGGCAGGACCAGACCAGGTTGTATCAAGTGGGCCAGGTCAAGTGTATTAACGCCTGGGAACATTAGTTCACTCAGTAACAGAAAGGAACATTAACTCATTGAGTAACAAAAGGTCAAGCCAAGTTTCTTAGTGGGAATCAAGCTAGTGCCCAGTCATGAACTCTAAATGCAAGTCCTTTTTGCTATGGAGCAATTCTTGGCAGATGGTCTACACATCAACACAAGATTAGAACTGTTACAGTGAACATATAATCATGCATGGAGGTAATGCTGAATACTCATCTACTTCTACAAGTTTGTCTTACAGAATTAAGAATTTGCCTGAAATCTGGGATTCATAATTTGCTGCATTAACTCAGAAACTTCTACGTGTATAACGCATAAAGAAAGTAGAGAAAGAGTAGAGAAAGTTTTATATGCAGGTATGGGTAAAACCCTTCAACTTTATAACAGAACTGGGAACTCAGATACTTTTTTTTACCTTTTTTTTTTTTTTTTTTTTGAGGGGGTGTGTGTGAAGCAGGAAGTAGGGACAATGCACGGCATACAGAAAACATAATATTACCTTGTATACTCATAAAGTGCAGGTACAATGCTATTGTACTGTCTTCTGATAGCAAGTAAAGCACCAATGTAACCACATAAAATCAGCAACTCATTCCGAAATCTGTAAGTTGACAAGTATTAATCATGAACAAAACCAAGCCTTTGCAAAAACATTAAACAAACTCATATTCCAATTATAATTTTAAAACCTAATTTATCCACCCATCTTTTGTGGAGAATATATGATTTCTCTTTATGCTTACTTTCTGTGTGTTGTAATTGTTACAAGAAACTCCATCCGCTTTATACTGATCTCAATTAGTAAATTTTAAATAACACATACAACAGATAGTTATTAAGCATAATCATGTAAAGTTACAAAACCAATGTCGCTATGACCTTTGAATGTGATAAAGCTCTAAATGTAAATAAAATTGCCCCTCATATTAGTGTGAACTTGGGTTTTGCCAAGTTCTCCCACAGGCTGCAGGTAAGAGTTACGCTTTTTGCTCCTTCTAGGTCTTCACACATACACCTGTGCAGTCATAGCTTCAACCACCTGTCATAAAGGTGAACCACAGCTATCCAGCTATTTTAAGAGTTAATTCTGAGAATGACAGCTCAAATTTCCTTAAACACTTTAACATAATAACCCATATTGTGTCTGGCACCACTGCTCTTCTCCTTCAGGAAACTGAAACCAAGAGCTTATCAAAGTGAGATTCTTCACTCATTGTAAATGCCCCACAGAGAATGAAGCAGTAAAGTATCTTTTTTCTTCTTGCCAAACCATAAACATCGAGGAGAATTCCACATTCTGTTCTCCAGATTGGGAACTAGCCTGCTTGCTGAAGTTCTTCTGTACCCCTCTTCTGATAAATAAAAAATGATACTAACAGTGTACATATATATATATATATTTTTTTTTTAATTCCAGAAGTTTCCTTTAATGAAAATTCCACTTTTATAAGTAAGGAAAATATACTTACTCACTGCATTTATGCAACACTAATCGTTCAGTGCGTATGTAACTTAGAAGATCAAGATATGGACAAACTGAATCTAAAGTCCAATCTGAGCCACAAAGTTGTTCTGTTGAAAAACAAACAAAAATACCTCAAGAAGCAAGCTGTACAAATGACTTAGGCTTTAAAAGGTTTCTTCATCCAAGTATCTACCTTTCACGTACTGAATGCCAACAGGGAGAGCCTTTTCAGGTTCTGTGCTTAACAAATAGTACTTTATAGTTTCAAATATATCCCCATCTGCCTGAAATGTCTCTGCCAACCGCATACATTCTTCTACATCAGGAAGATTACACTGGAAAACAAAGATTTTGCCAAAGAATTACTGTAACATTCAAGCAATTCTCTAAGATGCAGAGATACACTGAAGTTTGCACATAACAATAAGATCAAACGTTCTCTGAAAGAATAGTCATGATTTGAAGCACATACCTGCATATAACGTGCATTAAGAAAGTCATCTAGATCAGAGAACAACATAGAAGGAGAAGGTTCTGCAACTTTAATTTAAGCAGTATCAGTTTCCATTGCTAATGTTTTTGTGAACCTTTAACTACTGTTTAATAGATATGCAGTCTGGGTTGAACCTTAAGGAAGTTAGTGGAGCAGACCCAGCTGAAGAGGAAAGTGGTGATTTAAAGGAAATAATAGGCATAAAATGTAAACCCAGTTCAGGATAGTACAGAAAGCTGAGGTGCCAAGACATGATTAGGCTGCACTTCAGTGATGAGGAGGTTATAAATCATACTGACAGGTAATTCTGAAGATCATAAGCTATTTCAGGAAATAACCCACGTCATTGAAAGACTACACACAGAGTAGACTTAAAGAACTAAAGTTCTTGTGCAATACCAAAAATGAAGTCAACGAGGACTAAAAGAGCAAAAAAGGATATGTAACGTATAAGACCATTAGTGACAAATTTATCCTACAAATGTATTTGGCCTTCAGTTTTCTGAAATAAGTATACAAATCAATACATAACCCCTTGTTAGCATTCAGGTAAATTCTTTTTTGTCATACCTTTTCATGCAAGTCACTTATTTCTGCTGCGCATCCCGGATAAAAAGCACATAGTTTTACTAACTGCAGTTTATTATCAGGAATCATCATAAGAAGATCAGCTGCTAAATCTCTGCACAAACAAAAAATGACATGTAGTTATTCTTGATGGTTTTTAATAGGAGGAGACTGTTTTCTCTTTTACATTCCTTTTACAAAGAAGAGTTTACAAAAAAACCCAGCAACCCAACAACTATTTCCAGAGAAGAGCAGAAGCAACCTCAGTCTTGGAGACTGGTGCACTAAATGAGGCTTAATGTATTTATTTGGAATACATGTGTTAATTTTCTGTTGCTTTAGTTGGCTGAACTAAACAGCTGTGCGATCCTAAAGCATCAGAACCACCTCAAAGTGAGATGGGTGTATATGTGAGCAGGGATGGGAAGGTAGAGTAGGGCCCATCCCGTATGAAAGAAGGAAGGATGTTCATGTGGCTCTGTGTCATGAAATCATCCTCAAACTTCCAGGATAGAGCTCCATGTCATCAGTAAAAAGCATCTGTCAGTCATCCAGAAAGGCTAGTGCTTTGTGACATTACAAAAGAGATTAAACAAGAAAAAAAGGTGACACCTATTTTCATCCTTCTGAAAGAAAAACTGCTTTAACTGACATTTCTCAAATATTCCTAAATTTTTACCATTTGTTACCCCCTCCTTAACATAACAAGCAGCACTAGGGAAAACATGGAAATATTAAGAAATTATTTTAAAACAATTATTCTATTGAGCATTTAATAACCAATTATTCTGGTTGTTCTATAACTCTTCTAATCATGCTGGCATCATTTCTCCTGTGACCCACAAGACTGACTTGCGCCTATGTAAGGCAAAAACTCTGACCGAGTTCCCTTGGATTTTCAGAATGTGGTCCTTGGCTTAAAAATATTCAAGTAAGCTACTGTCCAATATTTACAGCTTTACTTTACTTTAAAGTAATGATCACAATTTAAAAATTAGAACACTTAGTTCAAGCTTATTGTAAGCATTAGTACAGTCACACGCATTTCAAATCTCTCTCTACATATAAAGAAGCAAAATACCTGTATCCAAGTGATGGAAAGCTAAAAGGAAGACATTGAAACAGTAATGAACAAAATTTTGTTTTGTATTCTTACTTTATGAAGGAAAAAAATCTAATAGAAAATAACTGAACTACAACAGCAGATCTAAGGGTCAGGTTAAACAGACTTTAGCAATGGAAAAATAGCTTGCCAATGCCTTTTGACAATCTAAAGAAGCTAATGCCAAAAGGTCTTTGGAAAAATCTGTTATCCTATTACTATGCAATAGCTGCTTTTCCAAGTTACAGACAGGCTCTTTCAGAATATAGGATATTTCACAAGTTCTTAAACTATTTTCAGGATCAGTTACTCATATGTACTCATCTTCATAGGCAATTTAAACATCTTTTTTTAAGTGATTAGAAATTGCTCGGCCAAAAAATTGAAATAAAGTGTTTATTTAAAAAACAAAGAAGCCAACAAACTGCATTACCTGGAATGTTTGGTTTTTTTAATAATCAACTGTCAGTATATAAAGAACAAAATCAGGTGGCTAAGTCTCGAGTAAAATACCACTAGCCTTCTGAATAGCAGAAGGTTGCTTTTAGTAATATTTAGGTACTAAACACAAAATGAAAACTGTGTTCTTAAACACTCACACATTTTTCCAAGGCTGTAAATTCAGAAAGATGGGGAAGGGCACAAATGTTTAGTATGACTTATTCTGATTTCTTATTTTAGGGTACTTCTACAAAAAAATCTCAAAACCAAAACAAAACCGAAAAAACCCAAAAAAACAAATTTCCACCAATTACTGATTTCATTAGTAACCCATCAAGGTCCTTTTGGTATTCCTTGAGCTGTCTACACCTAAATTAGGTGTGTCCCTGCAATGAAATGTTCCCAATAGATGGATATCCCTAAGCCTAACAACCAGTAAGAACAAAAAAGGAGCTTTTCAAATATCAGAGGCCCTGGAACTCCAACTTCCCCACACATGATCTTATACATGCAGCAGACTGAGGGGTATTATGATGTGCCAGTATCTCTTTATTACAAAACACAAATAGATTCAGGAGTATCTGATCTCCTACAGAACAGAAAAACATGCTGTAATGGCTGCAAATTAGAACCCAGGATTGCAGGGTGTAGCTGCAATAGGTGTTCAGTATAGTACATGAAACCCTGTGACAAATCCAGATGTATACTTGGGCAATATGCAGTACATCAATTTAAAACTTTATCATGTATACCATGTAGTGTACACATGCCATAACTTTACAGAAGTTTTATGTACATACACACAAATGCCATACTATTATGCCAGTGCTCCTATCAGAGGCTACATAAAAATCATTCTTCACAATAAAGGCAGGGAGATCAGAGAAGGATCTTCAAAGGCTTTAAAAGCTGCAGATGGAGTTGCCAAAACAACCCCGTTAGAACTGGCGCAATGCAGACACGCTAAATCCTTGCAAAAGCCAAGCAGCAAGTCATCCGTTTCCTGGTTTATCTTTTTCTACAATAAAATTGCATAAGGCAAGTGAAATGCTCTGTAGAAAGGAGTTGCACTGTTTCTCCCAGGCTACCTCTAGATACTTAAACAAATACCAATCGTAGCAGAAAAATTGATGCTCAATTGCAATATCTGTTTAAGCACACGTTTTCTTTCAAATGTTAATTCTGAAACACCTGTACAGCTGCCAAGTATACCTTGGGAAGATTTTCTGCTTTTCATTTGTAGACAAAAACCAGACCAAAACTGTATCCTTCAAAGTAAAACCACAAGAAGGAAAAGAAAATTTACCAGAGGTAAAGTTTCCCCATATGCAACAGAGAAATTACTCCTGCAGAATTAAATAGTAATCCTGTTTCATCCTTAAATCTTGTCAACTGTCTTGTATTCCTAACACCAGTATAACTCCTCTGCCTCTTAATTTTTTATATTTTTCAAGCAAGTACTTAAAAATCACTTCACACATCCTACTGAAGTTTCTGTTCCTTTTGACTTTATAATTAAATTCTAGCCTTGCTTTGTCTGGAGCAGTCACTTTCACTCAGCACAGACTAGGACTTGCTATGCTACCTATTGCCCAAGTACCTAGGGTTTTTTCAGCAGGTTTCATGCTCTGTTTGACCATAACTCTTCTCTCATTTACCACGCATATACAACGTATTTTGAGATTAAAGCAGAACATTTGCATGCCCTGTACTTCAAAGGTCTAATACAGCAATTCTTATTCTACCTACCCATGGTGGTTTGCTGTCTATACAGGTTTCAGAACGAAACGACTTTATCGTTTCGTCAGGGGTGGGGGTGGAGGGTGGGGAATAATCTTTGGATTAAGAAATTCTTACCATGTTGTAACTGTCATACATTTTCTTGCCAGTAATTCTAGGGCATAATGTGTTGCTTGTGCTGCACTTTCTCCTAAGACAGTACCCACACTGATTGCCAACTCCAGTTCATTTCCACGAATCAGGTTTGCCATCGCAAGCTTGCTCAATGAAAAAATTACATCATTAAGGGACACAAGCATTTCTGGGGATTCACCATTTTGAGCATATGACATTCATGAGACTGCTTTTTACAGAAGGACAAAATATGCATTAATTAAAGCAATTTTATATATAATTAAGGTCTCCCGAATGAGTAAATAATTGTGCACCACACGATAATCAGTTTTTAAATAACCAAACAGATTTCCTTTAGCAGAATCTTCCTTTAGTAAACCAAAGAGGTTACATAAATATCATAACTAAAAAACATGATAGCAATTCCTTCTAGTCTTAAGACATTAACTTTCAGACTATAGTATTTCCCCTCTTTTTTGAAAGCAGACTCAAAAAAAGAAACCAAACCAGGAAGGCTCCTGTTCTGACCCTTCCTGGGACTCTGGGGTTGCTGATAGGCATAGCAGAATATTCAACAGTAAAAGACTACTCAATAACTTGAAATATGTCTATTTTGAAATACAGACATTAACTGATTACTGTTTTCTTTCTGAACAGCTCATTAAGATGGAATTTTATTTATTCTGAGGGATAGAGGAGCAAAAACATATTGAGTCAGCAACAACAAAATCCAGAGAACGAGGAAAAGAAGTAATTTGTAAAACCACAAACAAAATGAAAAATTAATAAAAAAAATTTCCTATATTTCATCCCTATTTTTGTACTGAGGGGTAGGGGGTTGTTCCTATTTACTTCATCATTTAGCCTACAAATTCAAGATAGAGATTGCATCTTTTGTAGCACAATGAAGTTCCAGTTCTGAATGGGTCTTCTGAGTCACCATAAATGGGACACAGTAATACTTATGTGTCTATGTATATATGTAAGGTACTTCTGTACCTTATATTTTCTAATATAACAAGATACTGTATATATAAAAATACAATTAAATAACAACATACTACTTTCTATGCATGACAGAAATCTTGAAGTTAATAGAATCAGGGAAGTTTTGCTACTAACTTGAATACTATAAAGATCAAACTCTATAAATATATACAAAGCAAATACCAAGTAAAAGTAGTACATTTTAGAATGTGGTACACACATTTTAAAAAACAGTTAAGATGTGGAGATGTAAAAAGGAAGTCAATGTTAGCTTTTCCATAGTTAAAGAGAAAAACAAAAGAAAACACCAAAAAAGATTACCTCTATATTTTCAACAGCCAGATGGCAACATGCTGCAAGCACTGCATGGCCATCCTGGAAATACCATTCTGCCAGCTCTTTACTGACCTTGTGCAGAAGCCTGCAAGAACAAAACATGAATTCTGCAAGATCACATAAATGTTGGAGCTCTTTGGCTCTTTATTTACTTACAAGTCACCACGTTTGCTTCTGTACCCTACAGTTTCTGTATTTGATTTACAGATAATGACAGCCCTAGCTTTCAAAATGCAGTTTGAGCTTCACCCCCCACTTATGCTGGTGCATATTCAGTAAGTCAGTTTCCCAAAATCTACATCAGTATGGACATGTCTCTTCAGATTAACAGAAGAAAAATGAAATATTTGGATACTCATTCTGTACTTGTAAACTCTACATAAATACCTAATTGCTCAAAACCTGCACATGTAAATGAAGTAATTACACAGCCTCCAAGCTGCTTTTGTTACTACACATATTACTTGATTATGTAATTTAGGATTCTCAGCACTCTTCTAAACAAAGAGAGATGCATGGTTTCTTTTATGGACACATACAATGAAAATATGGCCATTAGTTTATGTTGTCAGAAGCTTCACTGATGACAAACAGTGAAGCTTCAGGAGGAAAAGGTGCCTAAAACATAGTGTTAATGCTAAATCTTACTGAACTTACCAGAAGTTAAGTTAATATGCTACATATTTAAACATATTTAAGTGCATAGGAATGGTCCTTAAATATCAAGCAAATGAAAAGGATAATTATAATACATACATATGAAAAAATCTGTTTGGTGCCAGGAGGCACAGCAAGGGAATTATTCAGTGTAGTTGAGCATCAGTGAGTTAGTAACTGTTATACATACTAGAAGATGTAATATTTTCTTGTCAAATTCTACGTTGCTGATGCCAAATTAAAGCACTAAAGTTTATCTCCCTTGATGACTTTACTTTCTGCACTAAAATGAACTAGAACAACTTACTCGTTGTAATCATCTGTATTGTTTCCACCAGAATTTGAAGACCCACTTGTTGTGGAGAGTGGTGAAATCTGTATATTTCCCTCACAAGCTGCCTAGAAGTGAATATAAAAATGGATTAATGCACCAATCAAACTGATTATTCAATGTGATTTTTCACCACCACCCCCCCAAAAAAAAAAAAATCTAAGATCTGTAAAAAGCCTTCTAAAGCACGGTTATAAAAAAGGAAATATTTAAACAAATGAACTTATTCATAGCTAAATCTTAGACTAGTTTTATCCAGCCGTACAAGAAATTCTACAGAAGAGACCTCTTCCTTCCCATGCATTTGTACAGGATTTTTTTCCAGTATTTGAATACATTTAAAATGGACAGTGAGGAATACAACCTTGAGTTTTAAACCTCAAGGAACAAGTGGCTGTGAGTAAAGGATGAACTCCATAATACTCCTCAGTAGGCATGCTAGCAAATCTGCAAAGGTTTATACAGTGGCACAAGTTGAACCATTTTGTGCATGGCAATAAATTATTTCTAACATTAAATGAGAAGAGATCAGTGTGAGTTAAAAGGAAATTCTTTCATGTGCTTTAGGGTGTAGCTGGGATTGAAAGGCAAAGAAAAGTCCTGGTATTTTATTGCTTAATATTATCTGATTAAACTTTTGAGAAGAAGACTATTCTATGAATTGTAATAAAAGCAACCCCTTCAATGTGCCTCTCACAAATAAAATATTTCTAAAGCGTTAAGGTGCTTTAAGGTTCAAACACTGTTCTGTGCACTATTCAGCTACTATTAGAGGAACAACAAAGAGATAGACAATTTTTATAGGACAAATTCACATGTTTTTAAAATTTTATCTTTGAGGCAACTGAACTTTCAAGGACAGGCAGGCATGACAGAATGTATGAGCCAAATCTTGAGAGTGTATTTAGCAAACTATACTAAGCATGCAGAAATTAGTAAAAAAGAATAAAGAAATGGTGAGGCAGAGTAAAACAAAGTATCAGTCTCACATGTCTTGTGTGCTCTTTAACTTGTGTTTACATCAAGAAGCAGAAGGGATATATATGCTTTTGGTAATCTCTTTACTGTTTTTTGGATTAATTTAAAAGTTTGATTTCTTATACTGATTACTGCTGCAACTGAGCAGTATCACCCAAAGATTCTAGACAAAGCAGTATAACCAAGACCTCAGGAGAAATACAAGAGAAACCCTACACGTTTTTGATGTTGAGGGCAATACTGACCGCTGCTGCACATCAGGTTAATTTTCTACTTCAACCAAAAATGAATACATCAGTTTTCATTATGGGAAACTGATTGAAATTTAGAAGAATCAGGCTCAAAAACCTGTAAACATGAGACAGCTTTTTATGATTTCTGCATAAAGATCAGTCAATATAATATGAAAGAGTAGAGTATCATTACTTAGACATTTTGCAAAAGTGAACAGAGCTAGCCTATTAAATATGCTTGTCATCTTCAGTGTTAGAAAAACAGCTACATACATCTCCCACAGTTATATGTAACAATACCTGTGCAACAAGAAGAGCCTCTTTAAGCTGGCCTCTTGAAGTAAAAAAAGAAACTAGTTTCTCCACATCCCCGACAGCTATACAGTATGGAATGACATCATCACTTTCTTCCTGAATTAACTGGTCAGCTCTCCTAATTAAACAAATGGATAAATAAACAAAAAGTAAAATCTACATATATAATTGATCACTAACCTTATCTCTATGGTACAGGTGTTGGATGAAGCCATATAAAGTTCACTGAAACCCATCTGCCTTTCCAGACATGAGAAGACTTACTAACTGTCGATACTGCACTAAAGAGTTTACAGTTAAATGTTGCAATTTATGCTTAGCCCTTCACCTTGATTCCTGTACACAAAATCACTGCTGAAATTCTCCACAGTTCAACCCCAAAGCTTACTGAAGAAAAAGCAACGTCACTAGTATGCTGTAACAAAAGCCACGGACAACTGACACTAGTATCCATCCCTCCTACTTGCTTGTGTCATTTTAGGGACAGAAGCTACAATTCAGCGTCGTAATTTTATTACCTTACCTTTGCATTAACTTCCTCCAATATTTCATTGATACACCAGGTGCAACTGAGAGTGCTTTGTCCCACTAGAAGAAACAGCAATACATTTAACCTCATCATTTTATTTTATATAAAATAGCTGTATCTTAAACTAGTTTCATGTTTCTTCCATTAAAAATAAATTTGTCAAGAGGTTAAATAAGGTATGAGCTATGCATTTGACTGCACATGTTAAACATAACATAACTGGAGCAAGATTACTCTTTTCTGGACCTGTGACCCGTTTTATTACTACCCCATCTTCACTATGGCAGCTAGTTTTCAGAAACCTTCATACTTTATTGTTCTTCAGTAATGTTCTGGTATTTTACCTCTCCAAGTTCTACCATTAGTTCACAATATCGCTGAATTTGTCCTAATCTTAAATGTATTTCTGCAGCTTCTTTAAGCCTCTCCTCTTTGCTTGGTGCACCAATACCACCTCCAAACTTGGACATTTTTACTGTTGTCAGTTCTTGTGCCTTGGACTGAGGGGAAAGCAAAAAGATTAAAAAAAATATTAAAAAAATAATGGTTTTCTGTGATGAAAGCAAGTTTTCTTTAAGAATGAACTAGTGTCAAACATTACAATGGATTATAAAGGCTATCATTTAAGAAAAATTTTGAGAAAAGGCTAATTGGAAGAGATTATGAGATTACAGTGAACTAATCAGAAAAGTTTACAATGAGATTACAGTGAACTATATATATTAAAGTAACTGCATTAGTTTTGTTGCACACATTTTCCTCTATTATCTTCCTTTAATCTTTTTTATATTTTTTATTCTCAACCACATTCTTATATGTAATAGTAATTCACCCAGATGTCCATCATAAAAAACTTGACATTTTTGAAATTTCACAAAAAATATTTGTGAACATAAAACATACAGAACTAGAAACTGTACTTATAACTATTATAATGACATCCATATAAAGAAAGAATAAAGACAGTGGGCTCAGCCTGTGTCCTGATCTGTCATACTCCATTAACATTATAACTAATAAATTATTTATGCTCCCAACCACTAAAATTTTTATATTCTTTTAAGAGATAAGACTAAATTTCTCCATCTGGCAGTGTTTGAGAAACAAGCTGCAACAGGATCACATTTAACATTAAAAAAAAGGCAAAAGGAGCTTCGTATTTCAATAATTTTCAGTTGTTTAACTCTATCATCAACACATGCAAGATGGTGTTTGGTTATTCATGGCTTATGGCTTTATAATACCACATATGGAGGAGGGAGAACAAATTTTGAACATTCTTTATCAGTGAACTGCAATGTAGACTAGTGGCAGCTGCTGAGAAAGGCAAAGGATCTGTTTTGGGTTTTTTTTGTATGTTTTGTTGAGGTTTTTTTTAACAATATTACTTTTTTACTTGGCACCTGTATCTTTTTTTAGTTTTCATGCTCAAGTCGGCAGTGTATCCTCTCTGTTTGCTAGAAACAAAAGCCACACTTGTTCTAGGTCCCTACTTGATCACAAAATGTCTAGGTGCTGCACTGCTACTACCCATTTTCCTAAGGAAAAATTGGTATTAGCAGCCATACACAAGCAGCCAGCATCACTCTACTCCTAACTTTCTCTTAAAGTTCTCAGGCAAGATGCTGAGTCAGCAAAAAGACGATAAAAATGCTTTTAATTAACGTGAATGCTTCATCCAGATCACTGAATGCTCAGCAATTATTGTAGTTACTCTAGGTCACCCAAATTAGATAGCCATGAAATCATGTTGCAGGGACAAACTGACTGCTTGCACTTAACGAGTCAACAATTAACACCACCTTCTCAGGCTAACTGGCTGAGAAAACTGGTTTTTGGACACACATGCAGCTTCATAGTAGCTGAGCAGCTGCTATTAGTACAGTTGACATCACCAATAAAAAAATTCCATCACTTAAGAGTCAAGGTAGGACACTAAGAGTCTGTGATTTTGCAAAAGGGACAGCCTGCAACAGCAAACAGGTGATACCTGGCAGGTATTTAGCCCCGGAGGGGGGAGGTGGGGTGTTATGCATTTGCTGATCTATACCAATAGAGAGTATTTACTCTATTTCCAGCCCAGTCATTACAGTATGGGATTCTTTAGTATCCCTGAGAAGTCCCTGACGGAGCCACATATTCCCATATTCTGCAAAAATTGTATGTCTGGTTGCATATTCATAGACAAGACTACGAATAAATTCATGGCCTAGTACTTGAAGTTCCCATTTACATCTGAGTCACTCTTCAGCTGCCTATCTGTGTTCACAACGCTTATTGTTTTTTCATTCCTCCTTCCAGACAGCTACAGAGCATATTTCTGCTGACTCTCCATTTTCAGACATGAATTCCTCTGTCCCTGCATCTGAACATAACATTATGTTTATACAATCAAATAATTTGACTTTATTGAATATAGAAGTGCAATATATATAACAGGGAGGGCAAATTGGCTTCGTAGCTCACCCTGTAGCCATGCTTTCTTTGCAGTTTCCTTATTTAGAAAACTGCTTTTCTAGCTAATAACTGTCTTAGCATTTTAGCACTGAGTATGAAGTCACGCAGACTTAGCTAGATGCTGTTGTTCTAACAAACTAGTATTGCACAGAGAACTGATATTGCAAAAATATCTTTGGACATGAAACCGTGTCCCTTTTGTAAAGCATTAAATGTTATTTTTAAAGACAGAAATACTATATGGATTAACAACCATTTTCACATACCATCCATGCTTCACTTACCATTCTAAATCTAATGAGATGTTTCATATGCATAATTCCTTTACAGTAATTTTGTGGAAGCAAACTGTCATCCTGTCCTTTTATTACAGCAACCAAATCCCATAAATTTTTGCTGCCTCCTGGAGGCTAAAATTGTTAGGGAAGAAAAGAGTTGTATTACAGTAATGTTCAAAACAGAAACCTGAACTTATAAAGACAATGGAAAACATCTGTCAGGCAATTCCAAGAAACAGTTTCAGACCATTTCAGGATTAGAAGCTTTACTATGAAGACATGAATTAGTTAAAGATACTACAACTCCTTCAGGCTTCTTGAAGGCTGTGAAGATACAGCAAGATCCGTCAACATATTTTATTATGTGTGGACATAGTTGAGGGCTCACCATTAGTTTTCCCTTTTGCTTCCAAAGAAATACAAGCTATCTGGTGGCTCCTGCTGGCATAAACCAACATTCAGCTGCTGGGATGCAGGAGCTGCCCCAGTACTCATTTACCATTTTCTGTAAAGCAAAGGTGTAGGCCAGGTAAAAGACAACTTCCAGGCTCGACTGGCACAATCTGGTTTATTATCTTAGTATTAAATCTTAAAATAGACACACATGGCATAACTGTATATGCACAAAATCTTGCAGGCAATCAAGGTGATTTTTTTTAAAAAATAAATTTTAAGCATTTTTATTGGTCTAACACTTGAATCAATCCTTCTGTAGAACTAGGACAACGGTTTAACATTGCATGATGTCTAGAAAAGACTAAGTAATTAAAAGCTTAAAAAAAAAATCATTAAACTTTCAACCTGAAGGAGGTTTTCTAACAACAGGATTACAAGTTTAGAAGTCCAATTTTTTCTGAGCTAGTAGAAAGCAGAAGATCCTAATAGAGAAAAAAAAAAAAAAAGAAAAAAAAAAAGACTATATCTTCTTTTTTCAGTCCCTTAAAGCTCTTATTTGACTCCGCACAGTTTAAGTGGAACCCTATTTTCTGGACTCAAAAAGCACTGAAAACAGCTTATCAAAAAAAGATTCTGTTCTCGGAAAATTTTAATCTTGTAACAGTTTTCCTCTCAAATCAATATGGAACATCAAAATTTATAACTTCTTTAAAACAAGGAATTCCATAAAAATACATTTTTAAGAAAACAGGGAATTTCAAGATTTGTAATTGAGGAAGATTGTTTCAGCATTTCTAAATCATACACTTCAATTTAGCTAGAAATCCAAACTAGTGTTTTGGATGAACTAGGTATTGACTTAGACTACAACAGTGTTGACACAAGATGTAGTTCCAAGTCTTTTTTGTCCTTGTTCTGCCTCAAGCTCAGCTCCTATGCAGGTAAGCACTCACAAAGACCCAGCAGTTCATATTTTTAACTCAATTGCAGAGAGAGGCAGCAGTGATTTATAGGAAATATCACTCTGCAGTGGAATAAAGGCAATGGATGGATAGTGGGGCATCCAGACATACAGCTCCTACAAGGTAATACAGCAGTTTTCGCACTGACACTTGGGCAGTTCAAACCTTATCTGTAATGCGGGTGTCCCTTTGATGGCTTAAAATTAAAAACTCCAATGTAGTTTGATAAAACACATATTTTCATTTTCTTCAGTAGAAAATTCTTGTCAAATCAAACCTTTCCTATGGAAAATTAAATTATCCCACTATCTCACTTTGTGAAAAATCGGTGTTCACAACTGACAAACAACTCAGTCATGGACATTTTTACATGTAGAACTGTTAAGATACAGATATGATTTCTGCATATTTGCTAAGCCACCTTTAAGAAAGAGAGAAAAACAAAAGTAGTAGAGAAGAAAAAAATTTCCATTTTGGAGACTGACTTCAGAAGAGAAAGTACGCACACTGACACCTTGTTTGCAGAATACTTACTGAAAAACATTCTGAAAACCACCTTAGTTTTTTTCCTCGAGGATTTCCTGTCAATTTTTCCACTTCTTGTTTAATATCCCTGGAAACTTTACCACACAGCAAAGGAGGAGCACCAGATTCCACAGCACGATCTAACACACACACACAAATTTATACATGAAGATTAAAAGAAAAGAAACAACCCCTGAGTATAGTAACATACAGAAAATTAAAACATTGGTATATACAATTTACTTACCTGTATTACCGATAATCTCATCCCAACATCTATCTGCTAAGATATTCATTTGTAGAGAGTGTATAAGAGGTGTCAGTGACCAGAGTCTCACAGTGGAGTCACGAGAGCAAGATGCCATAGTAAATGGACGACTAGGATGACATGTTAATCCTAATAGAGAGGGCATTTAAAAACCTAGTCAATTAAGTTTATCTAGTAACCAGTTGGATTATTTTATACATTTTAAAATATTTAAAAATGCATTTCAATGCCAAAATAAAAGAAAATTTTAAAATATTACCATATACATCTGCACCGTGATCATAAACTGTGTCCAAACATGTTCCATCTCTTGTGTCCCAGACTCGAATTGTATAGTCCCAACTGCCGGATATTAGAAGGTAAGGAATTTCAGGATTCCACATCAGTCCCCGTACCGGAGCTGTATGTCCACTAAGAACATTTATACAAGCATCCTGTGTATAATCCCATATTCGAACAGTACTGAAACACGATAAAAAAAGACCTATGTCCATCAAATCATCTACTGAAATTCGATTAATCCTTTACTTCAGCAATATTCTAAACTTCAAATTTATCAGAGTATTTGTTTGTAGTATGTTTATAGAAGTTGTAATAGGAGAAGCTGAAGCCAATGCCCTTCATGTTTAGGATGGGGTACAAAATACACTAGAGACGGTTCACCAGAGTAAGAAACTACTTCATCCACCCCAGAGTCTTTGAAATTCTCACATGCACCATTCTTACTGGTCAGTGAGAGAAAAAAGTTTGCTCATACACCTCCATGTGTAATAAATTTGTTTGTTGGGACTCTCAAGGGGAAAAAAAATAATCAAAGAAATACAAAGCGCAACTGAAAGATCTCTTTCCTATGGCTTTAACAGCCTCAAACTACAGATCCGTTAGTCTAACCTCAGTTCCTGGAAAACATACTGGGTACTATTGAAAAGCTTTTAAAGAATAATGCCATCATCAGGCAAAGGCACAGCCAACATGGGTTCACACAGTGAAAGTCCTGTTTAACTCATTTGATATTCTTCTATGATAAGGTCACCCACCTAGTGGATAAAGGGAGGGCAGTGGATGTAGTTTTCCTGGATTTTAGTAAGGCTTTTGATAGCATCCCTCACAGCACGTTCACGGACAAGTTGTCTAACTGTGGCACAAGCAGGTCCACGGTGCGCTGGGTGAAGAACTGGCTGAGCAGCAGGACTCAAGGGTTGTAGTGAATGAGGCTACATCTTGCTGGCAACTGGTTACCAGCAGTGTTCCTCGGGGTTCAGCTTGAGGGCCAGTCCTGTTCAAGGCATTTATCAACAATCTGCATGCAGGAGTTGAATGCACCATTAGCGAGTTTGTTCATGATACCAAAATGGGAGGTGCTGTTGATTCTCTCAAGGGACAAGATGCCTTGCAGAAGGATCTAGGCAGATCGGAGCATCGGGCAATGATTAACTGGATGAAATCTAGCAAGTCCAAACGCCAGATCCTGCAGCTGGGACGGAGTAACGCTGGGCACAAGTATAAACTGGGAGAGGAGTGGCTGGAGAGCCGCCCCGCAGAAGGGGCTCTGGGGGTGCTGGTGGGCAGCAGTGACCCCGGCAGCCAGGGGGGCAGACCCCATCCTGGGGGGCATCAACCAGCGTAACCAGCCGGTCAAAGGAGGCGACTGTCCCGCCGCGTTGGGCCATGGTGCAGCCTCACCCCGAGCGCCGTGGGCAGGCCTGGGCCCCGCCATTCAGGAAGGACGGGCAGGTCCCTGGAGGCCTCCAGAGGGGGACAACAAAGCTGGTGAAAGGGCTGAGGGCAGGTCCTGTGAGGAGCGGCTGAGGACTTTGGGGGTGTCTGGTCTGGAGGAAAAGAGGCCGAGGGGCGACCTCCTGGCTCTCTGCAGCTGCCTGAGGAGGGGCGGCGGAGAGGAGCGGGAGGTGCGGCGCTCTTCTCCATCCCTGGGAATGGTTCCCAGCTGCGCCAGGGCAGCTTTGGGCTGGACATTAGGAAGCGTTTCCGTAGGGAGAGGGTGAGCAAAGGCTGGAACAGGCTTCCTGGGGAGGTGCTCCGTGCCCCGGGCCTGCCCGTGTTTAAGGGGCATTTGGACGGTGCCCTGAAGAGCACGCTGCAACTCTTGGCCAGCCCTGAACCCGTCAGGCAGCCCGACTAGGTGGCTGCTGAAGGTCCCTTCCAACTGAAGTAGTTTATTATCTTCTGTCCTTCGAATGGGGCATTTGTCACATGGCAGAAGCAGACACCACACTATATCAAATTGTGAAACTCCCATCACAATTACACAAGTAATGAGAAAGAATTCATACCACCTTTCTCAATACTTTTTTCTTCCCTTTTAACCAAGTAAGTTTCCAACACTTCCTTTTATTTTCAATAGTTGCTACTGCTGGGTACATCTAATTGAGCAGACTGCAGAATTAGGAAGTTAAAAGTTCAGTTTCTTGAAAAGATCATTGTAATTCTGGCTAAATGATATTACATTCTCAAATATGTTAGCAAAGCTCACTAGTGAGCAAAGTCACCTATTACCGTTTCACTTGTGCTGCAAAGAGGCCGTTTGATGGACTTTGCATCACAAAGCAGAATCCACAAGTCAGAAGGCCATTGTATATATCTACCCGTATACAGTCCTACAACAACCTGTGCTCACGCGTGACCCTTGTGTACTGTTCCTATGTACTGTGTAAGCCTAGGTGCTAAACAGGTCATCTGAAATAGTTCTGAGTATGATTATGAACAGGAGCGTTACCAAGTACAACTCAAAAAATCACTTACTTTGTGTGTTACCTGGGACTAAGTTATCCAATGATCCCTTTCCCTCCGTAATCAAGTCTTATTACAGAGCCATGACTGGTAATTGAATCGGAATATCTCATGACACTATGAGAGAATTTTGGATTGACTACTTCTTGCTCACGTGAAACAGAGGATTTAAACACAAGTTCATTGTCAGGTTGATTTCTTTCATGAATCGTTACACTATAAACTAACAGATTTTGCTGCAAGGACAGACATCTAGTGCATGGTATCGGGGAAAGCAACAGAAGCCAATACTCCAAACTTGTGATCCTTTACAAAAACGTTTTGGATTCTAAGCCACTTTCCCTGCAGAGTATCACTGAAAAATCCATCCTCCTGTTTACCATAGTGTGATGTTGTCTCCCTAAAAAAAGGTCATAAACCCCAACAAAATAGAAGTACTTTGCACTCTAAAAATCTTCACAGATTCTGCTTAATTATACTTTTGAAAGACATCAAATAAGAGCAGGTCTTGCACTTGTATCTTTTGAGATAATGTAAGTGTGTGGTGTCCTCCTAGTAGTATTCCGGGGGAATAACAAGTATCAATCACTGACTCTACTCTTGGGAAAGCATTTGGAGAGTTGCATTGCTACAGCAGTTGTGATAATTTTAGGTAATCATCCTGCTGTTCAAATACTATATTAAGCTAACGGCAAAGCTACAGTCTGAATCTGAACAAGGCAGAGATTTAGTTTATTATTATATTATTCAGAGTCTTCAAAGGTGCCAGCACCAGTATAACTAAAGATCTTAAGTTTATCTAATGTTCCTGCTTGAGGCTGTAAGTTTTCTGATAGTTCAGAAATACACACCCGTCATCAGAGCCACTGCAGAGGATTCCTTCTCTCAGGGGTGACCACCGTACATGAAACACTTTTGCAGTATGCCCTGTAAAAACTTTCAGCGGCTGATCAGAGCTGGTTGCCAAGTAGTAAACACGAACATTTTTATCCTCACAACCAGTAGCTATCATATCTCTGCAAAATAAAAATAAAGTCCTCTAGTCACAGGGCTCATCAAAAGTACTTATGGGTTTTTTTAATTTAAAAATAAATGTGATGTGTATTTTGCAACTAACTTTAAGAAATAGCGTATTTTTGCTTCTCCTTTGTCTCTTTATGATGTAATTATTGATAACCCAATTAAACATACTAAACCAGAAAATAACCCAATAAAGATCCATTAGTTGCAACAGAGAACAGTATTTGCACTACAGTGCAAGCACTGACCAAGCACCCAGCGCTCAGCTGTTAATAAATTGGATTACTGTCTAATTGTTTTTTGACAAAAAGTTCTCATGTTGTTATTAGGGATTATCTGCAAAATCTACACATATCACAGTGTATTTAGTTGCCTGCTGTATCTTCAGCTTGTTAAATTAAAAGGAAGCCAATCTAAATCCTTCTTTCCTGCTACTGAATGTCTCTCTCTTTTTTTTTTTTTCTCTTTTTTTTTTTCCCCCCTCCATTATATATTCAGGCAGAGAATTCCACACACACCATCAATATTAAAAGATCTTTTTATGGAAGTTAAGTAAGTTCATGCTGGACAATGAAATACACTGCTGGGAATACAGAGATGCTACAGACATATCTTATTGTGGAAGAGAAACAATTTCAGTGCTCTACTATCACAGTAACTATCACATTCTAAATAACTTTGTGTTACTCCATTGGTAATCAATTTAAATAGTAAATGTAATCAATTCTTTGGGTTAATTTTCACTTACTTGTTGTTTTGACTCCAGTCACAACCAAACACTGCAGCTGGATGTTTGTACTTGTGAAGAACCTTGCCATCAATGGTCCGAATAATACTGAAATCAATTACAATATAATATTATGAGGAAAAAAAGCATTCTGAGGCGGCTATCCAAAGCCAAGTTTGATTCTGTGCAAATAAGCCAGATAACAAAAACGTATACAGAAAGAATATGAGAAATCTTTATTCCTGCAGCCTCTCAACTACAAGATTAACTACATATTACCCAACAAAACATTTAATTGGACTTCAGAGTCCATGTTTCTTCACAGGGGCTCTAAAGATGTCCACTGTGGTACCTCCCTCCCTGAAAGGATCCTCATAGCTCAAAATCTATGTTGCAGCTATCACTTTAAGGTACAAACAGATCTGTCGGGCTTTAAAAAAAAAAAAATAATTGTTTTCTAAAATTTGTGCTCACTATGTTTGAGCTAAAATAACATGGGTAGCAAATGAAAGAATGAACGAGGATTTAAAAGTGTACTGAAACACAATCCATGCAAAACTGTTCTCCGTAAGCATTTGCAAGTTTTACAAATAAGCCATTATACTCCTGTAATAATACAATTGCAATTACATTGTTGTAAAATAGTGATACCTAGTCCTTGAAATAACTGATTTTTTTTTTTATAAAAAAGACGACAAGAAAAGTGGGATAGCTTTTGAAAACTGTCCTCCATATCTACAGATAAAAACCTAGAAGAATATTCTTGGCTAAATAAAAATAAATATTCAGTTTCACTATCACAGTGTCTTGGACGCTATTCCTTTTGCAAACATTTCCTTTAGTTTTTTCTTAAAATCACAAAAAGTATCTCCTAACAAGTACAGGAGATTCTTATATTATTATATTCTAATCCAAATTTTGTCCAGTAAGAAAAGTTTTAAAATTAATCACCGATAGTGCTGTCCAAGTCTACTGACTTGCGAAGTACGTTTAGCTTTTTTTTTTCTTCCAGTAACACTCACCAAAATCCATCACTGCTGCAGGTTGCTATTCTTTTGGAATCTTTATGACTCCAGGCAATGCAGAAGATTCCATTCTTTCCATGCTTCAAAAAATGCAAAATACCTATCAATAAGAAATAATTCACCCCTTTTTCTCTCATCTATTGACTCATATTTTTTTATTTTATTCTCCTACGGGCTTCAGCCCTTTGCTCCCAGTAAAGTATACTGTACAAAACCACATTACAATGAGTCCCCAACATAGCTGGGATATTTGAGAATCCAAGTCCAAAAAAAGTGGGACTGAGGAGAGAGACAGTAAAACTGCCATGTTCTCCATGATCCAAGAGACAAAACTGGGTCAAGCTGAAGATCCAGCAATCCATAACTATATAAACCTGAAGCTTGAATAAAGGTTAGCTTGAATAAAGGTTGAATAATGAAGTTAGTAGGCATGAATAATGGCAGTACGTGAAAACTTCAGTGAGACGTATCAGAACGAGTGTTTGAGAAAAGACATTTAGTAGCGTAAGTGCCAATCTTCTAAGTGCTAGAGCTCAGGAACTCTTGAATGTACATACATGTATTTGTTGTCTGCCTCCCCCTACCCCTCCCAATTCTGTCTTCTTGAAGAGCGTCCTTTGTCCTCTGAGGCAGATGCCACAGTTAATTAAGTCTGTACTCTAAGCTTACAGCTATATACTAAGAATTCACAAAATGGCATCGAATGCTACAACATAGTATTAAATAACTCCTTCTGCCAGCACTGTTCAGTGTGCTGCAAAATGGAGCTTTATTAGTCTAGATTGCAGGGACTCAAATTCTTTTATGGGCCTTACATTTCAAAATACAGAACACAACTTTACATTTTGACACCCAGTTTGAAGTCTGTATGCCCACATACATTTACAACTTTAAGAAAGAATCAGCTATGCTTTTGCTGTGTATCACTACAGGACCGATTTGAAGATAATGGAGATAATATGGTGCTTCGTCATTGTCATGTCACAAACCAGTCCGAGGAAGTAAAAATACCTCTGCCTCAGAGATAAACTGGCACCCACATAATTTTTTCTATAGATTTTTATATTATAGCACCTTTTAAAAACGTATGAACTTTGACCCATCTTTGTTTATTGACACTAGAGGGAATGATTAACTTACATTTCATATAGACAAAAAAAAGAAGTGATCTCATCTTACCTCACTGAATCTGGTTATCATTTTGCCTTTTAGGACATCCCAGATGAAGGCACCATTTCTGGATGTTGCACCTGCTATGCAGTTCAGATCTCCTTTAGAGAAAGATATTTGTGAGATCTCACAATAAATGTAACCCAAAAAATATAAAACAGAAAAAATATAAATAAATATTGTTTGATTAATGTGTTTCTATATTAAATTTCTTGTATTTCAAGTAAACAGAAGACATCAATGGCACATACGCAAGTCTGTCATAGTTTAAGGCCAGTATTTGATATTAAGTCACAAATACAAATTTTGACAAAAGCCAGACCTGCTTTCCTACATTCCTGTTTTGAGGAAAGGGCAAAAAAAAGAAGCCGTATTGTTGTAAAAAGTAATCTCAATGCCTGCTGAAAGTCTTGCAGTTGAGGTGACAAGAAAATAATGTCCATAATGTGTATGACTTGAACTAAAAGAGATACAATCTCAATGTTTCAAGCTTAAAGTTGTAGCAACTACAGCATTTTCATTTGAAGTTACCTATGTATTAAGACAAATCAGAAAGAATGCAACAGAACATACAACAGTACCTTGTTTTCTTAATCTTGTACCTGAATTTTTAACCACACTCTACCGGCTGGAAAATCTGAATATATGACTCTATAGCAAGAACCTGAAAACTGAATTCAGGCCTAATCCAAA
The DNA here is from genome assembly GCF_017639655.2 of Falco naumanni. Taxonomy (NCBI): domain Eukaryota; kingdom Metazoa; phylum Chordata; class Aves; order Falconiformes; family Falconidae; genus Falco; species Falco naumanni. The sequence goes on along the minus strand of NC_054054.1, from coordinate 909,572 downwards.
AGCCACCAAACACTCCTCACCACAGTGACTCTCTATCCCAATACAGCTATACTTTTCCTAAATCGCTATATGACACATTTATATAAAAGTTTTGACTGTTACTTTATAGCACACCTCAGAGAAAAAGGCAATCTATGCAGGAGGAGTCTAGAAAGGTACATACATAAGATAGAAAGAGATTCAGGTAGCAGAATGATAGGGAAAAAAAGAAGAAAAAGAAAAAAATAAGAGCAATCACTATGTTCAAAGGTCTTGTGAGACAAAATACAAATGGTGGCATGCACTGGATTATATATTACGAATAAAGTACAAGGTGGGGAGGAAATCTCTAGGAGTAAGGAATGTGAAAGAAGCAGGGTAAGTTCTGCCTGGGATGGACAGGAACTCTTTGACAGGATGGCAAGGAACTGAAGATGAAGCACAAGCTGCCTATTAGCTTAAATTTACTTTTTAAAAATATAAGATCAGAATAAAAGACTTGAAAGGGACCACCACCATCCCCCTCCCAGGAACAAACTATTCTCTTAATGTGAGATATTAGTACAAACTGAATTTCAATTCCAAAACAAAGTAACACAAAGGAAAACACCATATTTCATATTGCCATCATTTTCATATTGCAAGACAAATTATCTGTGAAGAGGAATAAGGTGCAGGACAGTCTCTGAAATGAAAAAAGCGCAAATTCATTTTACATATGCAGACTACATTAAGCTTCCCATCACAGTATTTTTTTCCTATATTTTCAGCTATAATTTCTTAGAGTTTAAAAGCACAGGAGAGAAAGGCAGTGAGCTGAATTATTTAGATTTAAAAAAAAAAAAAAAAAAAAGAAAAAAAGAATGCATCTGCTGTCCAAAGAATTAAAACACAAGAAAGCCTACTTATCAATACTGACATCAGTAACATAAACGTACTCCCAAGTTCAACTAATTGGGTTGCAGAACAGTTTAAAGATTTCCCATTGACTTCGGTGACTTCTCTAAGAACAAGTAGCTGCTTTGCAGTAAAAGGATCCCTATTCTAATAAAGCAAAAACAGAGCTCTTCAGTGATTAGAATCCTACACAAAGAAGGAAGAGAAAGTAGTAAACACCTATGTTCCACTTTTTCAGCACAAAACAGAATGTGAATGCCTTTAATTAGCTGCTTCCCAGGCGAAGAAAACCTTTCAACATCTGCGTAATGTAACGCTAGAAAGGTTCTGGAGGTTTTCCTCCCTCCACTCTGACTCAGTAAGAAATACCGAGATCACTTCTCATAACGGTAACCCTCAACAAGGTCTGAAACATTGAATTCTACAGGTTTCACAAATAATACTTGTTATGTTCAAACCATATAAGATACCCTTCTATCTAAAACTAATAAATTTCATAACACAAATCCTGCTAGTCAAGGCTAATACAAAGAATACTTAAACCTAAAGCAAAATAATCTTACCTGGAGCCCAAGAAAGGGAATAAATAACCCCCTCATTACCAGGAGATGTGTAAACTGCTGTTAAAGTATTTATGTCCCAAACTTTTATTGTGCCATCAAATGAAGCTGTAGCAAGAAGATCAGGGTTATCAGGTTTGAATTTGCAATCAAAGATGGTCTCAACATGTCCCTTAAATGAAACAAATATTTAATCCATTTTTATTACATTTGATTTTTTTCAGAAGTCCAACTCCAGATCAAACTCTAAAATACATTGTATTATAAACTGTCATGTCAATTATGAGTTCCAAAAACCCCTGTATGTTATAGCTCATCAGTCATAATTAAAAGGTATATAATGGCTTGGACTATAACACTCCTCCCTTTCATAGATCATTATTAAAGAGAGAAAAATTTTGCCCTAAAACAACAAGGTGATGCAATGCCAGGGACTTGTTAGCATTTTCCCTTGGAACAGAGTTGCTAAAAAGAAGAACTAAAAAAGATTAAGCTAAAAAAACAAGCAAGAAAAATTAATTTTTTAGAACAGAAATAATTTTGCCCTTTAGGTAAAAAGTATCTGACGGAAAAAATAAAGCTTTGTATGTTGATCATGTGCTACAAGTTTTCTAGTATTTCATTCTAGTATTCCATCGACCTGTCTGTTTCTAAATACAGTCTACGCCCTACTGCAGTTTAAACTTCAATCCATTCAAAATTTTATATGTCAATTGTTTGCTTTCTAAGACATGTATTTGTAGAATTTAACTTGACACATACATGAGAAACATATAATATATATAAAAATTTTTTTTAAGCCGCAGTTGCTTTACAGGACCAACACCATTAAAAATGGAAAAACACCAACCAGCAGACTCTATTCAAACATGTATGGGAGTACAGCTGAAAATTATTCAAATTTTTCAATGAAAAGGGAACAGGGAAAGAGGAAAAGAGAAAAATTCTGCAGAATAACCAAAAGCCCAGTGAAGAATAGGCTCACTTAATGTGTGATAAACCCCATTTCGAATTTCTGCTTCAAAGAAGACTTAATAATTCAGTCTTTGTCATTTTAAACCGATGGACCTCACCATCTGAGTTGCATATATTTTTCTCTCTGATGTGATTGAAATTTTTATTCTGGATTATGGAAAACTTTCTAGATAATATTTCTGAGAAGACCATCAAATTCATATTTCAGTTAAAAAACCCCACACAAAACAGCCCTTAAATCCTCTTCTGGATGAAAACTAACTGCCAGGATACTTCCAACAGAATTCAGTCTTTTGCAATAAAGAATTGCTTTCAACTCCAGAAAAGTAATTGTTTCCTAGAAATTTAGACTCTTATTAATGACAAACTGTTTTACAGTTCTGCAAAGGCTTCATCCTCATTTTTCTGCTGTTAGAAGAAAGTGTATAAGCCAAAATAAACCCTCATTCCTAAAACAGAGATGAAACATACCAAATCTCTAAGGAAATCCCACTTTTTGGCTCCCATGTCGTAAAGCCCCACTCCACCATCCATGAAGCAACACACAGCGTGACCAGGAGGAAGAGAAAATGCTTGGTTTTGGGTTAAAGTTGGAGGAGGAACAGCCTCACTTGTTGAGGATGTATGGTGATTTTTAGTAGGATACTGTGATGAACATGCTTAACAAAATAAAGCAAAAGATATAAATAGATTTTTCCCATTTAATAATAAGGAACAATTATTAAGAGTAAAATGCTTTATATTCCAATAAGATTAAACCCAAAAAGAAATGAATTCCTGTACGAAGCCTGGCCCACTAAAGAAAGACCTTATCAAGTGCTTGATGCTTTACACATTCGTCTAGTCCACTGGCACAAGAGGGTATTTTAATTCAGAACTACAGAGCCAACACAATTACAGAGATCAATTTGTATATAACAAAATTCACAAAAAAGATTTTCTTCAACTTGCAGCCACTGCAATGTATAACAATCAAAATTACACTTACACTTTTTCTTTGGGGGAGAACTTAGCACATGCAAACCATGGAAACCAGTTTTCTTCAATTTAAAGTTATCTATAGGTGTTGTACGTGAAACATTCCAAATACGTAACACACCAACCTGAGAATCTGAGGTTTAAAAACAAAATATAAAAAGATGGAGGTTTTTTATTATTTATTATCCTCTTTTTACTGTACACAGAGGTATGCAGTTTAAGGACTGTTTTATGCAAAAATACAACAATGAATTAAGCTTAAAATCCCAAGAAGAATTTTATAAGGAGGCAGCATTCTCTCCATGGTAATATGGCTATTAACAACAATAATTATTAACCATTTTTTAAACTTCAGTAGATGAATTCTACGGAATATCTCTCAGTATAAAATATTCATACAGTCTCACTTTCCTCATTAGTTCAACCTGAGCAATAACATCTATTGTGTAGAAAAGTGGCAGGAAATAGATTTTTTTATTGTTTTCTTAAATCATTCTGAAAACAGAGAAAAAGTGGGGGGATCAAGAAGTGACATCCACTAGTACAATGCATTTTTCTTCCTGTTCCCAAAGTAACTCTTAAACTTGTTGCTAAAGTGTGCATGAGGAAAATATTGAGTATTAAAAAATAGTTTAAAGTCACTTGTTTATGTATGAATAAATACAAAATAAGTAAAAACTGCTCAGTGTAGCAGTTTTCCTGTTCTTTTCTACAGCTTTATGTAATATATTTTTTTTGGTACAATGCACGTATGCTTTTATTTGTAGAAACGTTAAGAAACAGAAAGATCAAACAAAGTCTGAAGTTTGAAGACTCAGCCCTCTACTTACTACCTTGGTATAACAGGAAATAAAAGGCTTACCTCCAGTTACAAACATTCCAGGTGCGCTAGAAACCCAGGCTAAACACTGAACAGATGCTGCTGCACTGGGAAAATTAAAATTTGTGATACAGGACAACGATTCAGAATCAACTAGTCGAATACCATTATGTAAATTAGCAACAAGAAGGTAGTCTGTTGACAAAGGGTCCCACTCCAGCGCTGTAACTGGATCTTCTTCATCTGTTCCTTCAAGAGACTCTGGTCTTAAGACGTGTTTCTGATTTTTAGAGCCTTTAAGGGCACAAAAAAACAGATTATCTCAAAATGAAGTCAAGTATCTCCTTTCAATAGTTACAAGGTTTGCAAACATAACTTTTATCTCTCCCTGAAATACCTGTTTAGTAGCCTGCTCCACTGGCTGCACCAGTGAAATTAACGGAGCTGGCTTTGCAATATTTGACCTAAAGTAGTTCTGCCTCCATCAGATCTGACCTTCTTTTTAATACAGCATAAAATAGAAACCACTGGCACGTTTATTAATATGATTTTATACTAAAGAAAAGTACGTTCAATCATATACATTGCCCTAACAATTTCCATGAGTAAAGGCCTGCAGCACAGCCTAAAATACAAATTAGTTAAGTAAATCTGCATACCACCGCAAATACAGGCAAAATAAAGGCAGTGTGAACAAGAAAAAAATTGTGGCAGTCAAAAAAGCTTTCACAAAAAATTTCCTTTTTTTTTTTTCTTTCTCGAAATGTACGTAATTATGAAGCGTTCATAGATTTTGAAGCCAAAATAGGCCATTAAATGTCTAATTTAACACCTCCACAACAGAAAACATATTTTGCTTGATGATCCATATTATCAAGAACCACAATTTTTAACATCAGGTTTATTTCCCACTTTTTTCTTTTACGGAGAGCTGGCAAAAATACACAGATCTGTATTTTTGAAGTTGTAATTCCTTTATTAAAAAAACAAACTGATTTTCTACCTCTTTTCTAGAAATAAGGAATAGACATCTTCCATTATTCAGTTTCTAATCTAACGTTCAATTTTGATAACGAAGTATACAATTAATTTGTCATATTATGATAAATGCCAAGACCTACCTATATTACTTAATGATTGATGTAGAACAAAAACTTTGGGATTCTCACTTTCTTTAACAATGTCCCCGGTTTACAAATCAGTTCAATTTTTTTGTTGAATGAAAATCAACATTCATATGAAAACCAAGTACTGACAACAAAGCGGAGTTTTCATTTTTTGGTTAGCTTTACAAGAACTAAAGGCATTAAGTCCTCAAGTGATGAAGGCCAGTTATGTTCAAACCCTTCAGTCCCAAGAAAGCACAATCAGCTGGTGTGAGAGTACGGATATTGAGGCTATTCAGTTATACCCATAGTTCACAAAAATGTCCAGAAGCCAAGGTCATGGAAACCCTAACTGTTAATTTCTATTTTTTTTTCCATTAAAAGAAGAAATCAGCACTGAATCATGCAACTGAGTCACAGGTCATTTAAGTAAGCTGTGCATATTTTGAGAACAAACGAAAGGTAAACTAGTACAGAACATTTGGCGCTATATGACTGCTCTGTATTTCTTTAAAAATAGATTACTGATCTTAGATCCTTGCATATTTTTTCTTCACACTAAATGTTCTGTTACATTAATGAATAGTCTGGAGTTAATAAAAAGAAAATACAGCCAGGAGAGAAAAACCTAAGCAGATAACATAGTGAAAAAAGTAGTTGCGTACTCTGCTAATTATGCAGCAGTACACATTTCAATAGAAAGACTAGAGCTTTCAAGGAGTCAATCACACTGAACTTTCAAGCAATTAACAGGAACTTATGGATGTTCACATTCTCTAATGATTTGTAGGTTTTCTAAGATATCCTACACAAGGACTGAAACTTTCAGAAGTAAGGAATGGGATTTATTTATTTTTAATTAATTTGACTTGTTAATTTACTTAGTTGATTTCACAAACTAAGCTCTGGTCCGATAACAAGTCATTCTGCACATTCTGACATGAGGTAGATGAGGCCTGAAGTTCAATCTTGAAGCAAAATATTAGCTTTCTATTCCTTATTTAAAAGTACTAATTCTTTGTGTGTGTTCCTTTTTTTCTTAAATGGAGAACCTATATTACTCCTATTAATACCACTTTCTTCTATGTATTGTTATTTTTAAAAAGCTACCGATAACAAAAGTCAGATGAACTTTGACTATAAATTGCAAACTAGAAACCCGCAATTGATAAAATAGCTTGGATAAGCCTACATTTTCTATTCTATCTGATTTTTAAGCCATATTAAATTAATTTATGAAAGTGTAACCACAGCAATGGTACTTATGTTTTGTTATAGTGATACAATCTATTTTTCAAGATTACCTGATTTTGAAACATATTGTAATGAATTTATCTGTTCACCAAAATATTTGTGATCTATTCTAAAACACATTGATGGTTTTATCTAAACAAATCCCTTTTAATAGCGTAAAGGCGGCAAGTCAAAAGAAAACTAATATTGGTCTGCAGTATTTCCAAGTCACCATGATTGCTCCAATGTCATTGCCTTAATTACAAGAATATAATCCTTTGTATTAAATTATTCAGATTTCTTATTGCATACAAGTCTGGGCTTTGAATGGCAGCTCTATGTTATTTCACCTAGAAGTAATTCTTGAATGCATCTGAATTGGTTATACTAATTTATCCCACACAGTCGAATTTGCTACTCAGTTCTGACAATTACTTTGCAAGGAGACCTCTGCATATCAGTGATACTTTTGTTACATAAAAATCCAATGAGAATCTTATTTGACTAAGAAGGTTTTTACATCCATTTCTTTAAAATAAGTGTGTTCAGGTTTAGAAAACACTTAATATGGTCCAACAGAAAGTGTACTATTTTTCTTGAATAATTTTGAGAAAGTGGAATTCTAAACATTTTAAAAATAAAAGCTCATTTTTGAAAGCCAAACTGCAATGTTTCCTTCTCAATTCTAACAGATTTATTACGTAGAAGTAAACCGCACTACTTAAATCCAGGATTTTCAGCAAAAGAATTGTCAAAAATTTTCACCCAACTGTGTGTAAACCTTCAACAACAACTCTGTTTGAAACCAAAAATCTTAAAGATGTTAAGAACAGCAAGCAAATGTAATGGTTCATTTATTTTTACTTAAAAATTATCTCAATGAATATATATAATATTACAGTAATAATGAAAACTATCTTAAATACAGAGACACGCAAAATTTCTGTAATAATCTAAACTCAATTTCAAACCAATGCATGTAGGTTTTTCCCCAGCAGTAATGGATAATTTTCAATAAAAGATTTTTCATAGCAACTTGAGTTGTGGTACATACAAAACTGCCACTGCTGCTAGGTTTTTTAGCCAATATTATGTTTGCATTTTCAGAACATAATTTTGACATTTTAAATCCTTTTCCAATTATTTTTAATATTAAAATCATCCTAGACAAGCTCCATGACAAGTCTCAGTTTGATATATATTTAGAGGTTATCATATTAAAATTATTTTCCTTTTCCCAATGCCTATACTAATTTAGTCAGCACTACTGAATAAATAATATTCAATATATAATATAATATAATATATAATGTAATGAATATATACTGAATATAGAAGCAAAGAAATATGTTCTCTGTGGCATGCTGAGTGACAACTTAGTAAAGTGAAATGAAGGAAATTAAATTTTGCATGGCTGTTGGAGTGAAACGCTATGTAAAATTAACACATAACTTAAAGAACATTTTTTCCTCACAAAGTTCAAAATCAGTTTTTAGTGGAGGAAAAAGTATCCACCAGGGAAAAAAAGACATCAAAACAGTCCACCTAATACAGCTATCTGTCTTTGCAGAAACCTATGAAAGCGAGATAAATTTCAGCTTCAAATGAGCTTATGAACAAGACACCTTCAGGAGACTATTTATGAAGTACTCACAAATGTGCTTGGTGGATTTCAGACAAAAAGAGATTAGTATTTTCCCATATAGTCTTTAACAGAACAGAATCATGAAGGTAATATGAAACGTGACGTGAGAGTCTACCTACAAAAGTACAGAATACTCTGGAATATGAAGCAGAGAACTCCAGAACAAATGCAAGAAAAGCAAAAGACTAAGCAAAAGATTCAAATCACTATTCAGAAGAACAAACCTGCTGGGAAATACAGTTCAGTAGATGATCATGGTTGTTACCATTCCCTAAAAAATCCAGTTTATTGTACTCATCGAGAATTGCAATGTTATCTTGGTCACAAAAGGGAGATGATACAAAGAAAATGCTCTGCGCTATCTAAGAAAACATATTTTTGTGATATGGAAGGAGCAGAAATAGTATGAACTAAGAAGAAGTTTTATATATGTAAATACATTTTAAAACCTAAAGAAAAAAAAAGTGCAAATTACACACATATACTGAGAAAAAGAGATATACATATATAAAAATAAAATACTTTACCCTGACAGTTTTTACCTGGCTGAAAAATAGACAGGCTTCCATCAGTATGTCCAAATACTACTTTTCCTTTCTTCTTTGGATGCCATCTAAACAGACTGATGTCTGACAAGAAACTATGTGCCTCTCTATGTACAGTTACCCCGCTGTCAGGTCCTGAGATAGTCCAAATGTACAACGGACCTCTGTGGGACACAAATGCAACTGCATCGTCTGCGTTCCAGCACCAGCTAAGTGACGCAGGAATTCCTGAAACATACAGGTAAACCTTATAAGAACGAGGATATGAAATTCAGTGTATTACTGCTTGACCCAGTATCAGCATTTGTCTTGAAAAGCTGTAGAAATAATTATTATACATAAAACCGATTAGACTGAAATGTAGACAACTGTCTGAATATCTTACAGTGTAAAAGTAAACTACACATATCCATAGGCAGGAAGTAGAATTATTTCCCAAATTATTTTAATGCTATTTTGATGGATCGTATTTTATGTTACCTATACTTAATTAGTGCCAAAGACAATCACACATATGAAAGATGATAAGCCTGATCCTGTAAACAATAGTTTCAGTCGTTCACCATTCCATTCATCATTTTATTTTATTATAAGCTATTTGCTAGTAAGCTGGTAAAATATTGAAAATTTTAAAATGTCTCTTTTTGCAAAACACAGTAAAATTTAATTTAGAGATAAATATAACATAGGCAGATATTTGTGACAAAACTGGAAAGCTAGTTCTGTAATCAAAGGGAACTCCTGATAGCTTTCTTCTGGATATTTGACGGTTTTAATTCAGTTGCCTAACATCTAACTGTAGGCATCACAGTTTAAGGATTTTGACCTTAACGTCTCCAACCCTCATTATCCTCATAACTTAATGTGCATTTGAAGGAATAATGTTAGACACAAGCTGAAAATTCAAACCTGTTTGTATTTAGACACTTTAATATGGCAGTGTCAAAGAGAGTAAAAGCAGCATTGCTAGGAGGTTTAAACATACTAACCTAAAAGTAAATTAGGTTTTAAAAAGTTTAAAATAATAACATTTCTTTCACATTTAGTCATTGCCAGAAGTAGGGTTTTTTTAAACAAGCAACGTTTTGGGAAAAAAAGCAACAGTTTTTAGATTAATGCATTAACTGATACAACATTCCTTTTAGAATTGATCAAATCAGTGTGGGATTTTTCCTACTTATTCCTTTTGCAGGATATGCAAGATGTACAGGATTTTCAGATGTATCTTTAGTACTCTGGAAAGAACAGAGTAGGGGATCCCAAAACATCTTAGAAGATCCTGAGATACTGACTGTTCATGGGTTTACCTATTTTCCAAGAATGCAAATGTAGGAGTCAAGGACACTGAAGAGAGACTGACTGTAAGAACAGAAATACAGGCACTGGTTTTGACCAAAGGGAATGAATCATAGTGGGGCAGGGAAAGGTGACAGACACAGACTTTTAACCCTCTAAACTTCTATTATAATCTCCAAATCAGAAGTTTCAAGTTCTGAGAGAATATGAAGGTAGACAAGCATTAGGGTATTTAAAGAAAAAATTATTTTAAAATTGACTGCTAATTTATACTTGATTCTGTTGAAGGCTACATTTTACTAGCTTTCACTTCCACAAAGTTATCACAAAAACACACAAAGCTTAAAAATTATTTATCCTTTTATACAGTGATGGAAAAAAATGTTTCTTTTTCTTCCTCAACAAGAACTCAATGGCAAAGTAAATTCCTGAATTGGTCAAGTACTTTAACAAAAAGAATAACCTCTTTCTTTACCAGTTACCAGATGGTTCAGAGCAATTAACTCAAACACACTATCACTATTTTCTAAAATGAAGTGCCAAAAACCTGACAAGAATACTGTGTTCTGTATAATAACTATGTAACTGTTAAACATCTGGCCTACCAGGTGCTTAGATATTACTCGATATCAAGTATTTCTGATACTTGTGCATGAAAAAGATGTATGGATCAAATAGATCTCCATGTCTGAAATACCTTTCGTATTGTCCAGCTTGGCCACAACTTTCTGTTCAGTCACATTCCAAATAATCACTAAACTGTCTGCACTGGCACTTGCAAACGTGTCAGGATTGTGGGGACACCAAGATATGGCTGTGATTGTCTTCTTATGCTCAGACATAATTGCTCGGAGCTTGAATTCATTGTATTGGTGATCCAGCTAAACAAAAAGTAAAATTAATTTTAGAATTACGTATTTTTTTAAACTCACTTTAAGTAATGTCTGGTTGGAGAATAGTTCATATAACAATGTTAGACTTACAGATGAATTTATAGTGGATTTAACGATTGTCAGTACCTGACATCTCAATAAATTAAGTTCTCATACATTTGACTTGGACAGAAAAGTTGTTAAATATTCAATGAGCTGAACCAGTACTAACATAGTTTATCCTCCTGTCACTTATGAACTATTATATTCCATTAATAACTGCACTCAAACACAACCCTGAAGTGTTTTATTTACAGGCATGGTAACAATCATTTAGTAATCTGCAAGGGGTTAAACAGGATAGAATATGAAAATGAGTTTGAAATCCCTCTCATTTCTTAAATTGCTTGGTACACCTAAGAAAAAAAAAATAATCAAATGCCCAAATCTGACACAGTAAATTTTATTTTAATCCTACTAGCAGTATAACTCATGAAGCACATCCTCTACTTCCTGACTTATTTCTCAGTCTGAAAATTCCACATCACAGCATTTCTATTTTTTTGTTAGGTGGTGTTGTATAGTAACTGTGAACTTCAGAGGACCATGGTGCTAGGCAGTTCAGATATGCAGAAAGAACTTGTTCCAAATCAAAGAAAGGTGGGACACGAAACCCACAACTTTGCACAGTGGGTTAAACTATTTCAAAAGATACTTTTACACTACTGCTTCAAATGAAACCATGGAATTGTTTCATTTTTCTCTCAGAATCTGCTCTTCTATCACTGCACTTCATCCATCTCAAATGTTTGCTGGACTGAGAGCCTGTCTTTCAAGAATAATTCTTGACATATACAACTTCAAACATAACATTTACATCAATCTTTTGCACAAGCTGTAATAAGGAGAAAAAATTGTTTGCAAGGAGTATCTTGAATGGAAGACTGAGTTTTAAATAGGCATCTTCTCAGCAACAATCATACTTTCAAAAGCATTGTAGAAATATTTATTGAAAGAGTTCAAAGTGAGGTAAACTACAATGTAAAAATGTAACCAGTCTGTTAAATAATCTTACCTGATAAATATAAATAGCAAGGGTAGCACAGTAAGCAAATCTGTCCCCACTAGCAGCACATACATCCTTGTTCCATGGCTGACATCCAGCAGCTAAAAGTCCCACTTGTTTAACCTGCGACATTTTTGCCTTTAAAACAGAAACTTATTAGACTACAAGATAACAGTGTTAAAGAACAGAATAATACATTTTTGTTCCCATAAATAATGTACTGTATATGTATTTTTAAAATATAGCTAGCCTTTACGTTTTAACAGCAACATCTTGTGTTTATGAGGTAAAATGAATGTATCTGAAATAAAGCAAAGCAGACGTCCGGAGGTTTCAGTGCTACACAAGAAATGGACTTTGATACCACGCACAGGGATCCACTTTAGAGGGGAAAAGCTGGGGACAGCCCATGATCACTTGAATAGTTCTTGATTTGTAAATCAAGTAGCTGAAGCTGTTCTTCATCACTTCTATTTTCTTCTGCAGCTTGGTTTGACACTTTCTCTGTTCCAGTGTAATGCCCCCTCTGCTCTCTTCTTCCCTTTACCCCCCACAAAATAAACCATACGCTAATAATTTTGCTTTAGGTTAAACAATGTGTCTAAAAAGGTCTTCAAAGCACCTGCATAGAGCAACTATGCATTACTTATTATCATCATCCTTTTTGGAGAGGCTTTCTAAATTTTCTTGATAATTACCGTTTAACAGAAAAGTTGAAGTAAACTGGAAAATAAAAAGCAAAGCTTGGTGTAACATTACTGTATTAGCATATAGCAAAGTGTGCTACCACTGTCCAAACCAAGCGTCAAGCTACCGGTCCTGCTCATAATGAGGCAACAACCGACTTGACCACCAGAACACCAGAAATGCTTTGCTAGCCCAGAGCCGTTCCCCGCCTAGCTCCCATTGATTCACAATAATGTCAAACTGTTACCAAGAGCACACGAGCCTCGCCGTTTTTCTCTGGCCCATTTACGTACCCTACTACGACCAAGAACGTACACATTTGCAAAGGTATTGTTAACTCCTGGGTGAGTTGTACAAGACGACCTCCAGAGGTCACTTCCAACCACAACTGCTCTGGTACAAAGCTGGTACAAAGCCTGCTTCACCAACCTGCAGAAATGACTGTGGCTTTAGCACCACCATGGAAGGCTCTGGTGGCCAAACAACTGCAAGTGAGGTTGACAAGGATGACTAGGTGGACCACAGCCTACAACAGCGAGGGGATCCAAATGGCAGAACAAGGTCTAAATAGCTGCAAAAAGGATTCACTTCTGCATAGAAGTCAACCCAAACAATTGGATTTAAAAGGGACACCTTCCACTAGACCAGGATGCTCCAGGCCCCATTCAATCTGGTCCTGAACACTTCCAGGGATGGGGCATCCACAGCTTCTCTGGGCAACCCGTTCCAGTGCCTCACCACCCTCACAGTAAAGAATTTCTTCCCAATATCTAATCTAAATGTACCCTCTTTCGGCTTAAAGCCATCACCCCTCATCCTATCAGTACATGCCCTTGCAAAAAGTCCCTCACCAGCTTTCTTTTAGGTCCCCTTTAGGTACCAAAAGGCTGCGGTAAGGTCTCCCTGGAAAATTCTTTTCTCCAGGCTGAACGACCCCAACTCTCTCAGCCTGTCTTCACAGGAAAGTGAAGTCCTCCAGTCCTCTGAGCATCTTTGTGGCCTCCTCGGGACTCAGTCCAACAGGTCCATGTTCTTCTTATGCTGGGGGCTCCAGAGCTGAATGCAGTACCCCAGGTGGGGTCTCATCTCCATCAACCTGCTGGCCATGCTTCTTTTGATACAGCCCAGGATTCAGTCGGCTTTCTGAGCTGCAAGCACACACATTGTCAGGCCATGCTGAGCTTCTCATCCACTTAACACCCCCTAGTCCTCCTCCGCAGGGCTGCTCTTAATCCATTCTCCACCCAGCCTGTATCAGTGCTGGGGGTTGACCCCGACCCATGTGCAGGACCTTGCACTTGACCTCGTTGAACATCATAAAGTTTGCCTGGACCCACCTCTCAAGCCTGTCAAGGTCCCTCTGGACAGCATCCCTTCCTTCCAGCATGTTGACCACACCACACAGCTTGGTGTTGGTGGCAAACTTGCTGAAGGTGCGCTCAATCCAAGTTTTCGTGTCACTGGCATAGATGTTGAACAGCACGGGAACAAGTACACACCCCTGGGGAATGCCATTTGTCACTGGTCTCCCCTTGGACATCAAGCCGTCGACCACAACTCTTTTGAGTGTGTCCATCCAGCCAATTCCTTATCCACTGAGCAGTCCACCTGTCAAATCCATGTCTCTCTAGTTTAGAGACAAGGTTGTCATGTGGGACAGTCAAATGCTTTGCACAAGTCCAGGTAGATGACATCAGTTGCTCTTCCTTCATCCACCAACTTGGTAACTCTGTCATAGAAGACCATGAAATCTATCAGGTGTGATTTGCCTTGGTGACAGCCAACAACATGGCTTCACTAAATCACCTCCTTATTTTCCATGTGCCTTAGCGTAGTTTCCAGGAGGATCTGCCCCATGATTTTGCCAGGCACAGAGGTGAGATTGACTGGCTTGCAATTCCCCAGGTCTTCCTTTTTCCCCTTTTAAAAAATGGGCGTTAGGTTTCCCAGTCTGTGGGAACTTCACCAGATTGCCACGACTTCTCAAATATGATGGATAGTGGCTTAGCCACCCCATCCACCACTTCCCTCAGGATCCATAAATGCAACACATCGGTTCCCATGGACTCGTTACACTTCAGGCTCCTTAGATGGTTTCAAACCCGATCTCCTACAGTGGGCAGTTCTTCATTCTCCCAGTCCTTGCCTTTGCCTTCTATGACTTGGGAGCTGTGGCTGGAACACTTGCTGGTGAAGACCGAGGTGAAAAAGTCGTTGAGCACTTCAGCCTTCTCCATGTCCCAGGTAACCAACCAGGTCTCCCATTTCCTTCTGGAGAGGGCCCACATTTTCCCTAGTCTCTCTTTTATCACTGACATAACTACAGAAGCTTTTCTCGTTGCCCTTCATGCCCCTGGCCAGATTTAGTTCTACCAGGGCTTTAGCTTTCCTAACCTGACCTCTGGCTGCTCAGACAATTTCTCTGAATTCCTTCCAGGATACCTGTCCTTGCTTCCACCCCCTGTAGGCTTCCTTTTTGTGCTTGAGTTTGTCCAGGAACTTCTTGCTCATCCATGCAGGCCTCCTGGAGTTTTTGCCTAACTTCCTCTTTGTTGGGACACATTGCTGCTGAGCTTGGAGGAGGTGATCCCTGAATATTAACTAGCTTTCTTCAGCCCCTCTTCCCTCCAGGGCTCTATCCCATGCTACTCTATCAAGAATATCTCCCTGATGATGCCAAAGGCCACTCTCCTGAAGCCCAGGGTAGCAATCTTGCCATGTGCCCTTCTCGCTGCCCTAAGGATCTTGAATGCCACCATTTATTTCATGGTCACTGCAGCCAAGGCTGCCCTTGAACTTCACATTACCCACCAGCCCCGTCTTGTCGGTGAGCACAAGGTCCATCATAACATCTCTCCTCATTGGCTCCTCTATCACTTGGAAAAGCAAGTTATTGTCAATGCATTCCAAGAACCTTCTGGATTGCTTATGCCCTGCTCTGTTGTCCCCCCAAAAGATATTGGGATGGTTGAAGTCCCTCATGAGGACCAGGGCTTGTGAACATGAGATGGCTCCTACCTGTCTATAGAGGGCCTCATCTGCTTGGTCTTCCTTGTTTGGTGGCCTGTACCAGACTCCCATTACAAGATCACCTGTCCCTGTCCTTCCTTTAATTCTGACCCATAAGGTCTTGGTTGGCTTCTCATCCATCCCCACGTGGAACTCCATGCACTCCAGCTGGTTGCTGACAGAGAGGGCAACAACCCCTCCTCTTTTCCCGTGCCTGTTCTTCCTAAAGAGCTCATATCCTTCCATTCCAAGACTGGGATGGGATCTTTAGGTCAAACAGATGAGACTATTAATCTTTAAAGACAAGGAGAGTTATGTTCAATTTACCATGTGTTAGTACATTTTCAAGCCCCAGAAAGGAAGGGGAATTAAAAAGCAAAAAGGAGACCTCAAATGCCATCAAGTATTTTGAGGGAGCAACTGTCGATTAAGTGCAAGGGTTGGCTATGCAATGCACTGCTGTCTAACGGCCCTAGGAGAGATACGCTGCCTGCAGATCACACTTCACCTACTTGGTATCAGCTGTATGGAGGGGGAAATATTTTCCTGAAACACATTAATATCAAAGGTGCATATAGAAAAAACTTTGTACAGGTATGGTAATAATGACCTACAATAGCCAAGGGAACCTATTGGTCAATACTGAAAAAAGCGTATTATATAAATAATAATAAAAAAATCATTTTAATGCATATATACAAGGGATTAAAATGAAGTTGAATGATCAATTTTATCTTCCATTTTTCTTGCTTGGGGTATCTACTTGGTAGACAAAGAGTAATGAATAAATATAAGAAGCAACCTCCATGAGATTATAAGTTTCTTACTTTGGAGAGTGTGAAAGGGAAAAAAAACCAGAGAGAGAGACTTATTTTGGGTGCTGCTGTAGCAGATCAGGATCAGATTGAATGTCTGGGACTAATCATCTCTAAGATATCACTGACTGTAGTTACAGTGCTTAATAGTTCTGACCAAATTCTAAATGCCTAGAAAACCCCCAAACACCCATGTTTAACCTGTGAATGAAAATGTTGGTAAAGGAGACTGTACAACAACAGAGCAGAAATATATAGAAAAACAGGTTACAAGGTACAGCTCTGCTGCAGAGTAGTGCTTTGGCTATTAGACCTCCTTTCTGTCTCTGCCAACGATATTAATTCTTCTGACTTCTGCAGCAAATACATTAGAGATTCCAGAGAACAGTTCTATAAATTGCACCACCTTGCAGCTCATTTGCAATCCATCTCATGTTGTGAACGACATGAGTCCCACAGAGAGGAATTTATCTTCTTAAAGAATCAGCAAAGTGACCAAAATTAGATCCCAAATTTCCAATTTTGCCACTTAGTGTTCTTTTTACCATTTAGTAAATTACAAGTTCCAGAGGTCGCTTCTGTGCAATTAAAGTATCAATTACATATATACCCAAATCCGAAGATTTCTGATTTCAGAACTGCACTACAGACTTTTTCCAATCACAATGAAAAAAATAACTGCCACCACCACCAACCACTTTTTCTGAAATCAGTCATCCAGTTGATTACATAACTTACTAAAATGCAGAGTAATATCTTGAATATCTCTGTTTCCATTCTTGATTCCAGGGAAAAGATAACGGTTAAAAGACTAGATATGTTAGCAAAAACATAAGGAACATTAAAAAAGCCCCAGTGAATTAGAAGAGAATTAGATGTACAATACTGGATTATCACAGGTTGAGTTTGTAGGTTTACCACATGTAAGAGTGATTAGAAGTTAACATATATTGTAGACACTAAGAATGCACAAATAACTATTTTACAGTAATCACAGATTTGTCTCATTTTGAACAGATCTTCTCTTTTGCCTTCTTATATGGGAGCTAAGAGGTTCCTGATTTGATGAAATTTAATCTGTAAGAAAGTATTAACTTAAATCTTGTTTAATTTGCCATTTGGTTACAGGTAAAATTGATCGTAAAGTTAAGATGTCTTACAGATGCTAAAACAATTTCACATATTTTTTTTCAGAGTAACAACAAATTGTCTTGTAGAATGGTGCAGTAATCTGTATTTTAAAAAAAAAATCCTGTTAATATATTCAGTACATCTTCCTTTTGGCCTTGGTATAAGAGACAGAAATTATTCCTGACTACATGAAATCTAGTCTACAGGAAAATACTACACTAAGCAGCTGCAAATAAGGAGGATTCCAAGCCTAAATGTTGAAATCTAGAACAAAAAGGTCCTCTGCACTGCTTTTTAAAATTACCATGACCACAAAACAGACTAGCACTTTGGGTCTGGAGATAGTTCTCCACTATAGAGCTTTCTTCTCTGTGTTTTCCACGCAGCTGATTAACAATAAAGAGCCTTCTATGTATTTTCTTCACGTCATCAGGACACCTGCATAGTTTAGGGTATTTTAATGGTTTCTAAATGCATATGTCACTGCTTAGAATTTAGGCTACATTAATGATGACCAAAAAATCATTGTCATCAAATAGCTATAAAATTATTTAAGCCTAGTTCTAAATGTATGTCTGTAAGCATTGCCAGATATGACACATTAAGTACCGTATTTGAAATACAACAACACATTTGTCTTCTCTTGGTTCTACATTTAAAGACAAAAAATAACTGATTTTTTTGAAGAAATTCTCCAATTCAAGCCTCATTCTCAACTTCAAACTAAACAATCATTTTTTGATAATGTAGTATTTTTCTTAAGAGTCTGAAATTCAAATGAAAATGCCTTTCTTATTTAAGACCCAGCATTCAGATGAAAAATGCTGCTTTGTGGTATATCATTATTTCACTGAGTTAATTCATGCTTAAGAAGCATTATTAAACATCGATTCTTCATATAGGTAACTTTTTAACATACACTAAAATAGGAAAAATCTAAGTATTCAGAGTTGTATTATAGAAAGGAATGTGCACTTTAAATAATAATGTTTGCTGCTTTAAACTTGTTAATATTCGCTGCTCCTTGTAATGAGTTACACTGTTTTACAAAAAATATAGTAATTAAGAAAAAGCATTCACTTTGAAATTCAGTACAACAGTATCTAGAAGAAGAAATTACAATTGTGTGGCACACCGACTTATTCTAAGAATTCTGCATTAAAGCAGTTTTCTACAAATATTTTCAGACACTACAGATTCCTGTTGAACATACCCATAGCACAAAGGAGAAAGCAGCATTCATTAGATCAGCCTGAGTAAACTGGCAGAAAACTAGAAATGCAGGATAACTGAATATACGTATGATTTCACACATTTTTACATAATTGAGATTTTTCATACTTTGTTAAAAAACTATTTTGTTTCAATATAAGGACTGTACCAGTATTAATATTGGACTCTAAAGCATACACTGAAAAAAACTCCGCATGTAAAAAACATGTACCACACTGGGAAAGCTATCAAAGGATGCCCAGTTTCCAAGGAGATGAAGGGAAGAGGGAGGACAACAAAAACCTTTATTTTCAATTGGCATGAGCAGCAACATTTTAAGTCCTTCCTTGTTACTAAATATAGGAAAAAAAATATTCAATTTTGTATACCATAGCGTTAATATTATTTTAAAACAACTGCATGGACATGGCTATATATCAATAACTTCAAGATAAATGCCTAATAATCCCTACCTTAGCATAGGTATCATTTTTTGTAAACCACTTAAGAATTTCCATGTTCATTCCAATACCTTGCTGCTCTCCAAAATGCAAAATCTTGTCCTGGTTGTAGCATGAAATCGTTTTACTTGACAGATGAGGGAACTAAACCTTGATGTTCACCGAATAATGCAGTTGCTAAAGGATGCAAGAGCATTGTGTCGCACCACACACACACCACAGCAGTGTCAGTAGCCTGGCAACTGCAGCTCTTTAACAGGCACCATTTTAATTTTAACCTAACTCCTTTTTCACTGCTTCAGCTACTCAGCGTATTTCATTGCGTGTTGTATTTCCTGATTATGCTACAATGGTATTTACAGAATAATAATAGCTCTTTAAACTCATCACTTAGCACCCTTTAATTATGAAGAGGTGTGCTTGCATGTTGTTAAGTATTCATAAATTTATAACCATCAAGCACAAGCAACAGCATATGCTTATTTTGTTAGCAATTGTGGTCCATATCATGTATGACCTGTCCAAATGAGTACATATGCAATATGGCATGCACACAGAAGTGAAAATACAGTAGCCTTCTGTTAACCAATATGCTTCTGTGCATACAAACCCCTAATTTCTGAACAGCTATACGCAGTAAAGTGCTATACGCAATGTCTTCTGCTTCTGTTCATTCTTTTGTCACTATCTTCCAACCAGGTTTGTATGTTTTCTTATGTGGAAAGCATGCTGTCACTCCTGTATATTTGACATATAAAACTGTTATATCTCATCCAGACTATTGTCACCAGGTACCAGTATCTTTTGTCAATATGTCAATGATAATGTAATAATTAAAGATCTTCTTCAGTGACATAAAAGTGATGTCTCCTTAAAAACATTGGGTATATTTACCCATCTTTGTGGGAGAATCCATTGGAAATGAAAACGTGACCTATGAACCACAGAGTTTCAAATTCATTACTCTATCTGATGGGACCAGTTTGAAGCACCAGTTAATGGACAGTGAATTTATCTTGCTAAAACCACAAACACCTTCAAACCAACCAAGAAATATCCAAGTGCAAGACACTGTGGAAGCCAACTTAATCGTAACTATGCCTGCCTCAACAACACCGAGACTCGTGTAATAACGTTAAGTGTAATTAATACTAGCCTTCTTCCAATGGGGCTGGAAAACATTTAGCACAGTATAGTGATATTAAGAAATTGAATTCTGATTATTATATCCAGACCCATGAAATAAAGGATAATTGGAAATATTCTGTGCATATGCAGCTTAAAAGTCAATGGACAAATTTAATTTACTAAGAATAAACAGAGCAATGAAATTTCCAAAAACTTCAATGTTTCTGGAAGGAGCATTTCAGAATTTAGAAAATGTACAATTCTATGCTACCTATCCATTACCTTTATATGTATTTATATCTATTACTTTATGAATCTGGGGAATCTCAAATTTAAAAGTAAGTACATCAGAAGATTAAAAGAAATCTTACACTATGAAAATTCTGACAAAATCTATATTGTCCAAGATCAGCTGTCATTAATATTAATAGGAAAAAAAAAGCTTAGAAAAAAAGATACAGATGGTGGTGTTGTATTTCAGTTGTACTCTTTAAAGAGCCAGATATCTCAATTATTAGTTGAGCTACTCCTTTAAAACAAAGATTCTTCCTACTTTGCATGGAGTACCACAAAACGATAAAGAATTTTCAGTTCTTTATACGGACAATCAAACTGCAGTTTCTAATGTAGGTCTCTAAACAGTATTACTGAGACTGTTACACACTACTTCAAGCAACTACTTCTGGGCAAAAGATGAGCAAAAACTGACTATATTAATCATGACAGTCACATGTAGAACAATGTAGAATAATTACATAGGTTTATGCACCTACTGCTCTAAACAAAAGTTAAACCTTTCGTATTTCCAGGAGAATTTAATCTAGGTAGTCTAGTGCTTGTAACAGTATCAGGTTGTACCACTATGCAGTACCATTCTCTGTGAAAATCAAATTGTTTTTCTATGTTTTGTATGCAATTCAGGGCACACAGACTATCTGTGGCACCCAGAGAATCAGATTAACGAGACACAAGAGAGTTCCTTGCAGAAGGCTTTGAATTTTAGCAAGATTCTTCTAAAATGCCAGAAACCTCAGCTAGACTCCTACAACCCACATTTGCAGATGACATTTCCTAACTTAACGATAACCTAGCAAATGTTCAAAATGAGTGTACTCAGTTATCCAGACGCTGACTAGCAAAAGAACACTATTATTTAAAAGATCATTCTAAATAAACAAGTGCTCTACTAGTGTTTGCAGCCATTTTAAACCTCCACAATAAACTCGGAGTCAAATAGCTACTAGAATTGTTTTAACCACAGTATCTCTGGCTTCACAAGGGAAGAAGTTGTGGACCTCTTGCTGAAGTCTGGAAAAAGTTTGAATTCACAGTCACAGCCTCAGACTGTATTTTACAGAAACAAACACTTGACATTAAAAACAAAGATATTAATCTAAGATAGTTACCCTGCTTAGAAAACCTAAGGCCAACTATTTAACCTTTAAAAAATAGTAACTTGTGGTAGGTCTTACAAAGGAGAGTTTCTGACTGTCTTGACTATGCTACTTGTGCAGTTTAATTAGAATATCCTTTACTGTGCAACTTTAACAAGATAATCTACAAAGCAACACTAGGGCTTGAAATAGGGCATGGAGAAATGCTGGTATTTCTAACATCACATCCCCGGCTATGCTGAACTACATACCTAATCAACCCAAGACATCCTATCTAGCAGTGGTAACAAAACCATCATCTCTAAGTATTGGTTAGTTGTACGGTACCAGAGATCTAGTCTTCAGATACTGTTACGTAATACAAAGAAATACATACAACCATGTCTGATCTCAGCATAAAGCATCTAAGCCTCTGTAAGAATATTGTTCTCGTCTTCCAGCCCAGAGCTACCACAATCACCAGAAAATTGCTTTTCTGCTGGCAAATTGCTAAGATGCTTCTGATTTCAGATAAAGTTACCTCTTGACACATGTCACTCCCGAATCCCTGATGAGCAGCTCTTAAAAGATAACTCCACATGTGGAACAGTCATATCATGAATAACACGCAAAATGAGAACAGTGGAGAAGTATTAAAACCTGCTAGTTTTTAGTACTTATAATCATATAGCTGGCATTACAGAGTAATACACAATAACACAATTAAAGCAGCTCCTGGCCTTTATGTTTCAGTAGCATCTCTAATTCATTAGCTAAGAGTATACTATCAAAATGAGAAATAAAAATTACAGAAATATATGGTTACATAAAGGAGCCTGGTATAGTGAAAGAAATGTGACTTATATTCACCTCTCACCATAAACCTATGAAAGCAGCAGTAGATCAAGCTTGCCCAAAACATGCAGTTAATAAACATTAAAAAAATCCAAGATATACTGCAAATGTTGCTATAGTAACAACCTCTCCTCCTTGGAAAAATGTTCATAAAAATATACAGATATCCAATGTATAACTTGAAAATTACCCTAGGTGAATCTGATGTCTCCCAAATATTTTTTACTCAATTACTGTTCATAATTATTTTAGTTTACTCCATGCACAGTACATTAATTCCTCCTAATACAATACAATTAAATGTTTGATTTCTATCTCATTACATACTAAAGAATTACTACTCATTAAATTATGCAACCTGGAAAAATGCAACTAGGTGGCCACTAAACTTCCAGTATCTTTTATACAGTTAGCAACATTAATTTGCAATAAACTTCATTTTACATGTGTTTATCTATGATTCAAGACGTTCATCAAAACTACTAAAAATCCCTTCTTAGCACCACTATGGGAATATTACTTTTGGTACTAGTAATATATTAAACAGCAGCTTAAAGAAGAAAAATATAAAAGAAGTAAAAGAGAAAATATTAATGTAAACAATTCTTACTCGTTGTTGTCCTTCATACCAATCATCTTCATCAAACCAGTGGGAAATATAAGTCATCCAAGCCATGACAGAAGGCAGAGTTGAAATAAAAACTAAAGGACCTGAACACATGTAAGTACAACGATCCTGTGCTAAAATTTACTCAACATTATAACAAACTACCCAAAGATCAGATCTGAACTCTGATATGATTCTACATTAATAAGCTTTACATTTATAAATATATAATCTAAAATACTTCAACAGCAATTTAAATGCCACATGTAATGGATTCTGAAATGGAAAACAGAAATCAACACTGAATCAATTACTAAATTTTATATTCCAGTAATTTAAATTAAAACAGGTTAGTGCTTCAAGCTCCATTTTACAATGCTTCTGAGCTCTGAAAATGAGATGCTGTTTGAGTCTCCATAAAAATTATTTTCCTTTTTTTTCAAATGTACTGTCTGTAAGAAATGTGGTTCAGTGCACAAAAGCTTGTATTGAAATGTAAAATACCTTCAGAATCATGGGGAGCGCTACGTTTTGGTTACGCAGGGAGGGGTTTCAACTGGCACAGTAGGAGGAGCCACGACTATCAAACATCTTATGTTTAACATTTTTTTAAAAAGAGAAAAAAAAAAAAGCATGAGAAAAAGATCTGCATCTCCATTGTTAGCAGCCAGCAGAGCCTGAAGGGCTCAGACACAGGCACCAGCACCGGCTGGAAAATTTAAAAAGCCTAATTTTCACTAATTCATTGTAATGCATCTGCTTCTTTTCTCTCCTTCAGGAGAGTTTCACTTATCTGACTGTATTTATTCCTTCTGCAGCTAGTTATCTTTTTCTGGTATGCTCCCAAGTTTTACATCAGATTTCACAGTGCATTATACCAATGAGAACAAGACGTAAAAAGAGGAATAAAAGCTGTATTGTTCACACCGCAACTGAGTACTGCAGCAGCACACCTCATCAACTGTGCCGTTTAGGAGACATTATCATACAGATCTTCCTGACTGCACGGTTGCAGAAACTGTCAAATCCTCAACAGATATTACGGAGACCTAAAAATCACCAGTTTCTTCGAGAAATCTACAACCCAGGCAACATCTGCCTTTCTGTACTGGGTTAACAAGCTGTTACCCAAAATTCCTAAGAAATGCAAAAGCCAGACTGTGAAGTCAATTGTTTAATCAAGAAATAAACTAAACAAAGTAAGAAAAGAACAGTTGGAAGTACCAGATACTAATCTAGAGTTACTGGTTAACACTACTCACCATTTCCAAAGAGCAATTCAGTATCATTACCCGCACACGTAGTTTCCAATAAGGCTATTGTATACATTGTATAAGTAAACTACATTCTCAGATACACAGTGGGGAAATAAAGAAAAGCAGCAATACTTTTCCTTTCCAACCTCTTACTCAGAAATGACATCCAAGGGGACCCCCCCCCCCACCAAACAACAAACAAACCACACAAAATAATAAAAATTTTAATCAAGAAACCCACTATATTTAGGGGAAGCAGCATTCCCAGATTAGCAGATAATTATTATTTTTTTTGTGCAGTTATACAGTCCTCCAGAGGAAAGGATACATACAGAACAGCACACAGAGGTATTTCCCATCATACTGCTGAAATTTTTCAGGTTACTTGCCCTTTCAGACTTTGGCTCAAACATAAACAATGCAAAATACACAAAACTGCATGGTCTCATAATCCTATATTTCCCATGTAGTTTAATTCAGACATCTTTATACATACAGCTGAAGAAATGCCTCACTATATCCATGGTCTATGACTAAATGATAAAAATGTTACTGATGTACCACTCCTATGAACAAAAATTTTACAATTTGCTAAACAAATCCTATCCACATTGTTACTGCTTGTTACACCCCAAAATCATAGTTTAAAATAAATTAATACCGGCGCATTTAGGAAAGCCTTTGCTTTCAGGCTGCTCTGTCTGTTATAAGGTCACATATATATAGCACATATATTCAGAAGCTTGAGCAAAGTCTAACATGTAGCTCAACAATAACAAATCTGTTTGGTTTACACCTACAGCTGTTCCACAATGTATGTGAACTGAATTTTCTAGTCTCAATACCAACCTATTAGAATGATGAGTCTCTCAAAAGAGACTAACACCATGGCTCACATTTTCAGAATCATCAGGAGAGCATGGGCTAAATTAATACGGATACTGTATTAACTGGTGCTACCTTGGGCTCAAAGGTACAGATGCAATTCAAATAATCACAGGATAGTCAATGGGAACTTAAACTGCTTAAACTGATTTGTTACAATTACCTGTAAATAAAGTAAAAAGCTTTGTGCTAAATTATACTTGAAAAATGAAGACAAGAAAGACTAGTAGATGCAAATGCATCACGGGTCCATTGCATTTGTTTGCCTATTCCATCACTCACCTCCAGCTGCTGGAAAAATTATTATACTATAGGTATAATACTCCAGTGGAGGATGAAGGAAACTACGTACTAAATATTACAATAAAAATATGAAAAATCCCAAAGTATTCCATCCCTTAAATGTTTATAATTAATCTTATTATAAATCTTATTAAATGCTTTATAAATAACTTAGTATGCACTTAACCCAAAGCCCAGATGGTACGTTTAATTAAGTGTTCTTTGCAATCACTTTTAAGGACAACAAAACATATTATGATGTCAAAGTCAAAAAACTGGATTTTTGTTCAAGCACTGAATGTTAATAGGAAATTTTAATAGATCAGACCAAAAGAGACATCTATACGGCCTTGCAATCAATTACCCAATAAATGTATTTGCAATATCCCAGAGGGGATAAAAAGATATAACAGATCTTATTCATTTCATGCAGAAACAACTGTTTAATTCTTCAGCTGACAAAAGGAAATGGAATGAAGCTGCATCAGGGGAAGTTCACTTTCGATGTTAGGAAAAGGTTCTTCACCAAGAAGATGGTTGGTCACTGGAACAGGCTCCCCATGGAAGCGGTCACGCTACCAAGGTTATCAGAGTTCATGGAGCACCTGGAAAATGCTTTCATTCATATGGCTTAGTTTTAGGTAGTCCTGTAAGGACCAGGGAGTTCAGACTCAATGATCCTTACAGCTCCCTTCCAATCTGAGATAATCTGTGATCAAGCCTCTGCTGTAGGTATTTCACAATCCTCTCTTTGGAACATTTCAGCCATAGTATCATTTTACCCTTTTCAGGGTCAGGACTTAACTCCTAGAGGGAACATACTGGTACAGTAACTGCATTTTAGAAACGACGGTTGTTACGCATATGTAATAACTAATAGCTAAATATATGCTACAACAAGAACAGTACTGTCAATGTATGTTACAAGTCAAAAAGGTCTGTCACTATTTAGCATTCACAAATATTATCTTCTCATCATTTGAGGTGGAAATTGCAATAGCTATTAATGTTGTAATATAAGATTTCTAGAGAAATACATATAATTCCAAGAGCATACTTTAAAGTAACCCAAGATATCTTGCTGGGCTCCGCACTTCAGCTTATTTACATTGCCATGTAAACTTGAAAAGGCAAGTGAGATACACAAAAAAAGCCAACTAAAAGCATACAAAAATAGCATTCTAGATTTAATGCAGTTCTGGGTCACTTCCCAATGCTTAGCACCTCCTGCATCCACAGTTGTATTAGCACATACTCAAGTACAATGTCCAGACTGTCCACAGCCCTCACCAAGTCCCACTGTCATACTTGGTTTGTGTCTCAGGGCTGTGAACGAGCCGGTGTGCTCAGGAGAAGGCCAACTTCTACAATGCCAGAGAGGCAGCTGGACAATACAGGACCACGGACTCTGCTCTCTCCCCTTCACGTAATTGTGCAGCCTTTATTCTTTATTTCTCAGTCTAGACTCCGAGAGAGACTTTCTGTTCGGAGCAGGGCCCTTACCTGCCTGCAATAAGGCCAGCAGAAAGCGGTGTAAGCAGGCTACTTAGCAGAGTATGGCAGCCGGGAGCCAAAGGTGACCACAAAGTATGCAGGGGGTGATCTTGCTGACGAGGGACACAATCCCTCAGTACTCAAAAACAACAGAACAGGGCTAGTGATGGTAACCAGGTTCAGCTGACAGTCCAGTGATCACCAGGTAAGTTCACAGGGCCAAAGTAAATCCAAGATCACGACAGGAATTCAGCAGGGCACGGTCGGAAGCAGCAAGGCATTACAGGCAGGCCCAGCGTGGCTATGGCGTAGCTCAGGCACAGACCAAGGCAAAGGCCTGAGCGCCGGTGCAGCTCTAGAGCCCCGAGGTGGAAGGTGCATGGATAGAGGCCCCCACAAGATTTCTCCCAGCTTCACTCTTTCCACACAGTCTGACCTAAGGTTACTCAGCTGCACCGTAGCAGAACTTGCCTTGGAAACAGACAGTTAAACCCCTGCCATGGGGAAGAAAGGGGGTAACGGCGGAGACTGCAGAGCAAGAATTATGGGCTGGTCAGGCCAATTAAAGCCTGTACGTTGGTGGAACAGATAATGCAGAGGAGCAACACTCGATGCCATAACGTCATCAGGTCAAGCTTACAGTCTTGTAAGCTCACAAGAGGTCACTACACTGGCATTCTGACCTGGGAAGGGCCGCGGTTTGGGTGCCTATGGCCAGTGTCAGCTTCTCACGGTGTAACGCTGCGGTGCAGAGCAGCTGTTGCTGGCCATGGTTCTGGAAGGTTCCTCTGCTCACAGAGTCTAGTGTCCCTCATCTCAACAGCGTCATGAAAACCGGTATCTTGCTGCCATGACAGAAGATAGAAAACATTCTTCTAGAAGGCAGTTTCTCTTTTTTTTTTTTTTCCCTGTATTACTCTGTTTGGTAAACTTCAAGTGAGGAAGACAGACAGAAGTGGAACAAAAGATGGTTCATAAGGTGAAAGCTACACTGTGGAGATGGAGGGGGTGAACTGTGGAGCTCCAGAGTATTCCAACAGCTGCCTGGATGGTGAGTGCACCAAGCCCACCAGCAGAAGGCTGTATAAATGGCAGAGACACTAGACCTCACAGCTGCAAGCTCCACAACTGTGAGTTACAGGGATTCAAAGAAGCTTGCTGACTCAGGAGAAGAGTACAAAACAGGCAGATGAAGGAGACTGATGGAGTACGTAGTTTATTAGCTTGATGGGTCATACAGGAGGTAATGTTCATATAAGGCGTTTCCACCTTGCCACACAAGCAACTCCTATGAGGATCGTAATGCATGTAGCGACCACAATTCTAGGATCTGCGATCACAAGCAGTGATGTGCCACTGTAGGATATAGAGAATGGACAAATAAGTTTAGGAATCCTTCACATAAAGTGTTGATACTGGGGAAAAAAGGTCTATACTCTATGCTAAACATTTCCCCCCCCCCCCCCTTCAGATTTACTGGTTCGTAACGCGTATAGCCTCAGAGATATTGACTGAGATTGCAGAAGAAATGTCTTCTCAAGTTTATGAGCATCATCTGTCAAGGACAAAAGAAGTCATACATATTCACAGAATTACTGCCTGAGGAACACTGTCTGAAATGACAACGGATCAATGTGGCCAACAATACAACGTTCTTTAATCCTTATTTGGATTCCTAAACCAAATTATTCTCAAAAAAGTTCAGTATTGAACTGATCAATGTGATTTCAGCGCCAGAAAGTTCTCCTAACTTCCAGCAGGAGAGGATTTCATTCCAAGTAAGGACTTTATTGATGATGACAACCTTCAGTTACCTTAAGCGTGGACATTAGGCAGGACAGAAAGCTTAAACCCTATGAAATTTCCTCTAAGATATGATCCAGCAGTAGTAAGATAGTAATTGGGTTTTGCCAACGGGTTTTAATGATTCTTCCTTATAAGGAAGGATGTGCAATGTGTAAATAGTGACAGTTAGTGGAGGTTACTACCCGCATTACCACAGATAGAACAGGTGAATACTTTGCCCCAAAGTTTGATTGACTAGGCATAAATACAAAAACCCTAAACCAGTCAGAAAGATAAAATGGAAGTGATCCAAATTGTGATGCTTTAGGATAAGAACATCAAAATGCATGGTTCAAGTTCAGTGCTACAGAAGTCGATAATTACAAAAAACTTAAAAAATAATCAATGTTTATCTTCTATTTGTATTTGATATGAAAGTTGAAGTTACTTCTGGACACTCCAGTACAGGTATCTTCTTATTATGAGTAAGCCACTACCCTGCTCTCTACAAAAACATGACTTTAAAAGACTCTGAAAGGATATGCCGAAAAATATAGTGGCCTCGATCTCTACACACTAAAAGATATCCCCAAATATAACATACATGTATAGTTTACCTTGAAAACAAAGGATAAAATCAGTAACATTAAGTAGGATTCAAAATTAAGAATTGCTTTCAATTAATAGACTGTATTTACACCTCAGAAATCGGTATTTTAGTAAGCTTGTCTCTAGATTCACTATACCCATTTCCATAATGAAACTAATTCTCTGTCAATCCACATAGACATTGTTTCATAGTACATCCCATCATAGCTCTAGAAATTATCTACTGAATTACTATATGCTAAAGATTAACATGCTAGAACTTCCCATTTTCTCTTCTAACACATTTTGAAGCCACAAAACTCATTATAGGAGTTAACGTTGTTATAACTTAAACATAGAACAAAAAAACCCCCAAGAACAAAATACTTTAAAAAAATCCTTAAATTACAAGAGTATAAAAATTCATTAATTTCATAATTTATACAACATTTTGTAAACTCGTTACATTAAACAGCTACAGTGAAGAACTCAGTTAAAAAGCTTCAGGTTTTATTTATTAATTAGTGCTTTAAGAACCTTTATATTGAGAATATGAAGCATGTAATGAACCCAAATACCCTGAAATAAACATGAAAACACAATCTTTACAGTAAGGCTGTGCAATAAGCAATCACATGACAATGACACAGGAAACCTGTATCTCTGTGTTCCTATGTCACTTGAGGTCAGTTAAGAATCAGATTTCCTCTACTCTTTCCAAGCTGTTCAGGGCATAAAGACAAGCAGGGCTTTAAATGGTTGCCCTTTTTATTTTTCCCCTCATTTGTCCCTTCCCCACAAGCTGTATGGATTTATCAGGACAACATGACATACAGGATAGCCAGGCCACCCTCACAGTGATTACAATAAGCTGTTAGTAACAGATGTGCAACACCATCATCATCACCAGATCTGGACCAGGATGAGACTTTAGAACAACCTTCCCAGAAGAATACAAGGATAAAAACATAGCTACTTTTAAGACTGAGCTTTATCAGTTTATGGAGGAGATTAGGCTCTAGCTGCCAACAATAGCAGTGGATTGGACTTGATCACGTATCTTCCCAAGGACGTTCTGTAACTGGATCTTGAAAAAAGATTCAATGAAATTTCATAGCCTTTTTTTCTAAGAAAATAAATCAAAATCTTTTAAGATAACATATAAATGAGTATGTTTATATATACAGTATCACTGTTACTATGGCTTACCAGATGCTTCCATTTAAGTTCCATGAAGAATACAAATAATGTTTTAAAAAAGGGAAAGTTAAATATCTCTGATTTTCAAATTCCTCGGTTAAAAAAGACAAAAAGGGCACACAGCATATATGGAGAAAAATTACAATCTTATTCATAAAGCTATGTCTATACTGAAATGCTTGTCTCAGTTTCATAATTACTACACATAAAATTTGAATGTACTGAAAGCTGAAAGGTGCCCCAGTGTCATGATTTAACCCAGCAGGTAGCTAAACACCACACAGCTGCTAACTGATAGTTCAGTCTGCCAACAAACAGTTAATATTGCAAGAAAGATGTTGCTTACGTTATTTGTGTCATGCTCACAGGATTTATCTACATCTACCCAAGTCATTCCATTCTAACATGTTCTTTAAAAACATGTTATATTATAATAAATTTAGATTATGATAGCGCAAATCCCTGTCTGGGATGATAATGAACACAATTGAAAGGAAATATTTAAATAATAATCACTTTTTAAACTACATTCTGCTGATTTGGACATTAACATAATAATACTTGTTATTTAATTTACATTTAAGTACATTTCTATGGCAGATATAAGAAATAACAAAACCACTTCCTCGGTATATTTAACTCAACATACCAAGAATTTTCTTTAGCAGAAAAAAAATTCAGCATCTGAAGCACAAACAAGCCCACAGAGAATGTAACTTGAAAGTAGGGGGGAAAAAAAAACTAAAGAAAAAAGGAGAAAATTCTCTCTAGCTGTGAAGCTCAAAGTAGTATTTAAAATCCCTCATATCTGGTCATGTCCCTATGCTATTCATCACATGTATGTACTTGTTAATGGATTTGATGAGCTGAGAGGCTGAATAGCCAGTGTGGATGACATCCAGCTGTATATCGTCTTGTACAAACCGTATCCTGTCACACATCTGCTAATAATAATTTTCCAAATTTGCAAAACTAGCTAAAGCTGGACATAGGTAAGACAGAGCTGACTTTATTAGAAAAACAGATCTACTCTTGAAAGTTTGTCTCCAAGTTAATGTTATAAAACATGGAGATTTTCTGCCCTAAGGATTTTTACAGAGCAGTCAATTTAACAATTTTGCTTACACACTTCAGGGGCCCCTTGTGCTCCAATAACCACAGAAGCATAAAGAACCATGAAAAAACAAACACCACAATCACCTCCAAAAAAAAGAAACTTCTTTAACTGCAACAAGATCGCACTCCAATCTTGGGAAACCTGAATGGAATACAACTAAATGTCTGTTCATAGCCAGCAGGTTAAATATAAAAAACATGCTGCAGATTAGGAACAAATTATTACAGAGGTCTTCTCAACACTAACCTCACACTCCAAAGTGGAAGTGTTCTTAATTTTTATTTCCTGGTATCTTAACTTAGGTATGGAATTGATCTCTGGGATCTGACATACTCAGTTTCACTCCATCATTACAGTCTCCCACTGCAGGTATTTTCAAACAATAGGTAACAACTAGAAGGGGAAGTTAAAAGAATTAAAATACTAGCATTAATTAGTGCTCTTCGGCCTTGATTTACCTATGCTGTGTTTGTGCGAGTCGAGTCTAGCATAACAACCGCAAATGATTCTTTAACAAGATTGAAAGAAGGAATACAGAAGGTCAAAACCAAAGAGATTAGGGTTTAGACTATCAATAAACTAGGCAATTTATGTCTCATTAAGAGGCTACTGAAGAAGAGGCAAAACCAGGTTGTCTAATGGCACAAGTAAATACCAACAATTACATCCAAGACAGAAACAAAATAGACCTTAAAACATACAAGTCGAAGGGATGGGGTAAACTCTATCCCCCCAAAAAAACCTGCACGTACATACAGATGATTGGTTTCAAGAGACCATGAAATCAAGTACAAACTACACAACTACTGTACAACAGACAGAAGGGAATCAGTCAAAGAGAGAGGGGAAAAAAAACCCTACAAAAATCGGATGTGATAAACCATGGGAGAAGTATGAGCCATTAATGGGATGTCGCCATGAAAAGATGTACAGTGAACTGTTAGGAAAGCTATTTTCAACACAGAAGGAAGCCTCACACCATTATACTAGGTAATGATACACTACATTTGGTTAGCGTATTCAGGAGAGATGGATTTAAACATTTTAAATACAGCATTTGAAAAAAATGATGGGAGAAAGTAACTACCAGAGATACAGAAGCGTTATTTAAGTCAAGATACCACACAGACTAAGCAGCTGGGTTCAAACTGGCCACAAAAGCTGGAAAGTAGATAAAAGGTTCCCGTACCTGAACCGAACTTCTAGTCAGTAGAAGCATTAAGCAAAAAAACTTCATTAAGTAGGGAAAAGGCAGTATTAACTTCACCCACGTGAGACACAATATACAGCCCAAGAAAAAAAGATTACAATACTTTTCCATTTCAACAACCGGCCACTGACTAGAAAGATTCATCACTGATGAAAATTTTAGAAATGACTAATTATCAACTTGTCTGCTTACACACACCTTCCCATATAAAACTGAACAAGGTAGGTCAAGTGAAAAATCTAAGAGGAGCTTTAGCAGAGGTAACAGTGCAATTAAGGTCATCGCCATAAATGAAAACACCACCGAATGACAGAAAGAACTGGAAGAGACGAGTTCCCACACTTGAGACTGTCCTGAGAGCTAGCATATGATATTGTTAACAACTATAAAAAAAAAAAAAGAAAAAAAAAAGAAAAAAGGCAAAACTGTACAAGCCTTTACTGCTAATCTATTAAATCCCACACACTGCAGCAATTCTCTAACTGGTGCTAGAATAGGATAAGGAATAAATACCCGCAGTGGCTTCAGCCAGGGTGTACCGATTATAGGACTTAAACGGGGAAAAGCCGCCGTCTTTCTCCAGTGCCCAGAGCACAGCTCAGCTGCTACCATAAATAACTGCCAGCCTGTACCACACTATGTCACTGAACTGCCTATACCCCTACACTGGTGAATTCTCAGTTCTCGTAGCCAAGTTGCTGTAATTGAAATGTTATATTGATATTTGCTTCTCTTCTTGTGCTGCATACTTTTGCTTTATATAGCAAAATATGTCACATGATATCTTCACCAGGATTTGCTGGAAGGACTCTTATTGTCCACATCAGCCGACTGCCAGATTGCAGGAAGACGAACTAACGCTTTCCCCAAGTTACCTCCTATTACCACTGATAGAAATAAAATACTGTCTAATGGTCCATTTAACTCAGTGGGCCAAACTCAGCGAGTACTTTCTTATGTTGTTCTTGCTATGAGGAAAAATTCCACATAGCAAATGGCCAAACGGCAAGTTTATCATTGTGTTATGGGTCCTTTGAATAGCCAGATACACAATGAGTCCAAGACCTGGTGTAATAGAACACACAGAATGACACTTCCGTTTAAAGAGAGATGGAAGAAGGCAGCAGATACCTCATCGGGGGAATAATTAGTAAGTTACTAGAAAAATCAGTAAGTAAAACAATGCTTCCAAGACATTTTATATTTTTTGCATTATCCGTATTACTCCATACACACTCCGTACTACCTTTGCAGTTTCTTTAGATCACCATGCCTCCATATGGGTTACAACAATTAACCAGAGATGACTACAGTCTTAATTGAACCTTTTGAACAGCTCTGATACACAAAACATAAATAACAATAACACAAAGTTAGCTTCACCGATTTGCTCAATGCACTTGCTCTGTAACAGAAACCTCAAAATAGATCAGTAACCTATACAGTTGCGTCTTTAATCAGGAAAGAAACTGCACAACCTTAATTAATTTCCCCTGGTTACAGGCTACAGAAGAATTATGAAGTGCAAAGGTTAGCAATTTGAACTTACTTTACAACAATGGGAAATATGCCGTACTGTGAATAACTTAAGCAAAATAAAATTTTGCTAAAGTTTCAAGAACATCTGATTGCTTATGTGTTTATTATCAGAATTCTCTGTCCTAAATGCTCTCATGAATAGCAGGAAACTGCATAATGTCATGACAAAATTTTTCAGTGAAGGATAAACCCAGAAAGCTCTACATGCCTAACACAGAAGGGATTGAAACTCTACTATTAGTTAGAAAGAGACGCAATGGACCTTCTAGCGCACGGTGATTTTGAAAGACTGAGTACATAGGATTCACGAAGACAGTCTTGAAACAACCAGTTTTGGGGCTTGAAAAGGAAATTTCCAAGTATTTACGTTCTATATCAAGCAGTGGTCAAGCCAATTATTAGGAACAGTATAGTCTTTATTTATTTTAAAATCCAGGATTATGATTTGTACTACAGCATTCCGAGCAATTAAAGATCTCAGTCAGACTTTCGAGTTCATGCCTGCATTTGCAAGCCTTTCAAAAGTTTCTCAAATTGTTGCATGACTGTATTTCTATGTAAAGAACATCTCTTAAGATATCACAAGAATTTATTTAGCAGAAGAAACTTTAAATACTTATTTATTTACAGAGCCTGCTGTCTTAAATTTGTTCTCCAAGACTTTGTTTGCTTAACCTGTACTTTGCTTTTGTACTTGAATATTTTTTTAAAATCTGTAAGCTTGTTTTTGCTCCCCCTCCAGCACTTGTCCCAGCTGGGAAAAGCCTGTGAAGTATGAGCAAGCCCGAAGCCTTCCCTTCCCTCTGC
Organism: Falco naumanni; assembly: GCF_017639655.2. Taxonomy (NCBI): domain Eukaryota; kingdom Metazoa; phylum Chordata; class Aves; order Falconiformes; family Falconidae; genus Falco; species Falco naumanni. Next base: position 874,159 of record NC_054054.1, on the reverse strand, counting down.
GGAGGGCAGCGTCTCCCCCGGTCTGCTGCTCCTACAGACCGCTGCCTCCGCATTTCCTGGGTTTTACATCCGCGTTTCCACACAGGCTGGTTCGCACAGCCATGCACACACTAGAGAAGTCCCCAAACCAGTGTCAAACCCCAGCAACACCGTCAGCCCGGCCCTGGATACTGCAGACAACGGCCCGAGGCCCCGAAGGCTGCCGGGGCCCCCCCGGCCGCAGGTAGGCGCAGGGCGGCGCGGCCCGGCCAAGCCCCACCGAACCGCCGCCCGCGGGACAACCGGGCCCTCACCCAGCTTTACCGCCCGAGCCGGGCCGCCAAACGCCGTACCCACACCGCCCGCCCGGCCCGGCTGCCGCGCTCGGGGCCCAAGCCGCCAGCCCTCACCTGTCCACCCGCAGCGCCGCCAGCGCGCCCGCCGCCGCGCAGGAGAAACACCGACCCCGTCTCCCGGGCAACCGGCCGGCCCGCCCCGCCCCCGGGGGAGGTGCCGGCGGGCGGAAGCCGGGCGGCGCGCGGGCCCTGCCCCGGAGCCGGCGGGCGCGCGCGGAGTGCCGCAGCCCCCTGAGGCGAGCCCGGCGGCGGGTCGCGCGGCGGCCGTTAACGGCAGCGCCGCCGTGGCCTGGGAGGCGCTGAGGGGGCGAACCCCGGCCCCGGCTCCGCTCCTTCGCGCGGGTGTCCCCGGGGCGGTAGCTGGGAGAGGGCAGGCTGTCCGCAGTGCCGCCGAGGGATCGGAAGCCAGCCTCGGGGGGAGGGGCGCTCCGAGGGTCTCCGGGCAGCGCTGACCCCCTGGCGACACCGTCGTCAAGCTCAGCACTGTAAGATGACACGAACCTCGAGCCATTTGGCTATAGCTGTGCCTCGTTCGCAGAGAGCGTTGCTCCATGCTGAGGGACCGCAAAGAGCTGCCGACGACCCCGTCACAGACCGAGTAATCCCACCGCAGGAGTAACAAACGCCTTCCCCGGGATCCGACCCCACCAGCCTGCGGCCATCAGGTACAGAGGTGGACTTTTAATCCACAGACATTTACTGGCCAACATCTGCTTGTTCTTCTCTTCTGCTACTCCCCTCCTTTAGTTCCTGCACAGAACTTGTCTACTGAATACCTTTTTCCTTTAATATTGTTCAGGCAGAAAAATTTGCTGATTAACTCACTACATCACCATTACTGTGTCAGTGTAATAGTGGGGAGGTAGCCCATGAATTGCAGAACTACAAAAATAGGCCTTGATTTCTTTCATTAAAGCTAAGTCGTGATTTCTTTCATTAAAGCGAACTCCTCTGTAGCTGCTACCTATGCACGTTCAAATAAGAAAAAATCTCTTCTTACTCTGTTCTCTGGAAAAATAGAATCTATTGCTTGAGGAGACCAGTCCTACTGTGAAATTCCTGATCTTGCCAACAGATTCTTCTGTAGCAGAAGGAACTGAAGAGGTGGATAGGCTATCACACTATATATGATTTACTGGGCAGAGTATGCAGCTCCAACACACATCACCTGCCAGTGAAAACTTGCTGAATTTGCTTTCTTCCTTAGAAACTTGTGCTAAGTTTTAACCTGTATGATCTTGAAGACTGTAACAATCATACTTGTTCATACCCAAAGTCCCAAGCACTATATTCCATATCCAACAATAGTCAGTACAAGAAGCAGATGAAGAGATTAAGGAACAAAGCCATACAGCCTTGCCCTCTTTACATTACCCCTTTTGAGAATCATGAAGTAGGGATTTGGTCATACAAAAGGCCCCACAAGCACTGTATTCCATCTCCAACAAGCTTCTAGTGGAAGTAGGTGCAAAGGATATAAGGAAAAGTATTCTTTCCCTCTTGACGTTACATCTTTTGGCAATTGCAAACTATGAGATTCTTAATTCTACATTCAGATCATGGATATGTACCCCTGGCATTTATCTATCCCCCTGAAGTTCTGGTCTCCAAAACATCCTACCACACTGAATTCTATTTTTGAAGTCCTGCAGAAAAGCATCTACATGTGTTACTTTTAAAATATCCATATGGTAATCCACGTGTTCCCTTTTAATGATGCTAGCAAATAATTTTCTATTCAATTTCTGTGTGTCATTCATGCTTTCATAGATCTTTTCAGCCATCCCTTTCACTGGCTGAAGAGATCTAGCCTATTTTGACTCTTAGATAAAACCTAATCTATGAATTGAGATGGCCATCCTTGTTTCCTTTCTCTTTATATTTTCTAGTTCTACTTCATTATTTTGAGATAGGGTGACTGGAACTGCCTAAAGATTATTCCTGGAAAAGAGATGGTCTGTTGGTCATAGGACAGGTTCGTATGATGAAATAATTTGTTTTCAACTGTATGTTTCCACACCATCTCTAAGAAGGTGTAAGTTCTCATTTGAGTCTTTCCCCTGATTAAGGCATTTAAAGAGCCAAACTCACACTACAAGTTTTGATTTAGAGGGTTCACTAAAGCAGCATGTATATCCAAGCCTCTTTCTTCATGAACGTTGTAAGAATTGAGTATTTCTGAGGCCTCTCTCAAATATGGTTGGAATTAGCCTGTGAATTCTGAAGTTATTGGGTCACAAAGGAGAACAAATAGGCGAATACAGACATGCATAGATACTGTGACATTTTTTTTCTTCGGGAAACTAGACTAGCAATGTGGTGTGCAATCTTGTTAGTATTTTATACCAGGGGTTGTATTTTACACTGGACAGGTGCAGTGGGTTAACCCTGGTGGTGATTTATTTTGGAAATCCACATGGTATACTTACGTGCAATCCATGTACAGATGCTCATTTTTTAAAAATGCTGTTTTATCAGAAAGGCCTGACTATGTCCCTGTATTTTAGGCTTGGACTTTAGGGCAGAGTACAGCCCAGGTATCTCTTGAACCTGACTGGTCTGGGGAATGTTTTTCTGGTCTGGATTTTTTTTGTACAGACTTAAAGAATTAGAAGAAAAGTCAAGAAAGTGGGTGTCCAGATCAGAAGATACACACCTTCTAAGTTGCCTGCAAGACAAATTAAATTGTACTAATTGCAACAGCTGAGAAAGTCTGATGGCACATAATTTCTACCCTTATACACACCAACAGCCATCTTAGTTTTTCTAAGGAGAAATGTTAAAAGGGCATTTTTATAAACAACATTGCAGTTACCTTTCACATCACCTACGATTCACCCAAACCCAAGGCACAGCTGTGATCTCCATCTACTGTCAATTCTCTCTCAAACACCACACACACCCAAGTAAGATTTATTGTCTGCAATAATCATACTTACTTTACATATAAAATAGGAGCTCGGATGTTTTCCATCATCGTGTTTTGGTACTAAAGTATCTCAATAGTTGAAATAGAGTATTTTTTATTTTAAACTGCATAATATGAGAAGACAAATCTCAAAGGTGAAATATTCTTACCCAAGTAATGATTTATAAAATGCATTCATAGTTCATTGCCATAGTAAAAATACACTTGGGGCATTCATTTACAGAGTACTTTTAAGATTATTTTTTTTTCTTAAGGCAGAGTGGATGATTTTAGGGTGTTTTATTTGGTATTGTGACTGTCTTGACTTAATCGAGCTGCAAACTCTACTAGTGTTCTTGTAGGCCGCCCTGCCATGCCTTTTCGAAGATAGGGCACCTCATCTTTATTCGACATCACACCAGCTATATCTAAATGAGCCCAGTGAGAGGCAGTCACAAATTCTTTCAGGAATGCAGCAGCTGTGCATGCTCCTCCAGCTCTGTGGGAAGCAGAAAAATTGTATTGTTTCTAAAGCAACACCAACATCGCGAACATTAAATGAATGCACTGAAACAAAGGGGCACATAAAGGACACTGGCACACCTTACCTGCTATACTTTCCAATGTTACTCAGATCTGCAAGAGGACAGTCTGTTACTTGTTTTGTGTAATGTTCAAAGAGAGGCATTCTCCAAACCCTGTCTCCTGTCAAAATGCTGGCCTGAAAAAGAAACGGTGATAGTTTTGGCAATTATTTTTTTAAAAACTGCATTTATAAGCCCCACTATCATGCATATTTTTGTTTAGCTTTGATCAGTATAGAAGTCTTCAGCCCAATATAATACTAGGTATTGGGAAATACACTGCAAAACAAAACAGTGAATACTACTTTTTTAGATACTTAAGAGTCAAAAGGCAAAATCTAAAGACTGCATGCTTTTTTTTTCATTTTTCCCCCCTAACAATACAAATCCTTCCCTGCAGAGACTTCCTTTAGCCATTCCACTTCAGCCACTCACGAGCCTCCCTGAATTTCTCTGTGTTAAGCAAAATCAATTATCTTTTTAACGTGAACTAATTACCATCAGTAGTTCAGAGCTTATGCATATGCAATAAGTGACCAGAACATGCAGATTTGAGATGATGTGCATGCTGTTTGCTGTATATTAAACCTTACTAAAGAGCTAGTAATTGTCATATTTTCAATTAAATACAGTACTAACACCATTCCTAATCCAATAATATAACTTTTAGATTTGCATAAAGTAACACTTTCAATAACACACAAACTTTCAGTAACACCTGCTATTACTAAGTTATTACTATGATCTAATAATAATGCAGATGGCCTACTTCATAAAGGTGAGTCCAAAGCCAAGATGAGTTTGTGAACACTCCAGTCGCAGCAGACCCCAACGCAACATCCATGGCACCTACAGATACACACCTTCAAGGTTATACAAAGGCAAAGGTAGACCTGAGCTATTCCTTTGCATCCTGACTCCTCACAGAACTTTCCATCTTTAATTCCCATTATCAATAATTTCTGAAGTCTGCAAAAAATATTTTAGTACACTTGAATTTTTAGAAGTTTAAACATTGTCAAAACATTTAAATAAACTAGCAGGACAAGAATTCATAGACATTATATTCTGTATTTCGTTAAACTAGATTTTCTGTTTTCAGCTTGATGATTCTTAGCAATATTTCTAATACAATGCATTCAATAATAACTATGTCTTCTAAAAAAAGTGTAAATTATATTTTCCATATGGAAACAATAAGAGTGGACTTTTTCAAATTTATAGACCTCTATAATTTTCAAGCTGATACTTCCCCTTTTGTGAATTTCACTTGAATAGGTTTTTGTATAGCCTAATTTACTCAAAGTGGAAAATAATCCTTATCAAAATACTAAATCATGCCTAAACCAGAGTGATTACATATATGTTTATTTGATGCCATAGAACTGCTTTTCTAATACAGTGAGAATAAAAAACGAAAAAAGAAAGGTAATTTAACAAAGTGATATGTCAAAGAAATTTCTACAGGAGTTGTCCTTTTTGCTTGGTGCTCAAGCAACCCAAACACAGAATAATCTACAGTGGGAGTAAACTCCTCCTCCTATTCATGCCCTTTATATGGGAATACTTTTATACAAGCCAATGATCTTAAAATCAGTTTCCCTTCTATTTATTGAAATTTTCCTCAGCATTTGAACTGGTAAAACTGATGGAACAATTTAAAGCACTAGTAGAGAACATACAGAAAGCTAATTATTTTGTTTAGCACATTCAATAAGCAACACAATGGACTCCTGTCTGAACTACTCTTCCATGTTTGTTCTCATTTCAGCTAGTCACTTCACCCATGACAGCTTGTTACTGCAGTTCATGAGATGCATACATAAGGCTGTTTTTAAATTTAAAATTATAACCTCATTCATATACAACTGTAGAGATGAAACAATTGAAGCATATTTTATTATGCCTGAAAGCATGCAAACTGTGCATAAAATAAGAGATACTTCAGTCAAACAAACTCTTAGGAAGATGATAACAACTCTCCTGTTACCTAGTTTCATGGAGACCTGAGCTAGCTCACATAATGGAGGAACTGGTGCTGGCTAGGTCAGAGCTCAGGCAGTCCAGAAGCCATTCACAAAGAAACTATTTTGGCTCCAGCACGGCCAGTGCCATATGGACTTGGTAGGATTCTTCCACAACCATGCCAGCATCTCTGCATCATTTAGCCCTGGGAGTTGGGAGGGCTTAGCTCAGAAATGGAAGCACTGGGAAGCTCTGCAGAAACATCTGCAGAAAGTCTGTGCAGTTTTCCTGCTTTTAGGTTCCAGCTCGGCTGGGCTGGCCCAACTTTGTTGACATTGCTGTCCCCTGCATGCCAATACCCTGCCTTAGTCCTATAGACACACTGCAGCTGTACAAGTTACTAGAGCATAAACTGTGCTACCTGTTGTCCTACAACATGTAAAATCATCTCAACTACTTTCAAATTCAGGTTGGCTTTCTAAACAAAGTGCAACTAATCCACAGCCCAATTAATGACAGCAACAAAGAACTGACTTGCAAAGTGAGCTGGGGGGGAGACTGCTTACCTGTTAACGTTGCAGCATTCACAATAGCCCTTGCATTAAAATTGTGGGCATAACAGAGAGCATCAGCTAACAGCAGTCTTCCTTCTGCATCTGTGTTATCTACCTTCAGGTGCAAAACCGGTAAAAACAGATTAACTACTCAAAATATCCCTTTCACTGACTTATTTCTTACTTATGATTTTAAATACCTGTCAGGTTATAAATGCACTGCCACAGGCCCTAGCAACTTCAAGTAATAAAAATTTACTCAAAATAAGCTACAAAAAAAAAAGAAAAAAGACAATACTGATACACAGTTATATTTATAAAATAAAATTTGTAGCTGATGTCATCTTTCAGCAATGCAACCTCCTCTACATGCTGGGCCTCTGTACTGCTGACCCCTCAGAAGAGCCTGGAGGCTGGAGATGTGCCCCAGGGGAGTGCAGGGGCTGGTTACCATTCCCAGCAAAGCGCTGGGAATCCCAGGGGCTGGTACTGAACAAGCACAGTGATCTGGCAAATGGAAACTGCCAAGGAGGAGAGGGTTGCCTTACCAATGTCTACAAATATCTTAAGGGCAAGTGTCAAGAAGCTGGGGTCAGGCTCTTTTCAGCAGAGCCCGCTGACAGGACAAGGGGCAACAGGCACAAACTGCAATGCAGGTAGTTCCATCTGAATGTGAGGAGAAACTCCTTTGAGGGTGACAGAGCACTGGAGCAGACTGCCCAGAGAGGTTGTGGAGTCTCCTTCTCTGGAAACATTCAAAACCTGCCTGGATGGGATTCTGTCCAACCTGTTCTGGGTGAGCCTGCTTTAGCAGGGGTTGGACTGGATGATCCCTAGAGGTCCCTTCCAACCCTGACCGTTCTGTGATTCTGTGCCACAAAGAAGCACAGATGCAAGCCTGGAAACAGTTCTTTGTTGTATTGCTTTCTCTTTGGATCTTGAAACTTATTCCCTCAAAAAAAAAAAAAAATCCACCAAAAAAACCAGTAGCCTCTTTGCTGCTTTCCCCATTCAGGGAAAGCTCATGATGAATTCTGCAAGATTAACTGCATGATGTGCTCTGAGCTACTAGCACTTTCTTGCTTATTTCTTCCTTGTGTGCTCAGTCTTTTCCCTCAAAGCAGAGGGTGACTGAACTCAGTTTTGGGACAAGAACCTCAAGGAACTAGAAGGCTCTTACTCCAGATAGCAGGGAAGTGTCCTGAAGGGTCTGCTGGAAGCAATTAATATGCTACTTATTCTGACCAAGAACCTGTATTTATGAGCATTGTAACCACCACTTGTGCTAAAACAAAGACTGTCAAGCATGTTCAGTAAATGCTCATACTTTTCAGCTCTTCCTAGCAATTTATAAAACACGTCTAATCTCTCCAATCTATATTTCAAAGAATCTTATGATAGCAATTTCTAGTTAATAACATGCTTACGCATTTTTAAACTGCATTTGCACTGCTTATCTTTTTAAAGGGTCTTTTCAAGTGTATTCTGACTGCAGTCTTATAACTTGGTTGATTAAACCAATTAACTGAAAGTATTCAAAATCCAGGTTTCACAGGCATACCTGTATTGTTTTTCCATTCTTGGCTCTAACTACATCCCCAGGCTTGTTTGCCTTGCCGCTGGGCATATTTTCACAGAGGGGTGCCAAACCTCAGAGAGAAAAAGTACATTATTAGTTTCTTTCTCAGAGAAGGTCTAGAAACAATACTTAAAAGAAAAACCAAACACCTCCCTAAGAAAACAGTACTATTCTCATCTTCAATTTATGCTGAAAATCCAACACTGTCACTGAAAGATATGTGGTCCAATTTTCAATCAGGAAAATTCCTCTGCATGTTGTACCACCAGATTCTCCCACCTACACCACTTTAGGCTTTTACCATCTACCACTGCGATTTAATTCTACTTTATGCCCAGACAACTGAGATCAGAGGAGCAACGAATATTATCCTTACATCTCCCATATATGAATAATTAGTCACATGTAAAGGGATTTCTTTCTTTCTGAAGATAAAAACTTCTCAAATTAACACTCTGAGCCAGTCAAGCTCTGCTCATTGTGAACATTGTTTAATGTCAAGAGGGGTCCAAGGACTTGCCATAAGACTCCAACCATAAGAAGATCAAATAGAGATGAGCAAAAAACCAAAGAGGGTCAGTGTTAAAACTCTAACTATGAATGGGATAATAGGATGAAAGGCACTCCACCATTCCTAGGAAAAAACTGCTCCTGGCACATAGAATAAATGAACTGCGGGCTACCTCTTTTCAGTAGAATTATGTACACAGACTTTTGCTCCAGATTTTGCCCTTCCCATCCCGTACTTGTTCAGTCAGGAATGTAGTGCGGCTGTGTGTTTCACTGCCCTCCACCGGCTGAAGCACATTAGTGACTACAGTACTAGTTTCCTGGAAGTCAAGGTTCTCAAACATGAAACTTATCCTAGAAAAGCTCAAACACAAGAAGGAAGTTTATGGGATGTGGGAAAAGGGACAGGCCGCTCGGGAGAAATACAGAGACATGATCAGAATATGCAGGGAGATGACACAAAGGCTAAGGTCCATTTGGATTTAAGTCTGACAAGAGATGTCAAGGACAAGAATGGCTTCTTCCAACATCAGTTGCAAAAGGATGACGAGGGAAAAAGAGGGACTGCTTCTGAACGAGAGGTGGGTGCCCTGGTGATGAAGGATACAGGGAAGGCAGAGTTACTGAACGCCTTCTTTGCTTCAGTCTTCACTGCCCAGGCCACCCAGGCCCTGAAGGCAAGAGAGAAAGTCTGGAGAAAGAAAAACTTTCTCTCGGTGGAGGAAGATCATTTAAGCCAACTTGACACCCAAAAATCTATGGGCCCTGATGGGATGCACCCTGGGGGTGCTGAAGGAGCTGACAGATGTTACTACGAAGCCACTCTCCATCATCTTTAAAAGGTCATGAAGAACAGGAGAGGTGCCTGAGGACTGGAGAAAAGCCAATGTCACTCCAGTCTGTTACAAGGGCATGAAGGAAGACCCAGGAAAGTACAGACTGGTCAGCCTCACCTCCATCCCTGGACAGGTGATGGAACAGCTCATCCTGGATGCCATCTCTGAGCATGTGGAGGAAAAGAAGGTTATCAGGAGCAGTCAACAAGGCTTCACCAAGGGGAAATCATGCCTGACGAACCCAATAGCCTTCTATGATGGAATGACTGGCTCAGTAGACAGGGGAGAGCAGTGGATGTTGTCTGCCTTGACCTCAGCAAGGCTTTAGACACTCTCCCACAACACCCTCACAGGTAAGCTCAGACAGTGCGGGTCAGGTGCGTGGACAGTGAGGTGGATTGAGAACTGGCTGAATGGCAGAGCTCAGAGGGTTGTGGTCAACGGTGCAGAGCCCAGCTGGAGGCCCGTAGCTCGAGCAGTGTTCCCCAGGGTCAGTACTGGGTCCGGTCCTGTTCAACGTATCCATCAGTGACCCGGGTGACGGGACAGAGCGTACCCTCAGCAAGTTTGCTGGCGACACAAAACTGGGAGCAGTGGCTGACACACCAGGAGGCTGCGCTGCCGTTCAGCGAGACCTGGATGGGCTGGAGAGCTGGGTGGAGGGGGTCCTAGTGGAGATCCACAAAGGCCAGCGTAAGGTCCTGCACCAAGGGAGGAGTAACCCCATGCACCAGTACAGCCTGGGGCTGACCTGCTGGGAGGCAGCTCTGCGAAGAAGGACCTGGGAGTGCTGGTGGGCAGCAAGTTGCCCATGAGCCAGCAGCGTGCCCTGGTGGCCAGGAAGGCCAGTGGGATCCTGGGGTGCATTAGGAGGAGCGTGGCCAGCAGGTGCGGGGAGGTGATCCTGCCCCACTGCTCTGCCCTGGGGAGGCCGCACCTGCAGTGCTGTGTCCAGCGCTGGGCTCCCCAGTTCAAGAGAGAGACAGGGAACTACTGGAGAGGGTCCAGCAGAGGGCTATGAAGGTGATGAGGGGACCGGAGCATCCCCCTTGTGAGGAAAGGCTGAGAGAGCTGGGCCTGTTTAGCCAGAAGAGCAGCCAGAGGGGATCTTACCAACGTCTACAGATGTTTCAAGGGCAAGTGTCAAGAGGCTGGGGCCAGGCTCTTTTCAGCAGCGCCCAGTGACAGGACAAGGGGCAATGGGCACAAACTGTAACACAAGAAGTTCCATTAGAACGTGAGGAGAAACTTCTTTGAGGGTGACAGAGCACAGAGACAGGCTGCCCAGAGAGGCTGTGGAGTCTCCTTCTCTGGAGACATTCAAAACCCACCTGGATGGGATTCTGTGCAACCTGTTCTGGGTGAACCTGCTTTAGCAGGGGGTTGGACTGGATGATCCCCAGAGGTCCCTTCCAACCCTGACCGTTCTGTGAATGGATTATGTATCATTGCCAACTGGTGTGGCCATGGTTCTTGAATCAGCTTATTTAATTCTAGGTGTGCAACATTTTTGCAGAAAAAAAATAAGCACTGCTTGTACTTAAAAATAGTATCAGCAGCAGATTGGGTTTGTTTTAGATTCCTTCAGAGATATTCACCTACAGAAACAAGAGCTGATCCCTCTTCCTGTTCAGCTGTGGCAAACACAGAGTCAGTTAAGCTAACTCCTCATTTTTAATTGCTTTTACAGATATCTGTATTCCTCCTTATTATGATCAGGACTTAAAACTTCAGTAAGTTTTTTGTCAAGTTTGCTAACAATCATTTCTCTCCTGTAATCTAAAAATCATGCCTTCAGAATTTTAATACTGTGTTGCAGTATTTTATTCAAGCAAAGCTAATAGGTTTTTGATAAGCAAGTGAAAACAGAAGAGAGGCTGAGCAAGGGAATAAGAGAAGTAGCTCTGCAAGAGGCTATCACAATTCTATATGACTGTCCTGGTTTCAGCTGGGATAGGGTTAACTTTCTTCTTAGTAGCTGGTGCAGCACTGTATTTTGGACAATGTTGACAACACAGATGTTTTTAGTTGTTGCTTGGTGACGTTTATACTAAGTCAAGAACTTTTCTGTGTCTCAGGCCTTCCCATCGAGAAGACGGGAGAGGCACAAAAACCTGAGAGGGGACACAGCCAGGACAGCTGACCCAAACTGGCCAAAGGGATATTCATACCATAGGACATGCTCAGTATGTAAACTGGGGGGAGCTGTCCAGGACCAGCGAATTGCTGCTCAGGGACTAGCTGGACACTGGTCAGTGAGTGATGAGCAACTGTATTCTGCATCACTTGTTTTCTTTTCTCCCTTCCCTTTGGATTTTATTCCTCTTTCCTTCTCCCTCTTTCTCATTATAATAGTTACTATTAATACAGCTTGGGGTTTTTCCTCCTATTTTAATTATTAACTTGTTATTATCTCAACCCTCAAGTTTCACATTTGTTTCAGGTTCTCCTCCCCATCCCTCCAGGTAGGGGTGCAGGGAGCAAGCAAGCGCCTATGTGGTATTTAAGTTTCTGGCTGGAGCTGAACCATGACAATGACCGTTACCACTACTGAAACTAGAAAATTACTGTCTAAACAAGACCTTGTAAAACTAAGATTTTTGGCTTCTCACAGAAACACACTTACCAATTATATTAAGAGGTAGATTTAAAGCTGCTGCTGTCACAATGGCTGAACAGATAGTTGCTGCGCCTCCCATATCTGCTCTCATCGCATCCATACCAGATGATGGCTTCAGTGAAATGCCACCACTGGAACAAACAGCACAAGTATCATCCAATATGCAGAAGTTCTATGTTGCATACATTGCTAATATACTGTCCATCAGTATGTTTTAGCACCAAGTATCAGTAAATGCTAGATTGGTGTTTTCAAATATTCCTGCAACACCCTAGTAGACACACTGAAAGCAAGGTATCTGGGTTTTCATTTCAGATAGAATGTTCCCGAGTTACTTTCTCATAATTAGGACACCATTTAAAAAAAACAAAAACAAAAAACCACACACAGGTAATCTGCAGCAGACTAACTCAACGGTCTTTGTAGTAACATAAGAACACAAAACACTTGGTAAAGTCAGCATATGGAAGCGGAACAGACTGACAAATTCTTCAGTAGTTACGTGACATAAAAAGGAGTTAGAAGGAACTGCTGCAAAGAATTAACTATTTTCTGTTAAGTATGATCTAGATGTTCAATGACAGACTGCAATTCTAAACATGTAAATTCTTTTATCTAGAGCTTTGCTCAGGCCAAAAAAGAAGAAACAGCACATTGTTTTCTTTCCCCCTGAATTTGCATTTTCCCCTTACAAGACAAGGGAATATCAATTCCTACTTTGTCCATTCACGTTTGTCTTATCCCCCGGAAAAGCAGCACAATCTACTATACAAGGCAAGTTCACTGGAACGGCATTTGAAGACATGGTGAGCAAAGAAAAAGCATCTCCTCATTGAACATGAATAGCTGGAAGGCATGTTACCCCCTCTAGTCACTAAAATATCAGCATACATACCTGTCAAATGTAACTCCTTTTCCTACAAATACCAATGGGGAGTCATTTGTATTAGCACCACCTAAATAGTGAATCTCCAAAAAGATGGGAGGTTCAGCAGAACCCTTAGCTACACTCAGGAATGCTCCCATCTGATGTGTTGCTATCCAAGACTCTGGTCTGGAACAGAAAAAAAGATTTTGTTTTTATTTTTTTTTTACTTAAGACACTTTGACCAAAATGATTTTGTTTGTTTTTAAGAGATCACAACTCCTGAAGGTTTGTATACAAACTTAATTTGATTTTATTAGTTATTTTTGGAAATTGTCATTTAAATGCAAATTTATTACTTTATGAAACAGAAAAATACTTCCTTAAAGTTGCTGCTTGTTTTTTGTTTTGCCTTGTTTAAGACAAACAACAAAACAGCTTGTCTACATTTTCTATATCAGAAACATTAAACTTTCACTTGCCCATGAAACCGTAGTCTCTGAAGGCATATTAAGTAACAATTTTGCAGCAGGTTACAGCTTAGCTTTCTGCTATCAGGATGGTTAACTATAGACAAAGTTGATTTCCCTCATTCTTTTGCTATTCAACAAAACAGTCCCCTTGCACAACCAGTTAGCCCAATTCCACCAAAGAGCAGTGATTAGAAATTCAGAAGCATTAGCTGGGCAAACTGAACCGCAAGGGCTTTTATGGTTCCATCTCAACGTTTTTGAAAGCTAAAAAAATCCCAACAATAACATCAATAAAAAGAGGATGTTTAATTACCACATCCAAACAAAAAAAAAACACTTGGGAAGAAAACAAAAGGTATTAGAAAAAAGGTACCTGGTATTTGTCCTTTATTCACAGAGTCTTTATCAGGCTTCCCTTCACAGCACATGTGTTAATTAAGCAGTAACTGACTGTATGACTAGTTGACAGTTAATCATTTTACTGTGTCACAGGCTGAGAGGAGCTTGCAGTCTAGGCACCGCTCAGACTTTTTTGCCAAACACTTCCCCTGCTTTTGCTGTTTGAAGTGGCAAAGCGAAAATGACAGCCCACTGCAGACAGGATTAACCCGGAAGGTATCTTACCCTACAGAGGAATCATTTCAACAGAATTTACCTTATATGGACCTTCACATTGCTGAAACTTCTAAGCTTCTGTTCGATTTGTTCGGCAAATTTGATTGGAGTTATATAATTAGCTGGAGCCTCCATAAGGTACCGAGCGAGGTTCTGACCCTCAGCGTAGATAACACCTTTTTGCCAGGCTTCACTTTCAGCACTAAACAACACCATACAATAATCAGGATCATAAATGTTTACAAAAGTAAGATGTTGTCAGTATCCATCTGTCCTCTCCTGTTTGAAAATGCAGTATCATTAATTTGGGGCAATTAAGAATGTCATAGTAATCTTACTACAATTAATTTAGTATGAGTTCCAGGGTGCATCTAATATAGTAGCTCATCTCTGGTTCTAGTCAGTGTTAAATGCTTCACAGAAAGCTAGAAGAATCCTAGAGCAGACAGACGTAAAATTATCTAATACGTTAGGTCTTGTCCTAAGCCTTAAGAGTCAGAGATTGTCTTAAATCCTCAAGCAAAAGGTTTAATATCCCTTCCAAAATTTGTTATCACATTAATTATAACAGCTCTGAAAGTTTTTATTTATCATATAAAGCCTCCAATTCTGTTTTTCACTTTACTGAAATATGATTGTGATGCAAGAGTGGAATTGGTATCTCATTTCACAGTGCACTCAAGGCATTTCGCTAACAAATGACAGAGCAATATTTGAAGAGCTGCCTGCACAGGAAATGAAGATGTCTCTCTGGTTACTTTGCAACACTACCAATACAAAACCTTTCACTTCACTGAGACAGAACTGGAAGACTAATTTGCTTTAAAAGATATCACAAAACAGGGCATTAAACTCATAAGGATTCTGCCTCTCGAAAGAGCAACACAGTGAAGGAGAAATCCAGGAGAAACACAGAAACATTGCGTGGATATGGAGGGATGGAATTAAAAAACCAAATCTCAGCTGACACTCAAGCTGCAAGTAGCAGCGTAGGCAACAAGAGAACTTCAACAGGTACATCATCAGCAAAAGGAAGGTCAGCAATAATGCTGCCTGCCCCATTTAGCAAGGGAACAATCTAGTGAAGACTGAAGTTCTCAGTGCTTGCTTTGCATCAGTCTTAATAATTAACCTCTGCTTCCAGATTCCCCAGTTCTTTGTGCTTAGTAGCAGAGTTTAGGGAAGAAAGGTACACCCACAGCAAAGGAAGCTAGATTTAGGACTGCGTAATGAAGCTGTGCACGTATGGGTCCCCAGTAGCAGGCAGGATATATGTGTGAGTGCTGGGGGAGCTGGCTGGCGTCACTGCAAGCCTAGCGCCTCTCTGTTCGAAAGGTACTCGAATGTGGTCCCTGTTGACTGAAAAAGGACAAAGCCCCATCTTTAAGAACGGCAAGGAGGATATAGGGAACTACAAGCCAGTTATCCTAGACTAATCCCCTAAAAGTTTATGGAGAAAGTAATCTTGGAAGCCGTTTCCAGGTACATAAAGGCCAAGGCGTTCACTGGGAACAGTCATAATAGATTTATTTGGGGCAAATCATGCCTGACCAACTTGAATGACTTTTATGACGAGAGGGTTGGCACAGAGGACCACAGTGGATATCATTCTTGATGGATGCCATAGCTTGGCTTTAGCAAGGTTTTTACATAGAATCATTGCAGATAAATTGAGAAAACATGAACTGGAGGGGTAGACTATAAAATGGGTGAAAAACTGGAAGAACTGTTGGGCTCAGAAGACAGCAAACAGCTGAATGATCTTGCTGGCAGTTAGTTATGCAGTGTTCCTCAAGGGTTGGTATTGAGGCTGATACCTTCATCAGCAACTTGGACAATGAAACGTATCCTCAGAAATTTATGGACAGCATCACATTGCAGGGAGCAGCTGAAACAGGGAGTGTAGGGCCATCATTCATAGGGGCCTTGACAGGCTGCAGGAACGCACCAAGGGGAAGTTTAACGAAGACTGGCTTAAAGTTGTACGTGGGACAGAACAGCTCTATGCAACAGTCAGGCTGGACACCTGACTAGACAGAAAGCAATGTTGCAGAAAAGAACCTGGGGATCCTGGTGGCCAAGCTGAACAGGAGTAAGCAGTGCATTACTGTGGTGACAAAGGCCAGCTGAGCTGGATTAGAGCGTAGCCAGTGTTATTTACCTCCGTTTGTGAGACTGCATCTACCTACATCCACTTTAAACTTCCTGAATACAAAACCAATACTGATCTACTGGAGAAAGTCCAAAGGAGGGCCCCTAAGAGGGGTAGGGAGCTGGAGCACATGGCTATGAGGACAAGCTAAGAGAATTGGGTTTGTTTCACCTAGAGAAGAAAAATTTAGTAAAGATCTAATCGTAGTCTTTCCTTTACCCTTAGATAGGGTTTATAAAGAAGATGAAGACAGATGCATCTTGGAATTGCACAGTAAAAGGGTAGGAGACAATAGTCTCAAGATTCAACAAGGCAAACTGCGAAAGGACATTAAAAAAAAATATCACCATTATTGTTGTTAAGCCCTAGAACAGATGGGTCAGTGAGGTTGTGGAAATTCCATCTCAGGAAATATTCAAAACTGGACTAGACAAAAGGCCTGAGTGAGCTTTAAAGTTGTACGTAACTTCCAGGTTATCCCTAATCCAAGCTGGGACTTGACTAAATGACCCCCAGAGGTCCTTTCCAACCTAAATTATTATATACAAGAATTATGTCTAGTGTCATAAGTGGTAATTGGACCACCTATGTTTTCAGGAAATGTTTGTTTACTATAAATGTGATCAGCTCCCAAACTACCTGCTGTATCATAAATGGGAAAAACGTCGCATGCTTAAGCTGAGAGGTTTTTATTCTATTTCACTAACTTCCTCACAAATAAGGACTTGTTCCTGTATAAAGCACACACAGGAAACAACTCTCCTCTGCATGACAGAATATCCTATAGGGAAGGTCCAAAGTCCATTCTTGATAATTGTTCTGGAACCAAAAACTCCGATATAACTTTCTATTCTCAAGTAACAGTGATATCCATTTAAAGACCAGAAGCAGCCAAGCTTCTCTTCTTGCATTATACTCTGTGAAAGAAAATACAACAAATGAACTATGTAAAATATATCCTTCGTGGCATGGTCTGGTGTCAGTTTGCATTTCCTAGTTCTCAAATGGATTTATTAAATACTAAAATACTTCTGCTCCATGGTTTTGGCATGCAATACCAACAGAGGTCCTTTTATGTCACAACTATGCTTCAAGTAATTTTTTACTTTTTTATTCTGGCCCTTCTTTTCTATGAAGCAACTTTTATTTACCTTGACCTCAGAATATGGCACACTAAGGAAACATATGAAACAAACATGGTAAGTACACTTGAGATGTAAAATACTTCAGGAAATTCCTCCTACTCATTTGAATTAAGACAGATATTGCTGCTAGCCCTGTTCTTTCCATTTTACGTTGTTCTCATGTACAAGCATGCACACAGTTTTATAAATAAACAAAGCGATAAATAAATAGGCAAGCTTTCCTTTTGCCATTACCTTCCATGAAGCTGAGGAGTAACTACAAGTTTCTTTTTTTGCTTCAGCTCATTATATTCATGCAATCCAAGGACAGAGCCTTCTGCAGCCGCCTGAGCATCTCCACAGGGGTCTACTTCAACACAAGGGATCTCCAGATCCTGGATGTGTCTACAGCCAGCTGAAAAACACAGTACAGGAGGCAGAGTATTGCACAGAACAGCAAAACGGGCATCTGAGGTGATCAATATGACATTTGAAGGAAAAAAGAATAAACAAAGTCAGATATCTTCAGTTTAAAATAAATCAATTAAGAAGATCATGCAGTAGAATAATTAGAAATGCTAATGACCATATGCTGACAAATTTTAACTAAAAATACCACTTGACAAGTGGTAATGATGAAGACACTTCAAAATAAAAATCTAAGTCCACAGTTGTTCCAGTTCCTTGAAGCTCACTCTATAGCAAAGAGAAGCTCTATTATTCTAGAGTGCTATGGATTATGAGTACCTATAGTCATATCTATGACTATCAGAAATGTACTGTAATTTAGTTATTTGCTAGTAATATATGACTGCTGTTTTCTTCCAAATTAGTTTATACACATTTTTATAAACAAAATAATATATTCCATACATTCTTTTTTGTACCTAAATAACAATGTTTTGGCAGCTGGTGAGACAACATGGGCTGGCACCTTCAACATACAGCTGTCATACATGGTGACTGACCTCCAGTCTCAGATTATAAATTGCGCAGTGAGAATTCTTTTTATTCTTGTTTTATACATGCTTAGGTGCAGCAGTCATCCTTGATTAAGATGGAGGCCTCCTCTGCCTACCACAGATAACATACCAAACCATACTACTAAGATGCTGTCAAAGATAAAAGTTTACAACACAAATATTTCAGTTACAAACTAAGTGGCAAAACTAAGTATGTACATCCTTAAGCACAGCATGAGCATAATGTGAATTGGTGACGCTCTCAGACTTCAAAGTAGCAGTAATTAAACAAGTGCCCTTTCAATATCACACTGTTTAGGAAAGTTATTTATATTAAATAACTGCAGTTACCTGCCGGCAGATTGATTTACACGCCCTGTAACTCCTTCCTTGTTAAGGAAAAACTTACATAAATATCAGTGACAAGTAAACAATTTACCAAACTGTACAATACGTTTTGCATTCCAAAACAAAACCACTAGTTTTGATAGTCTAGATAGACTCACTCTTGAAAAACAGAACATGCTGCACCACTGCAATACATTTATATACAAAATGCTTAAGAAACTTTAAAAATAGTTAACCTGCAACAGCTGCACGAATATTTTCTTTGCCTTCATCCCAGTTTTCTTGGTCATTTACTCCAGCATTCTTCTTACCCAAGCCAACTACAACCACACTTGGAAAGTCCTAGAAGCCAACACACAAATGGATTCACTTTCCTCACTGTTACAGCTACAGCAGTTATTAAAAAAAGCCCTTACTTTCCAAATCAAACCAAGGACAGCATCAAAATAACGTTCAGTACTTTCTCTGTTACACACATTTCTTCATGAGAAGTGCCAGTATGGTGCCACTGTCTTGCACTCCCAGTTACTTGCTACGGGTGTGCAACCAGTTGTTCTGTTGTCCAGTTAACAGTCAATTACATGTATGTTAGCAGATAGGGCTTTACGCTCAACACATAGCAAGCTTGATACTTCTAAGAGCCAGTCTCAGACTCCGTTGAAAGCAGATCCAGCTTTCCAGCTGCAACAAATGCCACCACTGAGCTGGAGAAGTGTAATCATTTTTGACACAGCTGGAGGAAATAAAATCACTTCAAAGGCTAAGTCTTTGAAAGCATGATTTGCCAGGTAACAAACCAAAGCTGCCCAGTGGTACACAGCTCCAGAAGTCAGGGAAGCAATGTGGCACAGACTACAGACTACTAAATGCTTGCTTTATAAGCTGCAAGCAGAAGGCGAAAAGGAAGAAATACTGAAGATTAAAGGAGCCTTTTAAGAACGAAGTCAGTTTTGGATAAAACTCAAGGTTATATATATGAACAGATTTCCCACAGCTCTGAAGAAAAATGAAATTACTCTCAGCCTTTACCCTTCCATCACAAACTGCAGCTCTGTCAGATTCTAACAATCAGCTTTCAAACTGCTACACCACAGTAAAGTCTTTTAGTCCACAAGATGCTGAAAGCAGTGTTAGCTCTCCAGAAGATCAATGCCTCAATATTTTTTTAGTTATCTTTATTTTTACACACTTAGATGAGTATGTAAGGCCAAATGCTACTGCCTTCTCCTGCGGAGATTTGCTGCTCAGTTCAGAGGCCATCCTGTATGCACAAATGGGATAACAGGACCTTCACAGGACTCAACTTCCATGAAATTTCCAAGAATCTTTCTGCTGAGTCCAGTGTCACATGTCTGGGGTCTCCACACAGGAATTTATACATGGTAGGCAGTACTCACTACAAACTGATACATTTAAAATCCTTTAAATACTCCTAATGTAAGATTTGGTTACTCAGACAGGGACACCTAGTGTCATATGACATGTCTTCCTAGCCTCTAGCTATTGCTCCAGAGAGGCACAGATCATATACTATTTGCCAACTCCATGTAGGTGCATTAGATGCATTACAGCTTCTCAAACAGCACCAAAAGTCTAACTTGAAGCAGATGAATCCCCACCTCATACCCTTGTGATGTATCATGTCTGTGCAGACAGAAGTCCTGCTTTCTGACGAAAGCCTATGACAGGACTGCCTTGTGTTAGAACCGTCACGTCTGGAAGGTCTTTCTGCACCTCAGTGCACGCTTGTGCGCTCACTCCCCCTGAACACAGGGGGAACAGTAGAAGCCTGATCCAAAACTGTTGTGCTTCAGCTCATTGAGTAAGCAGTTACTCAGAGTACGCCACCTTTAAAACAGGCTTGTTTACTACATTTTCTCACTTTGCAGCACAGCGGAGATTACAGCATCACGCAAAGACATGCAAACATGGGGAGTGCAGAAGAGGAGGTCTGAGTAAGAACCACATCTTTTGTTGGCAGGGGGGTGGGAAGAGAAGAGCATTTATACAAGCACATCAGTACACTCAGCTTGAAGTAAGATACAAAGGCAAGCCTCACACACTAATCAATATGCACACAAAAATCCAAAGTTCATACCTGATGCAAACCATGGAATATGCGTGTTTTGCCTTTCTTCAAAGGTGGCCCACATCTAGGACACAAAAAGATTATTCCAAGAAGTCCTTACTAGTGATAAATCTTACAGTACTACATTCACTCCACAACCACGCAGTGCTCCTCAACACTACTGGGACGCTTGGCTCAGTGCGACTCACAGCACGGGCAGTCCCCATGGACAGCCGGCATGTTTCCTCAGTTACTGGTTTTCCCACAGGAGCTCCCCTCCCTCCAGACTGCTTGGCCTGGCAAATACCAGCCTGAGAAGTGGAATGGATACAAATACTAATATTGATTTTAAAAAAACCCCACACACCATTCTTACCGGTGTTTATAGGTACTTTTACCCATTTCAGAAGCTTATCAGACACTTACACAGCCAGAAGTTCTCTCAGCTTTCCAGACACAAGTCTGTCAAAAGCATCTCCTGCACTAGTGAACTGGGCAGGACCTTCATCCTTTTCACTTGAGTAGATTCCCAGAACAAGACCCTAAAAAAGGGATGTATGTTAATGTAAACAACGTGAAGTTTAGTTTGTGTATTCATCTAACGTGATGCACTGAGTAACGCTCTAGTAAATCAGGATAAACTACTACAACAACTTTTAAGTGCGACAAAGAAATTACATACAGTATAACTGAACTATTGTCATTTGCCTAACAAGCAGAGACAAAGTCTCCTTCACTCTGCAATTTTCAGTACCGAAGAGGTTCCTCCCCCCTCCCTCCGCCCCATGCGGATCTCCCGAGGGCCACAGGGCCGGGCACCGCTCCCGACAAAGCCCACAGGCAGCCGGCGAGGTGCCGGGGCACGACAGCGGCCCGTCCCCGGCCGGGGCAGGACAGCGGCCCGTACCCCGGCCGGGGCACGAGAGCGGCCCGTCCCCGGCCGGGGCACGAGAGCGGCCCGCCCCCGGCCGGGGCTTCTCCGGGGCGCAGCCCCGCGGCCCCGCCACAGGCACGGCGCCCGCCGACGCCCTCCCAGGCGCAGCCGCAGCCCGGAGCCGGGGGGCACACGGCGACCCCCAGCCGGGCGTCGGGCGCGCTCGGCCGCGGCACCCAGCAGGAGGAAGGGACCCCCGCCCCCCGCGGGACGCGCCCGCCGCCTCGGCTCACCCCGGCCGCCCCCTCACCTTCCCGCCGGCGCCGTGGCCCCCGCGCCGCGCGCTCCCGCAGCGGGGCGCCGCAGGCCAGGGGCAGCTGCCGGCTGAGGCAGCGCGCGCCCAGCCCCCGCGCCCAGGGCAGCAGCATGGCCGCGCGGCGGGCGGGCGGGCGCGCCCATGACCTCATCAGCCGGCGCGGCGCGGGGCGGGGCGGCGGGGCGGGGCGGCGGGGCGGGGGGGCGGGGGGGGGGGGCGGGGGGGCGGGGCGGCGGGGCGGCGGGGGGGGGGGGCGGGGGGGCGGGGCGGCGGGGCGGGGGGGCGGGGCGGCGGGGCGGGGGGGCGGGGGGGGCGGGGCGGCGGGGCGGGGGGGGCGGGGGGGGCGGTGCGGCGGGCGGGAACAGGGAGCAGCCGGCCGGCCTGCGTTGCTCTTTCGGGGTGGACGCGGCGTGGGGGGACTCGGTTTCCCCGTGGGTTTTCGCCCCCTTGTGTGCCCTGGGTGAGTCTTCGCGTGTGCTGCGGATGAAGCTGCTTCCCCGGGGGGTTCACCGCAGGCTTTACAGAAACATTCCTGGTACCCGTACGCTATATTGAACTGGCATATTGGAGATTAAAATGTGAATGGTATATGGAAAAATGATCAAAGCTTTATTGCAAATGCAAAGACAACAAATTGACGTTGTTTTCCACGTGGGATGGTGGTTTACTTGTATAATACCACCTCACCTGTCTGGGAAGAGCTGATTAGGTTCTAAGAGAAAGCAGTAACAAACCCAGAGTAAAATTACAAAGAAAAAAAAGTGGTCAGTGAAAACAAAAGGCCAGTGAGAATGACTGGGGTGGTATTTTATCAGGGAAAAGTGACTCCAGAACACTGGGTCATCGGTGTATGTGTATGCATGTATATCAGAAGTAGATTTATGCTTTTCTAGCAAAAGCACTGTACGGAACACAACTGTTTGGAGTTTGCTAACACTTACTCTATCCAGAGTTTCAGTGGCACTGAACACGCCCTGGATTTTAATGTCAAGTGATCCGGATTGGGTTTACTTTTGGGGTTTTTTTCCCCTTCCCACCCCCAGAAAATACTTGAAACACATTATAAGTAATTCACTTCAGTATGTGGGAATTTGACACGACACTATGCGTAACAGTTTGCTTGTCCATGCATCTGTAACAGAACTGGCCCTGTCACAGCAGCAGAACATGATGGAGGAGGGCAGCCGGGCCTGGTCTCGTAACAGTATATTGCAGTTCCCACCTGAAGACTCCTTCTGTTAACTGCTACAGAAAGAAGTAACACGTCTTACTAAGGACAACTTATTCTAGCAACTGTTTCTACTGAGGGTTCTGCACACTTCAGTGACAAAACTAGTAATTTGGGTACATAAAATACAGGTTTAGGCACTTTGAAAATACTTGACCCTTACAATAGTACTTTTGTGAAGAGGGCTTTCCAAATAAAAAAATAAAGCATGTTTGTATATCCTGACGTGTTCTTAAAACACTTTGAATTCCTTTTCTAAAAAAAGTTGCTATTTTTTTCAAAGAGCTTCTCACAAGAATACAGTTACTAGCGGTCTGATGAAGAGTAACTGACTCCAAAACAATTTCTTTAATTTAGATGATCACTTTTTCATTCATTCAAAGTCATTCTTCAGTTACATGTAGGTTCTATTGCTAAAAAGTTAGTGTATGTTCACTATATTCTAAATTATGTCAAATTCTAAAAGTGACATGCTTAACAGCATATTCTTTTCTCTGAAATACTAATCATGACCCCAAAAACTGGTTGAATGCCTGTCAAAATTACGGTACTTCCTAACAAAGCAACTTTTCCATCTGTTTAACCATTTTTATTCATTTTAACACTGTTTCATCACACATCACTTTTACTTGATTTCAGATAGACATAAGACAAGGTTCTGAAGACAGTATGTCAGATTCTTACTTTCCAGGTTATCTAAAAGCACTATTATTTAGAATTCTGTTTACCTTTACTTCCAGAAGCTGCAATGAAACCTTCATCTTGCAGCTAATAATATTTTTTTCATAGTCTACTAGCATCCTGTAAACTTGACTCTTCTCATGCCTTGACTTAGTGGGGTTTGATACTTTCTGTTTTGAAAACATTTCACACATACTTAGCCTGTGCTTCCCCTTAACTTTAGCCTCACAGATTATGAAGTTTTCTTTTTCAATGCAGCGTTAATATCATCAAACATATCTTATTTTCCAGATAATTCTGTTAAGGTAGTTGGCAAATGTCCAATCTTTCTGTTTTGAAATAACCTTATAGTATCCAAGAGTTGTGATACACACATTTTCTTTCTCAACAAAGACAACACTTGCTTTCAATGAAATCCTATTTCACTTTAGTTTTCCAAAAGATCTCAAAATGTGAAATTTCTAAAAACTGCGAAGAGCATATATTCACTGCAGGTGTAGGTTAGTTTTGAGAATAATGATGTAGCATTTGTCCCACTTTCCCACACATGTTAATGGCTGATATTGTAGACTGACATCTTCGCTCATTTTTAAACCAAAATCATCCATCCAAATCAAAAGCTGAAGAGTCAAGAAGCTGTTTCTATCCTGACTTGATCAGAGTAGTTTTGTGTAGATTTATCAGTACATGATATCTTCTGCTGTAACATTTGCTTCTTCTGTTTTAGTCTTAATTTTAGGGAAATTAATCCCACTAATGGCTACTAGCAGCAAATTCACTGCATGTGCTGTGGCACTTGCCACACAAACCCAAAAACAGTCTTCAAACTCTTCTTCTAAGATAACAAATTGAAAGGCATTTTCCCGAAAATTGGCAATTCTTTCTGTGAGCTGATGAAGTTTCACAGCAGCCATAAAGCTGGTGACTGCAAGTACTATAAATCCACCTGCAACAAAATGAAAGAAGTATTCACCATTGTTGTCAAAACAAGACAGACATTTTGGTTGGGCTTCAGAAGGCTTTACTGCAAACAGCGGTGAGCGCTATACAGAGCGGGGGTAGACTTGGGCATGGCTTAAGCGCCTTCAAAATGCTCACCCTTTAGTGTAGGGCCAAACGCCATACCAGCGTTTGTAATAAAGCCCTTTTATCAGTGATACAGTGCCTAAAGACTGGCGTTGGTAGCTCCTGTAAGAAGTTGACTAGACACAGTTAGCCAAGATGCCACCTGACAGTTCCGTTTTGATAGATGAGAATTCACTCCTAACTTCATTTTATTGACAAGTATTGAAGTCAAGTAAATACTTAGGAAGGCAAGAGAAGGAACTTTTAACATTTTGTATGAATGTGACTGGTGTAAAATACTGGTAAATTATTTTACCTGCAAGGAAGTTCCAAAGGCCTACTCCTGCTGGACCTTTAATAGCCCGGTAAGGAACTTTTATTGCGTTAAGAATGCAGAATCCAAAACTGACCAGAGAAAAGAAAATGGCCACACAGAGGAACATTATAATCATCACGTGCAGGCCTGTATTCAGCTTTTTCACCATGTGTGGGAAAACTGTCAAGGAAAAAAAATCATCTGTTCAGTGTGTATTTTTTCTTGACAACAGTAAACATCACGCTCTGCTGGTGCTACAAACTTTAATTATACTTAAAAAAGACTATTTTTTACAGAGGCAATTAATTCAGGTAGTTACACACATCTTAGTTCATGATGCTTTATTTGCCACTATATCAGAGAAACAGGTTACACTACGTGAATAATCCTTTACGTAGGGTCTGTGAATAAGGATTCAGCCTTAATTCCTGATTTACCTAGTTGTGTAATGTCTGCATCTCTGCAGCTGTATTGTCTGCTGCATTCTTTCCTGTTTCTTTTTCACCTCTGCTGTCCATACAAAACTCCTTTTTTTAAGCTTCCCATTC
Source organism: Falco naumanni (assembly GCF_017639655.2). Classification (NCBI taxonomy): domain Eukaryota; kingdom Metazoa; phylum Chordata; class Aves; order Falconiformes; family Falconidae; genus Falco; species Falco naumanni. The sequence continues at coordinate 848,633 of NC_054054.1, read as the reverse complement.
CTGTCCTATGCGTTTAATCTTATACCTTTGAAGTCTGATAGTCCCAGTGGTCTTGTCCAGCCCTTTGCTGCCTACAAGTAGTATCACTCCTTTCTGTATTTTCTCATGTTACTCTTCTTTCTTTCTCTCCCTCTCTTTAATGCTGGCTACAGTGAGATCTACTCTGCTTTCATACTTCCTCATCCCACAGGTTTCCACTTTCAGATTCTCTCCTTGGTTTCTCATCTAGTGTTTATGGCCCCTTTCTGCTCTTCTGGGTATCTGGCAGTATTTTAGTTACATCTGCAGAAAGGTTGCGAAGTGTTGCAGCTGGGTGGGCCTTGGGTGAAATGCTCACGTGTTGCTCTAGGCACGAGGTCTTCCAGCAACCTGTTGCTCACCTGCCTCTAAAGAATGGCAATGTCCTCGGTTTTGTCTTCACTGAGGGAGTTACTTTGTTGGAGGGACAGATTGGCCAGCAGCAAGGAAGTGTGGAGCACCTGATCATTTAGTTTATGCAGCAGCCTTTTAGTAACAGCATCAGAAGAAATGTGAGTGGGTAATTAAGAGGTGACATGCTGACTGACAGGAAAAAGAGAAGGTGATAGAGAAGAACCCTAAAATACAAGCTGATCAAAAAGAGCCCTTCGGGTAGTGTAGCATATTTTGTGCATGTTTTGAAGCGCTAAGTGCCTAATTACTAAAAAGTTACTAAAAAGAAGGTAGATTATGTTATAAACAAACAGATTGCTTCCTATGCAGCGTAACTGAAAAGAAAACCAAAAAAAGCCACATAAAAAGTTGGCAGCAATAATTGGTAGATGTCAGGAGGTGTACCATTTGGTCATCATGACATGACAGAATTCTAGTAGATTATGCAGAAAACGTCATACTGTACAAATTCCATACAAAAATCCATGATTTGACAGTTCTACCTTTTCAGTAGCTCATTCTGGAGTTGTAGCTGGGCTTGGTATACATGGGACCTACAAAAGAGACTGACAACAAGAAGAAAGGAGGGGAGTAAATCAGAATCAAAAGTATGTATGAGAAATGGGAAGCCAGAAACTGTTTTGCTTTTTTACTGGAAGACAACTGGCAGTGTAACAAGGCACACAGAACTTAGCCTTCTTACAAACCAGTAGAGTTTTTAGAGTGGTTATAAGGATTCTCTTGCCTCTTTTCTGGGGCTCTCGGCCAAGTTCCAAAGACCTGACCAGTGAGTCTGCATGGCGGCCCATGACACATTCCAGCTGAGCTTGCATAACGCCTGGCTTCCCCACAGCTTATTCTTGGCTCGATTTGGTTGGCAAAACATAAGCATCTTATGCCAATTTAGATGCCCTAGGGCTGCCGTAACAACCGTGTGGGTCTAATGCACATGTCACACTATGTATGGGACACCTCCAGAAGCAGCAGCTGGAGGCCAGATGATACACCTTGGGGAGTGTAAAATAGCACTGGACCCCGATTATGTCAATTGAATCATGCTGTCACTGCCCCAGTTAAAAGAGAGCGTGCCAGCTGTAAGCCTACTCTAGTGAAAAGCAATGTACCAATAACCATATAATACTGCAACTCGGAGTTCCAAAGTGCCAGAGCTACTGCAGTACTGCAGCGTACGAGGTGCTGGTGCTCCGCCGTGCTCTTTGCTGCCGGGGCAGTCCATTTACACCAACACATTCCCTGAGAAAAGTCTCCCATGTCTTGTTCCCCGGTAAGTTCAGAATGCTTGGTGATTCAGTGGTACGTTCAAAACAAAAAAAAGTCAGACCCAGAACCCCCAAAGTCCGCTGACCATTGTGCAGAAGTACTTAACAGCTTTGTATACTGTTGTGATACCACTTTTAAATCAATATTGTGAAAGTATCCAACCCGACAGAGCTATTAAAATGTTTAAAAAGGAAAATCTCTGGGACACTTGTTTACCTATATGCACAATTGTGCCCACTGCACTTAACGACACAATTTTACAGTTCTAACAGGGAGAATTCTTACTAGCTTCACAGAGAGCTTTTTTTTGTCTAAGGAGTATAGGATCATGTCCTCCAAATACATATCAACGCAGTCCACGGTGATGGCGGAACATAAGGCCTTCCTCTCAGGTTGCACAGTAATTAATCAAAAGGTTTACTGGCTGCTTTTTTCCTCATTCTCTCTGACAGGATAGGGTGAAAGAACTGGGACTGTGTTTCTGAACACCCTGAAGAGGAGCAAAGCAGAGCTGGAAGAGCTTTGACCTGATGGCCTGTCTGCCAGCCAGTCAAACCGACTAGCCAAAGCCTTTATTTGAGCATGACCGCTACGTCCGTGTCATGAAGTCGCAGCTGCGGTCGGATCTTGCACAAGACTCGGTTAGTGTAAAAGTGACTGGTCCAGATTCACCACAGCTGAACAGCTGGTCAGGCTGATCTAAGTTGAGGTTGCTCAGGTTTTCTTCTCTGTTCCCTCTGAAGTCCCACAGTCCTGCTTGCCGTCGAGTTTTTATAGTGGTGCTTGTGCAATTGTGTGGTCAGCCATGATTTTATGGGAAACTGATTTTTTTTTTTTTGGCAGGTTAATTTTTTGGCCAGCTTAAACTTCCTGAACTACCTCACCACAGCAACTACCAGAGCCATTGCAAAGGATGGGGCAGGACAGCAGGGCTAGGGAGAAGGGGAGACTGTGGGAGCTTCCACTCATACTAGTTTAAGTTGTAATGGATCTGCACACTGAACTGAAAATCTTCAATGCAAAATATCATTTTCACTACAGCACAGAATGTGTGAAAACTGGAAATCATCCAAAGTACAGACCATCTGAGTGATTTTGAGACTTCAAGAAAATCTTTGACATTAAATGAAATGCATTTTTAAGAGTTCAGCAATATTTTTCTCTCCAAAGTTACCAGAAAAGAAGGTAAACATTTCTTCAACATGTTAACAAAGTTAGGAGTATCTGCATTGGGACAGCTAGGGAAATAAAGAAATATGGCCAGCTAAATAAATCTCTACTTCTTAAAGCAAAAAAAAAAAAAAAAAAAAAAAAAAAAAAAGGGATGGGTGGGGAGGAATTCAACAGAGAAAGCAAGGACAGAGACACAGAGAGACCACAGAACAACACTTTGCATAGGAAAGAGTCAGTCAAGAGGCAAGTATGATTTACAAGGTCATTTCCAAATGACTTTTACCCCCTTCATAAGACTAAAAGGAAATCCTCAATCTAGCCGTGGGGATTTTTTTTTCCCATCTGGATTCCAGGATTACAGACCATAAGTGGAAGAAAAGTTAGCCTGAAAAGATAGAGATTTTACATTCACACTCAGATCTCAAACCATAAAGACCACAAGTCAGCCACAAATATAAATGTCATAAAATTAATTTGCATTCTGTAAGTTCCGTAAACAAAAAGAATAGCATTTTTAAAGTTGAACTAGGCATTGAACTAAGGATTCAACCAAAATTGTACTTACTTGTGAACTTGGAACGCCGCCCGCCCAACCCACACTGGCGTATTTTACCACCCTGGAAGAGTCCGTAGTAAATTTCTCCAATGAACTTGACCAGCTCTGGATCTGTGGCATTGACCAAGTCAGCTCCTGTTTTGCAAAGGATCTTGCCAGTCATCCACTTCGGGGTCCCCATTGCAACAACAATCAAGATGAAAGACACGAAACTTACTAGAGAAGCCAAAGCAAATAAAGTCTTTTTAAAACAGCCAGGCATCCTAGTGGTTTCAGGGAATCATCTCCAAGGCCTCTTTGCAGCGGTCAGGCACGTTGCGCATTTTTTTCCTCATGCTCCGAAATCCGCAAATGAATAGCAGTCATTTCAAAACATATCTCATTGTATTTTGAAGCTCCCAAAATTAATATGTAAGGTTAAAAATCAACTCAAAAATATATTCTGCTGCGACAACATCCTGAAATGGTTGCAAGTAACAGCTTCATTACACCGTAGCGTGGTGATGCGTGTTTCTGCAGAAAGTAATCCTATATTGCCTGGCTAGTGTTTCATTGCAGGTTTATTTGTCTCGCTCAAATGACATCAAGTTCTTTCCTGTAACCTCACGGGAAGGAAATCAGGAGCAGAACCTAGCTTTTTAGATCATTAGAACCGCGGGTAAATAGCATGTGTGCAAGGGACAAAGCGTTAAAAGCACGTAGTCGGGCGCCAGGCCGGCGGCGGGGTCTGGGCCGTGCGGAGCGGCCCGTCCCTCGGCGCCTGTGTCCCCACCGCCCCGGGTTCCCAGTGTCACCGCTCCAGGGCCACCGGCACCGCGCTCTGCGGCTCGGCGCCTGTTCCCTGGGGCGCAGGGACGGCGCTCGGCACGCCGCGGCTTAACGCACGGATCCGCGGAGGTAACGCGGGGGCGCGGGGCCAGCGGCGCGGCCCGGCGCTCGGGGCTGGGGCAAGCGGCGTCACTCGAGCTACAGGTGCGATCCGGGAGCACTCGAGCACCGGCCGTAGTTACCTCCCCTTCTACGGTTACCGCCACTCAGGGCCTACAGAGACCTTTATAAGCGCTCATTAATTAACGCCGGCAGTATCCCTGGGGGGTAGGTAACACTAGCCCGCCCGCTGCCCCAGCTGGGGAGGCAGGCCGAGCCGGTGGACACCGCCGGCGGTGTCGCCCCGAGCGAGGCCCGGCCGCCGCGGGCCGGGGGGGGCCCTGAGGGAAAAGCCTCGCGGCGGCACCACGCGAGCCCCCGGGGGCGGCGGGCTGGGGCTCGGCCGAGGCAGGGACGCCCCCCCCTCCTCCTGCCGGCTTCGGCACGGCCCCAGGCAAGGCAGCGCTCGGGCCTGCCCCCCGCGCCGCTGCCGCCCCCCGCCCGCCCCTCGCGGGGCGGCCCGCATGCGCAGGCGGGGCCGGCCGGGCCGCGCTGGGGCTGCAGCCGGAGCGGCGGCGGCGGGCATGGCGGCGGCGGGCAGGGTGCTGGTGTACGGGGGCAGAGGGGCGCTGGGCTCGCAGTGCGTGCGGTACTTCAAGTCCAGGAACTGGGTAAGCGCCGGGCCGGGAGGCGGCGGGGCGGGGAGCCGCGGTCCCCGGGAGGGCGCCCGAGCGGCGGGGCAGCGTGAGGCGTTTCGGAGAGCGGGCCGGTAACGCGCCGTTCCTCTCGCTGCGGCAGTGGGTGGCCAGCATCGACCTGGCGGAGAACGAGGACGCCAGCGCCAACGTGGTGGTGGAGCCGACCGACTCCTTCCCCGAGCAGGCCGAGCAGGTGGGTCGGCGGCCGCTGCCCGGGAGGCCGGAGGCGGCCGAGGTGCTGGCGCCGCCCGCCCGGTGCCCGCCGCCGCGGTGCGGGAGGCGGGGGGGATGGGCCCGGCGGCGGGGAAGAAGCCGCCGCGGTGAGGGTGGCGAGGCCGCCGCAGTGCCACCAACCCGGAAAGCCTAGCTTCTGATCGTCGCTTCTCTTTAATTTTCTTTTGTAATTTCTTTTAACTGCGCGCGGACATGGATATACAGGAAGGGCTCGGTCTGGGGTTTTGCAGGTCCCGCACATAAGGCGGTTTTGCATTTATTTTTTTTCTCCCGGTGACTTGAAAATTTGCACACCGGTTCAGATGAGTATAACGAAGTTGTATAAGGACATCTTAAACTGCAACGCTTTTTTTTTTTTCTAATGTCATGACTCTTAAGTGTGGTGTGTGTGGGTGGATGGCATACTCAAAGCAGACCGAAAGCTTCATGGGATCCCTAGAGAATGTGCTGGTTTTCACGAAGGTAGATACGGGAGAATTCAGGCTAGCCTAAAAACTCTGCATCATTCTCAAGAGATAGGATTTATTTTTTAAATTCTGACTTTTTAACCTGCGTCTCTCACTGGTAAGTTGAGTCACTAGCCAATGTTTTCTTTATATCTACACAACTTTTAAGATTTTTAAAGGGTAATATGGAACCTCTACAATTTTTCAATGCTGAGCCTTTTTGAAAGCCAGTGGATTTTTTGTCTTTTGATGAGAGATCGATTGTTTGCTTTTCACTTTGGCGGAGAAAATTCAGAGCCAACAAATAGATTACCACCAATGAAGTCTTATATTTGAAAGAGAAGAAGACACTGGATGTCCAAAAGTATAGAAACTCAGGTTTAGGGGCCGGGCCAGACTGGAACTAGTGGTTGTAGCCTAGATATAAGCTGTAAGGCGGCTAATCTTCAATCGTACATTTCTTGCACTATCATTAGAAGTGACACCAGTAGCCCTGGTCAAACCTGGAGTTTCATTTCCCATATTAAATAGCAACGTACCCAGAGAAGAACCTGTTAAAAAGTAAGTTACAAATAAAAACTTTTGTTAATGATATAGGTAAGGGTCAGACTTTTCAGTCCTGCTCAAATCCATTATTTCCAGTGACATCACACACCGTATAGTCTGACTTCCATTGATCTGACTTTCATTTACAGTTATCTTTCAACACAATTATTTTGTTTTCTGTTCATAGATCATAAATGTTAGTTTTCTGCAGCTCTTTAAACTGCCGTGTGTTGTGTTATGTGGCTCCATAAAAGTAACTTTAAGGCAGTCTTGATATTTACTTTTTTCCATTATCAGTCCAGTGTTTTTGATACGTTTTTTTTCTATATATTGAAGGTGACAACAGAGGTTGGAAAACTTCTTGGTGAAGAAAAGGTGGATGCGATCTTGTGTGTAGCTGGAGGATGGGCTGGAGGCAGCGCCAAAGCTAAGTGTAAGCCTTTGGTACATGTATGCTGGTGAACACATGAATGGAATCTGAGAGGAATCCTTAAAAATCATAGTGATAAATAAATCTGAGATCATCTTTCTTCCTGAGTCCAGAAGAGGACATGAACATAACAGTACAAAGTAGCTGTCACAGGGCTTCTCAGGGCTTCTCTTGAGTGTTTGTTGTTAAATTTGCAGAGCACTTAATACTTTCTGATGTATGAGTTTTCATCAGAAAAATCTTGATGGGCTTTATGAAGGTGTTAAGCATCTATGAACTAACTTTTGCCAAGGCTGATGGTCTCGGGCAAGTAACATAAGACCGTGGCTGGGTAGAAACACAATGTTGTTTCCTAATCCATTGTTTTATGCATAAAACCTCAGTTGCCTCCCGCAGTTCTCTGCGTTGTTACTGTGCAATACGGTATTGGAAGGAGCTATCTAATGACCTGAGAACAAGCTACAGAAAAAAGCCTTCAGTTTAAAAAAAGCTTTTAAATATGTGATATTCAGAATGAAATCTTATACCTTATCCACTAGTGCAGAGATAAGAGGAAAAAATAACTTCGTTTTCTGACTGGAGTAAATCTGGTGAAATGCGTCTTTTTTTGTTCCTAGCTTCCAGTTTGGACGTTACAGACAAAGATCTCTTTTTAAAGAGAGACCATATGGAAAAGCATACAGACTTACACCACAATTGCATTATATTAGATTGTTATTAGTGTACGCCTTATTTTAAATAAGCTGATTTACTATAATCATGATTTTAAAGTAACGTTACTGGTAGGCTAGCAGGATATCTTGGCATAGGGGGTTGGCCTATGTCACAGTTATCTGTGCTTATTCTATATTGTGTTATGGAAGTGGTTCTTCGTGGATACTAAAATATTTGATGTGGCTAGTTACTGTTTTTATTTTCCTGCGCAGGTATTGGCAATGAAAAACAATAATGAGAGTTCATATTTTCCTTTCATTTGAAGTTATTTTTGTGCCTTACCAGAGGTTGCACTCCAGTATGTAGGGGCACTGGAATGCACATGTGGTACAGTGCAGATGCATACATCTTTGATGTTCCATACCAGCCTACTACTGTCACATATACAGATTGTTTCTTGGTTTATGAAGTAATCTGATGATAAGAAATATTTTTTTGTTCAACTCCTTTATCTCTTGAATTTTCTTCTTCTGCTATCTGCGTACTAATGTAATGCAGCTCTTTTGCAGCCATTGAGGAAGTATGGAAAGGGACAGATCATGCTACAAAGTGAGATGGGGCTCGTGAAAATTTTGAGATCCTTGACATGGGTCGAAGCAGCCCCTACAGGAGTTTTAAGAACTTAGTTCCATTAGTTCTCCATTAATGGTTTAATCGTGTGTGTGTTTGTTGGTTTGTTTTGTTTGGCTTTTTTTGTTTCTGGTAGCGAGAAAGCAGATTATTGCCTAGAATATGTGCTGTAGAGCTGGGACTTGGAGCCCAAAGGGAAGGGAGATAGAGAAGATACAAATTGGTATTTCACCCAGTGTGGAAGTAGAAAATAGTAGCAAGCGTGTTTTCATAGTCCTGTTCCCTTGTGCTGTTGCACTCTGACAGTGAGGAAATCCGTTATAAGTCTTGTATCTTTGAGTTAACTTCAGTAATTCTCTTCCTCTTCAGCATTATACAATAACTGTGATCTGATGTGGAAGCAGAGTGTTTGGACGTCAACTATTTCCAGCCACTTAGCCACAAAACACCTGAAAGAAGGTGGCCTGTTGACTTTGACAGGAGCTCAGGCTGCTTTATCTGGAACCCCAGGTAAAATGCAAAATGCAGCATGGTAAGTGCTGGGACATCAGCAGTTACAGCTTTCTGTTTGTCTGAGTGTTCTTGTTTGTGAAGCAACAGTTTCATTCCCCAATTTCTTGACATCTAGTACAAATGGAAAATTGCTCCTGAAACACTGAAGTAGAGTGTAATTTTTACACATAGGAATACTTAATCTCTTGAAGCTGGAGTGCAAACAGGTAGAATTGGTATGTAATTAATATTTGACATGCATTGGTGAAATGTACTTGGCTAATACATGATACAGTATAAAAAAAGTTGAGAAAATAAAGAAGAATAGAAGCACACAGTGAGCTGGAAGTGTGGTGCTTAAAGTTAAATCTCCATATTTGTGTTCTGAAAGTCCTTAATTGTCCAATTTTTCCCTTAGTGATGACTCGGCTGATTCTGTTAACTGTGCTTGTCCTGTTCCAGTCTACATTTGCTGCAGACATAGATAAGCTTGTTGACCTTTGGCTTTGTCCTCCACTAGCTATTTAATATGGACTTGATTTTTTTATTTTCTTGATTTGAGTTTAATATGAATTGAGTTCTTTCATCTTGCTCCTTGCCATGTTGGTCTGCATGGAGGAAGAAATGTGGAGCAATTTAAAATAAAATAAAAATGCACTGCCACACAAGCCCACAGGCATGGAGAGGAAAGCTTTTGAGCCAAATACTCTTATTTCTCAATCTTTTATTAGTGACTTCAGCAATATTTTGATGAAACATAGGTACTAAAACTTCTAAAACATACAACATTTATGAATATTCCTGAAAGCTGTCTAGATCTAAAGCTGTTCAGGAAAAAAATGCTCTATTTTCTAGTTAATGATTTATTTTCTGTGTTTACAGCTGCATCTGGCATAGTCCAAAGTTAAAAGGCTTCTTTTATGAGAATAAGCAGAGGAATAACTTACTGTGTACTACTGACTGACCATACACAAATGAAAAAATGTGAACTCTGTCAAGCTTTCATGGTTTTTTGTCTGGGTGGTTTTGGGAGGTAGGGACCACAACACAGGAATCAGTGATTGGCTTTCATGTTTTGAACTGGTTGGTTTCAAGTAGTCTGGATTTTTCTAAACAAACCACAGCATTGCTTTGGGCAAACACATGCAACATATTAACATCAGGAAGAATTGTGAAAGAGTTGTTACTCAACTTGCACAAATATTACTTGTTAGGCTCGTTACTACTAGCTGTTATGGAGGGAACAATCTTTTTCTTGTTTGCTGTTAGTGATGTGTTTTTTTTCTTTTTTCAATTTCCCATGTGAAAATGTTGACTCGCATAGTGCAAACTGAAAAATCCTGAGTTATATGAACAGTTACAGAAGCAGTCTGATAGTGATGGCTAAGAAATATAGAAGCATGAAAACGTTTAAGAAGACTTGGAATGTTTGGTTTGGATGACATGAGGCAAATATGATAGAGATGCAAGTATTTTTATTGTAACAGTAATTAAAATTAGCTACTGCTACCCATGATTCCTCCTAATAAAAGTCGATGTTATACAACGTGTCTAATTCATTATAATGGAAACACTTCTACAGTGCAAAATTACCTTTGTAACTTTAATACAAAATACTTTCTCAGGAACATTGGAAAGGGGTTGTGTAGTTATACAGATGGCTAGAAAGGCATCCTGTTGTAGTAGACAAAATACACATTAAGGACATAAGAAAACGTAACTGTATCTGGACTGCTTGGCACATGGGTACCATGAGACATCTCCGACCTGTAGCACTGATGTCTAGATCTTGTACCTGACCAGTGTGTCTTCTGCTCTCGTTCCTGTTGCTCTTACAGTGCTAAATGCTGTCTGCCTAGAATGCACCAGGGTTCAGGAAGAAGTTTGCTTTACCTGCAGGTTGTTCAGTAACTTCCTATTATGAGGATTTTTTTGTAGTTTTCTCCAAAGTGCCTGTCCGACTTGAGGTGCTGACCAAGTGAATTGCAGTTCTCAAGAAAACTGAGCTGAATCCGCTTGGGTGCAAACCTGCAAATACCTTAGTCATACAATTAAAATTAATGGATGATTACTTTATTAAAGTCTGTGAGCATCTTCATACTTACTGTATTAGATCAGTAAGGTTAGTCCCATAGGTCACATCCTCCAGGGTATATTTGGATACGTTAACTAAGCTGCTTATTTCTGTAGTGCTGAGTAAATGTGAGTTCTGTGATAGTTCCTGGGTTTTTATTTTTTTCTTCTTTTCTTTTAATATGTGTATTTTGATGTGTTTTAAAAGTCTGATTCTGTTCTGGCTGTAGTATGTGGTCTTAATGTTCCATCAAACAATCGGAGTTTGTTGTACTATTGATGATACTGAGAACTGTTTCAGTTGTGCTCTAATTTGCCTGTTTTTAATTGTTAGGGATGATTGGCTACGGCATGGCCAAAGGAGCAGTGCATCAGCTTTGTCAGAGTTTAGCTGGTGCCAATAGTGGCTTGCCATCTGGGTCTGCTGCTGTTGCCATTTTACCGTAAGTGTTTGCATAGTTGCCTCTGCCTGTGCTGTTTTGTTTAATTACTGCTGTAACCTCGAGTCACGTGGATATGCTTACGGTGTCCTGCTCACAGTACACAAACATTGCTTCTCAGACCTACTTACAGTTTCATAGAGAAAGGAGGCATCTTGAACGTACGAACAAAATTATATGGAAGTCACTCTGAAAATGCTGAAGATCTTTTCCTTTCCTTTGCAAAACAGTAGTGGATGTTAGGATTAGAATTTGATTCACTTTCAACCAATGTAACTGTAGCCATGCATTAATGTGTGCATTGTTGTAGGGTTTTTTTCTGTATAGACAAAGCTGTGAAAATGAAATGAGCTGTTCAGCATGGATTTATATTTAGCTGTGTGGTCATAGTAAAGCAAAAGATTACTTGATGAGTTTTGACTTAATGATACTTAATGAGGTGGTGCATATCTATGCTTGATCAGTAAAATTAGGTCAGTTTGAGCATACGTGAAAGGTTTCGTGTGTATTTACTTGTCACAGCTTGCTTTATGATGAGGAAAGCTAGTAAAAAGTGGACAGCCTAGTAGGTCTTTGCTATGTCTAAATTTACCAGTTCTGCTGCAAAAATTAAAAGTATTTTTCCTGCCAGGTCTGTATCTAGTTCTGGACCCAAAAATTAAGGCTGAAGAATTCTGTATAGGGATTTAGAACTCTACCTGAATTCTCCCTCCTTTGTCTTCCTTATATACATGCTCTTATGCACATCTTTTCAGGTCAGAGAGCAACAGCCTTAAAAGGGTTTGCATAATTTGGCACCGCCTTCTACAGGGCTTTGCAAACAGGCAGACACAAAGATCACTGGACTTTTGGGCATTCTGCGCTTGCCTAGCTCTCATGCAAAACTGCTCTTGAGTGATTTTTTTTGAGAGTAATTGTACCTTGGATTGCTATCAGCATCTCAGTGAGGGAGTTGTGGAAAGTTCTCCCCTTAACATCGTTGTATGTAGTGTAAATATGTATCATCAAAGTCAGAACTTCCTGTGCTTGTGCACTTTAATGTCTGCAGTTGCAGCTGGTGTGAGACTTTGAAAGCATGGATGCTGTGCATGTGTGCTGTGCAGTACGGGCAAACAATCCTATTACTGCCATTCCCTGTTTATATGAGAGACTGGAAGGGACCTGTGGGCTGAGTGATTGTCCTAATAGGCTGGATGTCATCAGTGAGCCAGGAAGGTGAGGGGCTGTAGGTTGGAGCATTTTTGATACTTACTGAAACTGATGGCTGTATAGCACGTGGAGGATGCAAAGGAAATCTGTGCCATGTGGTATACAAGTCAAGCATATTTTACAGCAGTGAATAGAAGCAGGTGGTGCTTATCAGGAACATGATGTACAAATAAAAGGCTTATCTTTTTTTAATCACAGGGTTACCTTAGATACACCAGCAAACAGGAAATCAATGCCTGGTGCAGATTTCAGCTCCTGGACATCCTTAGAATTCATTGCTGAGTGAGTATCTGTTGAGCAATTCTTCACTGTCACTCTTGCTGCTGCATCTTACCCCACGTTCTTTCTAAATAGCTGTCTTAGATTTGGGTGGGTTTTTTCCCTGTCATCTCCTCATTGTGTATGTTTCTAAATCATGTTGGGTGTATTGCACAGGCTTCCTAACTGGAGAAAATTAGCCCAACTCAATCAGCTTCAGCATCTCTACACCAGTTATTCTGACAAGGGAGATAGCTGTAAGCACTTGGAAGCCAGAGAATCTCATAAAGCCTGTAGACTAACTAAATTGTAGACAGCAGTTGCAGGAGACAGAATGGCTTAAAGGTAAACTGCAAATACGCATGTAAACTTTGGGATTTTTTTTCTTTTAAAAACTCTTTACTGCCTGCTTTATGGTGTGTTAGTTCACTTCTCTCAGCTGTCAAAATTCCTGCTGTTGTTTAGAGAAACTTAGTCAAGATATTTTTTTTTTCCAATCATCTACAAAGGCTTGTCCTAAATGATGTTGCAAAATGCTGAAATTTCAACTGTAGCTTATGTAACAGCAGGCTGAGATTTTAAGGCTTGCTGTTTCTCATTCCTCTCCGTTAGAGAAGTTACAGCATAAGTACTGCTTTCTGTGATGTGATGGGGCAAAGATTCTCCTGTGGCTGAGCTGTCGAAAGGAATAATACAAGGGCACAACTGTCTTGCCTCTTTGAGGAAAACCAGAGATGAATCTATGTTCATATATTGTCAAGGGCTTTACTCTTACACATGTTTAAAGTCTTTTAGAACTGACACTGAAATTATATTACCTATTGCTAATTGTTCAGAGAAGACTTTAGTTCTGACATTGGATTTCTTTTTTTTTAGGATTTTTAAGTTGAGTGTCAGAGTGGGGAATGGTTTATGTTGCAAGAAGCCTATGCAGCTGTTTGATGTGGCTCTTTAAAAGGGCCCCATAAATTGAATTTAGTTGGCCTAAAAACATTCAAAAAGAGATCTTTAATTTATTCTGCTTCAGAGTCTGCTTAGCCAGATACCGTGGTTTTACAAATTCATTTTTTAAAATTTAACTTTAAAGTATTTTTTCCTTATGGAAGAATTAGGTTAATTGGTTTGTTTTGTTTCTTGGGTTCTAATTCCCAACTTCAAATCCAGCTTTGAAAACTGAAAATCTCACTGGCTGTGGAAGAAAAACATCTGATGTTAAGTGTTGGTAACATCTGCATCTTGGGAAGGATGCAGGAAATCTTTTCCTGTATGCCACTTGAATTTTGTGCCCTGGAAACAGCTGTGTCAGCAGCTGCCACGTTGGAATGTACTGATACATCTGCAATACTGGAAAGGTTAATGGACCTGAGAAATACACTGCACTTCCTGTAGTGTATTTTGAGTAAGAAGTTTGTATTACGTTTTGGTAAAGAGTGTTCTGGTGTGCTACCCAGAAAAAGTCCATCTTAATTGGCACTATTTTGGATGTCTTAAGGCTTTGTGCTTCTGCTGGGCAGCTTTCACAGCTCGATATAATGGTCTGTTGGCAGAATAATGGGTTTAGCAACTCTGTTTAGCCATAAATCTGTGTTTCTGGTATGTACTTTAAAGGCAACTTAAGTAGCTTCTCCTTCCCCTTTTCAAATATTTTTTTTTTTTAACTTGGGGGGTGGGGGGGCGCTTGCCACTTTGACATTTTAAACTCCTGGCCTTTTCCTTTGAGATGTTCTGAAAATCCTGCGTGTGCGCACTCTAAAGCCCTACAGATTTCTCTGAGCCTCTGTCCAGCTCCGAGGGTCTGAATCCAGTAATCGCATCACTAGTTTACAACATACATAGAAATCACTAGAGGGGGCTGTAGGAAAAGAAGGAGAAGTAATAGTCTTTTATGCTTCCTGTCAATATACCTGACAGTAGTATTTACTTTTCCCCTTCTCCTCACTCTGTTTTATCCATTTATTTTAAAACAGAACCTTTTACAACTGGATAACAGGGAAGAATCGACCAAACTCGGGGAGTCTTATCCAGGTGATAACTACAGGAGGGAAGACTGAACTAGTTGCAGCAGCACATCTTTGATGTCAGTCACTTGAGGTGGTGGAGCTTTAGCAAAGGAGAAGCTATGGAAAATCTATGTGCCAGTATAATTTGGATGGTCTTCTGTATCCAGTGATTGTAGTTATGTCACTAATGGAACCAAATTTCAAGTAATATTTCTGTGCTGTCTGTTTTGAGCTATCAGCATTTATTTACCAACAAGTATCACGTATTTGTCTCTAAATGAAAGTTGCCACTTCTGAGCATTTTATGTTGACTTACCTGTTTTGTCTGAAATGGGAATTGTGCTTAATTATGTTACGTAATAACATACATAAGGGTTGGATTTTTTTCTCATAAGTGTTTCTGGCAGCTTACTGTGAATCTTTCAGTGGTCTGTCTGAGAACATAACCCTGCCTCTGCTTATTATGTTGGCTGTAATTATAGGAAACACTGCAGCCATGTATAACATCCTAGTCTTGTAACATTTTTCTTGTCAAGTTCCACTTGCCTTAATGGAACTGTATAGAGATTACTCATGTGAGAAGGAGTTCCTAATCTGCCTTACAGTTTATAAGCTGCTATCAGGCCTACAGTTGTAAGATAAAAGATTTGTTCTGTCAGATGGCTAGTATGTCTTTGCATTGGTCTTGACAGTTCTTTACCTTTTCAAAAAGCAAAGTGGTGTGAAGAAGTACTAGCATACATACGCTTCTGTTGGAATATGGAACTTTTTGTGCTAAATAAACATATATTGTTTTACGTACTGAGCTGTCTCCATCACTGTAACCCAAATATCTGGATAACATTTTAATCTGTTTAATTGAACTTGCAGTTCAGTTGTGGCAAAGGACTTAATTTTCTTACTTCCTTCTGGTAATGCTGCATAAAATACATTTCTGTGGTAGCAAAACGGCTACTAGCTGTGCATACAGGCAGGCAGGTCTTCCGCTGGAGCAAATGTTTTCTTTAATCCAGCTATGTTACATGAAAATACAGTTTGGTTACAGAGTGAAAGCATTGTCTACTCTGAGCATAGACTTACATGGAATCAACTCTGTCAGGTTTTTTTAGCATCTTGAAAACAATTGAATATACAAAGTTACGTATGTTCTCTCCATGCACTACTACTATTAACTTCAGGGTTTTGTTGGGGAAGGATTTACTATCATGGGTCAGGAAACTTTTCCCTTCTTCCCACTAGGAAAGGTTCATATGGCCCATGTCGATTTCAACATGGTTGTACAGCTGCATGATTGCCTTTTTTGATGTGACTGTCCCTTTGCTTGTTTTTAGTTGCTGAATACAAAGGTGTAGAGGGAGGTCTATGTCCTGTCAAACCAGTCAAGAACTGTCAATTTATGAAGCTGCTCCTGATTTTTCAGCCATCTTCTTCGACCAGCAATTTCTACAGGCTGAGAGTGTAGACAAAAACTGCAAGGCACTGATGAAGAATGAAACACGAAGGTGTTGATAATTCTGGAGAAGGGGAGAACTGTTGTACTACAAGCTTGCATGATTTGAAGACTTCCCTCTGCCAAGCTAGCTGAACTTCCAAGCTGCTTTCAGGTTGCTGTGTTGTCGTGCAAACATTTACTGAATTGTCTCAGAAGTCCCTGAAGAGCACATCAAACGACTGGTGAAGGGAGCGCAGCTGGCATCCCAGGTGTACAGTTATACAGCTCTGTGGGAGCACAGGGCCGAGGACCTAGCAGGGATATTTTTGCAGAACTTGCTGTGGCAGAAGATGGTAACACAGCAGATAGGACTATGACGGGCAGAGAAATTTTTTTATTTGCCAAGGGCTGCAGGGGCTTTTCAGGCATTTTTTTGTAGGAATGTGCACATACCTTAATGTTATTAATAATAACCTAGCGAAAAAGGCAAATGGCTGGTCACTGGTCATGTGGAATTAAGTTGAAGTTTGTGACTTACCAACCCTGAGCTTATACGGGAGGAAAGAGGGAAACCAGGTCATTTTGATAGAGAACGAAAGGCCAGAAAAAGACAATGAGGTGTGATCCACACACTTCAGAAGCTAGATTGATTCTGTCCTGTCTAGAAACACCTGATGGTCCCGGTAGGAAAACCTGAGGCAAATCTGTAATTCTGACCTAGATGCTTCAGGTATGTGCCAATCAGAGAGAGAGCCTCAAACAGGGGATGTCTGCAGTATGCTAAGGAGAGGGTTGCTAAGCTTGTGGAGACCTGACCTGGTTAGTTGTCTCCTCCATGTCATATTGCATGAATGTACTGGTGCAGGTCTAGAAGCAGCACAGCTGTGTGGGGACAGTGTTGAAGATGAAGCAGTGTCGGCAGTCACTCTGTGGTGCTGTATGTGTGCAGTTCTAGCTCCAGTGCCAGTTCAAGGCCTCGCAGGGGTCTGCTGTGCATATGCTGGCTGCTGCTCTCACCCAGCTGACTAAACGAAATGTTTATTGTAAGACAGAGTAGCTGTATAAACTTATGAGATGGAAGAAATCCATGTCAAATGGACATGTCCTCAACTGAGCTTTACTTCTTCCAGTCTTGCTTGAACAGGGAAGAGTGGTAGAATGTATGAGCAATTTCTCTGTTCCATGAAAGGTGCCTGTCCTGGTGTCCTTGTTCAACTTCTACCGGTGTCCACTAGATAAGAAGTGGGAACATAGCTGTTGGAAACAGTAATATGTTGACTGTAGCAATGTAAGAGTGGTGAAACATGCTTACTGTGGAACACTGAATAGTGTTAAAACATAATTGTGAATGGAAGACTTCACTGGATTACTAAATTTTGTCAATTGCAGGTATGAGCGGAGAGATCCAAAAATGGCACCGTTGAAGCTTCAGAGTGAGAACGAAGGTGTTGATGAGTGTGTGTCAAGCTTGCTGCTAGAGGTGAGAGATTTAATCTGGGGAGTTTGATGGAAAAGAGGCTTTATGTGATTGGTTTCATTCTGCATCTCTACAAACTTCATTCCACTTGAGTAATTGTCTAGGTAAAAAAGCCATCCTGACACTGCAGTCTGGGCTGCCTGGCTCCTTCAGCAGGCTCAGAGATCTGTTGGTGCTGCAATGAGGAGAGGTGCACCCTGTGGGAACTGCCGGGCGTTCCTCCATTGTAAACACACAGACACAATCGGAGACTGCAGGTCTGTTGTGAAGATTTTCAGAGACTCACAGGCTGGTTTGGGTTGGAAGGCACCTTGGAAGATCATGAAGTGCAGCCCCTCTGCCATGGGCAGGAGCACCTCAATGCTTCTTACAGAAATACAATACCTGAAGAATTTCCACTCTAGTGTTGCTGAGAGCCCCTGAATTGTTTAGCATATTTTATTATTTATATGACGCCATCAACAACAATATAATACTGCAGCAGTAAGAAGTTTATCCTCTACTAATTGAAGGAGTGCAATATTTCTTAATTTAGTATATTTTAAGCAGCTGAATTTATCAGGTTTTTTATTTAGGACTGTACAACTGATGTCATACTGAAAAACTGACATGCACAGAGGCAGTTTGGTAAGGTACTTTTCTATACGACCTTCTTTCAAAGATGCATCCTACTGTGTGCTAAAGAAAGGGGTTGGTGAGGTCTGAGGAAAAATAAATCATGGAACGCAGATCAGTCCTGCTCTTACTCTCTAACCCATTTGTGCTTAGCATTCTGGTTTTTACAGGTGTAGTAGTCTACGCCTTGTTCTTAGAAAAGGGATGTTTCCAGACCTGAGCCAATGTGCCTTTGAAAAGGTGATGCAATTGCATGGTACATCCATGCACCTGTAGATACAAATACCCCAAACTGGGGCAGCTCTTTTGTGTGGCATCAGATACAAATGTGCAGAGGCAATACATGGCTTTGCCAGAATGCCATGGCAGTCTGTTCTGTATGAATATATTTTTCTCCTACAGATTTAGAAAAAGTAGATTTTAATCAAGCACAAGTAAGTATAAAAGAGACTTGTGCAGTAGAGTATCAGTATTATCACTACAAATCCAAAGACCTCTTGAGTACTGGGCAAGAAGCTGGTTTTGCCATTTCAGGTATGAGTGGGTGAGAACCTGAGCTGCTGTTTGGACTGAGGTCACCATCCTGCAAATCCTGACCCATGGACAGCCCTGTTGCTTTGCAGGACCTGTGTTTTATTGCAGGACCGAGTCTGAAATGTTTTCAGACTTCACTGTGAAGTGAAAAATCACGTATTTTACCAACAGATTTAATTAGTTTTTCAAAGTTATATTTTTATGGGAAAATTAGTTTTCTACCTGTTGGCTAATAACAATTGCCACAAAATGAAGGTTTAAAATCATGTTCTGCACATTCAGCAGTTGCAGTTCTACATTAACCCAAAATTGCACTTTGAAACATTTTGTTGAAATAACTCATTATGTTTAACAAGCACGATCTTTTTTATAGTGGAATGAAAACCGCCACCACAACAAAAAATAATGTTTATAATCGTGTTTCTTCGTCATTGTATTGGCTCACTGGAGGAAAACAGATGGGGAGATGCTTCAGACTAACCCTTGTAGTGTTGAACAAGGTGAGAAGTAGGCAGACATCTGAAAAGCATTACAGAAGTCAATAGAAAATGTCACTTGAGATTTATATCCCCCTCTGACACTCTCGTTCTTGCACTTCCTGAAACACCATGCTCTAAAGGATTTGCTTTAAAAATCCTGCCAGTCTCAACACTGTCTGCGAGGACTCTCCGGGGATAGCATCGCAGACTCCCACATCGGAGTTGAGGCTGCCAGCAGAGGGCAGAGACTTCCAACGCATCGGGGCGATTTCTCTACCGCTAGGAATACCGAACTGTTCTTTTTGGCAGAAAGGATTTCAGTTGTGCCCCAGCCTCTGCTGAGAGGCTCATTCTCCCTTCTTGTCCTTCTTGCCCACAATCCAACCGTTCTGGCCTTTCTTACACCAAGCACACGCAGCCTGTTAACGTATACCACTTCCAGAAACTGTTCCATCTGTTTCAAACCACACAAAAAAGCAACAACAAACCCAAGAAACAACAACAGTACACACACACAAAACCAGCAAAAAAAAGAAGTGAAGGTAGTCCCACAGCAGTGTGTAGCATTACATGTTATCAGCCAGTGGATTGTCAATCAATATTCTGTGACACAGCTTTTAAGGGCTTGGACACAATAGGAAGAGAAACAGGTTATTTAACTTCTGTATTGCACATAAAGATTATAAGAATTTCCTAACCCAACCAAAAGAACCGGCATCTGTTAAGACCAGACTGGTATTAAGAAAGAGATGGGATTTGGAGACATAAAAATTAATTGCTATGGAGTTTGGAATGTGAAAGTTTAAACTCCTTTGGCTGTGAAATGAAGGAATTAAAAAATTGTGTTATTTAGGAGACAAAAAGTAGCAAGCCATATGATTGTCATTTCTGTAGTTTAATGTTCATTATCCAGTGCCTCCTGTAGATATGAACTACACTTCTAATCACAGTATTTTCCTTGCATGAACTTCCTCTTAAATACTGTTCTTGAGTACATATTAGGACAGTCTTACAAATGAAAAGTATAGAAAAACCTTAAGATTAGAGCCCCTGGTTTCTGTTCCTGCTTTGGCTACTGCTCTGCTGGAAGACTGAATACATTTCTGCATTTATGCCTCATATTCCAAATATGTATGAGACTATTTTAAAGTGCTTTGAGATCTACTGATGAAAATCAGAACACGTGAATGAAATACAATTATCTATCTGTGAGTGCAATAATAGAAGCTCAGAATACCTCTTTCGTCATTGGTCTCATTGAAATTAATGTAAAATTGTGACTACAAACCAAACTCGTATCACTTTGCTACCAATCATATTCAGTGATTTGCAAAAAAAAAATACTGTGCCAAAGGTTACCTCAGCCAAGTAATCTGGACATCACTTATGTGTATGTCTGGTGGTAGGTAGTGGTATTTTCTATCCAGCACAACAGGCATTAGGTTTTTTGAGAGTATCACAGCTGGAATTTAAAATTTAAAAATACAATGCTGTTTTTAAGTTTGAACAAACCAATTACTCTTTCTGCCAGCGTTTCCTTATATCTTAGTGAGACAGGGCTGAGGCCATAATGGGCCCCCATGTTAGATTCTGGATCCACATGAGTTGGTGTGACAGGTAGCTTTTTTATTTAAGCCCATACACAAACATCACCTGGAAGAAAAGAATCTCTTTGACCCCCAAGAAGGTACTTTTTCTGAATTACTAAGGTCCTTCTCATATGCCCAGACTCGCGTATTTTTCTCCATCCTCCAGGTGAAGACTGACCAGACTTTTAAAATGCCAGCTGCTAGTTATCAAAACCAGTGCATGGTGTCCCGGACAGCAGGGCGCAGCTGTGCGTGTCTGAAGTACATGCCTCGTGTATCATCTTGCACTCCTCAAATGAACCAGTCCATAATCCAACTGTTAGTGACCTGCTTTATCCACATGACCTGATAAATAGCTTTAACACAACCAATTTTTGTGAATAACAAATTTTGTTTCTCCTAACAACCACATCCCCCCCTCCCCCAAAACTTCCTGTTTGCAAATTTAGGCCTATCTTCAACCCAAGTGTTACCCTGCAAACCTTTACACCATCTGTATAGCTAGCACGTAGGGGAACCGTGCTATTAACAATGTGAGGCTACGGAGACGTGTAAAAACGTGTATGCTCCCCCCTCCCCTGCTCATTTTTGCTTATTTTCCCTGTGGATTACAGGCTCAGCCCAAATTTGCTCAGAGAGGTGCCAGGCAGTGTAGGAGGTTGAGGCGCTGTGTGCCTAATGGTCTTCTGCTCCACTTTGCCTGCTGGTTTTCCTGCTGCTTTGTGCCTTGGTGCCCCTGCCCCGCTGTGGGACAGCCCTGAGGGGACCACAGCCGCTGCCCCACCGTGGGGTGTCCCTGGTCCCCTCAGGGGCACCCCAC
The DNA here is from genome assembly GCF_017639655.2 of Falco naumanni. NCBI lineage: Eukaryota > Metazoa > Chordata > Aves > Falconiformes > Falconidae > Falco > Falco naumanni. Next base: position 827,289 of record NC_054054.1, on the reverse strand, counting down.
AGGCAGCAGCCCCCTCCGTAAAAGCACATACCCCCTTTGGGCATGCAACAACTCCCCTGGGAGTGTCCCCAAGCTGCTACCGGCATCTTTTTTAAATAAGTTTCGGCTGGGGCACGCTGTGCGTCCCCGAGGTGCCAGGTTTTGGTGCAGGATGGGTTTGTCCCCACAGGTGCCTGGGCTGGAAGGAGCCAGCAGTGACAGGCCCAGGGCAGCTCCCGGCTGCCTCCCTCCCTCCCTGGCTCCCAGGGCGAGCAGGGGAAAATATGTCAGGCTGAGGGTCAGGAAAGGATCAGCTCGGTAGGGAAAGTGAGTTCAAAAGTCTGTGTATAGCTTTTGCCACCTTGCCGTGGGGCAGGTTGAAAGGTTTGTCTGACGTGACCGCAGGCGTGCACCACGTTCCTGCTGCGGAGGGGTTTTGCCTTCGTTGTGCTGGTAGAGAAAAAGAGCGTTACATCTTTCTTCACTTACGTATGCTGAGCATACAGACACCATGAGTGCTGTAGAGAAAAGCATGAAGAGCGTGTGCAAGATACATGGGGGCGGGAAAGATGTTATTCGTGATGTAAGAACTGTTTAGCTGGCACGCAGTCATGTATTTGCTTAAAATGTTTTTTTCCTTGGTGTTTGCTAGGAAAGGCCAAGTGGCATTTGCCCTTCTAGTCATCAGGCAGTATAAACACCGTCTGAAGGGACGAGGACAGGCCACTGGCCTGCGCTGCCGGCGGCACGCCGGGCACACGGGCACAGGGCGGCCCCGCAGCGTGCCCAGGCACGAGGCTGCTGCTGCGGCGGGTCACCGGGGCCGTGCGAAGCCACAGGGGTGGATAAAAGTATCTTTCAGACAAAAAGAGTTGACTTCTCAGACAAGGTAATCCTTAATTCTTTCCTGGGTGTCTGATACTTTCTGAAGTAGTTTAAAATTGGAACAAAACAGGAATTGGCGCTTTCGAAGCGCCCACTGTTCGTTTCAAGTGGGGGCTGGATTTACATATTAACATCTTCGCCTTAACCTTGCATTTTTAAATAGTAATTGCCAAACCCACTTGATTTCAGATGAGGGGCCACACCTGTTTTTGTAAGGTCTGGGTTTGCAGTTGTTAAGTGGTTTAAGTCAATACTTTCTATTCAGAAAGAGAGAGTAAGGTGCATCTGTTGTTACATTCATCTGCTACAACAAAATTCCGTGGGTAAGCACCTTCAGGATCGAGGCTTTCTAAAAGCTGTAGCAAATGTGAGTTACATTCCGTCATTTAATGCATTAATTTCACCTGAACTATAGTCAACAGGGAACAGATGAAAACGGAGCAATTGCCTTGTCTACAGCTGCATTTTGTGGTTTTCATGCAGAGACTCTGAATGCAGCTAAACATGTCATGATTAGGAAAAGTCTTAATGTTTAGGGTTTTTTTCCTAGAATGATTTTTCACCGAGGGTGGTATTTACAGGGTAATTTTGAAGTTCAGCAGGAAAAAAGGGGAATTGATCTTAAGTAGTTCTGTTTCACTTACTCATTGTTACACTTATTGTTCTTGTCCTATTAATTTTTTTGAGATCTCAATCAAAAACACTTCATGTGAGGCATGATTCCAGCCACTGTGATTATAGGTTGCTTTGGATTGCTGAGCAAAGTGGAACTGTTAACAGGAGAGGGTCTGTGGCATGGGTGAACCCATGCTAGAGCTTTAGAACACAGTTTATTCTAACGAAGAACAAGTGGGAACAAAACAAGTAAAGCATGATGATGATATACTGAAGCCTGGGATAAAACAGATGAGTGAAATGAGAAGAGCAAACATGGACATGAGGAAGAGGGGGCTTACTCTTCAAATTAAGTTAAAAATACGAGCCCAGAACACCAGTATATGGCAAGAAGCAGAGCTGTGCAGCACCCGTGTTTTCTTGTTGAGTAACGGAGCAAGCCTAAATTGTACTAGCAGTAACTGTCGGGGTTTGGTGTAAGGGTGTCGACGTCATACAGAAAAATCAATGTTCTAGGTAAAGATGCAAACCGTGGATTTATGACCAAGAAGGGAAAAAAAGCTTGAGAGATGTGAATTTTGAGTTAAGGATTAGCTGAAACAGGCATGAATGGTAACAAGGTATTTTTTTCTCTTGCTTGGTTCTTTCTGGATTAAGGGAACCAAGACTGCATGTGTTTTCTTTATGCAGTCATGAAAAAAATCAATTTGCTGGATCAGTCTCCAATACAGTGGAAATTATCAGTCAGGTGATAGAAACAATATACCTGTTCCACTCAGAAAAGATAACATTTAAAAACCTGATTTGTATTTGCTGAAGAAACAAAGCGCTCTCTTGTTGCTAACTTCAGAAACCAACCCTCCCTGTAGTAAGGCAGACATCCCAAATGTCTGTAATGAGTTACACTGTCTGTCTTTCACATGTGAGCAGAACAGCCCACTATTTTGATGGGAAGCTTCTCCAGCCATACAAAATTAATATTAAAAGCCTGTCGGGGGCTTAAGTTGTGATTTGGATTAAAACATGTAGTGTGGTCTCATAGAGTCCAGGGGAAACAAATCGGTTTGAATTCTACTTCCTTTGGCTTGTACCAGGAGGCAGAACACCTATAACATCACTGCTGAAATTAAAAATGTGGTTCTTTTCACTGCCAGCATCGTCTGTTACCTCAAGTAGTTACAAATTCTGTGGGGAAACTAGAGGCATAAGTAGGACTTAGTGGAAAGAGTGCGTGGGAAAGAGAAGATAATGACCAAGATGATGACACCATGAGCTATAAAGTTAATTGGCTAGTGAGGAGGGATGTGAAAAATGGAAGATAAGGTCTAGGATCATTCTGGAGCTGGGAGACAAATTTGCCTCTACAGTTTTACACCACAATCTTCTACCACCCTCTACGTTCTTGGTTATATCTGGGCTTATTTTAATAATGGCAGCCTCTGCCTTATGTCTTTTACTATTGTGTAGTTACCTCTGGTTCTCTGCATCCTTCTTTTATCTTAAGGAGTGTAAGAGATGAAGTTCACCCTCCTTTCAGTTCTTCCCACTTTTCAAAAGATATTCAGATAACTTGTCATAACCAGTATGAAATATCACATGGGAAAAGACTCTGAATGTAGCTATCAGTGCTTCAGTGCTGGCATTGGTGATGAAATTGGCATTTTGAGTTGTTAGCACTCTGAGAAGAGTGTTCTCCACTGCTACTAGCTTGATAACCTGAAGTTGTAAGATGTTTCTTGGCAAGTGCAGTGATAATGAAACTACAAAATGTCCAGTTTGTTGCTACTCACCAAGATCAGTCTTACCATGTCAAGAGCCCTGCCTATGCAGCTGTTTGGAATTGTTATTCAAAAGCCAAATTGTCTTCCATTCACTGAAAAATTAGTGTTGGAAAACTAAACATTTCACTTGTAAAGTTTTGGTTAATCAGATATTTCTTGTCAAAATAACTAGTGTAAGATAAAGTTGATCATAAGTTTCAAAACAAAATCTAGCAGTGTTAGTGTCATGTCTGTGATTCTTTTTAGCCAGTGGTACTAAGTTTAGGCATGCCACAATGAAACTGCTTAAAAAAAAAGTATACTTCTACCTATACAAAGCCCTGAAGTCCCTATAGGTCCTAACCCTGGATATGGTTTAGTGACCTCCACTGTCACCCAATCCAGCCAGACTGGAATACAGACCAGTTTTAAATTAACCCAGGTGTGGCAAGAGAACAAGCATCACAGCTCAAGGTTCAGCCTGAGCTATTTACTCAGCAACAGTTAAAAAAAAAAATATTAATAATGCACCTGTAATCTTCTTCCCTAAAATGTCTCAGAGGCTCAGACTAGTCAGAAAGGGATAGGACCAAAAAAAATATGCTTATTCAGTTAATTTTCATTTCAGTTACAGTTGGCAATAAGTGTTTCTAGTTAGCGTGCTTGTTTCTGTCACAGTTAGTATAACTCTTCAAGTATTTGATTCTTAAATTCTTTCCCAAAATGTTCTGTAATGCCCACTGTTGGAAATGGGATGCCAAGGCAGATGGACTTCAGCTTTGGTGTAATATGCTAGTTCTTACATTTTTTGTTTTTACATCTTGCTACTAAATTGACATAAGTTCAACCTAGAAATTAGAATAAGGCTCTGGTCATTAGATCTGTGAGATTTTGGAAGAGCCCTCTCAGCAGGATTAGAGAAGGGCAAAATACTGCCTTATCTTCAAGACAGAACTTGTTAAATTTATAGGTATTGCGTGATGTGACCATGTGTGACATGAGGGGCAAGGCTTGCTGATCCTAGGAGCTTTCTTCATTCCAGTGTTTCTTATGCAAAAAACCCACAATGGTCTGTTCCTCAGGAGTCTCTTTTGCACCTCTGGAAACCAGGAATAAGGCTGTTTGAAGATGATGAGTGCTGGCAGCGGAGATAGCGACAGTCTGCCTTTCTCTTGAGGATAAAACAAGAAGATATATTCGTTTGGTGGCAGATGTCAAAAGTCATGTAAATTACAGATTAAAAATAATTTATGTGGGAAACAGATTTTACATCTCTCGACTTCTATTTTGAAAGAGTGTCATATTAATGCACTGTCATCTAAATGCATCATAGGAGCAAAGGATATGAGAAAGGCTGTGCACTAACAGTGACCTACATCCCGGGGCATACCAAAGCCACAGCAACGTCAGACAGCATCTTCAGATTGGCCATTTAACTGTCAGCCACATGATTTGTAGCTGGCTGGAGTAAAGGCTAAAAAGCCAGCATTTCCATTAATATGTAGTACGTTAGACACACATATACAGGGGAAAAAAGCAAATGAAATTGGCAGCACTGAAGTTTTTATTCAGATTGTAACTTGAAAATGGGAAATACCCACTCACGTCACCCATTTCTCTAATTGCAAACTGTTTGTTTGGAACGGCTGTCCTTTTTTTCTTTTTCCCCTCCTTTCTCCTGGAGGGAAAAAACCCCACAACTGCAGATATAAAACACAGGTTCAAAATATGTGCCACGTAAAGGGGAGCACAGTGTTTCCTTGCCTATAGACTGTCAACCCAAACAGGCAGAGATTGACTGTGAGCTTTGAGATTGACTTAGTGGGAGTCACAGCCTATGAACCAGCCCTGGCCCTTGCAAAACAGGTTTTTTAAATTTTTTTTTTCATCTGGACCTTTTCAGTCTTGAGGTGCTTCTTGCTGACTATCCTCAACCACACCAGCATAAACCCTATGAACAGTGGCTTTCAGGTGTGCCTCTTCAGTGCTGTCCCCTGCGATTGCTTCATTCTCATGGTTCCGTTCTCACCTTAGGGAGTGTTGGGCAGAGCTAGCTGTGCAGGGAGGGGGAATCACCAACCCATGTGTTCGTGGCTCTGTCTGCTGAGGAGAGGAAACCTGAAATTCTGATGTGATGTAACATCACGTCTGATATGAAATCAGCACTGTTTTTCTCTTTTCAAAAAAAATCTGCTCTATGTCCAAGAATGGTGGGGAGCAGCCATTGGTGTGTGGACAGACACGTAAAGAGTTAGGAGCACAGACAGCTATTATGTAGAAGATCTCGCTGGGACAACTTGTAGACTATTGAGACTTGTAGACTATTCAGTCAAAACGATCAGTTTGACCGGGTGAGACATTTCTATGTTATTTCTATTGCTGCGGTATGTTATTGCTGGTCATGCAGTATCCGATTCTAGCAGCATGTCTGCTGTGCCCATGGAGTAAACAGCTGTATTGTACTTGGGTAGCATGTCTTGTCCTCTGTGTTACCGGTTGAACTAAATGTTTTTCTGAGAGCAGGGGATGGGATTCTGAAAAAAGAAGAAAAGCTGCAGTAGTCAGAAAATTCCATTATTTAGCAGATCTTGAATTTCTCCATGAAATAGTAAAGTTGCTGGTGTTATGAATCATGGCTTACAGTCATGAAAAGAACCATTTCACTTCAGATGATTCCATCACAGGTGAAGTGGGTCTAAGTTCTCTGCATCTGGTCCTTAAGGCTAGGAGCTGCTCTGTTACTTCGTTAGTAATTCTTTAACCATCACTCCCATTATCAATAGCCTGAGAGACAAGCAGCAACATTTCCTTGCCCCTGCCATACGCAGCCTTGTCAGACACAGATAAATGTAAATTATAGCCTGTTCTATGAGGCTAGAATTGCCCTGTAGCACAGCCCTCTGAGCCTTTATTCCCCCTCAAACTGAGATCCCTAAAGCATATGAATGGAAATGAAATTGCTGAAGTGACAAAACCACAGTTCCAAACGGCCTTTATATTCACTTAATGATCTGAAAATCTTGCTCATGGTCTCTGCAGGTGAATGGAACAAGCGCTAGTGTGAAGACAGGCTGAGTGAGTGAGGATGCAATGAATTAGAAGAGCGCGGGAGGCACCACCAATAGCTCTTCAGTTTAACAATTGACTAGCCCTGATTTCTTTTCTTAGAGTACAACAGTAACTCCCTACCTAGACTAATCTTTTCTAAAACTGCTTGGTGGGAAAGGATGGGACTGGTGATGGATAGGTGTTCATCTTGGACTTTTTTTCTTAAAGGTCTACAGGGCTTCACTATCCCACCCACCACATACTTTTTCTTCAAAGTATACTTTGTAATATTTGTATGGACACAGTTTTGATTCTAGACCTTCCTGAAACGATTCAGAGACGTTAAATCCTACTTGGATACTGTCGCTTTGTGACAAACTCAGTTTTTTCATTGCCTTGTCGCTTGTTCAGTTACTGATGACTCAAATGAGCTTTCATCATGTGTGTGTTCTAGTATGCTACCGTGCAGCATAAGAAAACTATGGATCTAATCGGATAATGATCAGATCCACCCAAACGCCACCCTGTAGGCATGTATTTATCAATTAAAAAATCCCAAGACATTGATTTATATATCACGTGGTATCGGTGCCCCGTGTGAGGCCTTTCAGATTATGAGACCGGGTGTAATGAGCGGTGACAGCAGTGATGGCTGTGCTGGGGGGTGTTTGGAGTTTGGAGCGGTTACGGCAGCGCACAACGAAGTGGAGACAGGCGGGGACAGCCTGCGATCCAGATCACGGTGAGAGAGGCGGGAAGAGCCTGGGGGTCTGGATCGGACACCGGTAAAGCTGAGCCGTTGGGATCAAAGAGAAGGCAGCCTGCCTGCCGTGGAGTTAAGAGACTGAGGGTAACGGGCAATAGCGGCAGAGTACACGGCCAGATGTGGCAGCACCCCACCGCGGCGGCGGGTCCCGAGCGGGTCCAGCCAGCAGCGGTGATGGCTGCGCTGGGGGAACACGCGGGAGCAGCACAGTGCTGCCAGCAGCTCCCGCCCTTGCTGCTGCTGCTCGGCCTGGTGGTATTCTTGCCCGTGTTTACGTGCTCATTGAAGGTGTCCCCATGTGTAGAAGAAATGGGTGGCCTTAAGGATGCTAAGAAGTTTGTCAGGACACAGGATGATGTGTTAGTGCTGTATGCTAGATCTGCTGCTGCTGAACGCTCACTCGGGTTACTGTCCAGTGTGACCCAAGAGGTGAAAGGACAAGGCACTATAAGTTTATTAGAACCCCCCCTCTGAAGAAAACAAAATCCCAGATGCCAAGAAAGCAGATAAGAAGAAAGGTGATTAACCTACAGAAGATGAAAAGCCCAAGATAAAAGTGAAGAAGGAATATGTATGTGAGTTCAGGAACAAGTTGTCTGGACTGTGTGAAAAATTTATTCGTAAAAAGATTGTGATGATTGTTAAAAACATAAGGTATGAAATGTTAAGGGGAAAAAAAGAAAAAAAAGGGGGAATTGTAGAGGAATGAAGCTGGGTTAATTACCATTGATAATATACAACTGTGGGCTGGCTTCAGAGGCGGTGGGTTGGCTGATGAGGATAAGGTGCAGCTGTGGCTGGTTCTGATAAGAGACTGAGCAGCCAAGGAAGAGGGAGAAGGAAGAAGCAGAGAGAAAATACATGCCTGGGATGAGGAGAGACTAGGAGAAGGTAGTGGAGGGACTGGTATGAAGAATATGTTGGTATGAGATGGTAAAAGACCTTGTTGCAGCTTGATAGTTTGGAGAGTGCTGTGACAATGTGGCAGTAAAGTTATGTGGGGAGGCAAACAAAGCAGGATCAGAGGTGCTGAGTTAAGCGTTAACTGGGAATTTAGTTTCTATAACCTAAGATGAATATACTGTATTTCAAAGCAATAATTCATGACTGAAGGTTCACTGAATATCTGTAAGTTAGAACCAAAGCAAGAAGCTTTCTTTAAAGGTGCCTTAGAAGTCCAAGCCTGAGACAGAAGTCTTTGGCAAGAATTTAATCAGATCCTTTATCAGGGTGGTTCTGGTATCATTAAAAATTTAAATCACCAATTTTCATATAAACAGCTAATCTCTAAATAATTTAAATGTAATGGCAGAGCCTCAGGACTACTGACAGATTTCAAGAGGGACATGAATCCATGCATGCAAACTGACACAAAAAGTTTCAAGTTTTATTTTGGAGATTTGACTGTTTATCTCAAATGCACAATGGAGCAGCAGCAGATGTTCTGCTTTGAACACCTTTCTTCAATTATGGTCAGTAGTTGACTTGATCTACCAAAGCAAGTTGTCTTTTCAGAGGAATTACAATATAGCCTGTTTTAAGAAAGAGAGGAAGAAAAGTCGTGAGTAGGATCAGAGGTTTTTTTAAAAGCTCATTTAGAAGAAAAAAAAAAAAAGATAATTTAACACTTTGTAGTGTCTGAAAGGCGAAATTACTAGCCAGTTTAGATTATTTTTGCACTAATGTGATGAAATTTCACATTTTTTTTCCTTGTAGCTAAATATCTAATGAGGAGATTCAAGCTAACTTAAAGAAGTAGGTAATTAGCAGTACATTTTGTGAAATTAGAGAAAAGAAATTATGTTTATTACATTAAACTGTATCAAACAGCTTTCAAAAGATGTTCTTTCAGTTAGGGAAAAATTTGTCCTCTTCCTTTACTTCTACCCAATGCTTTCGGTGTGTAAATGTATACAAAACCCAGAAAACAATAAGAAAGTAAATCTGAGGAAATTTTGCTGCACACTTTGTGTTTGTAACAAAAAAAGGAAATAAGAACAATGTAGTAAAAGTCTCAAATAGTTAATGAGGTATTTAATTGTGATTAAAACAAATCTGTTTTTCTATTAGAAATATAGATGGAAAAATTCCCATCTGTTTTACCAAGATGTGCTGAAACTTGTTTTTTCAACTAATTACTGATTCTGAAATAGTTGAGAAAAAAATTACAAAATGCTTTTCTTCTTTGTTTCACAACATTAATCATCTTTAAGATGTGTTTTCCCCCCATCATTGCATAGGAGGAAGACCGTGATAGTGATTAATGTACTGACATAGGATCCAAATGCTCTTTAAGTCTACATTTTCTTTAAAAACACACTTTATCTGAATGTTGACAATTGAAAGACTGCATGAAATATTAAGATAACGTGCATTTACAATCTGCTAAGTATAAAACACAAGAACAAAAATACTGAATAAACATTTTCGTTTGCATAATAAAAATATTGTGCCAAATTACAACCAACTTAAAGTCATTTAGTCACACTAGAAAAAACTGTTAGTTTTCTTATATTCACCCAGCAGCAAAATGCTGTGCAATCTCTGTCTTGAAGTTCTATCATCTTGTGTTCCAACTCTATGCATTCTTTTTTTAATACTTTATACTCCCGGCAGTGTTTATGTGAACCTTTTCCACTATATCAACATTACCAACATTGTTCAAGTGGTAGCAAGATCAGTAAGGTTAGTAGTGGGTTCCTTATTTTTGCTAATTGATGTGCTTCTCTTTGCTTTCAGTGGTGTTAGCCATGACTTGGCAAAGGTTGCAGATCATTGCTGTAGAGGGAGATCGGTCTTTTATTTCACTGATTCCAAAATCACTTGTCTTCTCATTGACTTGCGTTTTCTTTTTGACTATGCAAAGAGTTAGGACTAAGGAACTTTGCGAAAGGAGAAGGGAGGAAAGAATGGATAAGAGTGGGTATTGGGGAGCTGTATTTTCTAGTAAGAGGGATTAATGGAGTAAAACCTCTTGTAGAATCTCCCTAGACAATAAGGATTTACCCACATTATGCCACAAAAATCCCCCCTCCCCCCCAGGCTTACGAATGTTCCTTCAAGTTGCTTAAGAAAAAATGTGGTTTTTTCCTTTTCTTCTGGTAGATACATGGAAGCTTATGTATGGACAGCATTGTTTTATGCTAAATTTCAAAAAACCCATTGGACTGGGGAGGGATTTTAGCCAGACTTAATAGGCACCATTCAGCCAACAATAGAAGGAGGTTGTTTAGAATCTGAACAAGGCTGTGGCTGTCTATCACACGGTCCCAGAATAAGTGAGGGGCACCAGGGGATCCCGCTTCTTCACCAAATTATGGTTCTTCATTTCCTTTCATTTAGACATAAACAATATTTCTGTACTTACAGAGCAAGAGGTGTAAATTGCTAAGGACCATGTAGGGACACTATATTTTATGAGACTAGAAAACAGGAGTTTCAACTGGCTTTGCTGATAGGCTGGACGTACACAACCCAAAATAGTCTTGTGCCCTAAAATTTTGATTAAAAAAGTCTGCATGTGTAATGAGGAGAAAATAATGTCCTGAAAATATTTAATTAGGATAACATACTCTAATAAAAATAAAACAAAACATTTATGGTATTTTCTTATTCCCCACAACCTGCGGGCAATATGCAAGTAATATGCAACTGAATATTTAATTGCTAGCATATTGGAAAAGTTGGAACAATAGATCTTAACAGTGAATGCTCTATAAAAATTAATTTAACTGGTGCCAGAGCAAGGATTTCTTCAACTGTTTAATAGGGTAGACTGGAGTTTCATAGAGATGACACTCTCTTCCTTGTAATTCAATAGTGTTTTCCCTCTTCCTTCCCAGTAAGCTCTTGGATCATGATTTGAGATGTGCCAATTTGGCTGTTTAGGTATGTTGGTCATACTCATTCCTATGATGATGATGATAATAATAATACTTATTATTAACAATTTTTAGAAAATCAAATTAGGTAATAGCAAAGCTGGTTTGCCCTATTACTTCTGTTTGTTCATTTGTTTGTTTGTGGTCTGTTCTTATCCTTCCTTACCTTCTGGAAAAAGGAAAAACTTTGTCTCTGTAGAAGTATCGGTTCTTGCTTAGTACAAACGATAGGTATAGGGAGGAAAAAATGAATGCAGTGCTCCTGTCATGGAGTCAAAGAGAGAAAGTCTTCAATGCTGAAATTCTCTTTTTTCAGAGCTTTCCCTAAAAATGTGAAAATGTAAGCTGTAGGTATAATATATTTCTCAAGGAACTAGTATTACTCTTCTCTTTCCTGCAGCTAGGCTGCTATGTGTGAGCAACACAGATGCTGATTTTAGGTGAAGACCGCCCTGAATGCAAAGTTTTTCTTGCTCTTTACTTTTTCAAAGTCTCAAATATTGGCAAATTCCTTAAATCAGAGATATGCGGTACTTGAAATGGGAACTTGTAAGCGACTTGATGACCATGTCCTTGCTATACGCTCTGTTGTATCCTGCGCAAATAATCCTTTGTCCCTTTCACTGGGGTTACCCGAAGCCACGCAGAAAGGTTCGAGCAGCAGAACAATTACACCTGGGTACAGAGACCAAAGCTGGTTGCATAGGTGTAGCTATCCTGGCAAAAGAACTCTGCGTAATTTACTGCATTGAAACCGGGAAGGAGTGACAGTGCCTGTGCTGCAGTACTTGAGCTGCTGGCTAGACAGTAGAGGAGGCGTTGCTTGCAAACTGCTTTGCCTCCTGTACAAGCCATTAGGACAGTGTGTACCTCGCACAGGCGATGCCTCCTAGCCCCCTTCGTAGGGGACAGCTAGGGAGCAGGCTGCAGGAGGAATGGACTGATTCCCCTGCTTGGCTGCTGTCTTTGAGTCCTGCAAGTTTCTTTCCTCTCCTCCTTCAGGGCTCTAGATTTGCTGAATGAATGTTTGATTTATGTCTGTTCTGTCCCTTCAAAAGCAAAAAGCCTGCTTTATAGGGCTGATACATTTACCATGTACACACTGAAGCAACTTCCCTGAAAGCAAAAGAAAACAAATTGTCTCCCTCGGCAGGATGAGTAGTTACATGAGGTCTAGAACCTGAAATTCAAAAGCCACAGAGAAAACAATCAGGAATATACTGGACACAATTCTTTTTGGGCTTCCCAAGATCTGATTTTTGCATACGGCATTAGAAAAACCTCAGTATATGTTGTTCTGTGTGAGAGTGTAGAAAATACAAAAATATCTGGTACTGAAAGTGCTCTGATTTTTTTTTTCCCCCCTCAGTCTTAACTATGAGATCCAATAATGCTGAAAACCTGTGCAATGAACCATGTGCAAACCTGTTATCATCAGTTCAAGGAGACTGTATATCCTGAAACTTATAGGAGAAAAACTGATTAATTAACATTCCTCTTGTCACTCTAAAAATGACACATTTTACTTGTTAATATACAATATGCAGTAGCTGTAGCTATAGAAGTGTTACAATTCGTAATACTCTTCCTGGCTTTGAAATGCCATTGAATGATACAGTACCATATTAAAAATTAGACATCCAAAATGAAATAAATGCATAACAACATGCACAAAAAATCTGAGAATAAAGGAACATCATAAGTAATGAGTTATTTTGATAGAACAACTTTCTAGACTTTTAATTGGATTTGTAATCTGTTTATACCAAAGGTACAATGTTTACTCAAGCAACTAAGGCTGCCAGGCACCTCTAAGCAATAAAAATGGCAGCAAAATAGCAACCTTGATTTCATAAACGTGGGAAGTTTTAAACTTGTTTTTCCCTTTGGCTGCCACCCGGGGTAGTTTGTTTCTCCCCTCGGTGTGGGTGACCCAACATCAGCGTGCTACAGTAAGTCTCTGAAGGATCAGTATCAGTGCAGGCTGGATGTAGTACCTACATAAAGGGAAGTTAATTTTCAAGTTTGCTGGCCTGTGAGATAATTACAGGAACACATCTGTGCCACTCTGCCAGTACTGTGCTAAGCTTCTATAGCATCACCAACCTTTATTTTTCCCTTTTAGAAACACCTCTGATTCATGATTTTTCAGTGTTCTGTCAAAATTAGCTCAGTAAAAGGATCCTGCTGAGTCTAGATTGCTTGCACTATGCTTTTGTGATTTGACATAAACAGACGTTCAGGACTGAAAAGCTGTCTTGCCATCACTGCAGGCTCACGCTGTACATATAACAATTTCAACAAGGGCTGAATTACTCTTCCTTTAAACAGGCCTGCTTTCTGTTTCAGTATTACTGACAGTCTACTAAGGAAGAAAATTGCAGTCAAAAATCATGGCCAATTCAGGTTGCCACAGGATAGAGAGAGCAACCAGTCAAAACTGTAATTATCACAGTACGTGGAAGAAAAATTCACCCAAATTTTCCTTAAACTGAAGAGCAGTGTCTTGAACAGTGTTACTTCTGGGCTAATGCTGAAACGAGCTTTAGAAAATAAATCAATGAATAAGGGCTTAATACAGTAGATTTATGTATGCTGTCAGTTCCTAGGCAATATAATTATTGTCAGTTTTCTGCCTCTAGCTACTTCTTTAGCTGCTGGGAATAATGAGAGAATGTGTTCAGCCATGTGACATTTTTTCCTTTGCAGAGCTAACCGCTGTTTCCCCTGTGGTGAATCTTGCATTTTAAAGAGCTCTCACACGTTCTTCCATGAGATTTTTTTAAAATACCATGTGATAAAAGATCATTTTACAATATTGTAGCTGAAGTGGCTTTCCAAATTACGTAGGCTGCTGAGAAATCAATGTCACGCTCGGATCCACAGAAACACGCTACCTTAAATAAACTGGAAGTCCAAAGATGCAATCCCTCGGCTTTATGGAAAGCTGCAGAGTGACCGTATGATAGATGGGTTTGATTCATCATGACAATGCACTGCATAGTCAATCTATTCTGAAAATTATTTATTAGAGACATTCTTGCTTGCTTCTCTTTCTGGCTTATTGTCCTCTTTTTACACAGTTAGCCCAGAACGATTCCAGATCCTACAGCCTGAATGGCCGTCCTTCCACCAGACTTTCATCTGACTCGGAGCTGGTGAAGGAGTGTGCTGTAAAGCCTATAGATTAGCAGTTCTTTAGTGTTTAACCGTTTCAGAGAAGACTGCTTTTTCTGCTTTGTAGTCTTGATCTTGGTCAGAACAGACTTTCCTAAATGTCTTTTCCAAGCTTCTTTTAAATTAAACTACAGTGAGGGCTGGTCTTGGTTTGTAATTCTGTGATGCTGTCAGAAGCAGCTGATCAAATCCGTGGGGCTGTAATTTGAATGTGCAAAGTCATATAGGTTAAAGCAGTACGTCGCTTTCCTTACTGCTGCTGTGTTCTGTCATCCCTTACAGGGGCACGAACTTTGGATCAAAGTACTCAGAGAGGTGTATTTATAACTAATAATGCGTATTTGTATTAGCAATAATGTTCTGGCCTGGCTGCTTTGTTAATTTCTGGTAAGAAAGGAAAAGCAATATATCTGTTGCAGTCTGGGGTTTACAATGCAGGAAGGGATGTGATCAGTAATGTCTGGGGTCAGACTAACTGGTTTCAGCTGCTGACTGTAGAATTAATGATCTCCCTGTTTCCTTGGAGGGAAGCAGGGGAAAAATACCTTGTGGAAAACAACAACAAAATTACTTGTTGTCTATACAACCCGTAGCTGAGAGAGTTTTATTTTGATTTGATTTTTTTTTTTTTTATAAAAAAGATTGACGTGACTCCTTCTATTCCTGCTAAGAAGTAGCGTTGTTTTCATTTTTAAGTAATTTACATTACAAGCTAGGTAAGTGATGAAAACATTTTGAGAAATGGAAGTGTAATCTTGAAACTTTCGTTCAAATTTTGTGGAAAAGATATGATATAACGTTAATATTTTTTATATTTGTGAATTTATGGGAAATGATAATACTCTTGGTAGATGATAGAAATTAATTAAAGCGCTAAAATATAGAAATTTGTGGATATTTTTCCTGTTATTTTAATAAGATCTGGCTGGAAATTAAAAAGTTAGGCCAAAATCAGACAAAGTATCCCAAAGATTTATATAAATCTTAAAGTTGTCACTCTGCAGAATAAATGTGCACAGAATTATGTAGTTGATAGCCTTATATAAAGCTTTTAAGCTTTACAGACTAAATGTCCAAAGAAATTATTCGAATTATGGTATCCCTGGAATACATTGACGCTTGGGGTGCGAACACGGCATCAGTGCTCAAAAAGGATATGCTGGCTTAACACAGCAAATGTAAAATTAATGTTGGGGGGTAACATGTTTCGCAGAAGTGCTTGTGTGCCAGTGGATTACTGCGTCAGAGATTTGCCCATGTTCTTAATTCTGGTCTAGGTTTTCAGTGGAAAAGGAGAAGGATTTGACTGAAGACAACACCTATTTCTGTATATCACAAAGTTATCAGAATCATTGATAGGATTTCTTTTCCTTGCTAGAAGAGTGTGTTAAACCAGGATTAAAATGTGCTATATGGAGTTATTTTAAGATATTAGTGCAGTAGCTTCTAAAGCCATTATTAGAGATAATAAGATTAATGATAAAAGGATAAGCTTAATTTTGTTAGCCACACAAGGTGAAGCTTGGTTTCATGTTTTCATGAGAACTAGACAAGTGTTTCGAGGGACTATAAAACAACGTTTAGATGGCTACTGTAATGAGCAGTGAATATACAGCAGCAAAGCTCAAGAGGCACCTAACCTGGACAGAAGTTAGCTCAGAAACCATGTGAATTTACTCGTCTCTATGGGTTGTCTATATTGGAAGAATTTTTATAGGAAAAAAAGGAAAAAATATTTAAAGAACAACAAACATTCAAAATACCTCTTACATATAAAAAACACAGAATGACTATATATAAAGAAATGGGAAAACATAAAAGGATGCTTTTTTAAGAGTTTTTCAGGTTAACTCTGATATTGCGAAACTTTTCTTACAGGCATTTTTTCATACTGTAGTTATTTTCAGCTGCTTTGTCAGGCTTTCAGATAAAGTACATACTCAAGAAGACAATCTACTGAATTAATCCCTATGGAATTTGAATGAGTACAAGCTTATATTTAGCCTGTGTTCCGCACAGTGGTACTTCAACAATGTCTGAAATTACCTGGTTTGTACATATCTTAGAGGCCATCATTTCATGTTCCAAAAATTTGGCACCAGTTCCAACAGAAGGTATTTCCTTTCCTTATGACTTGCTTCTGTGCAGTATGTAACTTAGCTATAGATACTGCAAAAGGAGAATTCGCGGGCCTGATCTACCTTTAACATCTCATTTGTTTGTCTCTTCCATTTCATCCAGTCTGCACCACTTTCCTGATACAGTTCCACACATGGCCCCGTGGAAGGAGGTGCTGGTCAAACTGAGATGACCCGTATGTCAGAGTGCAGGACAAGAGTATTTTAAAACATTGTTGCTGCTCTATTTTGTGAATGACACAACAGTTGCAACAAGTTGCAACAGTTGCTTTCCGTGATACGCTAGAGGAGGGCTGCTCAGTGCATTGTTACTCAGCTCCGCAGAGTAATCTTCTGTACTGGCTCCAGCTTCACGTGCTTCTTTCCTAGCAGTGGTGGAGGTATGATTCTCCTGCTGCTTCTCGGGAAACAAGGAACATGGTAATCAATACAGGATCTCTCACTGAAACCGAACGTTTCTTTGCAGTTCAGATTCAGACTGGGATAGCCTTGTGCTACGTTGCTTTAAATACCTCCAACAGGTAGCGCTTGAAGTTGGCTGCTTGAACCAGGAGATGACAGAAGTGTTAGTGGCAAATGCAGAGGTTGATCAAGGCACAGAATAAACTGGGGTTTGCACAGAAACAAGCAATGACCTCCACTCTTTTCCCATATTCCCACAGCTGAGTAATCTTATGCCACTAACTTTCCTTATTCTTCCTTTCCTCTTTTAACATTTAAAATTGTGAGCAACTGTAACTGTGGAGGAAAAACCTCCAAACTTGAATACGGATCGATCTGAAATAGAATAGACATGTTAGAAGAAAAACTGGAAGAGTAAGGTCTGAAAAGCGTGAATTGCCCCATGTCCCTGTCAGCTCTGCCCGCCAGAGCTTCACTGCCCTACTGGGATTCTTACAGGTGTGCACTGGAGTAACACAGCACAGGTAACTGGCACGGCAGAATTGACTTTTACCTGCCTTTGAATGTACTACCAGAAAAAGTGGAGAATGAAGTAGCTGACAAGGTCCTTTGCTCAGATTACATAACCCACAACAGTAATTCATAATTGGTGGCAGAAGCCACCTACAGTTTGGGCTCTTGTCTGAGGTCAGTGAAACCTAGGCAGCTCGCAGAGAAGTGGGAAATAGCGAGTTAGACGCTGTGGTATTAGCTGAGAAGTTGCTGCACGTTGACAAGCTAATCAAAACTTGACAAAGTTCTTTAAATATTTAATAATACTTTTTTTGTATGCCATACTAAGACAGTAACAAAGTATTTGAAAATCATAAAATTAAAAAAAGTTTACATTTCGAGAGTAAATTTTTTGAGTTCCTTAAACTGTTTTTTGTTAGCATAAGAAGGCAATGATAGAAATGCAACTATTTTGGACTCCAAATGAAATTACATCACCTGATGTAGTTTGTTGTATAATATTATTCCACCATTACTGCTTAAAAGCTTTACTGCAGTAGATTTCCACTAGAATTAAAGGGAGTCTTCAGCATAAATCTCATGTGTATACATCCAAGATGCTGTTATGTTTGATTAGTACTGATACAAAGGGCTTGTAGATTATGATGCTCTCCTTTTTATTAATTTCTTGTCTGGCTATGTGAAGTAAGTACTAGTTTTGTATTGGAAAATCTGTTATGCAAAGTGTTAGGTGTGCACCTGGAACAATTAATTGCTCTATTAAAGTTACCCACATCACTTTAACTATGCTAAAATGTTAGCTTATTTCTCACATTATCTTTTTTTCTTTATATATTCTTGCTGTGATTGTAGCAGCTGCTGGCACCTACCACGTATAGCAGAGTCCATAAGAAACATTATACTCTGTGATCTTTGTTTAGGATGTGCTAAAGGTGTTCCTTAAAATGTCAAATCTAATCATTTCACTGAACTTTTATGACTAACTTGTGTTTTACAAATGTTACATCATAACCTTTTTAATGCAGGAGTCCTGGCTTCCTGATTGTACAGGGACATAATTTGATTCAGACATCATTTTGAGTTCTCCTAGAAGAATCCATGCTCCCTTGAGCTCCGCCTTTGAGAAACTTGTCTTCAGTCTTATCCAAACCTTATTTTTATGTAAATGTCTCTGGAGACAGTTTCGTGAAGTCACCTTTCTTCCTGTAGGACATGTAATTTTATATAGTTACAGGAAAGTAGTTTTGGTAAATAAGGAGCAGTGTATGTCATTTGGAAGAAAGGAAACCTAGAAAAATCCTAAGGAAGCCAAGAACAGTAGGGGCGAAACCCAAAGCTAATGGTAATGAGGAGTCAGAGAAATCCTAGTCGTGCTGTAGACCTGTTACTAGCTGGAGATAATTAAATCATTAATAATGATATAAAGAATGTAGAAATTTTCACTAAGAGTTTCTGTTCTGTACTTGGAAAGCCATGTGTTTGCATTCTGTAAGGATAAGAAAGTACTCTTCAGGGCATAGATAGTCACTAAAGGATAAACACTTTTAGCGTTGTAGTTAATTTGTACCAAACAGTCTTTAAAGAACTAGAAAGACATCTGACATGCTGGGAATTTTTAATAAATCTTGAAGTACTAGATAAAACTTAGAAAAGCAGAAGAGAGAAAATGTAAATATTAAAAAGGACAAGCTGGATGAGGCCATCAATGGTAGTGTGTTTATGTGGATGGAAAAGCAGATACAGAAGTGTACTGGTCTGTATTTTTCTCCATGTACCAAAGTGTTCTATCATCTGGAAGTATAAATTGTAATATTAATATTAGAAATAATTTTTAATAGGAAAAATGAGTAAACCATTGCAAAACAAACACCAGGAGAAGGTATGGATATTCCGTGACTTGAAGTCCTCAGATCGAAATCATACACCTTTCTGGGAGGTATGTTTGAGTCAACCACAGATTAAGGGTTCCATATTAAAACTGGTAGATAAAATGTATTGTACATTGCAGAAATCAAACCAGATGATCTATTGGCCTCTCCTGCGTTTTGACTTTAACAATACATAAAGCTCTTTTGCTGTATTTCAAGCTGGGAAACAGATCTGGACATTGTGTCTGTTTATTCTGAGGGTAAGAAAGGGTGGAAAGACAGCTTATTTTAAAATAACTTTGGCATCGTGTTCTTCAATTACAATTTTTCTAATGTTTCTTGGCAGACAAGAAAGTTTCTTTTCCTGAAAATATGTAGATATGCATGTGCCTGTATATATGTGTATATTTTTATATATATGTATTTCTTCACAGAAGAAAATAGGAGATAGGAAACAACAAGAGAAAAGGCTTTCAGAGAAAGTATTTCCAGCTTTCTACAGAGAGATATTACGTGCAGGGCACTGAAGTAACACCTTGAGTATAGGTTTCCCTTTACAGAGAGGCATTGATGCAATGTCTGCCCGCTGGAACAGTTTCGGAGGGTAGTGGGGCTTTTGCAGTTACAGAGCACATCTAACAATCACCAAATAAATGTCACATGATGTATCAAAAGAATATAATCCCTTTTCCCCATGGGATAGGATTTGAGGAAGGGCTTGTGTACCTGAAACCTTGTCTGATTTTCCAACTGCACTGAACTTACGATGCATGTATTATTATATTACCTCGTAGTAATTTATGCAGTAATGTACAATGTATTTAATACCTTTAGTTACTGGCAAATCAATCTGTTCTAAAAGGTATTATGTCTTCTTACAGTCCTTGTTTTACTTAGATTCTTAAAATTTCTTGGTTACAGAGATTCTATTCTTAAGCGTATGTCCTGTAAGAGTTCAAAGAATGAAGAGATGAGATGTATAATATCTTACAGTGATCACATTCTAGCGTGAGAATATTCCACTCGATAAATTGTTTCAAATATATTCTAGATGAATATGTCCTTGCCTGCATTTTTTGGTTTAGTTTTGGCTTTTCTTTCATAACACAAGTGTTCTCCCTGGTTTATAAAATGTCAAGGTCAAAGAGAGGTGAAGCTGAATGGTGCTGGGAATCTGAGATGCAAATAAGTTTTAGATAATCCATGCGATGCTCAGAGGCCATCTAGTTTCACAGAGCCATTAGCATTCAGGGACGCTCATTAGCACTCGGGCATCCAGTCAGTATGCATTAGCAAAATGAGATGTGTTGATTAAAGTTACAAATTATGTGTTGAATGTTTAGACTTCAAACCACGGTGGCTTCACATTTATGAGAGTATATTTCTATACTTTCACATTAAAAAATGTTGATGCTTTCTGCTCCTCAGTAATTCGTGTGTGTGTGTGTGAACATGCTTGCATATGTTTGTGTGTATGGGAGGAGAAAGAAGTGAAAGTGTGGATGGAAGAGAAGGTGAGAAGTTAATGTAATTTAAATATTTGATGGTTTTGCTTTGAAAGTCTCAAAAATCTTACAGTTAGGACTGCTGCTGCTCTGATAGTAAACTAAATTTGAAATAAGATTAAAAGAACTAAAAAGACTAGCAAGATTTTAACCTTTATATCTGTGTTATCCTAGGTACTGATCTAGGAGAGGGAGCTTACACTGTTTAGACACAAATATCCCATTGTTTTAGTGGGACTTAGGAGCTAACCCTTTTAAAAAGTCCAGCTCATACTTCAAGGGATAATCAGCATATATTATCTGAAAATATTTCAGAGCATCAAGTGAGATCTAGCGAAAACCAGAGGAATATGTGGAAAACAATAATATACTAGTTTAATGCCTGTATTAATATTAAATTTTATCATAATGTCTCATGCTTATATTACATATCTTGTGTAAACACAATAAACAAAG
The DNA here is from genome assembly GCF_017639655.2 of Falco naumanni. NCBI lineage: Eukaryota > Metazoa > Chordata > Aves > Falconiformes > Falconidae > Falco > Falco naumanni. The sequence continues at coordinate 806,296 of NC_054054.1, read as the reverse complement.
ATGCTGAACTTAACATTAAGCTATCAGCATTTTGGATAGCATTAGTAAAATTTATCATCCTTGTTGTGCAATGTGCATCAGTGCAGATACTCTAGAGTAGCTATCTTAAGGAAACATGGCATGCCACTCTAATCTCTAACAATACCAGTTTTTAACGCTGCCAAGATAAGGTACATCAAGCTGAGAGTTAAATCAGGTACATAGGTTGTACCCTGAAGTATAGACTTTTTTTCTGAGCATCTTCAGCTAAACCTTGTTTCCAATTGCTTTGTAGAAAAGAGTAATGTTGAGTCTTACTAAGTAACTGAAGTAACAGTATCTGCTAGTAGTTTTCACACGGCCTAAGCTGTGAGTGGCAAGTAAGGATGCTGCGCCAGTAGCTAACACTTGTTCTTACGTCTTTTGGTTCTGCAGAAGGGTCTGGGAAGACCAATTATTATGCAGATGACCTTATTAGATGAAAATAAATTATGCAAAGCTGATATTGTAAAAATGACTTATTTGCAGCACTAATAAGATAGTTGTTTATCTTCTTTCTCAGGAAACAGTATCTAATATCTGCAGCTGAGAAGGATCATGGAGAAGGTAAGAATGATTCTGGGCATGACTCAGCACAATTTCTTATTTTTTCTGGATCTGAAACAGATATTTTAATAGATTCACTAAATCCAGGCATTGTTTTTAGGAGGAGAAGGGTCTTGCAATGTTACTTAAAACAAAGGTCTTTGTGGGGAAAGCCTCGCTGTAGGTGCAGATCAACTTTCAACAGAGGACTGTATTGAAAAGCAGCGTAGCATAACTTGTGTTTTTCTTTTCCTGATCTTGTTGACTTAGGAACTTTCTTAGTGGGCTAGAGGGAAGTGCCAGCTCAATATCAGATATTGAGTCCAGCTCTTATTTCCAATAGTGATATTTTTGCTCCTGGGCAGACCGCCACTTGGCAGCATCCATCAGCTCCTTGGGCAGTGTCAGGGAGTGGTGGTCGCTGTCAGGATTGTTCGGTTTAACATCCGTCTCCAGTTCCCTGGCTTTTCTACTTTTGGTGCTTTGACTTCTTCCTTTATTTGATTTGTTGTAGTCTAGGATCATTTCCTTTCTCCCTTTTGTTTTCTGTAGCCCTCTTGCTCCCTGTTAAGAGTTTGAGCTTGGGAGAAATCATCACTGGCAGCAAAGAGAGTGGGTAGACTTTGAGATGTGAGGGTCAAAATGCAGGATGCTTAGTCCTGCAATCAACATTCATGGTTTGCATCTATGTGATGTTTCCCTCTTGAAGTAGACTTTTACCTTCTATGTTTACAATGATAACAGAATCTGTTTCCTCCTTGGTATCTTTTTCTTGGGTCCTTCATTTTTTAAATCATTGTGCCTGGGGTTTTTTTGGGTTGGCTTTTTTTTTTTTTTTTTTTTTTTGCGCTTCAGTTGCATCTGCATTATTTGAACTCCAGATTCTGTGCTTCAGAGAGAAGGCTGTTCGTTTCAAGCTAGCTTATTCCTGAGGTAATCCGACATACATATCTGCCAAGCCAGTATGACACGCGGAAAACATAGAATTAAAATGGCAGAAAGTATAGGGTAAGCCTGGTATTTTTCAGTCTGTCCTTCTAACCTGGAGGTTATACTTGTACCATCAGGTTTAGTAGCTGTCAATAGATCTCTTCTTTATTTCATGTAATTTTGTTTCAGATCTATTTATGTTTTTGGGCTCCATGACATCTTGTGACACTGAGTTTCATAATTTGATTTGTGTAGCTCTTAAAAAAAAAAACCACAAAAAACCTTCCTATTGCTTTGAGTCTTTTGTTCTGATTTTGCCTTAAAGTTTTGCCAGCTTTTGCTTTATAGTTGTCTCTAAACACCAGGGAGAGTTATGAATCCCTCAGAAGAAATCATAGGTTGTTCTGTCAGACAATGACTGTATTCAAAACATTAGAACCCAGACCTGTTTCAAATTAAAATGTTTATAAAGAGTTGTTTCCTTAGAGCAGCAGAGTCCTTCAGACATTACTCTGACTGAATTATTTTCCATCTAGTTATTAATAACATTGAGAAATCATGTTCTTATGAAGCTAAAACTTGTGTGACATGGTATTGCTTTCTGTACTTTGGAATCTGGAATCAATCTTTAAACAAAAAGCTGAAAAATTGATCAAACTGACACTTCAGGCTCATTTCAGATCTTTGAACATTGGTTTCATTGGGATAAGCTTTGTGGTTATTCCCAAATGAATGAGAAATAAGGCTATTACAAAGACACACTCTGATGAACTCATTAAGTGTTAACATATTTTTATTTAAATTCTATTTTGTGCTGTTACCAGACAACAAAAGGCTTTATTTTCTTAAAGAAAAATACATGTGAAATTAGTATTGGGCATTTTTCCGTAAGACTTCCAGTACAAATAGGAATCTGGTTTTCCTTGGTGCTGGGAATACATTCTTCTAACAGATGTAAGTTGAAGTAGCAATTTTTAGCATATTTAGAAAAATGCTTTTCTCTACTGAAATGTGATTCAGGCATTTTCCAGGATGTGCCCATCCCAGTGAGGATTTCTGAGATGAGGGAATAGCATGTTTGGGGTGAATTCCACTTGTTACCCATCTTTGCAGAAGGAAATTTGTCACTGATGCAGGGGAGCATGGGCAGGCCCTGTTATGACAACCAAGAGCAGGTTGGAACAGGAATGTTGAAATCTGCGAATAAATAAAATTATCTCAGTTTGCTTTCTGGAGCTTTCAAAATCAGTTGGAAAGTAAGACACGTAATGAGTTTGTTTCTCTCTTGTGTGGTTACTTTTTATTGCGTTTCAAATATACAGAAACATTTCACAGGAAAAAAATTCATAAAGGTCACAAGTGCTTTCATACTTGGGAATTCTGAGAGGTATATTTAAACCCTGGCAGACTTTTAACCTTTTCTAGCTTACAATAAGTTTGCCATCCTCTTAAACCCCTTTGATTGTATGGCTTTTGTTCCCCTGAAAGGGGGACAGGGCTGCCTGGTTACTCAAGCAGATGCCAGGCTCCTGATTTGCATTTGATGAAAGCCACTTGTGAAAGCAGAATCAATGCTCAGATTTACAAACAGTAAATGTGGGTATTGGCTTGTCATTTCTTCCTAGCTTGTTGTCCTATAAAGCTGCTCAAGTTCCTCTCTTCGCAAGGACGTCTTCCTGCTATCCCTGCTGCCCATAAACATCATGTTAGATCGAGATGAAGGGTGAGTAATTCTTTTTACCTCCATTATCTGTTTTTTTTTTTATTTAACAGAAAAAAAAAAAAAGAAAAGGAAGAAAAGAATGAAAATGCAGCCATTTAGAATAATGCATTATAAGTTGATGAACCATAATAACCAAACTCTGCGTCTGAAGGGGCCTAATTACAGAACACCAGAGGCACAAGAGGGAGCTTATTGTGGACAACAAAATAGTGCTCTAATAATGCTGTCACTGTACTGAGCACAGCATCAGCATTAATCCATGTGGTTATATCCAGGTAGAGAATGGAACAGAATGCATCAAGAACAACAGAAATGAGTCTGAAAGCATTACATATCAAATCAGAGCTAGCAGGGAGAGAGACGTTGTTTTGAACGAGGTTAACTAACTGAAAGCAAGATGGCAGTGACCGAACCAGTGTTTCTTTAGAAGGGTGTTTTTGACTAGCCTGTGTGTAAACTTCCAGTGATTAATGTCGGAGTGTATATGCATGCTGAGGTGTAGATGCTGGGTACAGCAAGGATGGGCGTTTGAAGCACAATCTGTTAGAGTCTTTTTATGCCATGAGATCAGCTGTTGCGGACTGTATCAAGACCAGTGCCCAGTAAGAAGAGCTGTGGATGTATCTTGTCTCCTCTTAAAGCGTGCCTGTGCTTTTTACTTTGGATATGTGGCATAACATCATTATTTCAGCTGTAAGACATCTGTAGGAAAAACACATTGTCAATAATGTGGCCTAATAAAAGTACTATAAAGAGCTGTTGACATTTCCCTTTAGTATGAACTTGAATGAATCTAACTTGCTTTGGCTTGGGTGTCCTACCTCACTAGGCATGCTTCCATAAAACCCCCTTCACTGTGATAAATCATAGCCATTCTAACAGAAAAGCTGAAAGTTTCACATGTACCAGACGAACATGTTTTTATAGTGCAGGAGAAAGCTCACTCACAAGCAATAGGACTGAATATAAATCTCAAGGTATTCAAAAGCTCGTTCCTTTGTCTTGGCTATTTCTGGGTGGTGTTTTTTTTTTTTTTGTACTGCGCAGTGCAGTACAGTGCATGGACTCATGAGCTAGATCTAAATGAGCTGTTGCAAATGTAAATGTTACTGCAGTGTAGGTGGTAAAGCACCTCTTGGGCTAACTTACCGTTCTTCCTATGATACAGTTGCTGGGCTCAGTCAGTACAGGATGAATCAGCTTTAGCACATCTAAACCGTAATAACATCGCCGAACTGCTTCCAGTGTCTGATCTAGTTTGACCAGTGCCAGTTTGGATGTCTCTGAATGTAGTTCAATTTTTTGTAATTCTAGATGGTTGTATACGTGGGAACTTCTAACAGATTTATAAATGATTGTCTTACTTGTGTCAACTTTTAGTCTCACTCTTATTTTCCAAACTCATGTGTGCATCAAATATGCCAAAACATTTTTCAAATGTAATATTGAGGGGTTGTTTCCATAGGTGAACAAATACATTTCATATAACTACAGCCAAAATGTTAGTTTGTGCTCTTGGTTTTATAGTGCAAATATTTCATGAATTTAGTTTTCAGAATCCTAATTTCCCATTTAAAAAAAAATAAAAATTCTGTAATATCAGAAAGCTTCCCTTTAAAAAACAAACAAACCAACCAAAATTTCCTCATTTGGCAGCTACTTGCTACTTAATACATAGGGAGATCAGGTGGGCTGTTGTATGGGGTAGATATCCATATTTGGAACCTGAAGGTGGTAATTTCTCTACAGAAACTCCAGGTTTAAAAATTGTCTTTGGCTTTTTGTTTTGTCTTTTTTTAATATGTAAAATAAGAAGCAAGGCTGTGTTACTTGCTTTCTTGTAGGCTGGGCTTTTAGTCCCCAGGTGTCGTTCCGGTTTAAAGCCTGATTGCAGGAATAAAGACATGAATTTGGTTGACTCGGTAATGTGAAACTTCATACTTTGTCTAGTTGCTTAATTTCAGAGAGTACGAAATGGAAAGTTGTCATCCTGAAGTATTATCGTATACCTATACCATTGCAATGCAGGAGTGCACAATCTATTGCAATGAAAGTGAAGTGAAACCTGTCGTGAGAATTGGCCTGGTGTGTGGAAATTTGACTGGTAATATGTCAATATAAATAATGTGAGTCATTATAGCGAACCCTCTTGGCTCAAGATGTTGCTGTTGCCTTCTCCAATGAGATTTGAATCTGCTTATGTTCATTTATTTGGGTGTCAGATCATCCTCTGGCTAAACCATTTATACCGGCTCAGTTTTTAGGTTGTAGGCATTCTAAAACACTTAGTATTCAGGTCCAAAGTTCAAAAGAGACTTGGCTAGCTGTAGGTGCCAAGAAAGAAAGGGACAGTTTTTCATGTGGTTATATGATCAAAAGACAGGAATGGATAACACTACTTCCAGGCAGCCAAAATCTTTTCATACTCATTAGAACCAGTTCTCTGACAGGGCTATAGCAGCTCTACCCTTGTTTTCCCTTTCTCAACCATCTTCCAGTTGCACCAAGCAGCTGAACTTTCTTTTCAGTTAACAGATTCCGCTACAAATTTTGCTCTTACAGTTCTCTCATTGTCATTTTCTATCATTGATTCAAAGCTGAATACTTTTAAATTGCCTTCTCAAATAAGATTTATTTTTCTTGTTTTTGTTTTGCACACCACGTATATATCTCTTCCAGCCTTTATCATTCCCTTTTCATGCACCCTCTGCAGGTACCTCTTACCTGACGGCTCTTTTGTGACTCAATTCTTATGGGCCGACTCTTCCCTGCACTTGGAAATAGACTTCTGTTTTGGCACTGCCCACCTTCAAGTCTCTCATTAAATCAGTTCTCTCAGTTTACCACCCTTCAGTGCATCTGCTCTGGTGCAATCCAGTTCTTGGGGGTGGTGGTGTGTGTGTCGGAAAACAAAAGAACCAAACACCTAGAAGTATAAAGGAAAAAAAATATTACAAACTCAGAACACCATCCTGCAAACAAAAATCATTCCGGAGTGATCTGTATGCTCCCTTATCCCATCTTCAGTTCTTTGTGATTATCTCGCCAAGATTCCGCACTTCAGATCGGGGACTTGACTGTCCGAGTTGTCTGTAAAGTGCAATCTTTTCCAAAACAGTGTGTGAAAACCAACAGAATTATTTTGTTGGGAACCCAGTTGTTAGTCTGTGTATTCGGAAAGAGAGTTAGAGTTCATTTTCTGTGATCTCTTTTGTGTTTCAGATGGAACAGATGGCTGAGCAAAATAAAACATCTGTATGTGGACTGTATGTATTCGTGTGTAAGTCAGTGCCAACGTAAAGGGAGGCCTGGACATCAATACTTATCCACAAACTATTTCTGGGGGAAGATTAGGAAAATTTTGATTTAACACATAAATCAGTAGAAATTTGCTGAGAACTAATTAAAAAAAAAGAGGAAATCACTGGCTATTACTGTGCCATCAGTAAGGTGCTTGGCCTCACGCTACACAGAACAGCTATAAGCATCTCTGTTCTCACAGGATTTCTTTAATAACCATTTTACTGCAAGCATTCCTGTAAGCTAAGGAAAAGAGGAAGTCAAGGGCACTGTCTGTTACCTGCTGATCATCTCTTGTCCTTGCCTCTACTTTCTTTATGTATGAAAATTGCAATAGAACTATCTGAAACATGCTAATAAATGCATTAGCTGGTATTTGTGTGGTCATAGCCCAGAGTTTCTGTTAAATTCAGTATTTGAGCTATGACTTCATTACTGAAATTGGACACTTAGTTTTTTAACTTTGATTCCCTCTTTTCTGGTTTAGGGAACAGTTTATGTAGCATGCAGACATTTCAGTTAGTTTTCTGTAGTCCTTCTACTGTCACTACATTTTATAAAGGGATAATTTCTGTTTAACACTGAAAAACACAGGCCAGGTTTGTAAGGGAAGATAAGATACTCTGTTAGACCTACTGATGCCGTAATAGAGGTGTGGGTGAGATACAGGCAAGTTTTTGGATGCAGAGGCTCTGCTATAATGTATTCAGTAGTTATTCCCCATTCTCATATCCATTTCTCTGTGCTGTGCCTGAGGTTTTGTATTGCTGCATCTGTTTTGTTTGATTAACACATAACTATATTATAGAAGTTGTTACAAGCTGAGAAGAAGGATTTGCATCTGGGTGTGGAGTAATTGATGCTTCTGAGTCCTGGAAGATTGTTGGAGGCTGTTTGCTCTTGTTTGGTGGTTGCTCCTTGGATGATGGGGAGCATTGTTCTAAGCATACTGGCAAGAACAGAAGGTTGTTTTTTTAAATTAATTTTCTTTCTTTTTTGTGAGTGAATGTAATGTGAACTCCTAGTCTCTTATCCAACAAAGATGACGATCTGCAAGCCTGAATTCTCTACTTCTGTAACCGTTATTTGATTCAACAGTTATAGATAAACACAATCAAGATTATTAGCAGTGAAAATAATGTAACTTTTATAACCTGGCTTTTTATATTTTCAAGATAAAACCCTGTCACAATAAATAGGGCAGCTGAAACTTCTCAGAACTTGTTTTAGATTGTAGCATCTCCGACAAAATCCTGATGCTACAAAAGTCAGCAGCAGAGTGCCAGTTGACATTGAGCTAGGAATTCAATGGAGTTTCAATTTCTAAGGCACTTAATGATTAGTTTTAGGCACAGATATATTTAAATGAGGACCCCAAACCTGGAAGTTTCATATGCTTGCTTAATGCATGTATCCCGAGCTGAACTTAAACAGAAACATAGCATGTGCTTACCTTTTTACCTTTTTTTTTTTTTTTTTACAAGACTGTTTTTTACTGAGATGGACTGAATTCAGAAGTTATTTTCATTGCAGACCTAGTCCTACTTTTAATGTCAGATTGAGGAGTTTTATTTCAGTGGTAAGACCAAGATTTTGGAAACTAGGAGACCCCAATATCAAGTCTAAAGATCTGAAGGGCTTTATCTGCACATGGAGTTCTTTTTTTTTTTTAAACAACTTTTGTTCTACTACAATACGTTTAAATTCCAAAGTGGTGTTAACACTGTTGTCATAAATCAGTCTTGCTTGTGTTAGTAAAGAATAAAGAACAAATTAGGGCCTTAAAAAAATCTTAGATATATTCATAATACCAGAGCAGCCACACTCCTATTCTTGAAATCTTTTATATTTACTTATTTCTCATTTACCTTGGACTCACTTTCAGCTTTATCTAGTTCTTTTGCAACAGACAACAACCTCCATCTGATACTCTCTTCTAATTTAAGATATCTTAAAATTGATATGTAACTTCAGTATCCTTGGTGCTCTTATTTCTTTTTCCTTCAGGTCTCTGAGAAAGCTAAGGGCTAAACTATCCTTTTGTAGATAACAGGAAAAAGGAGTACATGAATGAAAGTTGATTTTGGCACATTAGGTTTACCTATTTTTCCATTTTCAAAACTTTTTTTGTTTCTGATTAAAGCCACCTAGCCAAACCTGTTTGTTTCACTTCTGTATTCAAAGGATGAATTAAAAACACAGAAGTCATTATAAATGGATGCTGTACAAAATTGAAGTCAGCTTTAGAAAGAACAGAGACATGAAATTCAGGACTTGGAAAGGAGTAAATACTGCTAAGGCAGTCATTCAGGCACATAAAAGTACTTTTCTTTAAAGTTTAACGAGCAAAGCTGGAATCTGTCTCAAATTTTTCCTAAGTCAGGTTTTTTTCCTTCTTTAGCTGTTCTTGACTAAATTGCATTAAACAGTTGCATTGCTTGTCTGCCACACAGCTGCAATGTTAGGAGGCACTTACGTTCCATAGTATATAAATAGCACAAGGAGGACTTCCTGTTTCGTTTGAGGTTCTAAGTGTCTCCCCCTTCCCCAGCTGTCAAAATAAGACTAAAGAATACAAAAAGTTTTACCAAAGCAAGAAGGATAAAACTAAGTTTAATGTTCTTGTGGCGGTACTTCTCTGGGACAAATCGATGTTCATCATACTTACATTTGAAATGGGAAATGAAAAACAGAAAAGAACCAAAACAACGGTTTAAATGGCACATATTGTGTTGTTTTTTTGTTTTTTTTTAAATGTGATGATAATTTCAGGTTTTCAGCTGGCTTTGATTTTTAATAATACTTTCTATTTCAGTCTTCTGTATTTATTTTATCACATACTTTTGTCAATGTACTTGATTGCATTTAGAGTGGATATAAATCGTAAAAATACAGGAGCTAGAATTTATGTAAAATGATCTGGAAATCACCTGGGACCAAAACAGTATTAGAAGCAGATATACAGAAGCCTACATTTTAAATTTCATCAGGTTTTCTCCCTCTCAGAAAAACAGAACAAAGAGTAGGACCAGGAGCCAAGTTTCTCTGCAGTCTAAAAGTATTTAAAACCGAGGGTTGCCATTCAGCTGCTTGAATGGATCACAGCGGTACAACTAGCTGTTAACCACAGGACCAGAATTTGTCTTAATCCAAACAACTCCAAGGCCATGGCAGATGTGAGCGGTACAAGTACCTTTTGTGGCATGTGAGAGCAAAATGAGGAGAGCAGCTGCAGAAGCTGCGGTTTCAAGTGGACGGGAGCAGTGTGTCGTCGTCTGTTCTAGAAGCGAGGAGGGAATGGATAATGGATGGATTCCTGAAGTCGGAATACAGCTGAAAGGAGAGGCCTTGACCTTGCAAAGCACGTGTCGTGACAAACGTTCACTCGTCTTCAGGTGCCTGTGGACAGCCACGTGTCTAACTACACCTCAGCCGTGTGAATCCATTTAGACTAAACGAAGAAGTAACTCCTAATTTGACATGATAAGCAACTTGGTGGTTTCTTCGTAATGTTTTCTGCAGGCAGAAATATTACTTACAAATTTTGTCAGCTGGCAAACAAGAGACTTAGCCCTCATTCAAGGTTTGATTGTGACTGTATAACTAGACACGGGTGCTTTATTTTAAATCTGTGGAAAGCACTTCTACTGGTAAACTGGTAGCAGTTAATTCTGAAACCTTTCTAGTGAATTCGCAGGCATCATTTAGTCAGAAGTTGTAGCGTCACTGCAGACCACAGGATCCAGCCGGAGGTCCCCGAGGAAGACTGTAAGGTATTCTGAAGGTCTGAAAGTTTCTGACAATTCCTCTTCCCCACATACAAAATTAAAGACTGTGTCAATGCTAAGAGAAGGTGGGAAGGGAAGGTCTTTGGGCAAAGTCCCAGTTACCTGAGAGATCTTGGTGCTGTGCTTCACTATAAGGAAGTGTTGAACGTTTGGATTTTGCCAGATATGAGGCACAAGTGTCCATATAGACAGTCCCTGTTTAAAGCTGGGCAGAATCAACCTATCAAGGCCAGAGGCCTGGTTGGAGTGGGGCTGGAAAGGGGCTGATAAAGAAGGGTTTGGGCTGCTGAAGGACTTCTCCCTTGAAGGTTTTCACGTGCAATGTTGCTGATGAGTTTGAGTGAGGAACCAGTCTTTGAGTGTTATTAGGGCAAGTGTCAGGATTAGGGTTGGGAGAGAGAGCGTGTAGTACAGATTGTGGTTGAACTGGAAATAGCCTGATGAGGATCAGGTGTGAACAGGGGTTCATGAACAAGATTTAATATCTTTATTATAATCAGAATGTACAAAGCGACTTTTCTAATTTTGAGGTTTCTGGTTTTGCAATTAGTAAAATACTCTGACTTCTGTAATATATCATAGATGGCAGAGCCTTGAATACTTTACATTTAGAGTCTAAATTAATGCATAGGCATTTACATATTAGTTACATGGTATTTTTGTGTGCAGTATACTGCATTCAAACATTTTATTGGATTATTAATATTTTACAGTTTAATGTATGAAGTGCTTTTGAACTGTTTCTGAGAGTTGGCTTCAGCACAGACTGTGTTGGGTATAACTTGATATGGCCTTGGAAACATAGGCAGCATCAGGGAAAGCAAAATAATTTTGGCAGTTCTATTAGTTGTTAAATTGGTTTAAGCATTTCCTTCCCTTGATGTATTCAGTCATTTCTGCCCAAATTTAATTCCCTCAGTTGTGTTTCTATGACTACTTATAGGCCTGTCCGTTGAAACAGATCACCAAATATCTGTTTGGATTGATGTGGTTCTCAGTCTAGTTCCACAAAACGTTGAGGCGGTCATGGGAATTAAAGTTAGGGGAGACTTGCTTGGTAGAAATTTGCTGCTTAGAAATATGGTGTTGAAATTCTGGATTTAGGCAGAGTTATCATCCTTTTTCTTGGCTTTTTGTTCACAGTTCTTCATGCCTACCCTCTGCTGCATCGCTGCAGCTGCCAGTACAGCTGGTTTTGGGTCATGTCGTGAACCAGATCTTCTGGTGGCCTATCAGCAAAAAAAAATCTGGGTAGCGATTCCTGCATTTAGCACTCATCTAGCAATGATTGTACTGCTAAACCGAAAGCATGTTTTTTTTTTTTTTTTTTTTCTTTTTACTGATGTCTCTGCTACTCCAGTACGTTCAAGAAAAGGTTTTTAAGAAAAGGTCCATGGCCTTAGCTGGGCAGTGGTATTCTCTAGAACTCCTTGAAATATTTTTATTTTTACCTTTGTACCTAGGTACCATTAACAAATTAGCATTTACACCAAAGAGGAAAACTGATAAAAGACACTGAGTCAGGACTAAAGAAATGTATTCCTGAGCATGGCCTTTCCAACCAGCAAGCAATAAAGGCTTTATACTTGCAAGGCCACGTGTTGAACCAAACGAGCAATAAAATAAGAGGCAATAGAGAACTTCTCAGTTTTGTTAATTTTAACAGGTCTACACTCCTCATCAACAAGTTGAGTGTATTTTCAGTATATTACACTCAATTTTGTTGAATTTAGCAGTAAGATCATCAGGCAAAACCACCTAGGAAAGTATCTAAGGGTTGATGCAAAGAAATAATGCATCTGTTTACAAGGTTATGTTTTTTGAATCTTAACGTTCCATTTCATTTTGAGGAAAAAAATTAATTTTTACATGGAGGTGAGGGCTTTCATATTAAACTACATACATTCCATTTTATGAAACATCAAGAGAGTCTCTCCCTCCCCCCACCCAAGTGCATGCGCGCCTGGTTTCTTTGGCAATTCAGCATTTCAGATCACAACTCTGCAAAATAGCGAAGGCATTCCAGATTTTTTTTATAAACTCTAGATATTTAGGGTGTTTGCACTGATACCATAGGAGTTGTACAGAAATAAGCTAAACACCTATTTAATACCTACGATACCTACGTTGTATTATAAAGCTATGATTAATGATTTTTCTGTTGTAATTAGAGCTAACAAGTGTGTGATCACCTCACTTCAGATGTAATCTACAGTAATTAGCAAATACATAAATTATGTTGTGAATAGATATCGACCTTCCTTTCACTATTTATAAAGAAGATGCCTTCTTCATGTGAAGAAGGCTGCAAATCTTAATACAAGTTAAAATCAAGTTGTCTTCAATTTAAGGCATGAATAAGAGATTTTATAGTATACAGCTGCTTATTTTCATGTCAAACGTGTCCTACCAAACTTTCTGCAAGGTCACGGCTGCCCACATTGGAGATGGGAGCAAAACCGAAGATCTGCCAATTTAAGGCAGTGGTTTTAATTGTTCTTTCTTTGTGGACCCCTAAAGGTTTTCCGGCAGTGATTCTGACTCCTAGAAATTTCACAAAGGTGAAATAATAGCTATATTTCACTTCCCATGGGTTCCTTAGCAATACTACACAGACTCCGGGCCAGGGTGAAAACTGCTTATCAAAGACCAGTCACACAGAAAGCAGTTTTCTTGAATTCAGGTATCTGTGGTGTTTTTCCATTTAAAAGCAACCACTGTCTTGCCAGTAGATTGAATCAACAACATCTTTTGTTCCTCTTCAAACTTGTCTAAGTTCTGTACAAACCAGGTCGAGGTTACTGGCTAGTCTCATCGGTTATTTTGCTGGCAGTAAGGAAAAGTCTTAACAGGTGAAACATGGGACCTTTTCCTTTCTCTGATCTTGGTGCAGTACGGCTTGTTTTGAGGACCTTTCCAGGGCTGTTTGATTCCCGTAATCAGTTGGTCTCTGTTTTCTTTGAGGGGACCTCATCTTAGGTTGTGGTACAAATGGGAGCACAAGTGACATCTAATGGGATAGTTACAGGGCAAATTGCTTGTAGCAAGCAGAAGTAACACGGCTGGATTCATTTTTGGGTGTAACAAACCACACATTTCTGTCACTGCTAGTCACTGTGCTGGTTATTTTTTTTAACAATCGAAGCTGCAGCTGTCATCTTTTGGTAAGACAAAATTCTTAAACCTTCTCTGTCATCAGTCTCCAGCATTCCTTATCTCAGAAATTCAAAGGGCAAGTAGTTTTCTTTTGTATTTCTGAACATTTTTTCCAGGGCACCTGTCTTGAAAACTCCCAGGAACATGTATAGCTTTTCTGGCTCTGTGGTTAATGATCTCTTCGCTGCTGGCCATGGATGTCTCTCCTTTCACTCAAGCTCTTTTTCAGCTACTTTAGCCATCTGTGATTTTAACTGTTTTGTGCAAGCATCCTTGCACAAATCAGCATGGTTTCTCCAGTCTGGACATTACAAGCCTGATTCTCCACTGTGTTAAGACTTGCAGTTACTTTCTTTGATGAGAAATTAATACAACATGAAGATAAGGGAGACTGATGCAGACTTCACTGTCCACTTTTTTCTGTGATACTAAAAAAATAGTTTTCTTCCACTATAAGTATAATCTGAGATATATTGCAGAAGGATTTGGTGGCTCTGCTTTTGAACTGCACATTTGTCTTTTGATCTATGGTGTACATCTTCTGCTAATCAATTCTACTATGGATTTTGCCCAGATTTGACCTCCCTTAAACTTTTTTCTATTTTGACTAAACTTTTCCTCTGGGAACTCTCCTAACTTTACTCCTGGGCATCTTTTTAAGTTTTTATATTTCAAATGCCACACGGAGCACTTTACAAATCTTAAAACCCAGTGAAAAGCTGGAAAGGCGAAGTGATTCTTAGGAAGAAAGTGGCATCCTTTCCTCCTGAAGCAAAGACTGTTTCCATAACGCTGATTAGCTTTACTGGAGCTTGCCGAGCTTCTTTGTTACTGCCACTTGGTAAAAGATTATTAAGTGGATAGTATGTTACCAAGTAAAGGTGACTTAGAGATTGGAGCTAGCCTTCTGTTTGGGGAATATCTGCACCCGCATAGCTCTTCCGTAGTCATATAATACAGAATATATGACCAACACTGGACAAGGCTGATAAGAAGCCTAGTCTTTTCAGCGCTCTCCTGCCTCCACAAGTCATTGATCCAGGTAATTATCAGTAACAAAATAATTTTTATTCTAGAGCAGTACGTCCAGATAGAGACCAGAATAAGCATAACACTGGAGCAGTTGCACTCTGTTCTGGTAATTATCTTCTTTGGATGAGATGGAAAACTGGGGTTCTTACAACTAGGAATTGTTCCCTGTCCTATGGACACCATTCATGTGTAGGAATGCTCTGCTACAGACTTTCCAGGTTTCACTGGGTAATTACATTCTACTTGTCGAAATGGTTTCTCCCGTTTGTGGAAAGCATCCCTTCCTTTCCTTTTTGCATCACAGAATGTCATTTTTTAAAGCAGATGTAGCATTTCTATGTAATTTGTAAATTGCCCCATAGCTAATGTCAGTATTTATTTGTTTTATGTCCTCCTGCCACACCCTAGAGGTTTTGTGGTGGTGGTTTTGTCCACAGCCAACATTTTTTTGGGTAATGTAATTCAGCACAAATTTGTGAAAATCGGTCCTCCCCAGGCGCTGTTCCTTTGGATTTGGTCACTAGGTGTCACTCGCGATCTAGGAGAAAAGCAAAGCTGTGGTTCTGGTTTTGTTTTGAATTTGTACAAAGCAGAAAATCATTTGTATATAAGAACTTTTGTATTGTCTATAAAAACTCATACCTAAAGACTCCATAGCATAGTCTGTAAGGAGTCATTGCGTGCTTCCCAAATTCAGCAAAAAGTCTGCTGTGCAATCCACTTGTAACTACGCAGGGAGGAGTTAGTATTCCCCCCCCCCCCCGTATGTTAGCTGTTTTGAACACAGAATGATTTTAGGTGCTGCTCAAATCCAGGACCATAATGTAAAAGGGACAGTGTTTTACTTTTTTTGAAAGGAGTACAGAAAACTAGGTTGTAACAGATGAAGTCAGACTATATATGCAAAAATCAATTGTCAAAGTACACGTCTGCTTGGAAATTAATTTGGGGCTTCTGGATTCCTGTTCATGTGTTAGCATCGGTAGTTAGAAGAATTAATCAGCCTACACATGATATATGGTGATCACAAGCAAGGCTGGAGAAATCAGACTCAAAACCTGATTAAGTATTGAATGGTCTGGCCTTTTACTACTGTATGTAGGAGAACTAAATGTGAATCTGGACATAAATCTTGTTCAATGATAGCTCTTGGTAAATGTGATGCACCATTTTGGAATGTATGCTGCTATTCTAAGAAAATGAACTTTGGCCTTTTAGTGAAGGAAAACCTGCTTCCTCTGCTGCAGTGCTGTATAAACATCTCCTACTCGTGTCTATTCTCTGCTCTTGGGATTCAACTCAGCTTAAGAAAAATACTTGGATGGAGACTGATTTCTAACCCCTGCTGAACATCTCAAGCAATAAATGTCTAACAATTACATTCACATTTCTTCTAATCATTTAATGATTGGCAATTGACAGCAAAATGCCACACTTGAAGGGAGAGGCCAGGGGGATGTTAAATGGTCCCTTCATGGAGGAAACTAACTGTGTTTTGTCAGTCTCCTTTTATTGTTGTTGAGAAAAGCTAAATTCTGTGTGCCTGGGACGCCATATGCTGATCATAGGTGAAGGCGGCTGTGTAAGCTATTAGTAGTTTGATTTTCTTTACCTGGGAGTGGCAAGTTTTTAAAGAGAGGCCGGTGGTGGTTTAGCCCTGCCTGTTGAAGATGCTTTTCAATACAAAGACAGTTTCGTGGCACAGAAAGAGCTCAGTTTACAGCTCAACATGTTGTACCCGCAATGTATGGCTATAGTGCTTTGGGGGACTTTTTGGCTATTCAGGAAAATTATCCCCAAGTACTGTTGAAGCAGTATGCAAAAGATTTTTCTTTTTTTTCTTTTTTTTTTTTGTTTTGTGTAAAACCTTACCAGAAAAGGATCACTTTATTTGCCCTGCTACTTCATCAGTTATGTCAGAGCTGATGACTGCTAACAGACTTGTGATTATACTGTTAATAAAACAGTTTCTGGGTAAAAGTTTTCCTGGCTTGTTGCTGAGTAAAATCTATGGGTGCCTAATAGGTACCTTTGCTTGTGCACGGAGTCCTCGCTGATTTATTTTAGAGGGTATCACCTATTGTGACATGGAAGCTGGAAAGAACAATTTAGCACTACACCATCCTAAATGCTAAAATGTAGAGTTTCTTTCTAGAATCACAGGTTCATATCCCCAGAAGCTGACTCAGCCCCTTTGCTGGCAGAGGCACATAAGCTTAGAACTGAGGAAATCTTTGTGTTTGCCTCCTGAAAATAACCATAATAACAGAAGTCCTGTGTCCATACTGAGCAAGCTAATAATTCTCCACACTTCTCTGTCGAAGTAGTTCCCCTTTCTTTCTTTTTGTCATCTTCTCCTAATAATGATCATTATTTACAAATACAGTTGCCTCAGTGTGCATGTTGTTTCCACGAGAAGTCTCATGCAACGTCACCACCTCCAAGGTAAAATCTGCCCCCATATACTAAAACATGCAAATACCGAGAAAAAGAGAAATCGGAGTGCTCTGCCAGAAAAGAGAGGGAGACAGAAGTATGCAAGAACAGTCAGAAAAGGATTTTGTCAACTACGGTCTATGGAGCTTCAGTTGGATCACACATCAATAGCTCCAAATTTATGTCCTTTTAAAGGTATTTTCTCCGTTTTTTCCTCCTCTAGCTTTCATATGTCCGTGTACATAGAAAACTCTGAAGTCCCTCCCCAAGGAGCCAAGAAAATGTTTCCTTTAAATCTACGACAGCAACAGTACTGTTGTCCATGTGTTTAATAAGAGCAGAATTACAGTAATGTTCCTGTAACATTTGAGCAAATATAGTAAGTGTTTCCACAATGTCTACAGCTGGGATTTTGTAATGCTCACTGCTTTAACCAGTTTAAATAAAGCAAGACAAGCCCGAACCTAAAAACCCCAATCTGATTTGCTAAACAACTTCTGTACTGACTCTTTGTGTACATCCTAAATCTTCCTCCAGCTGTTAGTCAAAACAAATGCATAATTAAGGAGAACTACCCCTTATTACTGTTTAATTTCCTGATAAAGACATTAAATTAAATTAAAAGGAATTTCCCCAAAAGCCCCCATTCCAAACTGAATCCCCACACTGAGAAGCTATTAGATTTTTTATTTTTTTTTTTCAAAACAGAATAGCAAACAACAACAAAAAAATATCTACTTTCGGGCTTTCAGATTTGTACAGTTTAATTGTTGGTATGTTTCCCTGATAAGGTGAGACTAGTCCCATGTCACTAGGGGAATGGTATCCTGCTGTGTTTTTCCATCCTCATTTACAATGATTATGTTATCAGGCTAGCCAGGCAAAAGGGTGGAGCAACTATAATTTCAAAGCAGGATTAGGTTGAAATAACGAGGTCACCAAGTTGTGGTTGTCATGGCAACGTCACATCTAAGAATATGGGATGCTTCTAGGAGATGAGGCAAGCCTGGAGTCTCTCTCCCTTTGCACAAAATCCCAGACTATTTCTGTAAAATTGCTTAATTGCTTTTAAACATTTTTTTTTCAAAGTGGCTTTTGCCACAACAAGGAATCCAAATTGTACTTCTTTTTATTGACAGTGTCTTAAGGATGTTGATCTCTGATCTGCTATTGATCCTGTTTCCCTGTCATCTTCCGAGTATGTATTTTGGCTTTCTTTAAAAAAATCTTTTGTTTTAAATATATTACAAAAGCCTTAGGTAATTCAGCCACTGCTCAGGTGTTTTGATTCTCCTTGAGACTTCACAATCTTTTAAAGCACAGGGTTCTCTCTCAGGTCATGTGCTTACCCGGGACCTCTCCCACACCCACAAAGAAGAAACAGGATTTTTCTGTTAACTCTTTAATTACTGTGGTAGTGATAGTTTGTATCCATTTTTTAGTAGTTTTATGTTTTTTTTTAAATATGCGTTAAAATATTTTTTTTTCTGGTAGCACCTGAAGATTATTACATCTAAACACTTTATTTGTCCTTATTTCAAGTTGTATTGGATAGGATAAATTTGAGTGGCTGTAGAGCTTTACTTTACTGTGTCATTTGCCACAGACTTTCATGGGAACTTTATGGTACAAACTCCTGACAAGCACAGCAGGAAGCAGCTGCATTGTGTGTGTTTTTATTTTATTATGTAAAATCTCACCAAAAAGATTTCCTTTCTCAACTTTTACCTATGCTTTAACGTTGGTGTAACATTATGATACGAATCTCACAACACATATTTCTATTGAAATCACTTTGATTTTTGTGCTTTTTCATTGCCAGGCATCTATGGCTATCAGTATAATGTAGTGTTTAAGCGTGCCAGACTAAGGGATTTGTGGAATAAGGGACTAAGTTACAAACTATAAAGGGGGTGGGGTAGACAGTAATGGTAGGCTATGGGTTTTAGCATGTAGTTTGGGAGCACTGATGCCTTAACTATCTCATGAGGCCTTTTCTAAGTTTTTCTTCAGTGACTGGCATACTTTTGTCTCTGGGCATCTGAGCTCCACACACTCTGTGCTGCAGAGATCTCCCTGGTGGTGTAAGTTCCATCCCATTATTTATGTATCAGCCTAGTTATATGGGGCTTGCTGCAACGTACTGGGTCTAGGGACCTCTACCTTCTCTCAGATTTCAGTTGAGAGAAGCAGGTGGACATTCAGGCAAAGACATAAACACACAGAATGATCACATAAAGCCCATTGCCACAGGGCTAATATGAAACTGCAGGATGAAGGTTCATACAAATAGGAAACAGACGGAAAAAAGCTGTTTCATAAAGCTATGAGAAAATTATCGAACCTGCTATATATGTGCTTTCTTTGATAGGGCTTTTTGTTTTAGAAAAAATAAAGCAAGCAGAAAGAAAATACCATATTCAACATCTTGTTTCAAGGACATGAGATGCAAGGTCTAAGGGCAGGTGGTGTTTTTAGGCAATCTGATTTTTGACTGATGTCAGACTGCCTTCACAGGGCCAGCATGGGTGCTTTCTGTTTCCCTGCCTCCCCTTTTCCTCCCCTGTCCAGGCAGAGCTCTGAAGTATGGCACCTTGCACATTGCTGACATACTGGGGAGTAGGGACTATGCAAAGAAGGTGATGTCCATCAATGGTGAGACTAATTTCTCAGTTCTGAGAGTAAAAAGAAAAAGACGTCTCAGCTTTGGTGTGGAATGTGCTGTTTAACCAACTGGTAGCAGAAAACTACTTGCTTTCTGACTTTATTTGGAGGAGGTGTCTGTTATTTTCCACAAAGGATGAAAACTTTCCACAGCAGCCTGGAAGAGTTGTTGATCACAGTGAGGTGAAGCTGGACTCTTATTTATTTAACAGCTCTGCCACCTATCATGGTATACGAAAACAGGAATTTCCCTCTCTTTTTGCACATTTGTGTCTTGTCCCAAGAAGAAGATTACTATTGGATCACTGGAATGAATTTTTCCTTATGATCTAATATTCTTCAGTGAGCTGAAGAAATATCTGGGAAATATGGAAAAAAATTGAAGCCAAATTGTCAGTGTGTGTATCCACCAGATGGTGATGTTTTACCAAATTATTTGCACATTGATCTTGCAGTAAAAATCTTGTAGTTTGAGGGAGTTCTGATAACTTCTTACATTTCAGATGTGTGAGCCTTCCTGTTGGTTCACTGATAATTAGGTTTGGAAAGGTAATATGTTTTGTTTCTGGCTGTGCTGAAGAGTCTACTTTGTTAGTGCCCAGTACGATGGACACAGTGAGGAATGGGAAGAAAAATCTGTAGCTTCTACCATAATGAAGCTGGGCAAATGCTAGGATTCTAGCGTTATCCAACTCTAGGATGCATACTAGAAGCAAGATTTACACGTCCGCTTTACAGTTATGGTGGACCATCATCTGACAGCCGTGTTTGCCGTTTCGGGCAGTTTATTTCTGTGAGAAGGAAACCACCAGGATGCCAAGGGCGAGGAGGTTCTTGTGTTGCTATATTGTTCCATCCATGGCTCCTCTTTCCTTAGCCGGCAGGATGGTGTGGATGAGTGCCAAAGGTTTGGTTTGCTGGGTGGGGCCTCGTCTGCATCTCAAGCTGGAAAGGAACCGATCTGCTGTATTCACCCTCCCTTTTCCTTGGCTGCTTGTTGAGTTGAACAGCCCTCAGGAAAACTGTGTTATGGAAAGTTACACAATTTAGAGCCTAGCTTTTCCATCTTGATATACAATAAACATCACTGCAGCTTATGCACATGCACTGCAGCCACTCAGATGGAAAGAGCTTTGCTATTAAAAATTGTTAGAGTTATTGATTTAGTTTGAGGAGTAACTGCCAGTGAAATTGGATCCTTCAAAAATCTTCACCAATTTTATCTATCAGAGTAAAAGCTTCTCAGAAAACACAAGGAATATTTTTTCTGTTTAGTCCTAAACTACAGTTAGAAAAAAAATAATAATTTGTTGGTCTGTTTTGTATCTGTCATCTTCTCATAGTGTCAGTGACAGTTCTGCATGCAGCTCCAGTGAAGCTGTTCTGTAGGATATCAACTGCCTGTAAATACCACCTGTACACAGAAACTGTGCTGTATTTGGTTCAACAAGGTCGAGAGGGACAATTAATATACCTGCAAAATTCACCATTTCTAATGGGAATGCTCTTCCCAGGATAGAATATCAGTGACAGTAATGCTAATCTTAGTTAGGTTTGCCAAAGAAAATACTTGTTATTACTAAAAAAAAAAAATAATAAACTAAACCTAAACTATGGTAAAATGCTATTGTACAAAACAGCAATTTCAAATAAGGGTGTCAGTAAAAATTATCTCTATTAATGAATTCTGAATTGTGACATTGGCCTGCCTCTGCTTTTTCTGGTGATAACATCCTAGTCTGGGAGGGTTCCAGTTTAGGGCAGGTTTCATGGTGGGAACACTGATACTATTGATACCGATATGGTTCACGCATCCAGATTAACATCTGCTCTTTGCCACAGACTTGTTGGGAGAGGTGGATCATCTGGGGCCACAGTGCATTTGGAAGGAAATGGGATGATGTTCCTTCTTCCTGCTGGGATGACTTTATTTACATGCTACGGGTGCTGGCCATCTCCCGCAGTACGGTTAATCCAGTTCTGGTCATGTCATTAGCTAGGACAGCTGGGACTGATTTTTGGGTGGTTGCATCAATATTGCAAGCACAAATGTGGTAGTTCTCCCCATCCTTTGTTACAGCTACTTGCTTTTGTAGAGCTCGCCTCTCTATGCTGATAGTTTTGTGGATTTTGTTTTCTTTTGAAGCTAAAAAGATAAATAATTGCCCTCTCTTGTGACCAGTATGCACTGGTCACATTTTGTTATGGCTCTGTTTGGAAACTACCCTATATTTCCTCATTTCATTCTGCACTGCCATTTGTTGAGGCAGAAAACCAGCTCAGTTTGCTGCCATCGGTCTTTAGAGTACAATGTTATCTTTGACTGAGAGTTTTTAGTGGTGTAACTTTGTAAGTAGCCTTAGTGAAATGGCTTGAGGTACTTGGAGTGGACTGTACCAGCTAGAAGAAGTTGTCACAAAGGCTTTTGGTTTTTACTGGACAAGTCCATGGATGACTTGCTCATCGAATCGGCTTTCCCCTGCGGCCAAGTGTTTGATGGACAGCACTGAACATTCAGGAAAGTGTGAGAGAGCTTACGTGAATTTTCCAAGTTCTGTAGCAGTCATTAAGAAATTACTGAAGAACTTGCAAAACCTGAAAACCCCAACAGATACTCCTGCTACGT
Organism: Falco naumanni; assembly: GCF_017639655.2. Classification (NCBI taxonomy): domain Eukaryota; kingdom Metazoa; phylum Chordata; class Aves; order Falconiformes; family Falconidae; genus Falco; species Falco naumanni. Next base: position 784,077 of record NC_054054.1, on the reverse strand, counting down.
GTAGGTGGGTGGCACTGTGCTTGCCCTGTGCAAGCTGAGAGCGGGCCGCCAATTTATTCTGCTACACACATGGAGTGCTTGAGCTGTGGCCAGAAATGTTTGTAAACTCTTTGAGATTTTTCAGCGTTTGCCTTCAGGTATTCGGTTTGGTCACATATTTGGATGAGATGTGTGAACAAAACCGAGTTGGTCTGTGAGCATCTGTCCTCTTTACTACAGGTTTGTGTCTAAAGGCTGGATTCCCTTCTGCCTAGTACCAGTGAAGTTCTGACAGCAGCTTTTCCCATGGGTAAACCCGCATTCACCTGTGTAGATTTTCTGTTGTCTAGTAAGGATTTAGTTCACACCATTGAACTTCCCTCAGTAAACTGACTGTTAAGGTCTCCTCTAACCAGCCATTTTAATGAAACATATAGGAAAATAATAACTTTGAAATCATTGCTCTTCTGTCAAATCTGGTTCAGATTTGCCAAACTTCTGTAGGAAAGAAGAGGGCAGGCTAACAGATGCGGAGTCACACTGCGACTGCATAATCTGGTTTTCTGAGAAACTGGGCTAACAGGGAAGAACTGGATGGCTAATCTTCAAACCTGTCCCAGACAAGGGAATCTTGCAAAGGAAATGGTGCTTGTAGTGTCATACAGACTATCTTTGTGAAACGTATGCTGGTTTGGCACCTAGACTTTAGTGAAACTGCCCAACTAAATTGTTAGTGGGAGCTGTGCCATCTGAACAGATGGGCATGTGTAGGCAGTCAGTAGTCATGTTTGTTCTTCATTTATGGGAATTTAGACCAGGATTTGAAATACCATGAAGCATAAAAAGCAAAATGCCTGGGTAGGCTATCAGGTTTACATCCAAACTAGGTATCCTGAGCATTTGCCCTGCTGCAGAGGGGACATCCTCTCAGTAAGCTAGTCTAGGACATCTGACAGAAACAGGTTTTGACTCGCATACTTCACCCATCTCAATATTCAGATTTCTCAATTCATTCTGTCCTACCAATCCAATCCATTTTCCCTGTGACTCTTTAGACCATGTTATTTTTGCTTTTGGATCCTTTTAATGACTTTCCCATATCTATTGCATTCAGTTCCAGCTTCCTTGCAGTCATAACTATGAGTGATTCCAGCTGTGCCTGGAATTCTGCTCACTTCTTTCCACATCATCTTCATGCCCATTTGCTAGAGTAAAGTTACTTCACAAAGCATGTGGGTATGCAAACAAACGGCCATGAGGTAGGTTAGGTTGGGAACCTACAGTGTGTCAGCTGCACCCCCATAACCACCCAACTGCATTCTCTTCCTGGTTGCAAATATCAGTCATTTTCCTCCAAATACTTTCTTACCCTTTTAAGTGTGTGCGTTACTGAGCATAAAGTAGCTACTGAGTGGCAGCTATCTAATTTTATGTAATCTTACAGTAACTTTTATGTGTATTCAGTCCAAGCTTTCTTCAAAAACTTTTAGCTGCCACCTCCAGGATTGTACCTGGCATTCAGAGCACTTTTAGGCCTTTGGACATTAGGAATATTTTACAATGTTGCTGTGGCAGCAAAACCTTCTAACAGAGACTGGTTATATCAACAAAACTGTTCCTGGGCTACCATGGCTTATACCTGTTCATCAAACAAAATAAGCTAAATCACAAGGGGACTTTCTTACTTGTAACCTTGTTTCATCCATGCTGAGGTTTTGGATGGAACGATTATGTCAAACAGGTCTGATTTTTATCACTTTCCATCTTGATGTAGGTAATCTAAGAAAATCTTTACGTGCACACCTGGCCTTACTGAAAGCACACATGTTCTGCAATAATGTTAGATAATAACAGAGCCGAGTGATGAAATTTTGATCCTGGCCCTTTACCTGTTCATGCTGTGTGGTATGACTTCAAATATCTGCACTAAGCTTTCTGTCTAATTTAGATTAAGTCTCACCAGACAGGGACCACGTCTTTCCCTCTGTATCACACAGCCTCAGATACCTTGATGGTACTCCAAAAAAAATTAATAATTAAGGCCAATACTGCTGAGAGATCAGCCACATATGGAGTGTTTCTGGCCCATTTGGTGCAGAGGAAATTCTGTGCAGGAAGTCAAAGAGGTGGCTAAGGTCAGAGTTGGGGTTTACAGAGTCTCTGGCAACTTTCTTAGGCACATGTTAAAACAAGTGTTCTTTAGATTTCGGGGGAAAGCAACAAGCAATATGCATTGCCTGCTACAGACCTACATGTGTGTAGAGACCTTTTCCCGGATATGGCCGTTCATGCATATTTCGGTGTCTACTTGTTTGGAAACTTTCTAATTTATGATGAATCATACTAGCATAGGGGATAATCATGTGTTTTGTCACTTAAAATGGACCTGTATAAACATACTTTTCTTGATTTCTTGTTAATAAGTGGATGCACACATGCACAAACGCAATACATGCACAGAACAGCTATTCTGCTATAAGTAAGGGGAGGGGGAAACTCCCGCATGTCCAGAGCAGGGGAGTCTGAGCAGTCAGTCAACAGCCTTAATCGTTTGCTAGGCAGGGACAACTTGAGAGCTGCCAGAATAACTGCCCGTGGATCTCGCCAAGGAGAAAAATACTCTGGCTGAGACTATAATATACAGACTGGCATCTGGGCGCTCTGATTGTCGTCAGTCCCTGAGCATCAAAGAGGAGGAAGTGGATAATAGTGATTTAAATGCTTGCTGCGACGTTTAAAAATGTATTATTTCAAATATTTTCCTGAAAAAATCAAGCTATTGGGAAAATAATTAAGCATGTTTTTCGAGAGGGGAAAGGCAATGCTATCAAAGCAATGCAAGACTCCTTTTAAGGGACTGTTGTCTAAATGGCTGTGTATTGTTTCCTTTGCTTAAATGCTTCACTCCACACCACACTCCTACTGTCCAGTTTGGCACTAAGACCGTGTCCATCTATTCCGGTAAGCCATGCGGTTGCTGTTTGTGTGGAGAGGTGCAGTACAGTCGAGGCAAACTGTAGATGTGTGTGACGACACCTCTGTTTCCTCTTATGTGCCCTGGGATGCTCTTGTGCTACAAAGCTGATGTATCCACTAGGTCATATCTTCAAGAATGCTTTTTCTCTCACAGACTTTATTTCACTTTTGCGGGAAGTCTTGTGTGATGTGAAAGCCAGCAGCCTTAAGATGATGTGAGAGAAATCAGCTCTACCCTGCATCTTTATCTTCTGGTGCCTTCGAAACTGGAACGTATGTTAAATAAGTGAGGGACTAGGGTCCCTGTTCATAGATGTCCCAGGAAGTTGTGTTGAAATGTCTGAACCTTACCGTCCCTCTATCTCTCCAGGCTTCACACCTGGACACGTGTGGCACTACTTGGTGGTTTCAACCGAGAATCTGAGAAAGGGTGGCCAAGCAAAGGGCAGAGTCCAGCTTTCCAAGAAGCTGATCTATGTTGTTCTGCTTTGCCATTTTATGGTGCTGTCACTCAACAGCATCTAAACCTGCACTGAAGTTTCTGATTCTGCTGCTGGGAAGGTAGGGAGAGCTTGGCCGTTCTTGGTCGTAGCTGTAGGGACTTACACATGCTGCTTTAACCAAGTGAGGAGTGGTGCTTTTTCTATCTCGGGGCCGGGAGTTCTGTCTTTTTTTTGTAATGCAGACACAAACACTTTTTTAATTTCCTTTTAATGTCTGTAAACACTGTAACACAATTTGTTCCTAAAACCAGGAAGAGAAATTGAGTAGCTGCAATCTCCTAGCACTGCTGGACTACTGTGTAATCTACCAGCAAAGAGGACATGTAGATGAAGGGACAGACCTCCTCTATATGGTCCAGTCTACAGAGTTGTGATAACTCCTTTCTCTTTATGCTGCCCCTTTTTTTCTGGAATGGAAGAGGTTGTAGTTGTGGTTATGAAGTTTTTGAGCTAAATCCCTTGCTTTTGTTATGGCCACAGGGGGCGAATTATGAAAAACACTAACAGCATGCATGGAAGAGTCATTGAAAAGATCACTGGAATCATTTTTTGAATGGCTTTCTGTTGTTGGATGTTGTGCTCAAACATAATTTAGCCCTTGCAGTAGTATTTGTTTTGCAATGTGTTGTTCAAAACTATTTGTATTTTGTTTAATGTTTACAATTTCAAAAGTACACAGTCTGGGTGCTGCAGGCTTAGTAGGTTCAACGATCAGAGCAGTACAAAAGGCAAAGTTTCGTCAGTGCAAGCAGAGAGTGGACGCTCTTGTCTTTTTGAGTTCTGAAGGCCAAAAATGTTTAATACTAAATATTTAAATGCCTTCTCTTTCCAGAAAGTAAGGTTTTCAGCTTAAAGCTGGTGCTTATATGACAAGACACTACTAATGAGCTGTACAGCCCTTCACCTCTCTGTCACCCAGTTTAATAACACAATGTAAGAATGTAGGAAAAATTTTACTGAGCCACAGATCCCTTTGCTCACCTGACACCCCTTGTAATAGGCAGTAACAGATGACTAAGAAAAGGACACAAAACCAGGGTAGTATACTATATATTATTTCTTCTCCCTATCTTCTACATTCCTATTGTACCGCAGCTCAGGAACTTCTTGACCCTTCAGTTATATCCTGTTGTTTAAGTTTAATATCCTGAATACATTTTTCTTTTGTTAATTTGTCTGATCACTCTTTGAATGTATCCATACTGATGGTATCCACAGCATCCTCTTGCATTGGGTTCCTGGGCTACTTAGGCAGCAGGTGCAAATCTGTTTCTTTTCAGTTCTGCCTAGTTTAGCAGAGATTAATATTTGTTCCTGTTAAATGGAAAGTTCTGGCAAGACCAATCTCATCAGCTTGTTAGACTGTCCAGCGTACTTTGCTTTAGATTATAAACTCTTCATGGGCGAGGGCACCTCTTGTGTCTTCAGTACTTGATTCGCTTGGGTCGATTAGTAAGAGCTTTTGTAGTAGACTGCTAGACCAGTCTCATATTTGGTGTTAGCAAGTAATTTCCCCCCATGTCAAACTAGCTGGGGCTGTGCAGGATACTTTGCCTGCCTTCACCTAGGATACTAGGAGATACTAGGATACTACACATTTTCACTGAGGACGTTCCCTGCTGTTGTAAGGGCCAGTGAGACTGAATTGCATACTCTTTTCCTTTTTAACATCTCTGTATGTGTCTTTTGTTATTTTTGTCAAGTTTCAGATAGGATGATGGGGTGCACGTTGGGCTCAGTTAGTGAAAAGATGCATGTGTTCATGGATTCTTCTGAACTGAGTATCTATTATGTGATTACCTGTCAACGTGAAGACCTGGATTTAGTGATGTTGGCATCCTAGATTTATAATAAACCATATATATATACACACACACACATATATATATAAATAAAATTCCAGATTTTTCAAAGCCTGATTTTTACTTCCCCCCCCCCCCCCCCCCCCCCCCGATCAATAGCACCAGGAAGCATTCACCTTTGCTTTCTGCACTGCTAAATGTTTCTTCAGGTCCTTAGCTTTGACTGCAAATTTGCATAAACAAAGACTCCAGTTCACGTTGTTCTGTACTGGCTTCTTCTGCCAAAGTACTCCAGAACTTTGGCCACTGTATTTCCCTAGGCAGTTGTTCATCTTTCAGCCTCGAAAAGGCTTCTTATCGAGTCTGTCTCCACAGAATAGGAAAGCAATTAATTCCATAGTAAGCACCATTGCTAGTCTGCTGTCCTTTTCTACCTGAGAGCCTAGGAAGGTTTTACCCTCTGATTATGGGCTTCAGCTTCAGGAAACTCCATATTCTTTGATTCAGGTAAAATCTGACCAAAGAAGACTTAAGCCAAGCTCTTTTTCACTGGTGGTTTACCAGGAGGTCATATTTCATGCCCAGAGATGCATCAAAAATCTTTGTTCTCTAATGAATACAAATCTACCATGTCAAAGTGGCATGGAGGTAAGGTAAACGAAGATTTCCTTGTTCCTACTGGATCCTCTTCTGCTTTTTAGATTAGAATGCGATCTCTGTAGGCAGAGAAATAAATCTGCAGGAAATAAACTTTCATATGACTGTCTCCAAGCTCAGTGTTTCTGTTTGGGGAAGGAAGCCACAGATTGTCTAGAGCTCAACTGAAAACAGCAATCGTGTGGTGAGAAGCCTGAAGAGGCAGTACTCCTGTCTTTTCTGGCTAGAAAAGTACTGGCCTTTCCCCCTCCAAACCTGTTAGGTTAGATTAAATGAACAGTGGTGGGACCTTTGTAGTAACCTTTTAGGTTTTGAGCATGTAAAATATACTCAGAATGTGTTTCAAGCTTTTCTCTGCCAAAAAGGCAACACTTTCCCTTTTTTTTTTTTTTAATGAAAGTTTGAATTTTCTCAAAATAACAGCTTTTAAGGAATTGGAACAGAAAAATAAATAAGCAGATAACTTCTCAATGTCATAATTGGTGCAAAATCACAAGGATTTTCAGTGTCACTTGGGCTTTGCTTTTTTCAGTCCTCAGAAGGAACAACATCCTCCGGATGCCAAATCTGTATTTCCCAGAACGGGAACAGGAGCATGAGATGGAGTGAGATGGGCAGATGGGGTGTTAGGTTTAGAAATGATGGGCTGGGATGTATAACAAGGGAAGCGATTCAAAGAAGAGGCCAGGATGAAGGAGAGAATGAGTATAGTTCAGTTTCATCAACTATGTAAGCCTTTTTTCAAATGGGGAAGAACTTTGCATTTTATGTCTCAGCTCCAAGAAATTAACTTTTGGGCCTGGCTGGGGTTGGACGTGCTGTGCTGCCATAACAAGTGATGGCATGTAAAAAACAAACTCCCTCAACTGGCTCTGACACTCCTTAAAACATCGGGTAAGGTTCTACTTGGGGCTCTGCCAGCTTCCTTTGGCATAAATCCTGGCACAAATGCCTGGCACTAGGAAGTCTGCTGGGAGGAAAGGTTATATAGCAGTACAAAACTGCTGCAACATCCCTTGTGCCAAAAGCTGTTCCAAGAGGCCACTGCAAACCAAAGGGTGGACAGTTTTAAAAGTGGGCAAGCGTGGCTTGCAGATGTGCAGAATCAAAAATCTTTTGAGGTTGGAAGGGATCTCTGGACATCGTCTTGTTCAGCCCCTCTGCTAAAGCATGGTCAACTAGAGCAGGCTGCCCAGAGCTGTGTCCAGATGGCTTTTGAATATCTCCAAGAATGGAGACCCCACAACCTACCCGGGCAACCTGTTCCAGTGCTTGGTAACTGCCACAGTAGAAAAGTGTTTCCTGATGTTCAGAGCGAGCCTCCTGTGTTTCAGTGTGTGCCCATTGCCTCTTGTCCCGTCACTGGGCACCACCGGCTCCTTTACACTCTCCCTTTAGATACTTGAAGACATCGATGAAATCTCCCCTGAGCCTTCTCTTCCACAGACTAGACAGTCCCAGCTCTCTTAGCCTTTCCTCACATGAGAGATGCTCCAGTGCTTTCCAAATATTTATGTTCCTTCACTTGATTCTCTCCAGGTCTTTTTTGTACTGAGGAGCCCAGAAATGGACACAGCACTCAGGTGTGGCCTCACCAGTGCAGGATGGAGGGGAAAGATCATCTCCTGGGCAACATTCCTCCCAATGCAGCCAAGGATACCATTACAGTTCTTTGCTACAGGACACATTGTTGGCTCATGTACAACTTGGTGTCCACCAGGAACCCCAGGTCCTTTTCTGCAAAGGAGCTGTCTGGCCGGTTGCCCCCCAACATATACTGGTGTATCTCTTACTGGCACTGCTCTGCTGGAACACCTGCGTTCTCATCAGCCTATTTGTCCTGCCATACAACCTGAGAGTGTTGCAGCAGTGACATGACCTGCTCTTCTCACGTGGCCAAAAGGGCACTGCTGGAGGGAGTTGTATCTCCCTTCTCAATGTGCTGCCTTTAGTAAAATGCCTTCATTCTTGGAGACAAAGCTTAGGCTTTGTAGCCCATAAAATGATGAAAGATCAGGGGCATTTTACCCTTGCCGGGTAGGTTACTTGGCAGATGCTCCTATGGAATCCTGAATCTTGGGCCTAAGGATGCCATGGATGGTTTTGCAATGCCTAGGGCAGACAACAGAAACAAGATGAACACGTATCCCACTCAGTTACCAAGTAGAGAGACTTTGCCCAGGCCTAAAAGAAAACAGTCTTTAAGAGAAGCAAGAGTAATGGAGTAGGTCATGACATGGAAATGTGAGTGGTCTTTTGCAATGTACCATAAAATGAGGCTTTGAGAAGATGATGCAATCTGATAGAAGTGGAAGAATGGTGGTTTACAGCCTGCTTGGAGATTTTGATAGAAATCCTCCTGCTAAATCACAGGCAGAGAGAATTTGAATTTGTGTTATCACTCAGCAGAGGCCTAGATTTGAAATTGTTAGACGTAACAAGAGTCCAATCCAGTTTTTATATTAAAAAAATGTTTGCAAAAGCCAAAACAAACAAAAAAAAAAAAAAAGAAAAAAGAAAAAAGAGACTGTGGCCATGGTTGCATGATCATTAATACCAGATCTTGGTTCTGGAGAACCATCCAGCAAGACAAATTAGATCCGGATCAGGCACAAGCACACAATTGCATTTCTGTCTATTTAGTCAGAACGTGCTTACTTTTACACTGATTTTATGCTGATTGTAGAGAGACAGGTGATATCTGCTCCAGAGTAAAACCTGGCAATACAAAGGGTTTTGAACAAATACGAACCGCCAGAGTGAGTTGAAGTTCTTATGTAAGTTCTGTAGACACAACATTTTTGATCTGGTTAATTTAAGAATCCTTAAGTTACATTTATTTTACCATATAACCACAGCAGGAGCTTTTTCCAAACCAGAAGTCCTACTGCCAGACCTACACGCCGTATTACATGAATTTCTGGTAAACAGAACCGTGCCTTCTCTTGGTACTTCTCTGCCTGCCATGTGCTTTTGTTCACGTGGCTGGATGCTGGCAAGCAGATGGAAAGCTCCCTGCCACATCCCAACTAGTGCCAGATCTACTACTGATCTACTACAGATCTACTACAGCCAGCCTGAACTAAGGGGGCTCAGTCATCATAGCTGCACCTTGCTATTAAGAATACTTACTACTAAGATACTTTCTTACCCCAAAGAGCAGTTATCATGGTTATAATTGTCTTAGCTGGGGGAAACACCTTGGCTGTGACATTTTGTTCTCCTATTATCTCAGTCTGGTTTGACTTCTCCCCCTGCTCCCCTCCCTTGCCTTCTGTTTTGACATTTATGGCTAAAAAGGCCTCTTTTGTGATATTGCATCAAGTTATAATTTAGAAGGCGACTAAAAGCAATGTCTTAAGCAGGCTGACGTAGGTACAGGTCACTCAAGTCCCATTGTAGCTGATAAAACCTTGTGTAGCATCTGTTTTTGTCACCAGGGAGGCTGTCACCAAAAACTGCATTTCTTGCCTCTGTTGCTGTTCTTTTGTCTCACCTTTAGGTGTATGTTTGTCTAGTTTTGTTTTCAAGCAATCAATACTGAACTTTAACAGCAATTCCCACCCATATCAACTGTTGCTAAAAGGACAGTTCTTACCATCTTTAATATCACCTGCAAGATTACCAGGACTGTTTCCCTTTAAAAATGTCTCTACAAGTAAAGGGCAGAGGAACAAGGGGTAGTTAATATAAAAGAGTGATTTAATACTTCACAGTTTCAGTTCTTTGACTGTTTTTCCATTTTATCTTTAAGAAAAGGTTAAAGCAATTCTTAATAGTTCCTGTTGCCGGGGTGTCTAAGAAGTTGAAGATCAGAATCTTCTTTGCATAGTGTTAGACAGCGGCAAGATAGGCAGTGCCCAGGCCTATTTCTTCTAGGAAAATTAGCCCAAAATAATTTGTCTAAACATTGAAATTCAGAGCATAAGCAGGATCTCTTTATTTTTATGTTCTCACCATGTACTAAAAATGTCCCCCAGATTGTCACAGATCAAACAAAACATTTCATTTAACCTGAAATGAATGTCTTAAGTCAAACAATTCCCTGGAGTTCTGGTTTTAGGTTGGTCTCTGACACTTTTTTTTTTCCCCCAGTTCGGTTTATGTAACAAACCCCAGGATGATGCTTTCCAAGAGCATAAACCAAGATCCAATATCTTAATTTTTTTCTCAGTGTTGCAGCTGACAACTAAATGTCTCTCAGGAATTGTATTTTCTCCCCTTGCAAACAGGGAAAAACAGAGAGAAAAAATGATAAATAAAAGTGACTAGACTCAACGTTAGTTGCTTATCTGTAACTAACTTGCTTTTGTTGTTATGTATTTATTATATATACTATATATAATATAAATATTATATTTAGATTCTTCATCATTGTTAGTCGTGTTCTGATTCTTGTCATGTTGACACAGTAATTGGAAGACAAAATCCACCTAAATGAAACCCAAGGGAAGTATTTAATGCTTATCGTTAGCACTTTGCATTAGCCTAAACATATTAGAATTGCAATGAAATAGAAACTGCCTTGCTATCAATATTTTATTTTGTTAGAAGAAGATATAAAGAGAGATGTAATCCCGCCTCTGTATAGCAGTCTACAGAATGAAATTACTGGGAAAACAAAGGCGGCGATAGAAAGGAGCTGATAGACTATACAGAGTACCTTGTTAGTGAGAGTTAGCTGTCTGATAACTTTGTGCCAGTCTCATCTCTTTTATGCCCATTTATCTTCTGATGGCATAGGTCTAGGTCTGCAAAGGAGATCCCAAAAATTCTCACTTTTTTTCTTTTTTCTTTTTTTTTTTTTTTTCTCTGTTTCTTATTTCCAACTTCAAATAGCCCTTCAGTCCTACCCTTTGATGATTTAAGGGAGAAAAAGGTCTTTTTCATGCTAGAAATGTTTGGCCTTTCTCAGTTTTATAGAAAATATCTATAGTAAGGCCAGATAGACTGTGGATCTCGAAATACCCCTGGGGTAAGTCAATCAAGTTATGTAAACTTCCGTAGCTAGCAGCACATGAGAACATGCTCAGCAACATCAGCAGCCATCAGCCAGCAACTTCTAATTCCTAGCCCAAATTCCAAGGGCCCCTTTCACAGCTGGTTAGACTGAGTCTGGGGAGAGCCTTACCTGTCTCTGCTGGCTGGCCTCTGTTTATCATGAAGTATGTAGCCAGAAGTGAAGTACTGAATATTTAACAAAGACTTCATTTGTCCAAAACATTCCCTTGTTATTGTACACAAGTAGGTGCTAATAAGTACCAGAAAAACATCAGTAGTTTAAATAGTATTAGCAAATATCCCTTCCTTTCTTAATTGGTGTAAGCTACACAGGAACTGGATTTTGAATGTACAACCAAATGTTAAAAGTTGTTTCCAAGCCCTGCTCTCTCTTCAATGAGACATCAAACTGTTGTCACCCAATCCTTTTTACTTTATTTTTTAGTTCAATACTTTGATCATTCCCCTCTGACATGGTTCCTGCTGTACCAGATTAGCTAGCAGCAAGTTGCTAGCTAGATGAAAAAACCCTTTAATGGGGTCTGTTTAGTACTTCATCTGTAAATCATTTATGTAAAGAAAGTGTAACCAAGTCACAAATTGGCAGATAATTTTAGACATTTTTGTTGCTTATGAAATTATTACCCAACTTTCCCTTCTGCTAACTACTCTTTAAAATGTTAATATAAACATTATTTTTAAAAGAAAACATATAGAAGAAGATTGGAGCAAGCTAACTAAGTATTTTTTTTGAGAAAATAATTACCCCGTAAAGAAAGGAAATGCACTCCTCCTAATGCACTGGGAGTCAGGAAAGCAACTGATAAGGTGCAATAAGGAAGAAGACTATTTGAGTTTGAAAGATGGGAGTTGGTACCAGTAGCAGTGGAACTATTTAGAAAAGAAAAAGTAACAGAGAGAGATGAGAGGAGGTGCCAGGAAAATCATTAGGGTTGTAGGAAGAGACCTTTAAAGCTAAGGGAAACCCAGAAAAGTATCTTCTAGTACACACAGGATTTGAGGAAGGAACCCATGGTTATTACTGCTTGGTTGAGGCTATTTCTACATTTCTTTTCGTTGGTGCAAGCTAGAGCCCTGCAGGAAAAGAGAACTGGGGTTATCGAAGAAACAGGAGGAAAGGTCCTTTTGAGGACTGAGATCTGATTAAAGGTTAGGAAGCAGATGGCTGAGTTTCAAGGTCACTTCAGGAAGGAAAAGAGTCAGTAGTGGAGGCTCCCAAAGATCAGTACTAGCACCATTCTTATTCAACTACTGACCTGGAGAAGGGAATGCGTGGTGAAATCTCCAGGTTCATGGATGATACTATGCTCTTTCAGCTTTTCAAATGCCACGCTTTTGATGAAGAACTCTGAAAAGACCTTGCAAAATTGAGTGAGGGGACAAAAATGTGTCAGATGAACTTCACTATACATAAATGTACCATAATGCATCTGCAGAAAACTGACTTAAAATATACATACTGCAAACCTTGTAGCTACAACTTGGGAAAGAGATCTTGAGAGCTGTCATTAATTTCAGTTCTCTGAAGCAATTGGTGGTGCAACGTGTGGTGTCAGCCAGAAAAGCAAACAAAACGTCTGGCATCATCAGGAGGCGTTTTGAGATTGAGACGCGGGGTCTAATTTTGCTGCTAATTAAAGCCTTAAAGAACCCACATCTGAAGCACAGTGTGCCATTCTGGTCTCTGTAGAGGACACAGCAGAACTCTGGAAGCTACAGAAGAGGGCAACTGAAATGGTTGAGGGGGTGACAGCTGTTGCATTGCAAGGACAGACTGAAAAGGATGGGACCTTTTACCTGGGAGAGGTAAAAACTGAACGTGATACACCTGATATCTGCCAAAAATTAATTTTCTATTCAACAAATGCAGCGACAGTAGATCTAGGGTCACTCACTGAAAATAGCAAGAAATGAAAACAGGGGAAATCAGGGATTTTTTTACATGGTGGATAGTGAACTTGTGAAACTGTTGCCACAGGAGATTGAGGACACAGATGGTATCATCAGGTGGAAAAGAGGCCTGGGGAAATTCCTGGCCAACAGGGCCAAGGCAGATACTAAAGAAAAAGGCAGGGATGAATCTCTGAAATCCCTAACCCGTGATAGCAGCTGCTGGGAAAGCAAGGGAGCAATGAGGGGCGGGTGGTGGGCTGGCTGAGGGGCTCTCCTGTCCTAGGAGCAGAGCCTCTGATGTGGCTGGAGCCAGGCTGGCTAGATGGTCTAACCCAGCAGGACCTTTCCTGTGCTTTTATGTTAGACCGGGTGTAAGGGACATTTCCCCGACAAATTTTTGAGATTTTGCTCCAGTTACAGGCTAAATAACACATATGAGGGTCTTGTCATAGTTTTCTGGATGAAAGCGCTGGGGATGCGTACTTCCCAGGTTACAGGGTAACTGTCTTCGGGTAGACGGAGCAATAAGAAAAGCCTTCAGGAGTGCACGGGTCAGGGTGATTTTGGCTGCAAAGTGGCAGGTCAGTATCCCAATGAGTGCTTTAAACTCGGTAGGTTTTAAAGTCCAAAGCAAAAAAAACTTTTCCCTTGTTTATATGGCTTGCTTACATACATATTTCTGTCATGTTTCTAGTCAGGAAGCATGTTATATCTTTTGTGGGTTTGGTTGCTTAGATGTACTCGTTTCCCTGAATTTTCAGGTCTGGATTTTGTTGTTGTGAATGTCTATTTTGCTACTGCGTAACAGTAAGTAAATGACACCATATAAAGCGGCTCAAAATGGGAGTGTTTTTTAAATCAAAAATATAAAATTTAGTTTGGATTTTAATTTATCCCAGTCTTCAAAGTAGCCACGCCTTGCTACAGCCCTAAATGTTCCTTTCTGTTCTCGATATTTTTGCCTTTCAGAGTTAGTTTTGCTGTCTGAAACGTTCTCTTTAGTACTGCACCCGATATGTTACTGCTGGGGCAAAAAAAGATATTTTCACATCTTCCACATTTGCAGATGATGCGGTGACAGAAGAGTTGTACTATTTTACAAATGTGCAGATCCCAGCAGTTGCCACAGGGCTGCAAGAAGTATGTATTTTAGTTTATTAACATTTGCGTTTGATTCAAGATGTTGCTAATTTTTGTAAGTCAGTAAGGGACATCTACCTTGAAAGCTAAAGATAGATCACGCTTCAGGTTCTTTGACTCTGCTTATGTGCAGCTTGCAGCGTATCAGTTCCAGTGTTCATTGAGCTGTAATTATCTAAGGAATGTTCTAGATTTGTTGAGTGTATGCTTACATGGTGGACTTCTGCTGGCATAGCTCTGTGAGCCAGGTAAATTGTGCTCTGCTGGCTGATCCCGCTCTGACTCACATGTCTGGATTTCAATGAAATGAGGCAAGATGCTGCTGGCCTTGATTTTTTTACGTTATCCAGTTGCTACAGATGAGCAGAGGGAGCAGAAAGGAACACATACCTTCGTTATGGGTGTTCCAGTTCACGTTCTGCTATATTTGCTTAAATTGCTAATGAAAATAAGGTTGTGCAAAACTGTGAACCGGAGTTTGCTTTCGTTGTCCCCGCTGTGGGGGGCAGTTACCTCTGCCGGGGGGTGAGGTAAAGAACCGCATGCAATAATGTCTTAAAGCATTGCAGCGGTTTGCTTTGCATAAGAGTGAGTCTGTTACATCTAAAAAATGTATTTTTACTAGTGCCACTTGTGAGGATAAGGTTGTGCTGGTCTGTCAGTATAGCAACATCTGCCTTAGAAGCATTACCGTGGTATAGAGCATGTTATACTTTATAGCATGCAGGCATACATAACCTGTCTATATAACATTAACGTGATACTAATGCAGATAGGTCTAATTGACGTGTAGATATGCTCTGATTGCAATAGCTGCAGTATGGCTGACCCAGAATAGGAAAGCAAGGATAATACTTTATTGATTGGATTATTTCTCACTTTAATTATTCTTATTCTTACTAGTTGCAAGATGGTAATTGTACCTTAAAATCTTGGGTTTGTATTTCACATAATTCCCCTTCCTCTAGCAGCCAGAAAAGGTGGAACTCCCTTAAAAAAGGTATTTATAAAATGCTGTTATACACCAAAAATTCTTGCAGAAAAAGACAAATTATTGGGCAGAAGCAAAAGCTTGATGCATCCTTTTCTGATCCGTGTGAAACTTTTGTTGTGTCATGGAATATGAACAGAAGAACCAGACTGCTATTGTGATGTTATGTCTCCTCCTTCAAAGGGTTACGTGCCTGCACTAGCTTTTTGTAGAAAGGCATGATCATGGCAGCTCACACCAAGGCTCGCCCTTGAGATGCTGGCTATCTAAGTAGGTAGATGGTGTCACATTCTGTGTTGCTCCAGCTATGTTACCAGTGACACCTGAACTAGCTGGTTTTAATCTAGTTTATGTCTGCTTATAAGACCTACAGTCACTACAAAGCAGTTGGACCTTGAGTGGGATTCAGTTGTAGGTCTATTTCTGAAGCATTCCTTTACAAAGGAAACCAGAAAGGTGTTTATTTTGCCTGTAAATGTTCTCAAATTCCTAGCTCCTTAGATGTTTTCGCACTCTCCTGGATACACACTCTTCCAGCCTCGAGATATAGCGGTGAAGGTCTGATTGTGCTGATTTGTGGTGCATCAGAACAGAGATGCTTCTTGGTGCAGACACCTTCTTCCCCACGCTGGTACGTTTTCTGTTTCAATAAAAATGTCAAGCCCTACCTGTTAGCCTTGAAAACAGGCACTGGATATGGGGACCTGAAACAATAGCTCTGACAGATGTGATGGGCCCATTCATTTCAACAGTATTAATGCTGATACCTAGTTATACTGTAAATGTCAGTGCTGTTAACTCTTTCACTGCTGATCGGAAGCGTGTTAGAGCAGAATTATAAAGAGCTGCAAAACCTATTAAGAGCCAGAGCTTATTTGGTACCACTAGTACCAGTGTGGGAGATAAGCCACCACTTTACCTTCTTCAAGAACGATCCAATTGTCCTATTAGGGCAATGTTTTCACACTCTTGCTTTCTTCTCTTTCCCCACAGTTTGCCATTGTTTTCTGCTAGTGAACAGGGGTTAAGAAACACATTGAGACATACAAAGTTTATTGAGATGTTGAAAATGAGAAGCCTATAAAGCTGGTTGAAACAGTCAAATCCTAGTGATGGGAACCTGTCACCGTGGAGCCCAGATCATACTGAGAATGTCTGCACTAAAAGCATATGACTTCTACAACAGTAGAAGAATAGATTATTCTGCAGCCAGAACCTGGAAAGGGTAATGTGATGCTGTTGGACCATGGGGTTGTACCATGATAATATGGTCTTGCCCTTGGGGGAGTGACTAACAGAAAAGAGGTGGTGACAACAAACGACAACAGAGCATCTGTATAGTTGGATTCTTCATAGGAAAATGGTATATCTGCTAAAGCAAAGCACACATAACCAGATTTTGCCAACTTATTATAGTATACTGCATAGGATTAAACTTTTAACCAGTATTAGACCAGGCTATTTGCTTTCCCTCTATAGAGCTGTACAGTGTAATGATAAACCAGAGAAAGCTGTTGTTTTCTTTTGATTGCCCTTATTTTTAGTGTGAAAAGACAAGCCTTATTTCTGTTCTTCGTAGTGCTGTTCAGTAATGCCTGTTTTGAAAGGGCTACCAATAACCCAACACAGAGTCACTGCAGATCTCCATCTCGGTGCCCTACCTCGGCACCGATCAATTATTCTCATACCCGTGGAAGAGGAGTTGCTCGTTGTCCTTTATTGCTGCTTTAGTATGTAGGTATCAGTGAGGAAATTCATTACTCACCATGAACCAGAGTACTTGTCTTATTTCAGGTTTGTTTCTTATCTTGTTATTTATGATCAGTGTTTAATTTTCTTTCTTAATTGATGCACTTGTAATACCAGGAAAAATCATGTGGACCCCTTCCCCTTTTGATAAACCAGGAACAAAGAAGTGAAGATACTAAATATGTACAGTGTCACAGTTGTAAGGCATGTGGTTTTAATTAAGTTTTAACTAATTCCCTTTATCTTGTCATAGTAATTATGACTGTACGAGTCATGTCACATTAATACGTGAAAGCAGCACTTTGGCATGGCTGGTCAAGGAACAAAGCCTTTATGACATGCCTTGTTAAATTAAACCAGAGAGACTGATCAACTTGTGTTTTGCTACCTTCTTTGATAAATTATGTTAAAGATGAAGGGAAGTGCTAAAGGGCCAACACACATTGGTGCTAAATATTGCTGAACTACAGCAGCAAACAAATTGAGAGGAAAGATCTTGCAGACCTTTTAAAGGCCCTGGGCTGTGATAATGAAAAATGAAATGATAAAATGACGTAGCTTAAGTGAATTGATGATGCTTGAACACATCTTAACTTTATCCCTGTTGTAGAGTTGGATACTCTAGCGTTCCAACTGATTTTTCCATCTTCTGTTTAAGCAGAGGATGTCTTATATTGAATAGAACTCTGAAGTTAGCTAGGGTGTGGATTCACAGTACTTTAGCTAGTCTCTACTACCAAATTATTCAGATACTTACTGAGAAGTGCAAGGGCAATGTGGTTTTCTCAGCCTTTTGTAGGGCATAAGGTCTGCTCCATTTGGAGAAAGCTACTTTTCACCATCACAGCAAAGTTGTTTGAAATGAATAACATACTAGAAATTAGTGTTCTAGCTCACTTTGCCTTAAATTTCCTATATAGGCAAGCTTTACCAGCAACCTTGTAGCTTAGCTAAGTCGTCTTGAGTTTTGGCTTCTGTACTGACTTACATGTGTTCGAACTATATCATCATGACAGTTCATTTCTTCATTACAATGTGAAGTCATGCTCATAAATAGAAAAAGAATGAATACATAACCTTGCGCCAAATTCTTCATGGGGATAGTCTGCTTCATCCCCTCACCCCCACCTCCCATACACGCTCCGAAGGCGCAAAAGAGAAGTGACATCTTTTTCATGCTATGCCAAAAACTACTAGAGGGGTGCCTCACGACCCTTCTGACCGCTGTGTCAGTCCTTACCTTTTTGAGTCATTTTTCATTATAAATAACTGTAGCATCTGCTTCTGCTGTTTTTTGCATGAAGCTGCTGTAGGGACAATTTTTGAGGACTCCTGGCTAGATTCTTAGCTGGGGTCTGTGGCCTTTTCCTAGCAGAGGCTTTAATCAGTTATGAAATTCAGTCCTCTGTTCCACGAGGAATATGCTGAGTAATAGCAGCATATCATTGTCACAACAGCCTGCAGGCAGGTTCAGGAAGACAGCCCTGTTTTCTTTTCACATATCTGCATATATTTCTTTCCAATATCCTGGGACCAAAAAACCATTCTTTTTCAGACAAAGACATCTGGGAAAAGGCTATGCTTTAAGTCCTTCTATCTGTATGAACGGTCACTGGTGAATGGCATTCTTCACAAAGAGACCATAGATTGTGTAGGAAATGACAACGTGACTCCATTTTGCTACATACAAGTTTTAACATTGTGCACTTAAGCTTTAAATACTACCTGTAGTAAAAGCATTGCAGGCAAAAATAGGTGGTCTGACTTTGGAAAGTAAATAACCACAAAAATGAGAACTCAGAATAAGAGGTCTATTTAAGAGTCCGGAAAAGAAGTTTGAGGTAGTCACCTGTTAGTCCATACCAAGATTGGAAAGTTGCCTCCAATTGACGTGCCACTAAAAGGAAACACAGCAGCAAGATGCTTTAAGGGCCTTCAGAGTGTTCAGAACTTGCAACGTTATTTTGTAAAGAAACATAGCAAAGGCCATAGAATTAAAATGGAGGAAAACAGTCATTTGGAGACACTTGGATTGAGCTTTTCAAAGACTGTCAGAAAGCAAGGGGCTGATGTGAACTTCCAAAAAGTTCCATTTTCCAAACATTTCAGTCAGCATTTCCTACAGCATAAGACACCAGGTATCTTTCAGCTGCAAAATAGACACCAAGGTCTGATCTAGAAAATTTGTTTTACTAAATTAATTCTACAGTGAAAGCCAGCACATGCTTACTTTAACAAGAAACCTATTTTACAGGCATGTGTATGTTGGGCATGGACCTATTTTAAAAACTGTCTGCTCAGAAAACATTTAATCAGACTCTCCTATATTTCCTCTGTAGCTCGTTTAGGAGTTAAATGGCCCAAGGGCAACTTCTGCAGTGGTCAACAGAATGACTGAATGTTTTTGGTGGATTAGCTTGGGAGAATTTATAAAGCTCTGGGTTCTGACACTTTCTACTGAAACCAAATATAAATGCAGCTCTTTACTAAGTTTTTAGAACAACGTACTTAAATATCATCCTCCTTTCAGACCAGTTCTCTGCCTTTAGATTCCCAACTAGCAAGACACAGCAAACTTGCATACTTATTGATGTTGCTGTTTATTGCTCCGCAATCTGCAAACAGGAAGCACCTGGGAGATTAAATCTCAGAGCGGGTTGTTAAAGGGGCAAGAAATCTGAGAACCTGACAGCTTAGAAGGCAACTGTTGATATACTGAGACCATATGAAGCATCAGAATTATGAATCAAGCTAGTGATTGGCAGGTTTTTAGCTTAAATAGAGGGTTGTAATGGCAAGTAGTGATTCAGAAACTGTGAAAGTTCTGCCTCTGTGAAGAGGGAAGGCCTGACTGCGTCCTGGGTGTGTCCTAGCATGCATCTTCTACACTTTCATAAATCAAACTTCTAGTGTTTTTCATACTTGCTTATCGTTAATTGGGATGGAAAAGTACGGAAGCTGCTTTTAGATCTCCAGATAATTGTCTCCCACTAATTATTGAAATGTGAAGGTTTGTAGTTAGAATATGGACACCCTTTTGCTGTTGGGGAAAACACTTTTTAGGAGAGTTTTCAAAAGCATCTATATAACTGTTAGGGTTTCTTTTCAAGATTGGGATATTTGGTTTTGTGCTTGAGTTTTAAGTGAATAGGCCTTTTAGTTTTGTTTCAGCTTGCTTTCTATTAAAAAAAGATTTTTCACCAGCTGACCCTGCATTAATCTAAGCAATGAAAGACTTTAATCAGATGCTGCAATGTGCCCATTTCCTGCAGGCTTCTAACATGAATTGGAACCTGCTGGAAACAGAAGCTGACTTACCGAGAAAGTCATTGTTCAAAGTGAGCAGGAGATTTCAGGAGTGGCACCTTCTATTCCCCAGCGGGAGCTGAACCCCTGCTTCACTAGAGCAAAAAAACATAAAATGCAGAAACACTAAGAGTGAAATCAAAGGTTAAGGAAATAAAGCCTGAAACTGAGAAGGGGGGTGGGGAGGGGTATTAATGGCAGTCTGATGGAGCCTGCTCTTCAGAATCATGCCTTTTCCTTAAGACACTCCTCCCTGCTTCCAGAGCTTGTCGATGTAAAATGTCTGCGGTGAAAGGTGCGCCAGCATTCCCCTGCTTCCACCCTGACAGCCAAAATACGTTGTTTGCCATATTAATCTTGTTTCTATCACCGAGCAACTAATAGTTGCTCAGCCTTACTTGCTCCCAGGTAAATGATTCAATTCATCATCTAAGTCAACATAAGAACCAAAACTCATCTCTGGAGTTAAAGAGCCTGAATCTTGAATAATCTACATTCCAATCAGTGTTATTTCATGATATTTAACATTCTTTGCCCAGCCCCAATAAAATCAGTAAACATTTTTCTTTGTAATGTATTCAAAGAAAAAAAATAAAATATCTGTACTTTGGAGGATTTTCTGCACTAGTAGCATAAGAAGATACTTTTTTTCTTTGGAAGAAGAAGAAAACTGGTATGCAGTCTCCTAACGTTAGCTCTACCCCAGTGTCTTTCACTGGTCCTCAAAGTGGAAAGTCTTTCCTGTCCTCTGCTTGAAGCAATATTTGTTCAGAAACACCACCCCACCCCTCCAAAACAGAACCAAACACAAACCAAAACCAACAGCCCCCCTCCTTCCCAGGTTTTACAGCTTGGAGAATAGGACACATAAAATACACATTGCAGAGCCTAACCAATGTTGGACAAAAACAGTGGAACCAAAAGTAAGGGATGCAAAAAGAACATTTATCTCTGTATATTTAGTGGAAGAGAAATAGCAATAACAACGTTTGAATTGTAAGATACTCCTTTTACTTTCTAAGTGTTAGCACTGAAGCTGGTCAAAGACCAGCCTAGAAAATGCCCCTCATTGCCTGTCCTGCTTACTCAGCTCAGTGCAGCAGCTGTTCCAATAAGCAATTTCATGTTTAGCACCTGAGAATTTGCTCTCTCTCCTTCAGCCAGGATTGCAAGCTCAACAAAATGTGTAAAAAGATGAAGTTTCATAACTCTTTCTCCCTAATGCAATAGCCATAGAAAATATGGGTTATGATGCATTCATTAACTTTCTAGTAAAAATAGTTTTTATATTTTGAGGCTTTCCTTTTTTTTCAACACAATGAGAATCTCTTCTGTGTGTCCAAAAGGAAGCATTTAAAAGAAGAAGGGATGGGGGGAAGAGTATGAAAGAAGTGAGGTGCTCATTCTTCCAAATAGCTTGCTGAAGGTAAACATTCCTTGCTTTAGGCCTACAACCAGCAGGTTACTATTATTTATGGATAAAAAATGATGAAATAGAAAATTTGTCTTTATTATCTGTTTCAGATCTGTTTAAAAAAATCAAAAGTAATTTCTCACATTCTTAGAACTTTAAATTCACATAAATTGTACCGACTCATGAGTGGACTTCTCTTGACACTGCTGGGTTTCCTCTTCCAGTTTTGTCAGCTCCAGCAGGTTTCTTGTTAATCTCACCATATTTATCTCAAATTCCTGGGGTCATGTGACTTACTGTTATTGCTTTCTCATTATTGCATCAGAAAGGTTGGTTCAAACATACCCAAAGCTTTCAGAAACAAGAAGCAAAAATCCCAACCAAACAAAAAACCCCTTAAACTTATTTTACTAAAATGAAAACTGCAAAACTTTAAAGCCATTTAGAAAAATGGGATTCCTGGGAGTTGGGTACATGAAGGTTTTAGCCCGAGGAACAAGAAAGGTTTTGTGAAAGCATGAGATGTCAGAGCAGTTCCACCAATGGACTGGTCAACGTGTGGTTAGACGTCTCTTTTCAAGTGGATGTCCTAGTAAGTCTAAGCACAAAAAAGAACTCCATGTTTGTTGCCAAGCGTTAAATGTCTGTTGGATGGTCAGGGTGAAAATGGGGAGGGGGAGGACTGTGTTAAAGTAATGTCTCACTGAACGCAGCAGTTATTTCTCAAATGTTGCATTGCTTTTTATCTTAACTGTTTAGCAGTCACCCTAAGTACAAAGTTACACTATGAACAAATTCTGATGGAGATGAGAGCATAAAAAAAAGCGGTAATGTATCATCAGTTTCTTTTATGATTTACTGCTAAAAAGGAATATTTCAGGAGCTGTACGAGCTCCTGTCAGCTTTGCAGCTGTTGCCCTCAGAAAAATCTTAGTGTGCACCAGAACAGATCAAAGCAAACCCATCCTTGTATTGGAATAAAAAGCCAGGTTTGGAGCTTGCTAACAGATTTACCAGGATTGCAAAGAGGTTCTAGGCCTGTTTTCTGTGGGGCTGTAAGGAACTGAGGAGAAAAGATCTGAAAGCTGAAGATGAGGTTGTCCTTGGCTGCAAGTGGAGCATGGAAGCCAAGAAGAAGGTGAAAAGTGACATAGTGCTGCTGCTGATGCAGGTGGAGCTAAACAGGTTAGGGACCTAACTGTGCAGGATCACCTTCCCCAGGAATAGAGATGAAGAACTCTTTATTATCTTACTCCCACCAGGCACAGAATGGCATGAAGATAATTTTACAAAATTCTAAAATACATATAAAGCTTTGTCTCCCTCATTTCTATTGGAAGGTATTGCAGGTCTGTAATTTGCTTGAAATCATTCCGTCTTCTGTTTCCTCTGTAAACGTCAGTCAGAGTTTGCTTTTTTAATTGTTTTGGTCACAGCAGACACTTTCTATTATGCCTTACATACCACGGGACTACTGTCTGAAAGCTGGGGAGAGTGATTCTGAGAAAGAATTTTATGTTTGGCATTCTTTCAGAACAAAGGGGCCAAACTTAAAGTGAAAATTGTCTTCTGTATTTGTGCACTTTTAAAACTGATATTCCTAAATGTTGTTGCTTGCATGAGGGAAGATGGTCCTTAAACAAGAATCAGTAACAACATGTGTTAGCATGCTCCTTACATGTGTAGTGTTATCAGAGTATCGATGACTGTGGTGTTGGAATAGAATTTGACAGATCCTGTCCTATCTAATTCTGGACATTTCACTTTTCTGTGGTGACTCATTCTATTCTTCCCTTTTTGTCGTGTCTATTCAGACTATAACTTTCTTGGAGTAAGGGGATTATTTTTTATTGTGATGATTGCACGCTGATGAAACTATCAGAAATCTATTTCTCCAGAGGGTTTTCTAGACAGTGCAGTTATATGTGAAGTTATCTAGCATTCAGGTACAGTCTGGTTTTACTTCTTCGGTGCCTTTGGAGACAAAAGCATTTTGTATCTATGTGCTGATAATAGTCTTGAAAATTTTTTGGATCTCGTTATTAATTCCGTCGACATGGATATGCTATCGGTATTTTCAGTGTTTTGTGATCATGCTACAATATTAAAAATACAGACTATTGTAGAGAGGGTTGTCAGTTGAGTCAGGTAACACAAACAATGTAAGCAGCGCATTTACCAAGCTTGGTAAGTTCATTATTTGGGGGTGTTGGGGGGTGTAGTTAAGTTATTTGAAATGACAACCTGTTTGGAATGAAATGAGATTCAATGGCAATTTAAGATTAATCAAATGAATATGACATGCCTTCAACTGATAATGAGGTTTATGCAGATATGCACTGCTTTCTCTGTTCCAATGATCCCAAGTACACATAATGAGCTGCAACATCTAAACTTTAGTATTGAAATTTGCTCTAGCTTCACTGGTTTGTTGTAATGAGGTTACTTTTGTCTGAAACTCAACAACTACTCAAGATTCCAGGAAAGAATTGGTTTAGCTTAGGAACCTACTTTCATTTTCTGTTTCTTCCAATTCTAAACTTGAAGTTCTCGGTGTGTGCACATGGTGCCACCTGACACAGGTTAAATGTCAGCACTGTGGCAGCTAGCTTCCTTTAAGGGACCTCTATTAATGATAGCTATTGATCCAGTGGTCAGCGTTGCTCAAAGGCAAGGTCAGCTTCAATGTTTTTCCCTTCTCCTGCCCTCTCATTTACAGTAAAGTTGCCCTCAGACATTGCTTTCACGCTTGGGGATGAAACCTACTTATTGGTGAAGCACCCTGTGCATTCATTTATCAGATTTTACTGCTACATTATTGTTACAGGTTGGTAAGTAGAACTTTCACAAGAAGAAATCTTTAATATGACATGAAAATATCCAAAGGCATTGTTCATAACACCAAATATGAAGATCTCGTCCATTGGTACAATGCTGTGTACAGCTAAGGTGCTTATGTGCTCGATGTGGGGAAATTTTATTAGCTAAAAGAGGTTTTAGAGTGTTATTACAAAATAATGACTGAGTAATTATGCTGTATATCCTCTCAGTATTTCTGTGATTACCATATTATTAGAATATTAAAAATCTTTAACTTTAAAAATATTATTCTAAAGGGAACTTACAAATAACTCAAATTGACATTTGACTTTTAAGGAATCTAGGGTGATTCTAGGGTAAACCAACAAGCTTGTACTCTTTACTTTATGGAGCACATTAAAAGTGAAGTAAAAGTGATACATAGTATCTGTGGAATGCCTCGTTTCAAATTTTCATATCTGTATGGGGGGTGTGTGTGTGTATATATATGTATATGTACATTATGTATTATACATATATAAAGAAATGTGCACTTAATGGGCTTAAATAGTGTCTGGGAAAATTCATGTCAAAACCCCACCCAGATCAACCATCAGTTCAGGTACCTTTGTCTCTCAGTAGCAAATACATGGAGGCTCGAGCATATCCTGGGATATACTACATGTTTTCATGCTGTTGGCTATGTTCAGAATATTGACAGGACTAGATGGACCTCTGCTATAAGTACTTTTCACCATTATTCTAGAAGGTCAAATATAATCTCCTTATCCAGAAGATGGAAATTAAGTCAAAACCAATGTAATTTCAATGAATGCCTACTCTTTTCTTAGGAATGGAGGAACAGAAAATTCTACAACATATTGAAGTTTCAAGACATTTGCTTGTTTTAACTAGGGAAGAAAATCTGAGAAAATATAACCCCACCCCCCACCCCTCTTCTAAAACTGAAAGAAAACAAGAAATATGAAAATCTGAATCTAAGTCTACATTCATTTTTTCCATCCCTACGATAATCATCATGGAGAGAAGTACGCATGCGGTACTACGGAGGCAGAATTTGTTACTTACATAGTTAACTTGAGTAAGTAATTCAGAAACTAGTCACTGCTGAATCATTTCCGTTTGAATGCCTATTGTAAGTTTGAAATTTAAAAGATCTTAACCCTATTTTCACTGCTAAGTCCTGCTGAATAACAAATGTTATATTTAAAATCATTGTGCTAAATAATTTGTTGCAAAAAGACAAGAATATCCATCAAACAGTAATAAAATGTAAATTTGTTAATTTCAAAAGGTTCCCAGAGAGATAAACCAAGGGAGAGAGAAGGGAGATGACTGGTAATTTTGAACCATTAATATGTTAGGCATGTCAAAATGCCCCATGGAGCCACACAGTGCCTTAACCAAGGATTAATTTATACTGAACCATAAACTAAAGATAAAACAAAATTGCTGTGAAATGCTAATAAAAATTTTTTTTCCAAAGCTACTCTATCAAGCAAATCTTAAAAGAAAAAAATGTTCCATGGCTGAAGGCTGATTAAAGAGCTAAAATGGAATGGAAGAAAGAAAATCATGAAAATCCAACAAAAATAATGCAGAAAACAGAACTGTCAGTGCTAAGGATACTAATAAACTTACTGCTAAGTAACCAGTTTGCAGATCCCTTGTATGTCGTAAGTTTTGCCTTTCTGTGAAGATAATGCGATTGAAATAAATGTGATTGAGTCAAGGTGAGGGTGGGGTTATTAATCTGATCAAGAGCAAAAAGAGATAAACCGCAGTTTAACTAAGATTCACATGAATAAATCTAGGGATTGTCATTATGGTGGTCAACACCAGAAAAGGGTCTCCCTTTGGGACACAAGTAGAGTAGACTCTGGCTGGAAATGATAGTCTATCATTTAACCAGGATGAAAAAAAAATCCCCAAGGAATTGATCTGGAGTGGTAAAGGTTCATTTATTAAGGAAGCCCCAGTGTTCCAAATAAAAAAAGCTCAGTACTCAGTTCACAACTCAGCCGTTAGCTGTAAAACGCAAGGCACAGATTCAGTGAATCGTTCTTGTGATTGCTAAAATCTTTAAAATAGAGCAAGGAAAGACACTGTAAAGAAAGCCCGAAGTAGCAAAGTTTGTAGTTTACCTTCATCTGAAAAAGAAGGAAAGCTAAAGAGAAACTAAAATCAAAAGGCAGAAGTAACAGTAAAGTTGGTATGTGTGTAGTATTTGTCCTGTAAGAACAGGAGCCAAACCCTCTCAAAATCATAGAATCAGAGAAGGGTTTGGGTTGGAAGGGACCTTCAAGGGTCATCTAGTTCTGCCCCGCCCCCGCCATGGGCAGGGACACCTTGCCCTAGACCGGGTTCTCAAAGCCCCATCCAGCCTGGCCTTGAGCACTGCCAGGCATGGGGGGGTCACAACTTGTCGGCAACTTGTGCCAGTGTCTCACCACTCTCACGGTGAAGAATTTCTTCCTAATACCTAATCTAAATCTTCCTTCTTTTAGTTTAAAACCATTACCCCTTGTCCTATTGCTACAGGCCCTACTAAAAAGTCTGTCCCTGCCTTTCTCATAAGCCCCCTTCAAGTATTGAAAGGCCGCTGTAAGGTCTCCCCAGACATGTGTCCAAGCTGAATAATGCCAACTTTCTCAGCCTGTCTTCAGAGGAGAGGTGCTCCAGCCCTCTGATCATCTTCATGGCCCTCCTCTGGACTCGCTCCAACTGGTCCATGTCCTTTCTATGTTGGGGGCTCCAAAGGTGAATGCAGTACTCCAGGTGGGGTCTTACAAGAGAGTACTAGAGGGTGAGAATCACTTCCCTTGAGCTGCCAGTCACGCTTCTTTTGATGCAACCCAGGATTCTGTTGGCTTTCTGGGCTGCAAGCACACATTGCCAGGCCATGTTGAGCTTTGTGTCCACCAGCACCCCCAAGTCCTTCTCTTCAGGGCTGCTCTCAACCCACTGTCCACCCAGCCTATATTGATACTGGGGGTTGCTCCAACCCACATGCAGGACCTTGCACCTGGTCTTGTTGAACTTCTTGAGGTTTGCATGGCCCCACCTCTCAAGCCTGTCAAGGTCCCTCTGGATGGCATCCCTTACCTCCAGGGTGTTGAATGTACCACTCAGCTTGGTGTCGCCAGCAAACTTGCTGAGGGTGCTCTCAATCCCACTGTCCATGCCCCTGACAAAGATGTTGAACAGCGCTGGTCCCAGTACTGACACCTGAGAAATGCCACTTGTCACCAGTCTCTACTTGGATATTGAGCCATTGACTCTTTGAGTGCGACCATCCAGCCAATTCCTTATCCACCAATTGGTCCACCCATCAAATCCATGTCTTTCCAGTTTAGAGATAATATGTAGAAATAGAATAGAGGCAACATGTAAAAATAGAAAAATATGGATAAATAGTAAATATATATGGAATTCTAGTACAGAGATACATCTTTAGTTTTTACCTTAAAGTCAAAGCTACTGTTGCTTACATGATGTTATGAGCTACACGTTCCCAACTGCAGCTTAAGCATCCATTTACATTCATGGGGTCAACAGTGTCTTTGCCATTTTGCCTTAGTAGACCAAATGAGAAATGGTAATAGATGGTTCTAGCAAATGTTAACGTTAGAAAATGCCTTGGCATACACAAGATCATGTCTTTGTGCTTGACCCTATAATATAGTCTGGATGCGAAGTATTGTACTAAAATAATAATAATAAAAAAGCTACAGTTTGTTGCAGCAAAGTGAACTGTGTTTGAAAACCACTAAAACTGACCCAAGACGTGACTCGATACACTGTGGTCTCAAAGGGAGTATGTGTAGCCTGATGAGCTGAAGCCAAAGCGCTCATCCTTTAACTGCTGACCTTCTGAAATGCAGCACGATTATTCTCAAAAAGGTTAATTACTTTCAAAGAACGAAGTGGGTTTTTTTATTTTTTTTTTTTCCTAACAGTTCTAAAAATGAGAACCTTAATGCAGAAGACTGCCATGAGACCAGCCTCTCTGAATGGATGTCAGCATCCTGGCCCTGAAGCGTCGGAGGGCTATACCTCTGCGCAGGGTAGGTTTTTTGCTGGCAGAACAGAGATTGCAAGTTCTGAGAGGAACAAGGGGAAGGAAAACCTGAGCAGAGCGCTATGTGTCAGGAAATTATTCACTTCCCTGCAGTAGTCTGCTTCCTTGTCTTTGTCCCACATATTAAGGTACTTAATTTTTCGGGAACGTCTCTGGGACTGAAGGAATTCCTTTGTGACCTTTTTTTGGGAGGGATAGCTGCCTGTTCACTTCTCTTCATGGAAACCTAGTTAGTTTCATAGAAAACTGTTGTTCTAGTAAGTTCAGCTGCTAAAAATACTGACTTCTCGATTCACTTCATAAAAAGGAGACATTACTGGTGACATAAGGAGATCAGTGATCTCTAGAACCTCTTGATTCCTGTAGATACTGTTAAAGAAAGAAGTATTGGGCCTAGCATCCTCTTCAAATTCCTTTCTCCTTCTGTGTTTACACCAGACATCAGGTGGTTTCACTGACCTCCCTAAAACAGATTAAGCAGAAGAAAACAGGCTCTGCTGCAGCCACCCTGGGGAAAATCAATGAGCTTCCTGGGCGATGCAGAAAAAAAAAAAAGAGAGAAAAACCAAACCACCCCAAAACCATGAGTTTCACAGGCTTTGCCCCGCTGGGCAGCCAGCCATATGGTAGAATTTGTAGTGCCACTTTTGGGAAAGGACCAAGCATTGTGACTCCTACTGAAGGGAAAACTTTCTCACTGGGGGCATCCTGCACAGCTGGATATTCAGGACAGCAGCTTTAAAGACCTGTTTTAAACATGAATGTGGTTTGGTTGCTTGCCATGTATACCTTATACATTTCAAAAATACCAGATTAAGAAGAAGGATGTAATATGCCTAACTATTCAGGATGTATTTATTATGAAAGCTATTTAGGCCAAATCTTAGGTTATATAAAACTTAGATTATATAAAAGCTTTATTTAAAAAGTCAAATGAATTAGTTCAATAAATGAAATAAATTCTACTGGTTAACAAAAACAGTTGCCTGAACTGTGAAACTTGCAATGCTTTGCCCTTAAATAAACCATTTTTTTATTTTATAGAGATTCAGAATTATAGTGTCTTTTACTTCCCCCCCCCTTTTTTTTTTTAAATGCATCACAAACCTGATGTAGAAGCACATGTAAAGCCTGGGGACAAAAGGTCTTGGCTGTGGAATGAACTTCCAGAGGAGATTAGGTGAATTGAAACTGACTGTCTTTAAGAAAGGCTTTAAAACCTCTCCATCTGATAAAGTGTTTCCATCAAAACTAGAATGTCACTCACAACACCAAACACTCACACTTCTTAAATAATCGTAATTTTAAAAAAATCTCAACAAGAGAAGAGCTTTTCCACAGCCTCAACAGACAGAAGGGCCAGAAATTCCACATGGCTTACCAGGGACTTCATTAGCGCTAATCTGTTTTATGTAGAAACATTCACATTCTCCAATGGCTGGTGACAGTACAAACACTCAGATCAGAGGAAGGTTTGTAATGTATTAAGATATTCTTTTTTTTGGCTTGCCTTTCAGTATAAATTCTGTAGGCTTTCACAAGTACTGATCACTTACAGCATAAGGGAGGCTGAAGCCTTGAAATGATTTTGAAATGTCTGACTCTGATACATTTAAAAAAGACAAGAATGTGATGACTTTTTTATAGAATTATTTTAAGCAGAATTACGTTTTCTTAAATATTTTATGTTGGGAAAGTGAAACTGAATATGAAAAACACTTGGCTTAGAGCCAAGTCCTTTCTCCAGGGTCATGGCTTTATAGCTAAACTTAATGTAGAATTATTTCATGGGTTCTGGGAAAGAGAATCCATCAACTCGCTGAAAAGCAGCAAACTTACTCTTTACTTGTAACCTCAGGCCTCTGCTGGGGCTCTGCAGAAGGTAACGCACATTGGACCTGCTCTTACTTCCTATTGTCTTCTCCTCCCCGCCCTACCTCAGGACAAGATTTGATGCAAAGAAAGTTCAAAGGAGGATAATGAGGGAATTTTACAGATACTTAAGGGCAGTCTTCCAAGTGTGGGCAGTAGCACGGAAAAAATGCAAAGGTGTTTATTTGAAAAGATACCAAATGGGCAGGATAAGCTGATCTAATGGATCAAGTCCAGTTGTCCTCTCAGCTGCGAACAAAAGAATATGGAAGTAGTCATGGGTGGTATGCAACAGATGGTGTGTTGAATAGAGACAGAAAAAATATTACATAAAGATCTAATACCACATTTAAAATAACATGACTAAACTTCTGAGTTGTGTTTAGGGGAAAAAGGAGATCCTATCTAGTTCCACTGAAATCTACAGCGAGTCCCTTAGCAGGGTGACAAGTAACTTCATATTCATTTAACAAATAACCCCATTAGAAGTGCAGGATAGCCAAATCCAAAAATTAAAAATATTGAGGTTCCAAAAAGCTTTGAGATTAGCTGGTATGTGTGTATGTATGTGCATTTATGTATGAGAATCTGAATTTATGTGCCTGTGCTTGAAATGTTTAGAATTTGGCTTATTTTGGTGTGCCTTTTGATTTTGAATATCCCTGTCTAGCTCCAAAGTGTTGGTCTGACAGGGTTATCAGCTGTTTTGGTCTGCCTGATGTTGTGAGGCTTCCAAAATTATAATTAACTCTGTGCCTCTCCCAACCTGCAGATCATTGCAACAGAATTGACATCTGCCTGTCCTCAATTCTGGTGCCCATTCTGAGAGGACTGAAGCTTCCCTTATTATGGATGAATGATGTAGTTCCCGTATCAGTTCCATCTCTAGATCCGGCAGGTCTTGCATTTCCCTCTCCAGTATATTCATTTCTCTGTTTCAGCATTGCTGCTTTTAGTTTCATCATTGCTTTTCCTTCAGGCCCTGGGTTTCTCCAGTTCCTTGAAAAGCCTTGAAGTGGATATGATCCCCAACTTCTCCATAAAGCCTACTGTTAGAGAGGGCAGAAGAAAGAGCGCTTTTTTTTTTTTTTTTTTCCCCTCAACAAGAACCAGCCAAAGGTGGGAAGAGAACCTTAAAACGCTGAGCTGTTTCTGCTGTCTTGTACAGTCTTCCCTCCAGTGAGAAATGTGTCAGCCTCTGGGAGCCTGGTTTGGAGAGGGAAACTACACTAACCTTGTGCATCAGAGCTGCTTCTTTGCTTGACTTGCCATAAATTCCCTTGCACACACACCCCCAGTCAGCATAAAATTTTTTGCTAGGTTTGGAGTTTTTCTTCTCATGCTAGATTAGCTTTTCTGTGCCTGAGCTTGCACAGGTATCGTGGAGTTTTGGAGTTTTTATATGGTACGAGATCTGCTTGCTCCATGTGGGCTTTGCATTAATGCCCAGTAAAACTTCTCAGTTTTGTAGGGAATGGTAGAGCTTTCAAAAAGGAGATGCAGCTCAGGAGGAGCTTCAGATCTGTCTGTGAGGCATTTTGCTATGGTGACACTTTCAGTGTGCTAACTAGAGCAACGAAACCCACATGTTAGAAAGAATAGCCAAAAAATGGCAGTCAGTCCTGATCACTGCATTTTTCCTGTAAGAACAGTTACCACTGCAAAACCAGAAGAATTTCCTTTTCTGATAAACAAAGCAGGCATAAACAGAAGGCAAATCATTAGATGACCCAACACGTGTAATGTTAGACCTGTACACGTAATGTACCTCACATGTACACAGCAGGGGCATAATGCGAAGTATTTAAGCAGCAAGCATCGTCGCAAGACTGCCCACAGTAAAGACCTGCAAGGATTCAGGAGATGCAGTAATATGAAATTGGATGAATAGCCCAGTGGTTACACATATAGAATAAAAAGTGATTGGAAGCGGAGCTATTTCAATTTAGGTAAAGTATTAAATAGGGTCTCTGGGGATCAATACTTGAATTTGTACTGTTTCTAATCTATAAAAATGCCCTAGGTGAAAAACCTAACTTCAAACCCACACAATTTTCTAGTGAAATAAACATGGGAGAAGGTGGAGTACAGAACAGTCAATGAGCAAATGTAACTTTGAACTAGGTCAGCATATAGAAAACAGAATCTGTTAAAGAATATATAGTCAAGCAGATGGGATCTCAGAACTGGGTAAATCTGACAGGAATAGAACTGTACTCAGTTAAGAAAAATTTAGAACGAAACACAAATGAATTGTGGTAGAAGGCAAGAAGGATCTGGTCATGTAGGTAGGCTGAAATGCTGGAGACTCTGACTCTGAAAAGTATAGTGGCAGAAAGTAATATTTCATCTCCAGCAAAGGAAAGCAGAAAAACTTGCAAACTCTAGTCACTTTTGGAAAAAGCAATTCCAAATTAATTTAAACGTGAAACATGATCCAGCTTACTCTGCACCCTGGAGAAAGCTGGGGAAGTTTGAGATGAGTGTTGGCAAAATCTACTGCCGACCAATTTAGAAAACCTTCAGTGATCTATCCGAAAACCTGAGCCAGAATCAGCCGTGTTCCACAACGCCTTCCAGCAAACCCTAGCAAGGGGACTTGGAAGAAACAAAAGTGTCAGAGTTTTTATCCCAACATTTAATAGTCTTACATAAAAAGAGTTTTCTCTATAGATTATTCAATTTGCCCCAATTTTCTTATATGCTTTGCTAAGTTAATGCTTTTCCTATTTGTTATTTTGGTTATATGGGATTTATATTTCTGTCATTTTGCTTTGTCTTAGTTGTAGCTCTGCCAAAAACTGCCTAGAGTTTCCAGTCATACTCTTCTGTTGTTTTTCCCCAGTTTAAAAGATCACCTATATAGACCTAAGTATCTTTTATATGATCAAACTTCTGTGTTTTCAGATATAACTGGGTATTGACTGGAATTCATATATGAGTGTGAAAAAATGGTTGAGTTTTTTTGTTGTTATACATGGATATGAGCTTTTTCTTTGACATATTACTTATTATGACAACCTCTTACATCACACATGAAAAATATTTGAAATCCATTATTTCTTTCCCTTCCACCAGTACTTCTTGTTCAGCAGGTGGTAAAAATCCTCCCTTTTTACATACCTGCTCCTTGCTATGTAACTTAGCTCTAAATAAAGCATGATCTTGATCTCTCTATCTCTTTTATTTCTTCTATTTTTAAAACAATGCACAATGTGTATACTCACTCTGTTATCTGGTTCTGTCTTGTATGCCCGGAACAATGTGTCTCTTGGGCTTCTCTTTTGGCTTCTGTCATAAGGTAAGGGAAAGGTTTCTGCAGGTAATGGAATTAGCCGCATTTTGTCTTCTGGGGTTAACTTTGTCCCCCAAAAGTTGATCCAGTCTCCTCTTTAATTATTTTGCCCTATCTATTAGATGAGACTGAATGTAGGAGGAGTTTTTCACATAACAATTACTTCTGTTTCACTGATGTTACTGCAGTTTCTTTCTCATGGATGTGCTTAGCTCCCTCCCCACAGAGAACAGTCACTCCTCTAAGTTGTATTTTTCACCCATTTACATTCAATTACCTGTTCCCAACTACTCCCTAGTGCATGGGCTGGGCTGATGTGCAAGAAAAAATGTCATACTTGATTAAGACCGGGTTCTAGGCTATTCACTTGTATTGGGGCAATCAGCTGGCAGAAGTGATGTTTCCTTGTCAGCAGCCCACATTGCTGGAGCTTGCAAACTGCTGTGAAGTGATGAAATCCATTTAATTTATTTAATTTGATTTCTTACCTCTTTCCGTTGTTGCAGCTTACCTTAATTATCATAATGGGTACAAACTGAAACTCCCCCCTAACCTTTCTCATGACATCTCTCTTCTGTTCGGTATCCTTAATCGTAACTTCAGTGTCAGACCGTTGCTTACCTTTCATGATCCCATAATCTTCATTACGTATTGGACAACTACGATTGTGTTGTAAATTCCAATTGCATACTTCAGGGTTAATTCTGCGTTTTCCAGTGAACACTCAGTTTTTCTTCCAGATCTCAATTACAATCTTATCTCATATCTGGTCCTAGTTAGACTTGCAAAATTGGCTTAGATTGATCACAACCCCCTCTGTAATTTCACATTCTTCTGTGCTCTGATTAAAAGCACATACTTCATGTGTTTCATTTTTACAAGGAATGCAGTGCTCCTCGAATTTCTAGTACGGTTTCATAGTTAGACTTCTATGTCTAAGATAGCTGAAAACTATTAAAACATTTGTGCTCTGAATCAGCCAGTGCTATGTGAAAAATCAGACCACCTCCTGTGTATGTAATTTTTTGGCTGCTATTCTTTGCAAGTACATTTGAAGTGCTGTGTGAACTTCCTTATGTTTTTCCTTTTTGTAGGTATTTCCAGCTCTCATCGTGCTTTTAGCTACTTCATTCTTCCACTGTGTGCATAATTTAAAAAACGAAAATGTCATTATTGCACCAGTTGCTAGCCTGATGTCAGAGTCAAGTTTCTGGGCATAGTGCAGGGTATCATAGCGGTCTGAGCAGATCAGGCTGCCTGAAGCTGCCACCGTCAGCGAAGTCTTTGTCGTTACCCTGATGCTGGGCTGTACAGTCCCGCAGCCATCCTGCTGTATTGCCAGTGTACGGTACCCAGCCAGCCAGACCTGCTTGCCAGCTGACCGAAAGATAACACGGAAGTTTTCATTTTCCTGCTAGATGAGTGAGATTGTGTGTGAACAGGCAGAAGGAAGAGGTGGCAACATGCATCTGGAGAGGAACAAGGGGGACACGACCGCACCTTTCTGCACTGGTTTGCGGTTGGATCAGTTTAGCCAAACCTCGGAATCACGCCTACAGACCTGCATTGTCAAGCTGTTTCAATTACAGCTCCTTCTGTGTTACACAGCACGGGGTTGTAGGTACAACATACTTCCTCACTGGTTGATGTTTGTCTGGCTGTGCCTCCCGTTGCAGCATCACCTCTTCATGGAATCACTCTGGACTGTTACAAGCATAATAATGGTTAACATCGGCAAATTCCTGAAAAGATTTAGTTTTATTGGGTTTGAGCTTTTCCCCCCCCCCGCCCCGTTGTTGTTTTCTTTTTTAAACTCTGGACGGTGTTTTTTGTACTGGTACTTAATCAAGTAGGAAAATGGCCTCCACTGAGAGTAGGGCAAATTATTATTACCTGTATTACCTTTTAGGTTGGAGATATTTATCTGATAGGGCATAATTAGAAGTAAACAACTCATAGAAAAACAAAACTTTCCCCTTTCTTGTCCCTGATCCTTACAGCATGTATGCATATACATGACCCAATACTGAAGTGATGTCTTCCAGAGTAAAGTAAAATAAATTAAAAAACAACCTCTT
The DNA here is from genome assembly GCF_017639655.2 of Falco naumanni. Classification (NCBI taxonomy): domain Eukaryota; kingdom Metazoa; phylum Chordata; class Aves; order Falconiformes; family Falconidae; genus Falco; species Falco naumanni. Next base: position 748,499 of record NC_054054.1, on the reverse strand, counting down.
TTCTTTGAGCATTCACATTTCTACTGAAACATGGCTGAATTTATCCATGAAATGCACAGATTAAAGAGTTCCACTGCTTCTGAATTTTAAAAAGCAACTTCTTACTGTTCTCCTCATGAAATTAAATGCAAGTCATAGAAAAAAAGAAAAAACCTACCCACACACCAAGAAACCAAGAGCAAACCTGCAAACCTGGTGTGTTTAGATGGACATTTGAACTGAAGCAAGAAAAAGCAAAGCAAATAGCGAGAAATGTTTTTGTTTAAAATCTACTAGGAAATATACCCCTCTCAGGCTTCTGAATCCTTTTCTCCTTAATCTTAAATAGCAGGTCTTTCAACTTAGTTGATACCCAGAGCATGGTGGGAGGAGCTGTGTCTGATCTGCAGCCACAGTTGCAGCTGGGAAAAGCAGCATTTCTCGTGAGGCTCCTTTGAACACAGCACCCCATCTGCTTTATAATGTTGCAGCCTGTTCCTAGGGCCACATGTGAGACACAGCTGGCTGGAGGTCGAAGTGGGACCATCGGGCGCAGGGGGTTCCTGGAGCTGGAGAGAGAAGCCTCTGTGTTGAACTGGGAATGCAGAAGTTTCCAGCATCACAGCGAGGGACAGCGAGGCAGGGTCTGGAGGAGAAATCCTCCTGCACAGAAACTTAACAGACAACATTCAAAGGGGGGGGGGGGGGTCTGGCCAGTAAATTGGTGGGATTCTACAACAGCCTCCCAGTAGGACTAGTGGGACAAGAGACCTAACTGGTTTCAACATCAAGTTTTATAAATTTATGAGAGTGATTATATACTCTTAATATATAGAAGCAGGGAATAGTACTCAGTGATTGAAGATGTTCCTGCCAGATTTAAATTCTAAAGCAAATAAGAAACACATTTTCTCAACTGAAGTACACAGGTGGAATGGGGAGAGGAAACTCAACCCTGGAAACCTTCGGCACATCCGAATAGGTTTCCTCGTAGAAATCTTACCTGAAGTTTAACCCTGGAACATAAAAATGCTTATTCTGTAGTGACGATTTCAGTACTGATGGACACGTCGATCACTGCTACAGAAGGTATCCTGTCACCTTGAATCTATCCTGTCTGCCAACCGCTGGATTACCAGGCCACTTTTATTTTACCACCAACCTGCATTGCTGTAATGTAAATGGTACGTCAGTCTGGCTATTGCAAATTTGAGGGGAGTGTAAAATAAACCAAAATGTTTATAGAAGAACAGTTTATAGAAGAAGAAACTCCGTGGAGAACAGTCAGTATTCAGGTTTAATTAAAAAGCTTCTGATTTATGTGAGGCTGCTACAGAATTTTTAGTTCACTACACCAGAATTACATAAAAAATCCGGCAATTCAGACAGAATTGCTATTTTATTGGTGTGGGTTTTAGGCCTTGACTATGAAAACGTGGGCTTCTTTCCTGTCAACAGACAGAGAATTTCCTGTATTGGTTTTTGCCCTCTGGTGAGAAAAGCTACAAATCTTACAAAAAGGAGCGAAAGAGAAGAAGGGAAACTCAATAGATACAGTTTGGACCATGCTGAAGTTAGAGCTTGATTAGAAATAGGCCAAATGCTCATTCTTAATTAAATGTATAGTAAAAATATTCTGAAATATGCATATTAAAACTTCCAGTTATTTCAAACCAACTTTAAACATTATTTCAATTTGGCCAAATATAGTTTGAGCTTTTTTTTAAAAAATACTGCTTTACCATGAGTATCTCTCAGAACAATCCTTTATATTAAATGCAGAAAGCTTCTAAAAATGCTCAGATAGCAAGACTGTGAAGTGCAAGTTTACATGCAGTGTTGAAGATATTCATTAAAATTGTAATTAGACTCAAGATTAAATTCAGCCGCAATAGAAACTTTGTGTGTAAGTGTTGCTACAGGAAGAAACCTCCAGTCTGAAAATTAGTTCAGCAGTCTGAGCTATTTTAATTATGCAGAGTTGATTATCATTGGAGAAAGAAACCTTTATTACTGCACCAGAATGCTGATTCCTTCCACCCCCCCGGCACACTGCCTGTTTTTCTGGGCTATAGTGTGGTGTGTGTTGATAGCCTAACGATGTTCTTTGTAAATAATAGGAAAGTTAATGTGAGTAAGTTCAGTGTCCTACGATTAACATTTTATTAAATGACCGTCCACATGGCCATTTAATGCAGCACCTATCTTGCTTATCATGTTACAGCAGTAGCTTCTAGTTGCATACAGAAACTTGGATTTGTAGTGAGATGGTTTTTAATCTGCAGAATTTTACAAAGCTGCATTCCAAGGCAACATCTTGTTTCCATTTTTGCAAACCCAAAGCTAGTGACAGAGACGCTGATGGATGGCTCTAACTGTCTAAAATGTCACAAATATACCTAAATTTGGCAAATCTGAGTATAGCAGAAGGAAATGTCCCTCCCCCTATTCATGTCTAATTTGATTATTGACAGAGTCCCCTAGCTTAGCAGCAGATTTTATACATCACTTGAGAAGAGCTTGATTCTCCAAAATGGAACTTGACTTTATTTCAAGTGTAAAAGCAGAGGGTACAGCACTCGCTCGCCTTGGCAGCCCCTTCGTGCACATGTCCTAGTAGGGGGTGGAGGTGATGAGTAGCTGTGCAAAGATTTTTGAGCAGGGTAATCCAACTGCAACGCTCTGCCTTGCTCCTGGGGAGACTCGCTTAGACTGCAGTGGCCAGAGAGGCAAGGTAATTGTTACTCTGGTTCAAAAAGGTTCTTCCGTCCATCCCTTAATTTTCGTCCATTGTCCTGGAATTTAACTTCCAGGCCTCACACACGGTTAGTCATTGCTATTTTGTTTTTAGGCATGCGAGTTATAACTGTACATTCGGGATCCCTTTATTTCTGGGTGGTTTTTTTTCGCTTCATGGCTGCTGCTTTTCAGAAACCTGTTCCTTCCCCAAATGTGCCAGCTTTCTCTGAGCTTTGTATGCATATCTGTGACTCTGTGAGTCTTGGAGGTGTCTAAACATTGAAACATAAGCCACGTAAGGTATGAACTCTTCCTTTCATTTGTCATGAAGAAATGGATATGTCAAAATAAATTGATGGATTTAGCCAGATTTACACACTTACAGCCCAACTACCTGTTTAGGTACTCTGATGTGATAAATTATACTTTCCACTATTCTCTCTATATTAGCGCATAGAAATATATCTTTTTGTTTGAAAAGAAAACCTTTAAGGTGAAATCGGGTTAATACATCCAGGTGGGCTAATTCATGTGGAAAAGCATGACCAGAGGAAAGATGAAAGGAAGACTGGGCAATGCACAGAAAGGTGTGGCAAGCTTTTCTGTGGCGTAATGCTAACCTACAGTTCTTCCTCCACTTGCTATTGTTACTGTCGCTAAAAATAGAGAAAATCCTCAGCAAAACTTCAGCCAAACGGATCTCACACTGTTGTCACCTCTCACCCAGCTATCATAAAACCAGAACATACTTTTTTTTTTTCTTTAATAAGAATGAACTGCTTTTTGTGACCTTTTTGTGAATGCCCTAAACTGTATGCTTTTTTGAATACATAGATTTAAGATTAAACCTTGATTTCTGTAGGTGTTGCTACGAGGCTTTTTGTAATTATAATTATTTTCAATAATGCACTGAAATAGGTGTTATCAACATATTGCTGATGGCCCTGGCCTGTTATTAATGATCCACATTATCCCTTTGGGGGGAGGAGAACAGACCTACAGCTCTGTGATCTGACTGAACTCTGTGCTGCTGGTAAATGTAATTTGAAAGCATAAGAAAGCTCCTGGTACAGAGCCAGCCTGGGTGAGTATCTGGGATTTTGAAGCCTGGGCAGTGCCATGAATAGTTTCTGGCAATAGCTGAATGCTGATTTTACTTGGTTTTTCATTGGTAATAATGTTGCCAGGAAGTGCTCCGGAGCAACCCTATCTCTGCGTTAACTGAGGCCGGTTCATTTATTTGTTAGGTTTTTAACAGTAACGACCCTATCATAACCACCCAAGAGTACGAGGGTAGCTTGTCCTCTCTGTTTAAGCCCACTTGTGCGCCGCAGGAAAGCAGAGGACCGTTATGTGTCCTCTTGTTGATTTGGTCAAGCACAAGCATCCAGTGCAGGCAAACGGTCCTTTATCTGCGCGCAGTTTTTGCAGCGTCTGTTGTATCTCCCAGGTAGTTCCCAGTTGAGGAAGACAGGCATGGGACTGCCCAATGGATACTCCCTAAAATCCTCTAGTGTCCCTTTACTGGGAGGGGATTTTAAAGGATGGGGGAAGGCTGGAGGAGAAAGATGGAAGGCAGTAGCAGTGCACATCTCATTCTGGGCCTTGAAGTGCTTTCTGGAAGGTTTTCAGATTCCTGCTCTCACTGGAAATTCTTTCTACAGACATTTTGGTAGTTCCTTCGTTGTGTTTTTTACCTGAGTAAGTTTTATACAGTACATGGTACTGGTGGGTTTTTTTTAATTGATTTACAGAATGTATTTTTTCTTTCATGTTATTTTCTGTCTTGCTGTCTGTATTAGAGAAGAATATGTAATCACATATTTGTTGTGCTTCTGCTGGTTGCCAATTGTTACTGTTACATCTTTTTATTACAATGGAGGTTCTTAGTCATATGTCATCTTCTCAATGTGCTTTTTCAAATACATAAGTTTTTTCCTTTATTCTGGCAAATAAACATCCTTGGTGTTTATAATAATGTGTATATCTTTCTCCATTGAAATACTCAATGCAGCAAAAATATGAGTTTTAAGAAATATTAGTATAACATGATAAATATGAACCATACCAGGTTTGACAGTAACACAAGTGAAGGTGTTCTTTAGTCTGTCTCTTTGTCTTCTTAAATAGCTCTCTGCAGATCATGGTGGATGGATTGACATGCAAGTAATTTAAATAGCTTTTTTTATTACTGATTTAAAGCCTGAAGCAGGAGAAACTTGTTTTAAGTAATAGACTTTTAAGAGGCTTTTTTCCCCCACCACTTCTCTGCTGTTTCTGAAAGAAGAGTTAGTTTGTGGCAGTTGATAGCCAATGTATTTGTATTTTGAAAGTTGAAGTTGCCGTTGAGTGTTGATTTGCTGCAAAATATTGCCTTTACAATAAAAGAAACACTTGCTGGTTACCCCATACACATTATTTAAGATATTAATAAAGAAAGAGGCGTATCAGCTTGTTATCTAAAGGAGATTCAAGAACTGAATCAAGAACAAGTTTTACTATTCTAGTGATTTATATTTCAAACATCTTTTGGAGGCAATTGAAATTCAGTTAATACATATAAAATGGTACTGTGAATTAAAAAAAAAAGTCGAATTATTTAAACATGTTGATTGTATAAGTAAATAAGTTTCTCAAAATATGTTTCACATAAAAAATACAATTATTTAACAAAATTAGTATTTTCTGCGGTGAAGGAACTAAGGTAATACCTTCTGAAGACAGTCTACCAGAATTTAGAAATAGTAGATCTCATTCACTAGCACCTCATTCTAGGCCTGGTCTTGGAAGGGGACAATAAGTTTACATTTTTTCAGTTTATAGGAGGTTGTTTCATCTTTCATTGCCTAATCACTGAGCTTGCTAGTTGACTAAGTAGAAGTGAAGAGAATATCCCCTCTCCCTGGTCTTCAGAGGCTACTGCAATAAATTCTGATTGAAAAACAAATATTAGTATTAAGGTTTTAATGAGACATTTTAACCCTGCTCTTGGATCTTTCACCAAGATTGTTGTAATTTGGAATTTAATTTTAAATACGTTTATTTTTTAAATGAAAACGTTATTTCAAAAATAAGATTTTCACATAAATTGCTTGAACTTAACTCGATTACTCCTATTAGATATTAATTTGTTTAATTTTTTTAGCTGTCCCTCAATAGACAAAGACAGTACTGGTATTTACTGGAGCTAATGATGAATTAACACAAGGAGCTACTAGAAATACCATGAGAGAAACATTCATACTCACCTCTTAACTCCAACAGGAAGAAATGAACCAAACTCAGTGGATATCTTTGTTTTCTGTCATTCTGTCATTTTACCTGGATTGTGCCTTTTTTTTTTTTTGTTGCCCCAAGGTGCTGAGGGACATGCACTCGTACTGAAAAGAGCAGATTTAAAATGGGCACACAGTCTTTACCCTCTAAACTGTGCTCTGTGAACTGGTTTTCTGTTTCCACCTGTGTCAGGAGGATGTGGGGCATTTAACACACTGAAAAAACGTGTCCTTGTCTTTCAGCTTGTACTTGTAGTGGAATACGTACATATAGCTTTTACAAATATAAATGATGCGTTTCTTGCACAAAGATCCTTCCAGCTTGGGTCCATGATGATTAAGCGAAAATGTGGCTTGAACCATCTGTTGGCAAGAGTTCTGAATCGGCGCGTTGGGCGAAATGCCCCGCAGCGAGGAAATGGTGGTGGGTGAGAGGGTCAAGTGGTAACGAGCTGAAAGGCACTTCCTCATCACATTTGTGAAGTACAATTTCTTGCCAGGAGCGGCACAGTTGTGAAGCCAGTGAGAGAACTTTCGCTCAAATCACCGTGTTTTAAAAAAGCACGCTGCAAAAATTCGTTTTTCAGGTTGAGCATCTTTTTGTTGCTGAACAGAAAAATCTCGAGTAGGTGTTATGGAAGGATAAAAAAAGGTATCTAGGATTAAGGCCTCACAGCTGTTTGACAGTATATATTAAAAGATCCCTTTGCCTTTTTAATTTTGGATTTTCCTTTCAAGTTTCTCTTGGTATCTCAGTGGAATTGGGGGAAAAATTATTAACACAATACTACGGCTTGCAGTTGCAAGGGAACTGTATATGCGCGCTAGACAGGTAGGCTAAAAATGGCTTAAGGGAGTAGCAAATATTTTTGGTATGTGTTTTAAGTGCTTGAGAGTGAAGACATCTGAAAAGCATCGGGGGAAATAATGAAGCGGCGGAACCTGTCTGAATATTTATTTTTCCTCAGTCATGTTTACATACTAGCTAGTCCATTTATTTATTTATTTTAAAGCTACCTCATAACTGCATACCCAAAATAATCTCCTGGGTTGCTTCCCTTGCAGTTTTTCCCTTGTGGGCAGAATTTTACTTTCCTCATGTTATAAAGTGTGCTGCCTGCCACGAAACCTATGTAATTTTGTTCTCCTAGACCAAGAGCTGGCTTTGAGGTGCCAGTGTAGAAATTTAACTCTCTGAGCACAGCACGATGGCACGTTGCTGTGAAATAAATGATTTAGGAATGGGGATCTCCTGCACGGAGAACAGCGAAGACTGTTCCAGCGTATGGCTGCTGGCTGTGAGGGCAGATTGGGTTTGCAGAGGTACTGCAGGCTGGCACCAAAGGGTGCTGAGAAGAAGAAGAGGGCTCTTTGCCGCTTTCCTGGCTGAATACCTCCCTGCCAGGCTCCTGTGGAGGAAGACTGGAGGGTTATCTGGGCAAAGGAATAGAAATTACCGATAAAATGTATTTCTGGCATATGTTAAGCTGCTACTGTAAACAAGGCAGTGGCATAAATTTTATGTGTTAGCTAAGAAGAAATACAGAAGCAAACAGTAACTTGCTGTCAGAACTTTAGCTCAGGCTGGACAGTAGGGTTGAAAACCCCTCCACCCACCCAGCCCCTTCCCTAACGTCAGTGGGCACGAGCATCTGCAGACCACCAAGCGATCACCAATTTAAGTGATGCTGGGCATGGCACTGCCCATCTGATTCTTTTCAGTTTAAGAGCAGGAGACAGAGACTGCAAATGATGGCAATGATCTCCAAACCAATGTCTCTCAGTATCTCGTGAGAGACTCACATGCCAATTCAGCTGTCTCAGCTGACACTCCTTTCCCTTGCTTCAATTACTCACTACTCTTATTCCATGTGCCGGTGTCGCTATCTTCGCTGACAACCCTGTACTTGCTACCTATTTGCATTAGACGCTTGTTGTCTCTCAAGTGTCCCGTAATACTTCATACTCTACCTCAGGTCCTGATGGAAACTAGTCACCTAAAGGAAAAAAGGCACACATCTTGTGTGCCTTCCCAGTTCCTGCTAATATTGTTCTCGCTGAAGAAAAACATTTTAAAACAGGTGTCTGGAGCCAATACGCCCCGACTAACACTTATGGGAATTCTTCTCTTGCTGCAAATGTTATTTGACATTTCTTCACCTTTGTTGAAGGGGCAGTGATGGCTGATAGATGGAAGGGCCTTGTGGCTCTCTGGCTTTCCTTGGTTCTTCTCTACATACAGCCCAAGAGCTGCTTTGCTACCCTCTGAGATGAACTCAGAGAAACCAGATGAAGAAATCACTGTAGCTCTATGAGCATATGTGCATTTTTAGTGAATATTCTTTTTGTGTGTATGTATAAATGGAAGCATGTTGCTGTGGAAAAAAGGTGGTGTTGGAAAGAGAAAAACTGTTTACGGCTCAAGAATCCTGCACATAGGGCAAAATGTACCTTGTTCTTCTGGAGCTGTTTGCAAACAAAATTTGTTCCTTTTAAAATCCAGATGTAGAAAACAAAGTCTTCTGGCTATCAAGGACTTCTTATGCACTTGCTTCATTGCCAGCTCTCCAAATATACAGGTATCTTTTCCGACTAAGTTTTTAATGATTCATGTGCTTGCTGGATGGGTGACCAAAAAGATTGCTTCGGTGCTGAAACAACAATTTTGCAGTGGGCAGATTATTGTTGCCAGGCTGCCTCTGCACACTGTAAAGCCAAATTAACAGAAGCAAGTAAAACAGCACTTGTAGACAATCCGTATAATGTAATAAACTTTTTGAAGTTTTACCATCCTTTTCCCCAATAATTCAGGTAGTTTCAAAAGACTGGGAAGAATAGGCAGTTTTCATTTGGCTGCTTTCATACTCAGAGTGCCACAAAACAGTCTGGGAGGGAGAAAAGAAAAACAAGCAAGAAAGGGCTGAGTTCTAGCATTGTAATAGGAGATACGGTCAAAATCCTGTGTTTGTTGATTGACGTGATTGTGTTAGGCAGCTCAACTTTCCACCTTCTCAAAAAACAATTTTCAGAATAAATAAATATGACAACATAAGACTTTTTAAAAGCTAGAATTTCTCTACTTCCCATTCAGATGATTGCTTAAAGGGAATTCACCAGTTTGATTAGAAGCATTTTTACCACATAGTCTATGATCTTTGTCAACTTGTGAAAAGAGGATTTAATAGAATATTGCCATTTTAACCCCTTAAATGCACTGCTCCTTTCAAAACATCCTACATTTGCACGGGTTCTCTGAATTAATGCAACTGTGGAGAAAAAGATAAAATAGAAACATAATTATGAGCTGTTTAAGGGGAAACAGTTCACTGAACTGTGCTACAACCACTGAACTAATACATGAATACATACTGACAACTCCAAGATTTTATTAGCTCTGAAAATCTTCAGTGACACCTTCTCCTGCAAGCACAGGAATCAGACAGAGGAGTGAGACTGCCTCAGAAGGAGGAGCTGGTTTCTGTAGTCGAATTCCAGAAAGCAGCCTGACAGCCTCTGGCAGGACAGACATCACGAATGTCCTCAGTAAGTGGATTCACAGCGGTGTTGGACCATTGTAAAGTGTGTATAATTGTTGCAGTTGTGCTGAGGGGAAAGGTGCACTTCAAATGCCGTGTTTTTGCATGTTTCATTTTGAGGATGGCAGTGAAGTACAATGCCTCGTAAAGGAGGAAGGAGTGAATAACAAGATTGTGCATGGCTGAAATATTTGTTTTCATTGCCTGAGCTTGCAGCCTAAGTCCATTCCAAAGTGCTTTTGAAGATGCTTTTCAGCATGCCCAACAAAACCCATACCTCATTAGCAGTCACTAGATGAAGTTGCACTTTCTAGTAAATGGGCTAGCTGGGCAAAAGCATTTCATGCCAGAGCCCATTTCAATAAACTTCAGTAGAACAGCATAGTGAAGGAGCATGACTAGGCCAAGAAATTTCTGTATTGCTGAAACATGAGAGAAACGTTGCAGATAATTGCTCTGTACTCCATTAAACAGGATACAGTTTCACTTCAGCCAAATTCCTGCATGAAAGTTCCTGGTCTTTCTACTGAACAGGGCAAAGCTGTGTTGAACCATTCAGGTTTTATGAATTTTACAAATCTTTCATGTATCAATAGGAATAGCGTTGACAGTTATGATGAAGTCCTCAAAATGGGAGGTGTGTGTGGGATGATGTAGCGTTTATGTATTTTATCATCTTTATGACACAGCTGATAAGGAGTTTGTCTTGATGATTAATACGAGGGAAAAAGAACAATAATAAAGAAGAATGCAAATGTGCATTTAATGGAGGAGGACTTAGATGATGGTCTCATGCTTTGTGTTAGCTATTGCAGAGAATGAAAGCCAAGGTAGCCTGCTGCTGAGGTCCCTTGGGCTTTACTTCTGGGTTCTCCTCTAATACCTATAAGCTTTGGTCAACAAGAGTAAATCAGGAGAAATCAGACATGTTCCTGGCCTTCAGCAGTTTTGGGTCATCACATCTGGCAGTGAATAAACGCTAAAAGGAGTGCATATGGTCCTCTTCACTTTGCATATTACGGGCAGTTCTCACAGAGAAGACATGTTAGTCTCATCAGGCCAAACTGCTGCCAGCAGAATAAGAGTAATTTCAAGACAGTATAGCAGCAAATAGCTACAAAATGTGATGGAATGACAGCCAGACTTGAACAATTACCTAGGTATTAGTACAGCAGTTTTAGAACTTACACAAAGTGTCAAGGACTGATCATTATTCATGAGAAAACACTGAAGAAAATATGTCAGCAAAACAACTTTTTTGCACCAATGATGTCGGTAACGCCTCTACCCTCATTTCTGAACAGTCACGAGGACGCGGGATTCAGCAGCATTCTTGTTTTGTAGTAAATATTTAAATAACACCAAATGAGTTACTGGTGTTTCCAGCAATATATATACTCTCGTCCTTTGACTCCTCGATGCCATGTCTGTGCTCCCACACCTTCTCCAGCTATTCTCTGCCCTGGATGGATCATGAACCTCTGGCCGATGTAGGCTGGTGTTTGCCCATCTGCGTGGGGGCTGTCTCTTCCTTGAGGCTCCTCTTCACGCCGTGGTTACCCTCCTGAAGCAATCATTGCTTTTAAGCTGTGCAAAGTGTTTGGTGCACAGTCCTCACTGAAAACGTGGGTCAAGAATTTTTAGGACTGTTAGGAGGAAATGGTGTTAAGGTGTTCAGCTTGCTTCCTTTTTGTCCACCTCGCACTGGGCTGCTCTGGAAGCGGTTCCTGGAAAAGTCAGCATCCCTGCTCTTGGAGTTGCAGTAACTTCCCTGCATTGCCCTGCAAGTGTGATGCCGCCTGCGGTCACTGCCTGGTGCAGTGCTTTTCCTGACTGATCTCTGGCTGTCCTCCCACAACTGCTCCTTCGTCACAGCTTGCAAAGGGACCCTAAGGAAGAAATTCCTTCTCTGGGGAAATCTCTTGGAGGCCTTTTATACAATTTCATTCCCCTTATGTGTATATGGACCTCACCAGTAGAAAGAAATTTTGCCCTCGAAAATTTGTCGTCGTCCTAGATCAGATTACAATTTCCACTCTTACAATCCCAGTGGAAAGTAGGCAGGATCAGTACTAGTCTAGGCTGTTGCCAGATGTCCTGTTTTTCAGCTTCACTGCCCAAAACCAAAAGTACACGTCTAGAGTAAACTGTAGTTCTTAAATAGCAACTTGTTGTTTAACTGTTTAGGGGAGTTTAAGGGTCTGGCAGATAGGAAGTGGTTTGTTATACCTTGCAAACTAGCCATGAAGAAGTATAGTATGAAGAACCCCCAGTGTTTTTTTCTGACAATTTTACATTTTACAAACAGACTGGAAGCTCTTTTAGAGCTCATGTTAACTTATTCTGTGAAGAGCTCACCTTCCCAGAGTTGCTTCTTAAAAGATCTCCAAACATATAAATCTACCTGAGAAACAACAGAGAAGTGCTTTTAAACCCTTTTTTCAAATACATTATGATATAAAGAAATATTGTGACCAGCAAGAACAAGTCTCATAATGCCATTTAGATAAATAAAGACATTTTCTTATTTAAGTTATTTCAGTTAAATGAACTACATATTTGGGGATCAGTTATCAGTACAGAATACTTTTGTAAGTAAGTACCTTTGATATTGGTATAGATAACCCTGACTTAATTTATCAAAAATATGGAGGAATGTCACACATTTCTGTCAGGGTATATAGCTTTTTGTAAAATAGCTGTAAGGTTTGCACTTACAGAATTGTCAGAAGAGAACCTCTGCTGCTGGTCCAGTGTTCAAAATATTTTTCTAATTCCATGGCACTAGTATCTTGTCCCTGTAATGCTTGCATTATTTCTAAAAGATTACTAAACACACTGTAGTAGTAACTTAATTAATATTAATAGGAAATCAGTGTCTGGGGAGTTTGTTGGTCTTTTAATCTGAATAAAAGATAAAGTGTTTTCTGATGGATTTTTTTAAATGCAAACTACATGCTTTTCTCTCCTCTTAATTTTTTTTTTAAATCCACTAAACAAACAAACAAAAAAGCTGAAAAAATTCTGTCATACCAGTAGTAATACCAGCTGTCTAGACACATAAGGTATGTGAGGTGATGCTGTGATGGAGCACTTCCCATTCTTCTATTTCGCCTTGCAGTTAGACTCTTTCTATTAAGGAAAATGTATATTCCCTGTTTAAGAATTTGCAGCTTGAAATAAAAAGGAGAATACTTTTCAGAGAAGAAGGGGGATACCGTCATTATCACTGTAACTACGTTTTTGCATAATCTTTGTGATAGATGAACGTAAAGCAACAGAAGGTAAGGAGGATTTGTGCAGCATTTTGTTACTGTGTCTGCAAAACCTTTTCTCTCTTTTCTTTCTCTCTAGAATGTTAAATAGAAGCCCTAGCTTGGGAATCGATAGTTCAATTAGATTATACGGTACGTTTTTGGATGACTGTTAGCGTAGCCAGGAGATTACTTTCCTCGGATATGGGGAGGAAGCTGCTCTGGAGTGGAAGCCCGTAGCTGCACCTTTAGCTAGCCTGCACTGGGACAATGCTGCAGCAAGAGACAGCCATAAGCTTGTGGTTTTATATTATGCTTGCTAGATGCCCAGGGACTGAAACATAATTAGCCCTCCTGCAGCCAGAAGGAAACAGAAATCATTTGCAATACATACAAACAATGAAAGGAAGGAAGTATTAGGCCCAGGTCCCAAAAAGTATGTACTCAACTTTAAGTATGCAAATTGTTGCACTGGAGTCAACAATACTGTCTAAGTGCTTTGGAGTATTGGAGCGTGGGTGCCATAAAATGACACTGCACAGACATTATGGGATAGCTGACTAGAAGTCTTCATTTTGAAAGTGAAAATAGTGATGTTTCGTGTAGTAGTAAAATTAAAACTAAAGTGTTTTTTAAAAATCTTCAATAAGCGAAGATGTATGCAAATAATCCTGCCTAATAGCATCACAAATATCTTGGCCAAGAGAGTGAGAATGCACTCCTGACCTCCTAAAATACTTTGTAAATTCTCTTTTCCAAAAACCCTCAAGCAGAGCGTCTGCCATTCTGTAACATCAACATCCATGTGTGTTGTGCAAATGCCATTTTGAATATTTATGGGAAACCTAACACTAAAATGTTTGAACATGGACTTATTTTGTGGCTATGAGATCATTCATATAAATTGCACTAGATTAAATAGGCTTTGGTTTGCAGTTTCCCCCCTCCGCACTCCTCGCACACAGACAAAGTGTATTTCATTTTGGGAAGCTTAATTTTTTTGTAGACTATTCTGGTAAAATATTACATGGATTGGGCTAAATTTAAGCATCTATTCTCCATGTTAAATAGTAGTGTGTCATTTCTAAAGCAAATTTTATCATCTAGGTGGTCTTCTGGTAAATTCTTAAAATAAGAAATAAACCTGAATTCTTAATTTAAAGCGGGCTAAGCATTTTCATAAAGATGCCTTTTCTGGAAGCAACCTTTTACTTTTATAAATGATCTGTCTGTTCAATAGTATAGTAATATTGCAGGCATCCTTTGTGAAGCTCAAGCATCGCTCATTATCATAATATTTCCAGATGAGAGGTTTGAAAAGGTTAGTCTTTATTCTTAGAGTAACCATTTCAGAGAAGCTGTAACGAATCACAATTAGAAAAATCACAGATTTTATATTGATCAAACTCCAGTTGCTCACTCAGAGAATTAATTAGAAGGGAACAAGAGCAGCAAAAGGTGCTGGGGAATTCTGAAGTTCAGAGTGCATAAGAGAGCCCTGACACACTATGGAATCCTGGCTGTTTATCTGAGCAGAGTTCTCTGGTTTTTGTTTGTTTCCAAATATGTCTGCAGCTGTCCTAACCTCTTTATAAAGAGCACTGAGGTTTGTAAAAGGAGGAGTGAACTTAGTGGTGTTTTTTGATGGCTTCTGTTGCATGAGGGAGAACAGAATTGCAACTGATCTGTGAAAGCAGAGCCACCAGTGAAGGTAAGGACACCAGTGGAAGAAGCAGGAAAGTTCAAAAGGACCTCTTAACAGGGAAAACAGAACATGTGGATATAACAGAATGAAGCTGGAAAAGGGGAAGATGCAAGCAGAGAAAAAAATAATATGACCAGTAAATATCACAGCAAACAGCACAATCCTTTTCCTGACCTCATCTAAGCTAAACATTACTGCAAGGATATGCTGTTGTATTTTCCCATTGCGCACTGTTTGGAGAGAGTTCTTTTGCTGTCTCATTCTCACCTACAAATATAGCATTATATGAGATATAAATGCATTATCTAAAATCTAGTTACCATCTTTAGGCACCTAGAATGCAGAGCTACGCCGCATGCAGTACAGTTGCCAATGTGTCTATGAACAACTTCTGAACTTTGCTTGGTGTTGTGGAGTCTCCATAAGTATCAGTTTCTGTTTTGATTACATATCTATTCACTTTCATCCTTTCACCTTTACATTGGGCCAGAAATCAAAGACTAACTGTGACAGTTTACATGGCAACAACCCTGTAAATGTAAACGTGAAAAAACTGATGAGGCCCTTACTTTAAAAAATGAGTTATCTGCTGAGGTATGCCAACAGTTTCTGGTCAGGTCTTGTCAAAGGAAACGAAAGTACCTTGCCAAGCATTGGAGGGAGAGATGAGCAGAGAGAAGCTTGGATGGACAGACCAGAACCAAAGCAGACTGGCATGATTTTAAGAGATATGGTAAGGGAGGAAGTCCTGGAGTTATCAATTTGGATTAATATATATCCCTGGACATGAACACTATAAACCGAAGGAATAAAGCTTTGCTTAAACTACAAAACGTACGTGCGAAATATGCTGGAGAGCCAAAGAAAGAGACTTGCAGAAGCCTAGAGAGAAAACTAAATTTCCATGAGTGCAGTGTGGTAGGATTCAAACACCATGCACAGCTGGCCATGCAAACTACAGTGGACCTGTGATACATGTATTTCACTGTCTGGGTTGACAGAATGTGAAAAGTTCTTTGGTTTTCGGTGAGATAGAGAGAAAAGTAACCAACCATAAAGTATAGGGATTCTGGTTCATCCTTTTGTCTGCCACACTGTTTGAAGATAACAAAGGAAAGGAGTCTCTGTTTATTTGGGAAGTGCTGTCATTTCACATTACTTTACAACAAGGTAGAGATGAGTTCCAGCAACGGAGCTCAAGATCTGAACCTCCCCAGAGACTGGGAGGTATCTTTGCTCTGTGCCTACATGCCCATGTGCTGAACCAGTAAGTGTTTAGACAGCAATTGTTCCGTGTCTTTATATGATAGATGAGGAAAGACAAATCTTGTTTTGCTATTCCCCTAAGCATCAAAGCTTAGCCTTGAAAAATTGTTGAGGAAAATAAAATGATAAAACCCCCAAGAATTAATTGGCCACTGCAACTTTTAAGGGTCACAGCCTTATGGGCTTTACAGGCAATTCTTCTGCTTCATCAGCTCTGCCTGGGTAAGAGGGGCAGGCTGCCACCACTTCTGCAGTGACTTGTGCTCTGTCCGGTGTCACTGGGTTATTCTCCCTCCAGAAAACACTAGGTGTAAAACAACCTGTTGTCAGTGCAGCTGCCACTGTGCGAGTGAGAACCTGTCATGACGTTGAAAAATGCCACCGACGACAATGGATGTTTGTCCCTTTCTTCTTGCTCCCTCCACTGAACACTGTTCAAAGGTGAAGGCTGATAGCTGGTGCCATGTTAGCAGCAGCAGTGGATATACCAAGGTGAGGAACAAATACATTCGGTGTGAATTATTGTTTCACGTTTTCGCTACAAAATCAATGACTGATACAAATTGAGCATATCTCTGTAAATAAAATTTTAGCTAACCTACAAAACCCCCATGATTTGTTTGCCTGCACCTTATCTCTTTAGAAATGATTAATATTTTGTGGTATCAGGGCTGTAAGTCAAACTAGAGACATTATTAAAAATCTAGGAGAAACAATGTAAAAAAACGATGCCTGTGATGAAACTTCAAATCCAAAATGACATTAGAATGGTATAGGTTGATCATTTTCTCATTAATCTAAAACTTTCATGCCATAAAATAGCCTGATCCCTAGAGGTACTGACTGAAGCTTAGCAGTTGTTTTGTACACATGTAGTTTATTTTTTTCTGGCAAGATACAAATGAAAGTATGGTATCTGCTCCAGTGAAGTTAAATGAGAGATGGAGACAAAACCTAGACAGGGAAGATTAATCACATCATGTGATTACAGCTAAACTAAACTCTTCAGCCTGAGTTCTGTGATGTTTCTGTCCTTGTGCTGCTCCGGGGGAGAGGGGCTGTGTCTCACTCTTGCTTATGAAGTGTCTTCCCTTCCTCCGCTTACCACACGTTCTTGGACATTTTGGCTATGCCATCTCTTCCAGCATCCACAATTCAACACCAGCCATGGCTTTCTGGAGATACTCCTGCCTTGCATTCTTCCCCAACAAAAGGCAATAGATCTCATGTTGGAGTCCCCCTGCCCTCCTCCCCCGCTCAAATATGGCAGTGGCTGCAAGATCTGCTGCAAGATCTTTCTCTGAATATTTTAAAGTCTGCAGGTTATGCAAGGGAAGGCCATGCTTTTTCTTTTTTTTCCACCTTCTGCTTTCATAGAAATGTGTAATTTTCAGGAGCTCTGAAGCAGGTAGCTGCTGCACTGCTGTCCAAGTAGCTGTTTTGCAGTAGATACGCTGTGGCCTGGATGGACATCTGTTGTCCAACTTCAGCCTGAAGACTGTCTGATGAGTCCGATTGATCTGAAAATATTTCTGTGCAAATAAAACACACACATACACCCATGCACCCCCTTTTCCAAACTCCATTCCAAGGCTACTGTAAGAAATATGCGGGCAGCCCACAAGACCCTATTGCTTTACGAGAGTTCTGAGCTATGCATCTAATGACGGGGTGTTTGGTGGTCTGCGAGAAACGTTGAGACTTCACTGAAGACCCATCATGCAAAAGCTTTGGAACTCAAAGATGAACCTCTCTGATGTTTGACAAACCTGAAAATCTGGCATGCTTTTATGATGTCGTGACAGATGTTGGTCATTAGGCAGGGCTGAATATTGAAAGGGTTTTCAAATATCATGGGCATCTTGAAGGAAAGCCTGAAATTGCCAGTGGGGAAAAGGAAGCCTGGACGTGAGGCTGATTGTGTAGCCATGACAACCAAACCGGAGGAGATGTGAATGAAGGCAGGCATTTGGAGCCGAGCTGGGCAGGGTGTTGAAGAAAAGGCCAAATATTAGGAAAAAAAAGTGGAGCTGGTTGCTGGTAGACAGACTTAAAGTACGGGGAAGGAATATGATCAGAAAAAAGCATGGGATGCATTTTACAATGTGCTGTGCTTGTGAATGGTATATGGAGATTTTTACGACATGAGAGGAGGGTGTTGACTCTGTAAGGAGGAAAAAAGCAACTGTAGAAATTATACGGAGGAAGAAGTATATCAGGTGATAGAGCTTCAGTGCAAGGGCAGGTATCTGTGTTGTCTTCAGAGAACGCTGTGGTATTGACTGACACAGTAGGAAGGAAAGAACAGAGCTGGGAATGGGAATTAGCGGTCCCTGTGTTTCAGTTGTGCGGTATTCCACTCGGAAATGCCAGATGTGGTCTTGGCTGGACAGAAATCAGTGGTGAGTGCCGATGCGCAACTGAGCTGTCGGCAAAATGTTGGCAGTTGGAGCACGTAAATGGCTGCCACCTACCCAGGAGGGGTTGTAGGCAAGGGGAAGCCAAGAAGAAAACAGTTTCCTACATGGATGTATCTCTGGATTCACTCTAAGCTTTGTCCCTGTCCTGCTGTGTGATACTGGACAAGTAATTTAAATCTGTCTCTTGTCCTACCCTGTGACTTCATGATATTCACAAATCCTGTGAAAAGTATGCTTGTTCTGTTTCTTTTTTAGCTACCTGTGTGTACAAAGTTGACCACAATTGGCCTCACTTTCAGCGGGGTCTTTTAAACGCAACCTTAATAAATTTACAAATGAAAAAGAAGGAGATGTAAAGAAGTATGAGGAGCATCGCAGGATATCCCGAAGTCACAGCCAGTCACTGTCACGTATCTCTCACTGCTTCTATTCGTTACACTGAGAAGGTTCCTCCTTGTGCCCCAGTGTTTGGAACGCCGGTTCCCCAACGGGCTTTTGCAGCTCTGTGCGGCCCTTTCTCAGGCCTAGGAGGGCTAGTTGCCTGTGTTGAGGCTGCCTGCTTCTAAAACATTTGACTCAAAGTCTCTGTTTGCTACATGAATGTAAAAAAATTCTAGAGTTATTATACTTCACAACTAAACATTATTGTTTGAAAAAGAAAATTCTTCTATTTGTTTTAGAATAAATATACATTTATTCTAGACAAATCTAGGAGTCTGATTTTCCTGGCTACAAAATAGAAAATAAAGCTACTAATGAAAAAAATCCAATAAACGACAATTTTGTTTACTTAACCAGTGACGTCTTCATCTGCTTCAGCAACTCGGCTAATGTTAGGGAGGCTGACAACTCAGTCTCCAAGTTCAGGCTAGTATGTCTTTGAGAATTTTTCTGAATTTTTAACCCAATCTTAAAGTAAGATTATATTTAGCTCTTGGCATGTTCCAAAGCCTGTATTGCTCATGACTGGTTACATTTTTGGCAAATGGATGTAACCATTCTTTTTTTTTTTTAATTGACCACCACGAAAAGCAGTAAGCTGGAGTGCGCTTCAGGAAGACATGGAGCCGTACAGAAATTCAGGATAAATTCAACTCAGCGAAAGAGGGATTAAGGCTACACGGTTTCCAGCTCACACTCACCCTCTGTGCCAGCCGTGGCCTCCGAGTGGGCCCTGCTTCCTATCTAGGAGTTCCGTGTTTCACCAGAGAGACGTCCCGTAGATGTGGCCACTTCACATCGTTTGCTGGGCTACTCTAGGCTCATACAGCTTTGTATGTTGCTGGCACATAAGTAACTGTGGACTCATAAATCTGACCTGTAATTTTTTTTTTTTTTTTTTTTGTTTTCCTGTAAAGTGGCATGTGTAGTTGTTTTGTTTCCCAAAAATTCTGCTGTGGCTCAAAGCACACATAGTATGTGGATGCTGTGCTGGCATGGCTACCAGGCTCGATATCAGGTAACAGAATAATGGCAGATAGGTTGGGAAAATCCTGAAGATTCTGTTTTTCAGCCTTGGGCAACATGGGAAATAGTAACGTGAACTTATTTTTAAATATGGCATCACAAATTAAAAATAAACTTTCTCTATTTTTACCTGTTTAAATGCAAGCGTGATATTTGTGGTATTTTGAAACAGCTCCTTTACATCCATGAATTTTGATGATAAGGTTACTACCTAAAGAGTTAATTTCTGGGAACACTTACCCAGAGCCAGAATTCTTGACGAGTAAAAAAAGCGGATTGAGTTACTACTTTATTGTTTAATAACCTGGTAGGTTTTTCTTTGATATTTCTTCTTTTAGTTGCTAAGAAAGCCACAGATACTTTTTCAAGAATTACGCAGAGTAGAGTAGGTGTTTCTTATTATTTCTTCAGATGTTTATGTTTTCAGTGCTGGAGTCTCCTCTGGCCTAGGGACAGAGCAAACTTATGACTTCAGTCTTGTGCCAATTATTTTAAATACTTTTGACTATCATTACTACATGAACAGAACTTTATGCACCATCAATATTTCAAATGTAAATAAAATAGTTCTTTAAAAATGAATATCACTTAAAACATAGTGCTGCTTGAATGTTGAGGAGCCATTATGTTTAATAGCATTTTTAAACTATTAAAGTTGAGTGGTTACTTTTTATTTTGCATTTAGTCACTCATGGGAGACATTTATTTTGTCTCATACTCTGCAAATAGTGATGCTGTTAGTAGAGAAGGTTCTCATTTTGAATAATGGTCTCCTTTATATAATATCCCTTAGTATAATATATTCATATCTTAGAGAGGAATGAAAATTCACAAACTGTTAAGGGGTGTACAGAAAATCAAATGAAATGTATGTCTATAAAACATCTTGGGGGAGGGGAAGCAAAAGGGTGAATGTCCTAGTCTAGTAATTATATGGTTTGAAGTTAACACCCTTTTTAAACAATGGCGACGTCAATAGGAAATAATGATAATAAAAAAAATAATTTGTATTATGCATTTGATAAGATTTTTTGCAATATCCTTGGACAGTGAACTCCAGGACAATTCGGAATGGCTGACTGCATGAAAATGTGGAAAGAAATTATGGAATTAGATGCAGCAGTTTTTATAGCCCTGACTTAGCTTTATGTAGGCATTTGAGAGCCATTCTTGCTATTTTTTATTCACTTTTTATGGCTATTCCAGCATGTTCCAGTGATTCTCTTTTTATGCTGTGGTAGCACCAAAAAGAAAGGCTCATTTATTTGCTACAAACCTTGCAGAAAAATGAATAAAAGACTGATTCATCGTTTGTTCCACACAACATATTTTTTTCTATTACTTTTGGGTGCCTTGCCAAATGCCTGGGTTTATATTTCCTGATCCTGAGTGCTTTGAAATTTGAACCAGAGAAATGGACAAATTGTAGGTATAGGCGTACAAGTCTTTTTGGAGACTCTTGATTAAGACGGAGAAGCAGAAGTGGGAACCAGAAACTAATACACATTTAGAAGTGCTTAAAGCATTGGTGGGGTGAGGGATGTTGGGTAGATAAACGTGTATATGTATGTGTAACTGCTAGAAGCTACATATATGTAGCCACCTACTTGAACCTGCAGCTGTTATTGCTGTCAACAGGAATTTGTCGAGAATAGTATATATCTCTACCTATTTAAGTAAATACTGCTTTTAAAACAGTTATTTATAGCATAAAATTAGCATTGACGTTGCTAGACTTTGCACTTACCAGAGCTGCAAATGGAAAGTCAGCAACAAATTTTGGAGGTTTCGGTGTGGTGTTGGACTCTGTGTTTCGCTTTCTTCAGATCATGTCAGAGGGGACAAATCAATGCATTGCAGCTTAAATGTATTGGTCTGGTAAAGACTCTTTAGAAGCGAGTGAGATATAGCCAAAAAGTCGGCACTACAGGACTGTCTTTCAATTTGTTACGCCATTGTAAACTTCAAAATATACTTCAGTTTTAAAGAAGCAAACCTTGCAAATTCCTCTTTTTCCTAAAGCAATCAAAATCTGTATGGATTCAGGCAATACCTTTTTCAGTAACCACGTATCATTTAGCTACCCATTTGTGCTTTGTAACCTTGACTTGATAAAGCTGTTTAAAAAGTTTTAAGAAATCTTTTGTATGGAGGATTGTTAATACAGGGAAAAGATCCTATTACTTCAGATAAAGACTAATGCACTACAGTAGCCTTTTCACTGAATATAAGCTATCTTGTCCAACACGTCTGTAATTCTGTTAAATATCTATTTAAAAGATGTCTAACAGTGTCACTAAAGTGATAGATGTTATTTTTACTTTTAAAACTAAAAAGTGCAGCACCTTCTGAAATACTTTAGGATCGTTTATGTGCAAAATGAATGCATGGTATACTTTAAAGAATAGAGTTTTCAAGTCAGTAATTTTTGCACTCTTTGAGATTGTTTCAATTGCTACAATAAGGGAATTTGATCTTCAAATAATTGGTGGAGCATTGTGAGTTTTATGTGGAATCTGTGGTCTTTTGAGCATGAAACATAATTGCTCTTTGCTTTTAGAAAGGTTTTCTTTCAATAGTATATTTCCTCATTCTCGTTAATGGAAATTAAACAATTTACTTTTTTTTTAACTTGGAAAGTTTGGGCAAATTTATGTCTAGATTTATATCTGCGTTATCTATCTAATTCAAGTGCTACAGGTATTTTTGTATTCAAACTATTAGTGTAGCATACAAATAATCTAGTTAATTGATGCAATTCGTATTGTGCTGTATGGCTTGGTGTAAAAATTTAATGTAAGCAGGAGCTTGTACAGAAATTTTCCAAGGAACTGATCTGGTGGTAATAGTCAAAGAAATTTTTAATGAACTTCAGTGTCTCATGTTATATAGAAGCATAGATATACATGCTTGATACATATTTTTCTCTATTAGAATTCAGTTTTAAAGAAATAGAGGTACCTTGGAGGAACTGCTAGCCAACACTATTATTTCTTTTGCCACTATCAGATAAAGAGCTTTTAAGCCAGTAGATTCATGGTGAATCTCACTTTTATAATGCAAATAAAACAGATGTTGTCTGTATGATTATAGTTACTTGAGTCCCGAGGCTGTACTGTGACGTGCAATGTGCACTTCTCACTGCCAAGACGTGGCCTTTATCCAACGTATACAATCTAAAGAAAAGTTTAGGCTCTATACTCCGATTTATACTTTCAGATCACCATGGTTTTGTTATCTGCACTGTGTGTGTGCAGTAGCTGATGAACAGTGGTTTTGCTTGTATACTGTGGACAGTGTTTGGAAATCAGCATATCTTCTGGTCCAATCTTCTATGGTCATATCTTCTATGTATCTTCATCGATAACAATGTTTTATGAAGTTGAAGGTACTGTATTCTTTATTTTCATACCTCTACCTGAAGCTCTCAGAGGTGTGACATCTGGGGTCAGGCAAAGTAAATTCTATGTTTCTTCTCCACGTGCAGGCTATCTTAGCACTATAGAAAAGCCTATGGTCAGTTGCTCTTCAGTTTACTGTCATATATCCTTACCCACCATGTTGTTGTTAAAGAAGAGAAACCATGGATATATTCAGTGGAATAACGATGCTGGACACTGGTTCCCAAGAAGTTGCTGTGTGTTCCCCTTCCAAATCACTGTCCCTGTTCCAACTCACAGACATAACTTTAAAATCACTGTTAGGGCTTAAAAAAAAAAAAAAAAAAAAAAAAAAAAGGGAAAAGAGGCAAGCTCTTCTAAGCACAAAAGAGAATTTTAAGGTCGAGGGCAAAAGTGGATTTATTGAAAGTGCCTCAACTCCTAAGAAGTGCAAGAATCGCAACACCTGCCTTTGCCGAGCGTTCCTTGTTGCTTAAGCTGTGTGTAGCTGCTCGTTAAGCATGCAAGCTAAGCTTTCTGGCTCACCATGAGGCACCTGTTTCTCCCCTAACAGAACAGGGCATCCGAGTCATCCCATTCAATCCAGACAGCTTTTTCTTAGAAGTTGCAATGTCTATGTACTTAATTTATTGATCTGGATCTTGCACCCTATGTGTGGCCTTTGTGCCTAGCATCAGGCTTTTGACAGAAAAAGGGAACTTTCCAGTGGTGGCATGAAATGTGGAAGGTTCATGGTTTCTATGTGAGATAATCTAGAAAGGTCCATGCTACCTGGATTTTTAGAAGATACAGAATATTTTATGTGATGGCAGAACATCTATGCATAGAACTTAATAGTGGGGCCATTGTTTAGGTTAACCTCTTGCTGACTTCAGAAATATTTTACTGGATGTACAGAAAAGAGAACAGAACTGTTTATATTGATCATACATAGCTGTAGAATCTTTATGGGTTGTGCTTTTTGGAAGACTGGAAAGCAAAAAATCTTGAGACTAAGCATAAATACCAGTAGGTTACATCTCTGCATTCTAGGCATTTTGCACAGCCTTCATGAGAAGAAAAGAAGGCTGTTTAGAATGTTCTGAGGATCGGGAGGTGAACATTTCAAGTGACCAGGGTGGCAGTTTCAAAAAAAATAAGACCTCCGCCTACAGGCCTAGGATGACAGAAATATTATATGTGGACATCAGGTAAAGGGGCCACTTGTGAGGGACTTGTGCTTTGTGGTAAAGGTTTTTTATAACTAGAAGTACAGCATGCCATCACGAGGAGCTCAAGCCATGCAAAGGTAGAGCGCCTCTGCATCAAAACAGGGAGGAGCAGTGTGAAAGGGAGAGGACCCTTTCTTCCTGGAAACTGTCCATAGTAAAAATGCCTTTTTAAAATGAATCTCCTGGCTTATTAACCTACATCTTGTTACTATTTTGTCAAAAGTGTGGAACATACTGAACAGAGAGAAAGACGTGAATCAGTACTACACAGAGCTTATGGACATATAGTGTCTGTCTTTCTGCATTATCATATGAAAGAATGGAGAGTTTATATTTACTTTTTGGTGGTTAAGTGAATGCCAGTTTACATGCCCCTGGGGCAGAGAAAAATCAGACCACCAGTTCCCAGGAATGCTTACATTCTCCCCAGTCCCTCATTAAGTTTTATTACAATGCATCATGCAATGCTTACTGGAATTGGTCCCATCCACAGTTGAGTCTCCACCTATGATTCAGGCTGATCCTCCAGCTGTGATTCACGTTGAGGTGGTTCAGCTTCTCAGTGTACTGGGTTTACTAAGAGTCACCAGCATCCTGGGTTTGCAGAGCAGACCACAGCAAACTGGGATAGTATCCGTGCATCTCAGAATAATGGCAGTGATCAAATTGTACCCAGACTATCTGCAGCTCATCTGAAGTACTTTTACTTTGTTACAACAGTTAAAAGTGTCATGAATGTGCTTACTCATCATTTACTGTGATGCCTGTTTTTATGTTTGCGTTACTATACAGCTGGACGCTCGGGCAAGATAAAACACTTCCCCAGGGCTAGGTAGTATCTCCCTGCAGAGAGGGGAACAAAGAGATACGTGGCTGATGAATAGTTGGAAATGTGACATAACTATGGGAAGTCCTTAGGAAGTGGAAACAGAAAATTTGGTGGTAAAGATGAGTTCAGAGAATAGGGTTTGGATTGAGGTGCCAGGTACCGTACAGGAGCTGAAATACACATGTACTCCAAGTGCTTGTTTCTCCAAAATAGAAATATTTTAGCAGAAATCTGAGCTGCTTAGTACCAAATGAATTAAAAATCCCTAGTTTTTATCTAGCAAGTAGTTCTTCCAGTCTTAACATTTATCAGTAGTGAAGTTTGACCTCTTATATCTAGGCCACAGATTGTCACTGATTATCTCATCAATAATCCTAGTTACCTGTGTTTGGATAGCGCTGATTTTCTAGTTGTGTTTGATTCAAATTTTTTCAGGACTTAGGGAATCCACCACTTCTCTTGATACTGCCAAGAATTTATTGCTGTCATTGTTACAATTGTACCTTCTTTCCAGGATTCATTTTTTCTGGATATAAATTCCAGTCATGATTCCCTGTTACATCTCTTTCTGTGAAATTTAAAAAGCCATTTACAACTTGGAGATTTTTTTTTTTTTTTAAGGTGTTTCAATTTTGCAATCGCATCTCAATCTTCTTCTGCTAATCCACACACACCAAATTTGAACCCTCATTGTAAGTTCTCCATCCCTTACCCCATTTTTTTAGCTCTTTGATTCACTTTTAATGCAATTTAAAAACGTGTTCACCCGAATGTACATAGTGTCCCAGTACTGCTGCAGAGAAGGGTAAAACAATTTCCCTACAGAAAGCGAAGGGAGATAATAGTTTCCCATACTATATCTGATTTAGTGATGTTTGTTTACTTGAGATTAAAAGGGAGATGTGTTCCCTCTCCTAAAGATGTGGTCACATAAAGGTTTAGTTCTGGAAAGCCCTTATTCACCTGGCTAACTTCACTGATTCGTTAGGTCTGACCACGCCAGCATTACCTGATATGCAACTGTAGGATGTGTTGATCTGCAAATTGCAAGAACTGAAACCGCTGAAGGAAGGGACTGTCATTTCATAAGGAGTTTCTAAATAGTATGTGGCACACTGGGTCCTAGCCTAGTTGCAACTTTTAGATACTATGAAAATACAAAGGTTAAATTTATTATGATAATAAAAGATTGTGGGAGCTGTGCTGCTGAAATCGATCAGAGTAAGATTAAACAATAAAAAGCTGGTTCAAGGCACACTGAAGTGGGGAGGAGCATGCATTGGACTTTGGATCAGGCCCAAAATTAAAGGTTTCTTTCTTAAAAGATATTTTAAATTCACTATATAGATTTCCTACACATTTTTCCAAGGACCTTTAAGAAATAAAAACTTAAAAATCATCACCTTTCTTATGTTCTATGTTACTTGGAAGTATATTTCCTTGATAAATCAGTGACACAAACTCAAATAGTAAAAATAAATGTTTTTTATTTTGCAAATGCCACCTGCACATCTTAAAGCCAGTAAGGTTCTGCCTGTGTGTGGAGGGGGAAGAGCTGTTGTATTGATCAGCTGAAGTGCTGCAGAGACTATAAAATGATAGGCATAAGGAGGAAAGAAAAACAAAAAGAAATCACAGGAGAAGATATAGCAGCAGAAAATCTGTTGAAGATAATCCACTGATGTCGTTTTCTCAGTTTTATTCCCAAATGAGACTATATTTGGTCAAGACCAAGCATATCAAACCTTAAACATTTGGTTTGTATTTTTTCCCCGTGAAACTTTGAAGGAATTATAAAGAAAATCAAGGCATGTCTTTAAAAATTCTGATCAGGTTTCCTCTGGAGTCTTGCTGCTGGAAGAATGTCTTATGGGTAAATTTCCACTCTCTCAGCAGGGCAGTGTTTTGCATGAACCAACTCCCAGGAGAAAATGTTGTGTGCTTATTCTGTACAACAAGGCTTAGGCAGCATCTCCATATTAAACTGACCAGAAGGAGGGAGGGGAAGCAGTTGACCTGAGGGAAAACGGGGAGGCATGAGAAGACAGCATTTATTTCCAAAGCCAGACAGTGCTATTCATAAAACTAAACATAAATAAATGACCAAACACAAAAAAAGCCCTCTGAAATATTTGTACCAGTTTCCAGTGTGCTATACTACTTACAGCAGTTAAAGAGTGGGAATATCACCTTCCCAGAAATGCACTTGTTAAAGGTATGAGATAAAGCTCCTCAAACTAGAAATCCTTGTGTCAAGTAATTTTTTTTAGTCTCTTTTTGAGACAGTTAGAAAATTACTCCCCTTCTTTATTCTTTTATGCTTGGACTTCAGGATTTTTTATGCTTCCTAAAAAATTGACTTAACTTTTCAGTCTTTTTTGAACCTGGTTGGCAGTACATAGTGTCTCACGGATGGAGCTTGTTGTTACTGGGCTATTGCTTGGTATGGCTCTGTGATTCAATACTTTTAATTATCTTTTTATTACAACATGTCCCAGGTCCTAACATACAGTAGATTTACTGATAAGGCTATATACCACTTGTATTGTATCCATTTATAGTCATTTTTATAATGGTATCTTGCTAATAAAATGTTATCTTATTCATTCAATTTGTGTGTAATAAATCAACAGACTGTTCACTTTCTTCTCATGCAGATATCAGTGTAAGTATGTACGACTGTGTGCATGTACTAAACCTGATGATGTTGCTTGCATACAAATGGAAATTAGCTTAAGAGCATTTCATTAATGAAAATATAGCTGTTTGCCTGTGACCCAAGTAAAATTAATACCCTAGATGAAATAAAATAACATGGGACTTTATTTTACCTCTCACAAGTCATTTGAGAAAATGCATCCAGCCCATTTTTTTCCTGCCGTTATTTCTATATTACAGATTGCAAACCTAAATAATTGTAAATGGTATATGATGCTCTCTCTCAGTGTATTTTCCTCTGTATAGGATAAATCAGGGATTCCCCAATTTACGTTTTTTGTGTAATACCACTAAGACGCTGCATTACCTAGCTGTGGAAGCAGCAACAAATTTCACTCTACATATAGGCAAACAAGGATGTATTGAGCTGCTTATGCTGCATTGATAAAGCATTTAGAAATGTGTGATGTACATAATGGAAAATGAAGTAATGCTCTATGCACTTGCTTTAAAGGTGGCCCATAGGAAGCAGTACTTGCATTGTACCTCCTTTCAGAGGAACCTGAATCAGACTACAAATATGAGGATGTGATGACAAACACAAAAATACCTCAGATTCAGTCTGGATCCTTTGTAAAGTGTAATCACTCCCATACAGATAGTAAAAGTGTGAAACGAGCTTTAAAATATTTGGAGAAAGTGCAGAATTAGGTATTTCAATCTCTTGTAAAAACTAGCAAATAAAAAGCCCTCCACAATTCTGTTTGTTCTCTGTGCAGCTGTTCTTCCCTGTAGAAGAATAATCCTAACAGCCATGCTACTTAGACTATAGACTACTTTAGACTTGACTTTAGGAAGCATTTATTTGTTGAGAGGGTGGTCCAACAGGGGAACAGGCTCCCCAGAGAGGCAGTTGATGCTCCAAGCCTGTCAGTGTTTAAAAGGCATTTGGACAAAGCCCCTTAACAACGTGTTTTAGCTTTTGGTCAGCCCTGAAGTGGTCAGGCATTTGGACTAGATGGTTGTGGTAGGTCCCTTCCAACTGAAATATTCTAATTCTATTCTGTTCTGTTCCATCCTGTTCTAACCTATCCTATTATATCCTATTCTGTTCTGTTCTACTGTACTCTATTCTATTCTATTCTATTCTATTCTATTCTATTCTATTCTATTCTATTCTATTCTATTCTATTCTATTCTATTCTATTCTATTCTATTCTATTCTATTCTATTCTATTCTATTCTATTCTATTCTATTCTATTCTATTCTATTTTATTCTATTCTATTCTATTCTACTCTATTCTATTCTATTCTATTCTACTGCAAAAAGGCAACTGAAGACTAAAATCCACACATTTTTAGGAAAATCTAAATATTTAATGTAACTGATACAGGATGGACAACTTAGGTCCTAAACAAGAACTGCGTCACCAAAAACCTATACACAATAAAGACAGTGAGAGTATGTCAGAGTGGTCTTCTGATAACTTTTCTCTCTGATCTACATTTTTAAATTTTCGTCTCCTTCTGCTGAATACCTGATCAAACCATCTTCTAGCTGGCAAACTCAGTTCATGCAGCTCTTCCTGCTGTTTGGAATCATCTGGTGAGTAAATGAAAATGGAAGCTAGGAGGATTAGATTAGTGATCAAATTTAAAGATTTCTAGCGTGATTATTTTGAATGTGAGAACCTGGGAATAAAATAAGATTTAGGACTGATTACCCATATTTGTATTTCTCCATTGTTCTAAATGGAAAAAAATAACTTATTCTTGCAGGAAAGAAGTGCATAGACTCTATTTCTTAATCAGGAGCAAGAAGTGCACATTTTCTGTCTCAGAGAGCAGGGTGGCAAGTGTGTGCATTCACTCCAAGAACTGATGAGTCTTCTCACTGGAGACTGCAACTGGCATTAGCTGGTGAGTCAATATCCCTCAAAAGGAAGAACCCATTTAAGAAGAAACTGAAGGATTTGAGCAGAAAATGAGGTGTTTCTCCTTGGGGCAGAGAAGTTTAAAAGCCTGTTGTGGTAACAGACCTTTCCCCCTTCTTATTACTTCATTTTAGAGGACATTTACCATATTTTCAGTTCCTATAAGGAAAGCACTTCCTTTACTTGACATAGCTGATCGGTGAACATGGTTCATTTGCTTCTGTTGCAGATTCTTGTCTGGCTCTACTCCTATCTGATCAAATCTCTAAGAGATACAGGTCAAGCTCATCTTGCTATGGTAGCAACCAGAGTAGTCCAGACAGAAATTTTAACTTCATTTTATGGGGTTCAGGCAGATGTATAATTTATATGTATGTTTATTTTTGATCCTATTAGGTATGGCATGTTGAAAGATAATCTGAAAAACTTGGCTAAAGAATGGGCTCCTTAATTTTTTTTTTCCCAAAAAAACCGTAGCAATATTTTCCTTCCTTCCTCTGAAAAACAATTTCTGAAAACCTTTAATTTTTTTCCTTGGTTACATTTATATTGTTAGCCTCAGTAATTTAATCCTTAGGAGTTCAAACAGTTGAATCTCTGTCTGTGAACTGCAATTCTTAATTCAGAGTACAGTGTGAGCTAATCAGTATCCCTACAGTAATCTAGTTCTTATTATAAATTCTGATCCTTCCCCACTGAACTCAGGGACTGGTTTTCCCTCTCAGCACAGGCAGGATCAGAATTCAGCCATGCCTTGACCAATGCTATGGCCTCTGATAAACAGAAAATTCTATTGACGTGTGTATAAAAGATATTTGATTGTTTAAATTATGACAGGTTTCAAATAAATTTGTCTGTCTGTTTATGAAAATACAAACTTGAAGGAACTAAGCAGTATCCTTTAAGACAGCATCCAGCACGTTAACTGTCAAAACAAGATAACTATGCTAAATTGGTACATTCTTTTCTTTTTCATCTTCTTCTGTCTTCTTTTTCTTTCAAAGGATTTCAGGGAGTGTCACAAGTTCATAACAATGCTATTTATTATTAACAATAACAATGACAATAATAATAATAGTAACAAAACACAACAACAATAATAATGATGATGATGATGATGATGGGGGTAGAGATCCAGATTTTCCAAACAATATTCTCTTCTAAGCCAAAGCCAAATCATCAAATCCAAATCCAGGTAGGGGACTGATGCAAGCACAGTGTCACATTCACCTTTCCCACATGAGTAGAGTGAATTAAAGAAAAATTATCCAAAGTAAGAAGTATTTTATTGTCTAAACCACAGCTTTTCCATGTACAAATGTTTTACAAAATGAGATAAAAGCACCCTAACCCTTTCTATCCAAAGGATTCACTGTTTAGTTAACTGTTTCTCAGTCTGGGTTCAACGATTTCTGTTTGTATACAACATTTCTGCTAGCTACCCTGAAATCTCTGAATGAGATGCCAAACCTGGAATCCTGGGCATACGGATCGATTGTGCTAGTGTATTTTATTTCCTTTCTATAACTGACTGCTGGGTCTCCAGGCAGCAAGGTATTTAACATTAGTGTGAGCAAAGTGCTTAAGTTGAAGCGTGTACTTAGGAGCTTTGTTTCATCCATTTTATAGTTAACTGACAGACTTTGAAATGATCAGAAAATTAACTTGTTATTTAATTACATCATTTTGGAAAGAAAATTTGTACTATTCCTAAGTATTACAGGTAGGAGGAAGTGGCTGACCAACGACAGATCATTGATACAGAGTGATTGCACATTGCTTGCTAAGATAAGTGGAAGCAGAAAATACATTTTGTAGTATGGTCAAATGGAGACAAATAAGGGACAAAGCCAATGCTTGGAAAACAGAGACTCCATTGTGGGAAGCTGTAGCTTTAAAAGGCTTTTGAGTTCTCGTAAATAACCAACCAAAGGTGGTCTGCCAGCTAACACAGCAGGGAAACTAATGTGATGTTTGGATATATCAAATGGAGAAATCTCAAGTAAAGGATAGGAAAATTATTTTATTTTGGGGAGTCTGATGAAAATCTGATGAGAACTTGGGTTCTGTTTTGGTGCCCACTTTTCAAGAAATGCAGAAATACTTTGGAGGGTGTTAGAAGAGAAAAAAGAATGATTAAAATATTTTTTAAAAATATGTTTTGCAATGAAAGAATCTGAGATCTCCATCTGTTTTCTTATCAGAGAAGGTTACTTAGTCCGGGTGTGCAAGTACCAAATAGAGAAGAAAATTCTAGAAGGTTACAGACAGAGGCAAAACAACACCCTGAAGCTGGAGCTGGAAATTGAGGGCACTTTCTTAAATTAACCATTGTAATACACTTCTCAAAATCAATGGAACGATTTACCCAAGATTTTTAACCCTGTGATTCCCTATTGCAGAAAACATAAAAATAAGTGTTTTTCTTAAAAGTCTGTGGTCCTGTTCAAAAAAGATATTTTTTTTTTTAAAAATCCATGGTCTGAGTTACACAGAGAGGTCAGTTTTCATAACAGCAATGCTTCTTTCAGCCTTAGCTTTTTCTGATAAGAATCTGTATAAAACAGTTCAGTTGCTTCTTTTAAGAGGAAAAAATCATACTCGTTTCTTCTTTGGAGAAATGGGAAATTCCTTCATAAAAACAGTAGGTGCCTTCCTCTCTCAAAGTCTGTGCTATGTTTACACTGAAGTGACTCTTAAAATTATAATTCCCTTGATATCCATGAGGAAAAATACTGAGAATTATGGAAGAACGGACACTTGGTCTTCAGATGTCAAAGCAGCCCAGCGAAGAAATGCGGGCCTATGGGCGCCTCATGTTAACCAAATGGATTAGCTGAATAGCTGAAAATACTGCGGCTGGAAGTGCTGCGGGACACGGTATGATCTTCCCTGGTGAGGGCTGTGGATAGATCTGGCCCCTTCCCTGGGACTGGCGCACTGGCAGCTAAGCCCTGGGTGCCCAGCACCTTGCCAGTGGTGCTGGGCAGGAAGGAGAAGGTGGCTCAGCTCCATAAGGTAGCCGTTCCAGCACTATAAAGTATTCATGTGGCTAATAATCCTGGTTTTCAGAAGGGAAAAATGCTTTCGGGACTACCCCGTCCAGGCACAGCTGTAGGGACCGTTGATCGGTGCAGACTTGGTGCTAGTGCTCCAGGTTGTACTTTGAGGGTGTGGGCGCTGCGCTCCGCTGCCTGGCGTAAACACGCCCTCGGTGCAAGTGAAGCATGCCCTGAGCCGGCTGCTCGGTGCAACGAGATCAGAGTGACGGAGATCCTCTGATGGCAGGGTAAGCGCGTGCACAGCGGTATTTATGAAATCGCGTGCACAGCGGTATTTATGACTCAGTTGGGTCTACACTCGAGAGATACCTGGTGATAAGGGATATAAGCGTTTACAGGATGGTGTCTGTGATTTGCCTCACTTTTCCCGATCCCATAAATGGCACAATCCCCTGATAATTTGTTGGGTTTGATAGTAGTATCACTAAATCCACTGCATGTAATACTGCAATTACTTTTTTACAGATTTTGCTCTTTGTGCCTTTTCTTTGGGAATTATTTCCCGATTCTTCTCTGTAGCATTAAAATTACACTTCTCAGAGCTGGCTAACATAAAAAAGATGGGAAGTACCTACATTTTTCCCCTTGTTTTTTTCCTCTGAGCATTTTATACAAAGCAAAAGGTGTGTTTCAAGCCACAAGTGGAAAATTACTAGGTTTTAGAAAGTCTGTTTGATATTTTTTTATGTCTCTGGGTTTGTGTGAATTTCTATTAATTACAGTCTCATCCTGGCCTGTTATGGCATTGCCTAAATTATGGGCTAAATTGTACTAAAATCAGAGAACCAGCATGCTTCATTGCCACATTCCGTGCTCAGTGCCCCTCATTTAGGCTGGCATTACTCATCTTTTCTCTTTTACAATTACAAAAATGTCATTGGGGTTTTTTCCTTTTTTCAGTATGAATGACTAACATAGACGAACCTATGGCCAGAAGAAAACAGGTTTTAACATCATCACATTGTCCTATACCTCTGTCTTAAGTTATAGAAGGAAGACGCTTCAGAAATCAAAGTCCTTTAAAGAGAATGACGGTGTTTAGGTTTGATCCTGAATGGTACTGAGCATTCTTTCCCCAGTCCTATAAATTCTTAACGTTTAAGTTCTCTGCAGCTGTCTTTGTGTTTTAAGTCAAGTGTGTTTTTAAGTGTTTTGTTGGATTGGGGCCAGAATGCTCAGCGTTATAACTTAAGAGCTTTAACCTGTGGAATCTGGGTCCCTTAAACTTGAAATCAGACATCTAATATTTCCAAGACCAGCAATTAAAATAACTTTCAATCTCTCTTGGCTAAAATATTGATTAAGAAACAAATTTTAATCATCATCAGTTGTGCTTAGACTCTGATCCTGCAAGCAGCTGCACATATGCTTCACTTTACTAACCCATAGATTTCAATGTGAACACGTAAAGTCTTTTAAGTGACTCAGAGAGAAAATCCTCTTTACCATGTCTCAGTTTTTTCACAAGGAGCGCAGTATGGTTGAGGTCTTCTGGTGAATGGTAAAGTATTTTGGTCCAAGCTTAGATGCCTTCTTTGACAAGTTTGACTTCAGTTATGATAAACAAGCAAGGAGGCATTTGCTTGCTGTAGTTTGTAATTTGGCAGGGAGATATTTTACCGGTTGTTAGGAGAGAAATGAGTTCTGCTTCCTAGTTAGGACTTTGTTTTCATTGCATGAGAATGAGAGCAAATATTTGGACATAAATGTTTTATGGCAGTACCATATGGTCCTTGGTACTTTATTTTTAATTTTTTGCAGTTGCATTAAAATTCCTTTAATATTACCAATGTATTTCATTTAAAAGATAAATGCTGTGCATAACCTGAACAGCTGTTTTTCCTAAATTTGTTATAGCATCAAGAGTTTCACTTCTTTAAAGCTCAGTGGTTTATGTGAATAGACAGTTTTATCTTGTTTGTTTGTGAAGAAATAGTTTCTCTCAACTAATACATACCATGTCAGTTGCATTGCATTGTCACAACTTTGTTCTTAATTGTAGGTTGTGATTAATTTCTAATAGCGATCACTGAAATTAAATAATTCATTATTACAAGTTTCCAGGATTTTCTTCCCCTTGAAAGAAATTGCACTAAATTAAACGCAAAGAAATCAAACCATCAAAACAAAACTCTTCCATTCTTTCTTTTTCCCTTCCCCTCTCAAAGGAAAAAAAATCCCTTAATGGGCACTGAAAACTCAAAACTGAAGATTTACTTATTCTCATCTCCCAGGGTAGTACTACAGGGGAGCCGAGCTTCACCATCCAAAGGCCCCTGCAGCACCAGGGACTTACTGGGACAAATGAAACACACAGGGGATTAATCTTATGAGTATCTTCACAGAAGAAAAATGTTAGATTGGAGTAAAATTACTATAAAGTTATCACCCAGTATTTCCAGCGTCCAACAGCGTGCATGCTATTTAACAAAAGCAAACTGTACCCAAACAGCTCATGTGTGCCCTAAATCTTACCCTAATAAATAGGGAAGAAGGGCAATGAGGGCATTTGAAAGACTCTTTACCTTTTTAACTGTATGTGGCCCACAGTCCTCTTTTTAAAAATTCTGCTCTTTTTTTTTTTTTAATTTTGGTGGGGAGGGAGGAGGAGAGTAAGATTTCATATCAACATCTGATTTTACACTTACATTCTAAAAACTTATTTTCTGAGAGAAGTTAATTCAGTAATAGTCACCAGATGGTGTGCAAATACTAATGAGGGGATGTTATGACTCTTGGGTTCCTTGTGGAGGTTGTAGGAGTCGGCATCTTGCCATCAGAAAATAGATGCCGGGGGAGTAGAAGTGCTCCCTGGGGAGGATGTGACTGGACCGGCAGGGCTTCATTTTTGTTGCTGCTTTGTTGGTGGGAGTTCTATGAGTTGTAAGAAACTTTCTCTTCATTAGTTTTAATGAAAGAGGAAAAGGTGGGGCATGGTGCTCTGTATCACTACTTCGAAGAGTACGATTAATCTTCATTGTCACTGAACCTGAGCAAATACTTAATAAAATTTTTAAAAGTGAAGCACTACTGTAGCCCAGATAGATTTGGAGTTTGGGACACAGGGCGATATGGTCATTTATGAGGTAAAGGAACAGTGATTTCAAGGAAGAAGGGAAATGTTCTTATTTTTTCTAGTGGAGTACTTAATGCTACCTCTTTAGAATGATAATGCTGTGTGTTCTCTGCCATATGATTTATTGCTAGTTAATCCATCACATCTGTTCTCTGTCCCAGTGGCAGCATATAAACATTGTAAGGCAAGCAAGATGAAACAGAGCTCTGGGATGTCTTTTATAACAGATCTATGTAAGTGTGAAAGTAGAAATGTCTGTTGATTCACAGCAGCATGCTAAGGAGCTTCTAGTCAACAATGGGCACTGACATGTCAATTCCCTTGTGTGACTTGGGCTCTTTTCCCATCCACTCACTCACTCGTCCCCAGAATTTGCACTGCCAAACTGAAAAGGAAAAGAAAATGTTGACAAATACATAACACTGTCTCTTCCAGATACACTGCTTTTATATTTGCCAACAGGAGAGCTACTGACTTCAGCTACTGGAAAGCCCTGGGACGCGTCCAGGAGCTTAGTAATGGATGTGGAGCACTGTGCTGCTGTGGAGAAGTCTGATGCAAGATGGTGTTGTCCAGTCTGAAACAGTTCATTGGTCTTATGCAGGTTCATGAAAGGTGTATCCATATTATATAATGATGATGTTCTTTTAAATCCTTCCTGGTGAAAATTCTTAAGACACAGAGATCTCATGTGAAGTCCTATCCTTTAGGATTGAGACATACTTGTGAAGCACCTTGGAG
Source organism: Falco naumanni (assembly GCF_017639655.2). Taxonomy (NCBI): domain Eukaryota; kingdom Metazoa; phylum Chordata; class Aves; order Falconiformes; family Falconidae; genus Falco; species Falco naumanni. The sequence continues at coordinate 711,945 of NC_054054.1, read as the reverse complement.
GACTGCTTTTCTTCGGTTTTCAATGACGGGTAGAGTGAAATGTCTCCTGTTGTAACCTTTATATGAATGCTAATCTTACTCAGAGAAACAGTGAAATCACAGCAATATTTTATGTAATAGCTTGCTTGTGAGTGTTCGGAAGCGTACCTGAATGTATATGCACATACAGAAAACAAATTGATCCACTAAGAACTATAGATATGTCAGCTTCATTAAGAAACAATGAAATTATTTTAAGAACAATATTGTCTGTATTTATGCCATCAGTAAAGTAGTTAACATGACACATCATACACAACGAACTTAGGGAACTGAAAAAAGGGACCACTCGACCAAAGTACAGGTAGACAAAGTAAGTCTTAGTACATCTCAGCTTTCACTCGCCTAGTTCAAACTTGGTTATATTTTAGTCTGAAAGGCTTTGAGTGAAGCATACCGCGATGACTTCTGGTTATAGGTTCAAAAACCAAAGCAAGCTGTTTTGTGAATTTGATTCACCATCTTCTGGAATTTGACAGACATCTTCTCAAAATACAAAGAGATTTTTTTAAAGTAAATTCAAAACCCAAGTTCTGTTTGGTTTCTGTTTTGCTTCAGGCATACATGAATATAACACGTGTTAGCTTGCATAATCCACGACATTTTTTTCTTTTCATTCTATTAATCTCTGCTTGTAATTTTAGGGTATATGTCAAAAGCTAGAATGTATATTCATATCTTGCCAATGAAATTCTTATATGCTCCATTAGACAGGTTATTTAAATGGAGACCAAGGTTCTGAACCTTAGAAGTAAAAGCATTTTGCTATCTTAATAGCCTGCTATATCACAGATTCCCATTGTAGCTGCCTGAAGAAATCCTGCATGTGTAACTGGTATGTCAGGACATAGATCTGCAATCTACTTCCATTACCATTGTGACGGTATTTACTAAAAAAAAAAAGTAACAAACAGTTTGGCAACCTGTATTATATGGAGGTAAGGACTTGCTCACTTGTGCCAGCAGTTACTGGCAAATAGTTTTGCCTGTGGAGCTCCTCAGCACCCCAAAAGTTTCTGTTTGCATCAAAATTAATATGTAAAGATGAGGGAAATAACATTCTGCTGAAATTCCATTGAAGTTTCAAGTGAGTTTGGATGGGAAATTTGGTAATCACGGAATCAGAATGGCCAAGGGTGGAGGGTACCTCCGGAGGTCACCTTGTCCAACCTTCTGCTCAAGCAAAACCACCTAAAGCAGGTTGCCCAGGACCTTGTCCAGATGGCTTTTGGATATCTCAGAGGATAGAGACTCCTGAACCTCTCTGGGCATCCTACCCCAGTACTCAGTCACCCTCAGAGTAAAAAAAAAGCTGTTTTCTGATATTGAGGGACCCTTCTGCGTTTGTTTGCACCCATTGCCTCTTGTCCCGTCACTGGGCACTACTGAAAAGAGCCTGGCTCTGTTCTCTATGCATCCCCTCCCTTCAGGTATTGATCTACATAGATGAGATCCCCCTGAGCCCTCTCTCCTCCAGCCTGAACGGTCCCAGCTCTCTCATACGTGAGGTGCTTCCATCCCTTTGTCATCTCCATGGCCCTTTGCTGGCCTTTAGTGTATGTCCATGCCTGTCTTGTACCGGAGAGCCCAGAACTGGACACAGCACTCCAGATGTGACCACACCAGCATGAAATACACAGGAAGGGTCACGTCCCTCGACTTGCTGGCAACACTCACTCAAATCCAATCATAATCAAATAGTACTTCTCATGATTTGTATTCCGTTATGCCAGCTGAGATATAGCCACATCTAACCTTCCCACACCTTCATTTTTCAAGCACTTGAAATCAGCCTCTGTCTGTGATCTCTTTTCAGCTGCTGAAACGGATCTCTCCTCAGCTCCTGCTACGCTTTTCATGTGGCCATTAGAATAGGGAATTGCTCCGTAGGAGTGTATTGTGTTGAGTTTGGGAAGTTTTATAAAACAACTGTTGCCTACAGAAAAGCAGTTTCTGCAGTTTCATTTGTTATGTATTATGGAAGTACCTGGGGTGTCCTGGCACGTGCTATGCTCCATATGGACAACTAGAAGGGAAGACCATTTGCTGAGGCTGTACCTGCAAATTAAGCAGCGTCCAGGAGTGTTCCCAAGCACTGCCGTTCTGCTGGTACTTTAGGAGAACAGTTCCTGGCACGGCTTTCATCTGTGCCTGTTAGCACTTTCCCAAATGATTCCTACACATAGCTCAGAAATCAGCGCAGGTGAGGCACCACTCCCATCAAGCTGTTTGCATGTGTCCTCCCTGTTTGGGCTGGTCATGCTGGTTTATGGTCTGCCTACACACCGTTCTGTGCCTGCTGACCTCAGTGCTATAGTATGGTCTTGGGCACATTTAAATTACTAGCATAGGCATAACCTCTGCCTCTGGGTCCCGTGATGCCTTCAGTGTGTGTGCCAGGATATAAACAGAGAAACGAGGTTACGGCGGGGAAAAAGCTAAATGAACAGGCTGGAGTAATAAATTAGAGCTTATAATTCCTAATCAATACCAGATGGAAGAGATTTGTAAATACCATAGCAAAACTAAAGTTAAGAAAGGGTTTAAAGGATAAAGTAGTGGTCTTTTAAAAGTTCAGTGGAGCTGTTCCTTCTGTACCAAGGCAGTCTGAGAGAAATCATCGCTGCTTGCGGGGCAGCAGCACGAATTTGATATTCGTGTTGTTGTCAGAATGAAATGGGGAATGGGGCCCCAGTAAGGTAAGAGATCTACGTAACAGATTGCTCAAAGTTCTGGCAAGACATAACCATTTACTGAAGTGGAAGCCATCAACAGCCAGCCTAAGGGCCCATGCAGTTTGGTACAACGCATGGCAAACTGTAAGGCCCCAGAAGTTTCCGACAAAGAAGTCACAAGAAGTACCAACGTACAAAAATGTGGCTTAGGCTAGTAATCTGCGATTCGCTGAGGGTCAGCAAAACCAACTGCAAATTATGTGTGTTTTAATTACATATATTTCTCACCACAGATTCAACACAGATATATATAATCTATCAATGTATTAGGTTAGATATTTGACTCCCCAAAGTTAGTTAACTTTTCTTGTTTGGTCAGTCTTCACAGCTGAGTATTTGCAAGTGCATGAAGAGGGAAGAAATTAGCAAAAAATTGTTTTCCTTCCAGACTTCTGGGAATATAACTCTGATGTTGTTTAAGGCACATTAGTGCAAGGTAGTATTTTTTTTTTGGGAGGGGGGGTGGGAGTGGGGGCAGGAAATGGAAGAAGCAACCCAGCAACTCACTACTGTCAGATTTCACATGTCTCAGGCCACCCCCACAATGGATTTTGTAGGTAATACAGATCCTGATATTTTGATTTGCTTCTTACCCTTTTCTTATACCAACCTGTGGAGGTTTTGCTTAGGTTTGGACCAGAAGTTTTTAATAAAAACACATTACCAAAAGTGCTGTTTGCCATGATTCAATCCAGTGGCAAACTCTACTGTAGCTGACCTAGAGGCTAAACTCAGTCAAATGACCATAAACTGACTTCCAATGAGCCCCTTACCATATTTAATTCAAGGGCAGATCATATCACTGACACACTCAAGAAGGAAGGGACAAGGGTAGCACAGTGAAATATGGAATCTCAAAGCTAAGTAATAAAGGAGTTTGTTAGAGTAGTGAAAACTTAAAAGTCAAAGACAATGAAGACAGAATTGAAGTCCTAGGAATTACGAAGAGGTGTGTTTACAATTCTGAAATCTTTTTTGCAGTGTGACGGAGTGTTACCTTTTTATAAGTACTATTTCTTTCTTTTTTATCTTAATCTAGATTTATTATGCCTCAGAAAAAATAATTAGTAGTTTTCTAGCTCTGTTTCACATAAGCCTTTAAACCACTTGTGGAAATGGCAAAATAACTGAACTGCATGGACCTTGAATCTTTAGCAAGTGATTGGATATCTAAATTATTGAAAAGCTTTTGGTTTTTTCCTTTGGAGGTGTCTTGGAGAGTTGTGATGAAGACTTAAAAATACAATTAGGAACCACTTTTTAAAATATGTAAGGAACATAATATAAATAATCATTATACAAGCGTGGCTCTCCACCAGCTTGCAAGTTGAAAAGACAGAGAATATCTTAGGGTTAACATTGTTCTATGTGACAACAGCTTTGAATTTTTATGAAGGAGGGTTTAGAACCCAGGGATGCTGTGTTGTTGCTGCCCTTTGACACGGAATAGTTACAGTAAGTGAAATGGTAAATCGCTGTTTTCGTTTTCCCAAACGCTCTTGTGGCACATGTCTAGGAAAACAAGCTGAGCTTGAAATGTGCTCGGTGTGTTGCAACTTTCTTTGGAAATCCATGTAAAATAGGCTTGTCTTCCCTGAATGCATAAACCACTCAATGTTGATTGCAAACTTAGTAAGTGTTGCAGTTTTTTGCCAATCTGAGCAGGTACAAATACTTCCCATATATCTGTTTAAGATACTTTTGAAATTCCATTACAATAACTATACCCAAGCAGATCACTTATGTTGAGAGAACTTTTTTAGTCCACTTGAATTTTAGAAATGGTTATACACTGTAACTAGTTTAGTCTTCACCAGAGTTAATATTAGTGTCCTGCTTCTTGCACTGGGCTCCCTCTGGAGCTGTCTTGGGATACAGGTGGGGACTTCGGTGTGAATGGCTGCTCTGCAAGACAGGACTTCGGTGTGTCTAGCTGCTGCTTCTGGGGTGAGAGTTGCTCCTAATAACGGCAATGGGACTTCTGTGATCGTACTGCCTGGTCACCAGGGCCGTGCTAAGCTGAGATGCTCAGTGATGCTTTCCTGCAGACTGGAGGGAGATACAATCGGGGGGGTTCTGGGGGACAAAGGAAGGGTTATGAGAAGGCTTTGAGCGGAGTGCCTGAGCTCAGGCGGTTTAGTTGGCATCTGGGCTGTCAGGTGGGTGTTCAGCCTCTCAAAGAGAGTGGGCTGCCTGACTGCAGCCTGACCTCCACATTTACAGGAAGAGATTTATGTGTGCATGGGGGGAGGTGGTTGTGTATAAACTCTAATGTTTTTCCACTGAATTAACATATTTAAGACTATAAAATATCTTCCACGCTGAGATTTTTTCAGCGGAAAGAATGTTTATGTTTACTTACTGATTTATAATGATTCTGAGAGTAAATGTTCATTAAACCTTTGCAATTAGGGAACTTTTCTATTTGCTTGTAATGGTGACTCTAAATACTGTCTGATAAGTGTCATTGTAGTGAATGTTACACTTGTCAAATATTGCCTTGAAACATGATTTTTTTCCCCTGAATGCTGTTGAAAATCATTATTCATTTATTAAGTGCCAAAAGTGCATTACTGCAGTACGAACAGAGTAAGACGCAGTTTGGCTCCTAAGAGATTACAAGACAGCAGATTTTTAAAGGAATAAATATACTGGGCGATTCAGATGTTCTGACTGGCAGTGGTGTCATTATTTTCTCTTCATCTGTCCTCCCTCGTAGCTCACATGAAAGAGAGCGACTGGGTAAAACACTTTTATCTAAGCTGGCGAGTGCTGCAAAAGAAAGATCTGGCCTGGGAAACACGGGCTGTCTACATTTGAGAGTAAAAGGGAGGCCTAAGTATATAATTCTAAAACCTGAGTTTTCCTTCCTTCCAGTGGCACCTGTACAGCGAGAGGGCTGCAGTGTTCACATCGGTTAGTGGCTAGAGAAGTGATTTTGGTATGAAGTCTATAATTTTATTTCTGACAAGCTGTATGACCTTAGGGAAGTTATTTTATTTATCTTAGCTTCAATTCATCCGACTATAAAAAGTGGAAAATAATGATTTTCCACCTTTTCCAAAGTGCTTTGCAAGCTTTATAAGTGACAGAATATGCAAAAAATCGGTGGTACTCAGAATGACTTAGGGAGAAACTCCTTATCTTCTTACTGATCCCTTGGGATATCCAGCTGTCTCAAGTAGATTTTAGGTGCATCTCCAAATATTAGTATTCATAAATCAGTTTCAGAAAACTTTTCAAAGCTGTACTTCACGATCACATTTGGTATGATTCTTAACAAAAATGAAAGCGCGAGGTATTTCTTTTTAACATCATCAACTATTCCTCTGTAGAGTTTAGCTAACGAATTTTAAAGGCTGATGAGCCTTCAAATAGTCATTGTGTGGTCTGGATTTACCTCAAGTCCAGTAGCTCTGCTGGAATGATATCTTTCGGGGGAAAAATACCCAGAAAAACCCAAACCTCATTCTAGTCTTGGTTTAAACATTTCTAATAATAGAAAATCCACTACAAACATCGGTAAATTGCTCTGGGGTTAATTGTGTTCACTGCACAAATAGGTACTTTTTCTCTAGTTTGAATTTGCTTAGCTTCAGCTGAGGTTCCAGTGTTAACTCTTGTATTGATTTTAAAACATGAAAATTAATTTTTATTTTTAACAGGAAATGGGTCTGAGTTTCAGTACACTGTGGAATAGAAACAATGTTGAAATTATTTTTCTGTGAAATAATTTTCCTGTTATTCAGTCAGCTCTACTATTATCCTGAAATAGTTTTGCAAATTTTTAACTCCATGTCATTTCTTGGGAATAGAAGTCAAACTTATGCAAGAGTAAATTTCATAAGTCTTCTTTCTTTTTCATGAATATTTTGTTACTTCATTTGCTCTTCTTCAATCCAGTACCTCCACAATTCTATTATTTTCATTAAAGCACTATCAGTGGTGTACATGTCATTTCTTTTAAATTCCATAGAATGGATACCAAGAGATCTTTGTAGAGCTGATGGGGTCGTGTGGTTAAAATTAGAGGCTGGATAATAGCAGCACTCTTTCTGGAGAAGAGGACGTCTGCCTTCATTCAGTTTTGCATTAAAAATACATTGGTATTATAAATATATTTATATTATATATTTTTTATTATATATATTTATATTTATATTTATATATAAATAATTATATATAAAAATACATGAACTATTTTTTTAAAGAAAATTTGGCAAGTTATGTCCACTAAATCATGTTATATAGAAGAATGCAATAGTTTATAAATAGTAGATAAAACACTTGCAAAGACCAAGTACATAATTGCCCAGTGAAGAAATGTGTAAGGACTGCAAGGGACTGAGGTATATAGGACTAAAGCACGGTTTGTTTGCATCTATTCATGCTCACACAAACTGATTTTTCTGAACCAAGCCTAAAGTGGGTTACAGGCAGATCCTCCCAACTGTAAACTGTTTTGAAAAACATCAAAACATGTTAACCTTTGATATTAAGGTAGTAAATGTACTAACAGGATATAATTCAGAATATATAATGATAATAAAGCAGTGATACGTAAAACTAGAACAAATGATTTTCTACGTGACCCCCAGTAATGCTATTTGCGTGTGTGCTATTGCATATAAATTAGGGCACCACTGTTTTGAGTGGGGAGCGTATGTGTAATTGTTGGTAAAAGAAATGTCAGCAGTTTGGTGAAGGGAAGGTTGAGGAGGACTGACTGAGTACCAGGTGGGCTGTTCACTGGTAGAAGTGGCTTCCCATTTGTGTTGGCGAAGTGCCCCTAGACTTGATGGCTCCAGTCCCAGCAGGAATGGAATCTGCTCTCTGAGATAGCTCTGGAGAATCAGTCCTGAAAGACTAGTTTCAGACCATCTGGAGCCAGATGGCCAACTTCAGACTTCTACATTTTAAAGGGCAGTTTATTGGGCTTATTGAAGTCTAAGTGAGCTTTGCAATTGATTTCGAGGAGGGACATGAATTTACACAGAGTTTTAGGTTCAGAAGTATTACCAGGTTAGAAATCTTTTAGAATGGAAGACAAACACTCTAAGAGAAAATGAGTGGGAGCTGTACTGGGAATGAGAATCTGGATTTTCCAAGAACAGATGGTGAAAAATATCTTCGCTGCTAGCTGGTGCCTGAGCTTGAATTGCAGTACTTTGCTGTTAAAATCCAGTCTATTCAAAGTCTGTCTGCATGAATTGTACATTTCTAAATAAAAGTGTAATAGGATAATTTAGTAATTTGGTGTCTGCTGTCTACTCACTTTCTCTCCTTAAAGAAATTACCAAGATCCAAATACACTAACCACTCAGTGTCATGACTACAGATATTGCTGAATGATTTTTACTGTATTCATTGTTTCTCCTGAGTGTTTTGACTCTCTGTTCTAAGTTTCATTCACCTTGTTTACTGAAATAATGATTTCTTATGCTTTTGCAAATTGAATTATCTTCTGTTTACAGTTCTTCCATTTAAAAGTCCCTGCAAAAATAAACCCTAAAATATTAAAATTACAAATATTAATTCCTTTCTTTGAAGCAAGCAGCGTAATTCAATATGGGGGGACGCATCACAAAAGAAGAATTGAGAAACTAAGTCTATATATTGAAAAGAATGGTGAATTATGTAGCAAAAAAGGTGAGGACTTTTTAGCAGTTATTATTCAGAGCACAGAGTAGCTTATTTTGTGCAAAAGCTGCTTAGTGTGTAGCATCTATATAGACTTTTCAGGCAATGTGCTTATATCTTGAAACCGCATTGAGTTCTGTGGAATCACAGCATCCTAAGAAAAAGGTTCCAAACATAGGTGTAGTTGAAAAAGAATGGGATTAGACAGTGAGAAATTTGGTTATTACTGACATAAGTGTATAGACAGGTACGGTATTACAGTGATAATAAAGTAGTGGTAGTAGTTACTGCTAGATGAGTTTTTACAACTTTCATTGCAATCTCATTTTATATAAAATATCAAAATAAGGACTGTCATTTTCGCCCTGTAGTAGCAAACCTATGGCATACCATGTTTTTACATACCACGCTGAGGCTTGGACTCAATCAGCCAACAGTTGTTTATGGCACCAAGCGATGAGACTCTGTGGGTTTGCCTCTGATGCACAGGGCAGCGCTGCAGAGGATTTAATGATAGAGTAGCACGGTTAGTTACATTACCTCACAGCTGTGCAGTACAGCACCACACTGGTCCAGCGGTGGCGTGTGTTAGTTCCGCCTTGCTTCCAGGTTGTAAACTGCATCAGCTCTTTTGATTCCAGCACGCTCATTCCACCTCTGATCCTCACTCCCCTGTGTGGACATGCTGTATGAATCTCTACAGCCGTCTCACACTAAAAAAAAATATGGAAAAGAGAATTGTACACTAGAACACACAGAACATGTCAATAGATACCGGAGTGTAGATGCTAGTCACAGCATCCAGGTAATTAGATGTGAAATATCTGCAATCTAAAAGATATTAGCATTGGCCCCGTTTTATTAAGGATGTGCATCATTCTGCTTTCTTCCCTATCTTCACTACACCTTGAATTTTAGTTTTAGCTTGAAATCTGACAAGCAGTGATCTTATTACTGTTTCCAAATCATCATGAAAAAGCCCAGCATGTGAGTACTTCAAAGCCCAAAGGAAGTCGCTGGGACTGCCGCTGTAGCTGTCCCCACTCAGGGCTTCCCCGCTGACACCGCGTGCCAGCACTTGGTCAGTTTGGTCAGGGCTTCATTCATGTAGCGTGGGCTTTATTGATACTGTAGAGTGCTCGTGTTTCAATTGGGTTGTTACACATTACAAGTTAGTGCCTTACTAAAAGGTTAAGTATGTTGCGCTCAAGTCAATTATATTTATCAGTTTTCCAACTTTTGCCAGGCTTGTAATCTATTAAAAATAAATCAGATTTGATTAGATTTATTACCAGTAAAACTGATTAACTGGCATTATTGAGGCTTCTTTGTGTTAATTTTTATTCAGGTTTGTACCATATCCGATATCTCATTGGTTTAATCACTGGATTAAACCTAGGCCAATAGTTATCTGATTTTATTGCTTGGTACTTTTTTAGTATTTGCACAGTAGCACTGTGCAAATCATTTAGAATGTCCTTAATGCAATGAGATTTATTATGTATTAACATCACTATCACGAACATTTTCTCAACCATTCCTTTAATATACTTGGGTGCAGATTGCAGAGATCCATTGACTTCAGAATGTCTGTTCCAAGTCGCTATTGTTTTAACACCCAGCTATGACACTAACACATTAAAAAAATATCATCCCAGTGTCTCTGTACATTACCCTTTGTCATAGCTAAAGAATGTGTCAGTTTTTTCTATATGTCTTAACAATTTGTCACCTTGAAATAGCCAATATATTGGTAAAAGGCCTTTTGTTAATAATACCCTTACAAAAAAAATATTTACCAGGATCTCTGCCAGCCCTGGATTTTTCTGAATGCCTTTAGCTTTCTTCCCAGCAAATTGTCTTGGGTTTTGATTGCAAAGTTTTCTTTGGTGTTTTTGTAGGGGTTTTTTTTGGCTACATAATAAGCTTTTCTTAAAAAAAGCTTATTTCTATCTATATGTTGTTTTTACTTTTTCTGCCTAGTCAGTCTTGCTTAGAACTGTCTGCAGCTTTGGGAGATCAGCGTTTGGAAGTCTTCAATGCATATATATTGTTGGTGGTATCAAACTGCCTATATTAAATGTCAACAGGTCGTGCTCATACCTCCTATCTATAGTTTATAGTTTGAACTTAATTATTATTAATAAGAGTCTAAAATATTTATCTCATGTTGGGTTCAACTTCTTTTAAGTTGTTTTGCTGTTACCATTGGCTGAACTGCAAGACACAAGTTTATTATTATTTGTTAGGTGAGGGTTTCCACATCTGCCTTCCAAACGGACATTCCCTGTAATATATTTCTCCTCCAAACATACTGGTTTTGGTTTAATTTATTGTTTTGTAGTGTGTGTGTGTGTGTGTGTGTGTTAATTTTTTTAAAATCAGATCCTTGCTATGGGCTTTGTTACATGGCATATTGGTCTGCTTCCATTCAGGATCCTTTGCCTCTTAGCAGTACCTCTACAATAAATATCGTCCTTAGCAAAGGGCTCACCCCGTGGTTTTAGTTGCAGTGGGATAAGTGCCTCTCCACTGCCACCTGTGTACCTGGTGTATAATCAGATACTTCAATACCGTAATCATTCAGACTATCCCAGATTTCAGTGACTGTCCATTTTCTCAAGATTCGAGTGAAAGCAATATAATTTTGAAGAAAGTATTTGTATACAAAAAACTTGTATTTCTAAGCAAAAGCTCTTCTAAATACTTTTTTTTTTTTTGACATCTATAATGTATGCGTTAAACATGCGTATATTTTATATGTGTCAGAAGAAACAGACAAACAGAACAGCTTTCTCCACGTATCAGGGAAAAGGTGTCCCCTGAGTCCCCATCAGTCAAAAAGCAAAACCAAATCCTCTGTCTCATGGGCTGAAGAACTAGAAGAGAATCTCATCACGACTCTGTGGCACAGCAGGTCGTAAACAGCTTGAACCAAGGTACTGAGGAAAGCATAAAATTTCAGTTGTTTATAAATCATGAGTATCAAACAACAGACAGTGGAAGACTGTTCCTAGAGTGCATTCACCACTTCAACACTGGAATAATTTTAGGATCTAGAAGACTTGAAAGACCTTTGCTATGTTTTCCTATAATTTGCATAATGATTTCTACCCCAAGCTGCAATATTATCCCCACAGTATTCTCATTCCATATTATGTGATTATTACACTTTTCAAGACATTGTTTTATCAGTCAGCAGCAATATAAAGGATCGGGCTAAAATGACTGTCAAATACTGTTTATTTAAATGCTAAAACGGTGTTTATGTTTGTGGTCACAATTTCGAGTCACTAATTTCCCAAACGTTTGTGAAGCTGAAAATATAATGATTTTCTATCTATCTATCTATCTATCTATCTATCTATCTATCTATCTATCTATCTATCTATCTATCTATCTATCTAAATATATTAATTTTATAATCATTTGCACGATTATAAAATACTTACAGCTGATTAAACCTTTCTCTAAAAAGATCTTTCAGATATATTTTCATATTGATCATTCCACCATATATTTTGGTAACAGGCCAGTCAGTTCTTGGATATAAAGGATATAACCCATACATTCCTCATATATGTACATTGTTTTTGTCATATAAGAATAAGTTAAGCATTTTAGCTTCTGAAAGTTGATTTCAGAAATAAAACTTTCTTGCTAAAATTATAAATCTTCAGCAAGACATACCTGTTCAACATTTCAGGATGTGATTCACAGGGATGTGAGGCACACAAAGAACCATTGAAGTCAACTGGAACTGTGATCAGTTCCCACTTCCCAAAATCTGAAGGGCTATTTGCTTTCATCTTGTTAGTGATCATGTAATGCTAGTTCAGATCCAAGACGCAAGGATAAAGTCAGCATTACATAGGCAAGAATGAAAGATCTTCACAAGATTTTCCCATGTAACTACTATGTAAAGCCATTTCAAAGAAATATGGGGCCCTCTACTCAGTCATTTCTACTGGGAATAGAGTTTTAGGGTCTGAGGCTGGCTTTGCTATTTATTATGCAGTAATGGAACATTACCTTTGTTGTGAAACTAAAGGAAAAATTGGAAAGCTGGGTTATAAAACCTAAAGAAAGCCTCACACTTGCCAGAAGTAGCCAGTAATTACCACAGTGATAAGTTTGAGGACTCGAGCCCCAAACAAAATCAAGAAATAAGAATTCAAAGAGAACATTTTTTTTTTTCCCTCCCAGTTTCCTCTATTCCAGGAAATTCATGCGGTCAAAGGTTTCTTTTAACAGAAAATTATTTACAGGTGCTGTTCCTGGCTCTGTCACAAAGTTGTGTCTTACACCTCCGCCTAAGTGCAGTCAGTCTTTGGATCAACGTGACTCTTCCTGTAGGGACCTTTCTGTTACAGAACTGCCTGCTGCAGGGCCAGCGCCCACGGCCTTCCGCAGCTTTGGGTGGCTCGGAAGGGCAATTACTATTTCTGCTGGATGGAGCAATAGAGTTTCTAGATGAGGTTATAAATTTGTATATGTTACTGTTATTTCAGAAACACTTTGTGGCAGAACCTGAACACTTATTAAAACCCTAAAACTTCAGTCTGCAGCTTTTCCACTGCAATATAATAACCCTGGGGTATGAGAATTAATTAACATGTTTGACCAATAGCGCATGACACTGTTTACAATGAGGTTTGTTATTTATTATTGTTTAATCTTTTCACATTCCAATTAAGCATCAGAAATCACGGTTAGTTCAACTAGAAATTAACTTAAAACTTCCATTACCTAGCACTCCAGAGGACACGTGCAATATGTTATTGAAAATCTGCCCCTTTTCAATTTTTTTTCCAGTTTCTGAGTTCTTACTGTTCACTAGTTTTCAAACAGTTTATCAGACGTTTTTTCCCACAATCATGAAGTGTGGAAATGCAATTCTTACAAGTGATGAAAGAGAAAAATAAAAGAAAGTTGAGGTTCACTCATAACTACATGAATCCTGAAGCTGGGGCTAGAAGCTACACACCTTTAAAGTCCTGCGAGTTGGCATTGCCCTGCAGGTACTAGGAACTGCACCTTATTTTGGTTTTGTGTTACAGTCGTCAAATAACCTTTGTTTCATTAGCTCTGATCAGCTTTGATTTAGGCCAGTGTGGCCTCTTCAGGGGTGAATCATGTTTTGAGTGAGGCCCGAGTCAACTACGAGAGCTGCTTCCCACGTTGTCGCATGAACTTCACGTTCTAATTCCCTGTAACAGTGTAAAAAGGTGCAGAAATGCTACAGCTTCAGGCCTTTTCCAACATTAAAGAGATTTTCTTCAATTACAAGTACGTAAAACAAGTTGCTGTGAATTGTGTCGAGCTCCATTTTGAAGTTACCACAAAAAGTTTGATCATGTAAGATACTTACTATTTAAATTTTACCTAATTTTAATATTGCAAAACTGACCTAGCCCGAAAGGTCTCTAGAAAATCACTGATCTAAGGAAAAAAATAAAATAAAAATCTCAGCCTATATGGGATTTGTTTGAAAGAATTTGTGTTCAATCTTCATTATTTGTCTTCTCTTAGCAAAAGTAATATAAGTACATTTCATCCGCTTACTGAATTTAAGCAGGATTTTTTTTAGATTAAAAAATATTTTGACAAATAGGTACCTGTAACCCTGAGGAACTTTTATTTTGTGAACCTGCTGAGCTTAATAGAA